>NC_052504.1:80262592-81002109 GCF_014356525.2 Nilaparvata lugens
TCATTTTTAAGTCTTCATCTTGTAATTGAAATTGACTCAACCAATAGTTGAGTTGATCTTTGTTTAGGTCTTTTAATGCTCTGTACAATTCTTGTTAATTTATTATTGAAGCAGCATACAATAAAGGTGTAGTTATGTAATGAACCAGTCATGCACACCTGACTCGCATCTGCAAGTATCTCATTGCAATGAGCTGCTCAACATTCAACATTCGAATCACAATACTCGTGACGAAGATGCTCATGAAAAATGTCGGCACCCTCCATCTCTTTCCCATTCTATAATTATGCAAAAGAGGCTAGGCAACAGCCAAAGACAATAGAATGACTGGCAATTGAATAATAAATTTACTTCTTCTGCTACAAGAAGTGTAGTACATGATTGGAATAGTGTATTCGACCATTTTTATAAGCATATTTTATTGGTCAGTTGTCAAGCCTATTCTGTTTTAACAATATTGTTCGGGGTTTCTTATGTTCAACATGAATCTTCTTCCATGTCGTTTATAACAAACCTATTGCGCCTAGTACTGAATAAATGATTTTAGTTGAATTTTAGAAAATGTTATGTTCTAGAACTTTTTTCTCAAACTAAATCAATAGGTATTGATGATAGAAAAAGTCATAACATGTTTAATGAAAATCTCGTTTTCGTTGAACCAATATAGTTTTACAGTATAAATACCTATAGTGAAGTCCACGTTATAATGACAGTGGAGAAAGATAGGAGAACAACGTTGCCGAACTTCGGTCTTGTCAATGCCTTCTATAAACGGTAGCTGATACACGTTTATTAATGTAATATTAACGGTTTATTCTCGTTTAAAATAATCAATTATATTTTATTAAGCAAAAAATTATTTTTCAATAATTTCATAATTAAGATGAAATATTTTGTTAATCATCCAATTATATTAAGCGAGCAATTTCTGTATTTATATATCTGGTTATTTATGTTCAACGGATCTCGAAAACGGCTCTAACGATTTTCACGAAATTCGTAACATAGTAAGTTTATGATATAAAGATTCGATTGCACTAGGTCTCATCCTTGAGAAAACTCGCTGAACGACATTAAAAGGATAATTCATCCTTGGCTGAAACAGCTGTAGATAGTAGAAAAGTGAGTATGTGAAAAATCAAAATATCGCATCCCCGAAATTCATGACGTATAGCCAGCTGTGAAATATAAACACGATCATTTTAGAGAATTGTGTTCTGTTTATCAATAAATAAAAATAACGAGCGAAGCTTAGTGCCCCGAAAATCTGGCAACAGAGCTAAGCGAGAGAGATAGCGCTATTTGCTTTGTTGAATGATAGACAAGGATAGCAATACCATTGCTAATCCAACACTGCCATTATAACGTGGACCTCACTACAGTGCCTAATCTTGTATGTCCTCTATCTCTTTCTCCAACTGGTTCATACAATAAGGTCTGCTTAAATTTTTCTACACGACTTTTCACTTTTCATGTAAAAAAGTTGAAAAAGTGTACTCGTAATTTCTATGATAATCAAACAATTCAAGTAGCCCTATTAAATACTTTATTAGAACATATAATTATTAGTCTTTCCACCTCTTACTTTTATAGTACTTGGCTAGGATTCTAGGTGTGATCGTCGGTTTCAGAAAGTGACCACTGTTTGTCTCATGTTTTGTAGTGCGTTTTCAGCTTTTTCATGTTTTGCGTTTTTTCATGTTTTTCAGTGCAAAACATTCAGCGTGGGTCCGGACGAGACAGCAAAGGACTGCATCCGTTCAGCACTCAGCCACCTCGAGATGCGCGGATTGGACCCTTCTCAGTTCCAGTTGTGGGCGAAAACCGCCCGCGAAGAAGCTCCCTACCCACTCATCGGTGAGTTCATCTTCAACAATATTTTTTCAGCTCTAGGTTATCGTGTTCAGTTGTATTAAATACTTTATCAATGGATAAATTGACTGAAATACGAGTCTGATTCTAAGAGATTAGTAGCCTACTTAAATATTGAATCATTTTTTAAATTACTGTACAACTAATCTAAATTGATAACAGAGTTTCTCAAGTCTTCAAATGTTAGTTGATAGTTGTTGTATTTGTATACCTAGTGCAAATAGAATTTTCATTGTGGTTTTGATATAAATTTACTCAGGGATTATTCATTCCAATGAATTAATCTTAGCTACAATGCGCATTTGCAATCAAGCTAAGCTGCCTGAGAGATGGCCTCAGCTCCGAGGAGGGATTCGATCTCGATCACTGCAACAACGTTCATGATCCATTAGCTCGTTGCCATTTTATTTTAAGGTTTGTGCTACTCGTGTTTATTTCACCCGTCTTACGTGTTTTATTTGTATATTCGAAATGAAGCGTCTCTTATTATATGTTTTTTGCTTGTTTGAACTAAAGTGTTCAATTTTAAATAAACTATATATAGATTGTTTCTTTTCTGTTTAGGGATATTTGTAATATGAATAGAAATATAAATCTCAGCACCCTTTTTTGAATTATTTTATTACAACATTTTATCAAAATCACTTGAAAATGGCATCAATGTTGAAACGTGTTGTGATAAAATAATTCAAAAAAGGGTACTGAGATTTTTATTTCTATTTATTTACAGTATCTAGAATATAGACGACGGTTCAGTCACGAGAAAAAGCTCGGCCGCCATTACGCCGATGTAATTTCAAGTTTTTCTTGTAGACTGAACTTTCCATATTATTTATTAACCTGGTTTCACACCAGGCTATTCCACTGATCGATACGCTTTATAGTTATTAATTCTGGGGTTGACAAGAGTTTGTACACTTGTGAGCAATGTTGTTCCATTTTCCACTACATTAAAAAATCAAACTTTTGCAATCAATCAAAAAGTTGTTTTTGAATAGATGAAAGTTTGTAAAGATAAGAAAGAATTATTTGTGGTTATAGCATATTATAAAAATCTAAGCTTTGTATTATCAACAAATTATTTTTTTTTCAAGCCACGTTCAATAACTCAGCTTGGAAACATTTAGCCAACAGATATAATTAAGTTAAGATATAACTTGAACTTCTTACAGTGGAATCATAACCTATTTTTTGAACATTTCATCATCAAAATTTGGAAATGGAATAGTTTTGGGCCTAGCCTGTTGTTCCTTCTTAATCATATTTATATGATTTGTGATTGTATCCACAAATAAATAAATAGATAAGTAGAGGAGAAAATCCTTATAGGTAACTAATCCATTTTTACAACCATACAGTTCCTACATAATCATATACAGTTGAGTCCGAACATGTCTCACTGCACTGGTCCCCTTCTTCAGCGTAGATGGGCTCAGTCTCCAGAAAAAGCTCGGCTGCCATTAAGCCGTTGCAATTACACGGTTTTTTCTTGTGGCTGAACTTTTTAATATTATTACTTTCCTTTGCCTATTACCATGGGTAAGGAAAGTATTGCTTTCCAAAAAAATTAGGGTACCCTAATTTCAAGTTTTCTATACGTTTCAAGTTCCCCTCAGTCCAAAAACATGATTTTTTGTTAACTTGCTTTCACACCAAAATACCTTAATGTAATTGGAGTAATCTAGTATGGTAACTGTAACTTTTATGACATGTTGCTACATTAATTATTCATTTTGAACGTCTACATAAATGTGGAGGTTTGTGTGTCGCTTGGCAGTTTATCTAATGTTTTTGGGATTTGTTTGGAATAGGAGTACATGTAAGCAGCCGCACGAGAACGAGGTGAAGAAGAGTGCGAAGAAGGCGGGTCGCATTCGGATCGGGCAGGTGTTCAGGAGGAGTCTGAGCAAGGACAACTCAGGCTGCCTTTTCGGTCAGCCGCTCGCCCGAGTCTGTGAAGGAGAAACTCTGCCTCGTCCTGTCATGGTAATTGCCTATTCTTCCTGCTCTTGATATAACCATAGAGAAAATATAGCAGAAGGAATATCCCATGGTATAGGGCTTCTTACTGCCCTTGGTATAACCATAGATAAAGGATAAGCTATAAGGATAAGCTATATTTCTTGTCTCTGGTATAACCATAGAGAAAATATAGCAGAAGGAATATCTTATGGTATAGGGCTTCTTTCTGCTCTTGGTATAACCATAGAGAAAATATAGCAAAATGAATATCCCATGGTATAGGGATTCTTTCTGCTCTTGGTATAACCATAGAGAAAATATAGCAGAAGGAATATCTCATGGTATAGGGCTTCTTTCTGCTCTTGGTATAACCATAGAGAAAATATAGCAAAATGAAATATCCCATGGTATAGGGATTCTTTCTGCTCTTGGTATAACCATAGAGAAAATATAGCAGAATGAATATCCCATGGTAAAGGGATTCTTTCTGCTCTTGGTATAACCATAGAGAAAATATAGCAAAATGAAATATCCCATGGTATAGGGATTCTTTCTGCTCTTGGTATAACCATAGAGAAAATATAGCAAAATGAAATATCCCATGGTATAGGGATTCTTTCTGCTCTTGGTATAACCATAGAGAAAATATAGCAGAATGAATATACCATGGTATAGGGCGTTCATGTTGCAAATTTCAATGCCAAGTCAAGCCGATAGTCCTACAGTGAGTTTCACGTTATAATGGCAGTGATGAAAGATAGGAAAATTACGTTGCCTATCCTCAGTCTTGTCAATACCTTCTATAAACGGTAGCTGATACAGGTTTATTGATGTAATATTAACAATTCATTCTTGTTTAAAATAATCAAATATATTTTACCAAGCAATAAATTATACTTTTCAATAATTTCATAATCAATAGAGCTGATAGTCCACGTAGTTCTTTTTCTTGAATCTATATGACGCTGGTAGTCTCTCATACTGTGTCGTTCCTACAGTCTCACCCTACCAAAACCGTAATAATTAAGGCTGTGCAAAGGCTAAAAATTAACTTTTTACTGGTGATATTTTTCAAAGTTTTTCGATTTGTTTCAAGCTATCATAATTAAAAAGTTTTCTCAGGAAAACATTTTTTTCCGATTATTACTTTTTTAAGATATGTGCGCCTAAAGTTAAAATTTTGTGGGACATACATTTCAAATTCGGTAAGAGATAAATCCATGTGATTTAGAGGATAAATTCTTCATGGTATTGCTGATTGAATAAAACAAAAAATTCTGAAAATATATATTTTTGAGAAAGTTATTCAATTTACTAAAAATGACAAAAAATAACTTTTAGTTGAGTTATTGCTGGTCATTTATGGTAAATATAATAAGTGACGCTGGTAGTTTCTCATACTGTGCGGTTTTTACACCCAGTCAAAACAGTAATAATAGAAAGTAGTCGACAGTAATCTGCTCGATTTGACGAAATTAGCTTGAAAATTGGAACATAAACAACCTATAACATGGGATATCGTCTTATGCAATCTTTTTTGTATAATGTAACCTTGAATAACATGTTGGTTGGACGTGTTTGAATGAACTGTGTTGTTTCAGATGATGTTGTAACAAGTAACTATGTATATAACCTTATTGGACGAGTAATTTGATTGAACTGTATTTGTTTTTGTAGATGATGCTGCAACAAGTGCTGGCGAAGGGCCCGTTCACACAGGGCATCTTTCGGAAGTCGGCGAACGCGCGACTGGTGCGCGAACTGCGAGAGAAGCTGGACAGCGGCGACGAGGCCGTGGCCTGGGAGCACATCCCCGTGCTGGTCACCGCCGCACTCCTCAAGGACTTCCTGCGGTCGCTGCCCGACCCCCTCCTCACATCCGCGCTCTATCCACACTGGAAGGCCGCGCTCGACGCGCCCAATCCAAACACCAAACTCATCATGCTCAAACAGTCAGTACTCAAAAATCAAATTAAAATCCGTTTCCGTAATTTTATTTATTCTAGTGGTTTGAATAAGTTCTTTTTCTTTCTATTGACATGTTTGCTGTACCTAGTTGTTCGAACTCACTGCCGGCGCACAAGTTTTCTTTGCCGTTAGTGCCATTTTGTAAGTTAGAATATTTATTTTATCAATCTGTATTATTTTATGGCAAATAAATGAATTTGAATTTAAAATCAATCGAATGAATTAGATAGACAGATTTTATTGCAACAGCTTCTGACTTCTTCAGAAGCAATCCATTCGTCATAATAGTACAGTTAATACTATCATATTAGAAACATGGTACATATAGTACATATATTAATCAATATCAAAGTTCTTATTACAAATTAGGAGAATAGAGTATTTTTCATTTTCTGTTTATTGATTGTTAGAATTATTTTTATTCCAATCACTGTGCAATGATAATTACAAATTAGAAAATCAGAGTATATGGTATATTTTGTATTAGTTTTCATTCAGAAACCTTTACAATGATATTTACAAATTAGAAAATCAGTTTTTTGTATTAATTATGTTCAGGTTTATTCTATTTTCATTACTCTCCAATGCAAATTGAAACATTTGTGTAGCAAGGATTAATAAATGGCAATGAATTGGATTGAATTTTCTCAAACACCAACACTAGATCAAAGTTAGTTGACAGAATCTACTAACGTTTACACTTACACTAGACAACATTCTAATTTCATACATGCATTTTAAATGCATTTTAAATTTTCAATTGATCTTCACGTTTGTAAATTTGATAAAACAGTATTATGCAGTATGCCAAATAATTATTACGCAATTTGGCGATACAACCAACATTCCTCACATCTTTCTGATAATATGAAAGGTTATCTATTAATTATTATAAGTTACACTGTATTTTTTATTTAATTGCATCTGTAATGTCGAGGTTGAGTGGTAGAGAGGACTTGAAAATCCTAACTCTGCCCAATAAAGAATTTTTCTTTTTCATTTTCGTTATTTTGGGGAAATGTGCTTATTTAACTTGATGTATTTGTAAAAATGAGTTTGTGAATGGCGTTTTTGAGTTGAAAATCATGGCAAATAGAGATTAATTTACTGGGAATTATATTAGATCTGCCAGAGAGTATGAATTGTGAGGTGTAACTAAAAAAATGGCTGTTGTGTTTCAGAGTTCTGCAACAGTTGCCGAAAGCGAACCACTCACTGCTGGCGTACTTTGTGTGCGTACTGCACCATATATCGCGACGCTCGGCTCAGAACCTGATGTCGGCCGCCAACCTGGGCGTCTGCGTCGGCCCCAGCCTGCTGTGGGGTGGAGGCGGGTGTCCTGGGGGCAGTGGAGGCGGCGTCGTGGTGGAGGATCTGCGTGCCGTGCCTGCTCTAGTGGAGGCACTCATCACCAACTGCCAGTTCTTGCTCGGTTCACATGTGCCGCATTTGCTCGGTGATCCTCGCGACTCTGGCACTGAGGAGTCTGACTGTAAGTATTCAGTCCTAATTGCTAATGAAATGGAAGTGAATCGATATTGTCAAACCACTGATTTATTTATTTATTCAATCATTCAGAATTACACAACTTACAGAAAAGTACCACAGGCTTATAAGCCCAAAACGGTTCCAATTCTAATTTATACAACAGTCCAAATGTAGCTAGGTTATGTGTCATTTAACATTCTTCAATTAAACACTTAATTTACAATTCAAAACACACAAAATCAATTCTAAATTGAAAAAATACTTCTAACCCGAATTAAATTAATCACAATTAATTTATTGAAACAATTTGAGATACTAGTTTCCGTTGTTCCACCATTATAAATCTCTAGTAAATTGTATTAGAATTTTGACAATATTAAGTCGTTTTTATTTAATACTAGCAGGTAACCCATGCTCAGCAAGGGTCCAATTAAAAACTTGACAAACTGAAAACTTGACCTACTGAAATCTTGAAGGATTGAACAAGGCCCATAACCATCCTAGGTAGATTAAGAATGAATATTGAAAATTTCAAGTTAATCAGACTTAATTCGTGAATTTTCTATCACTTACGTGTATAAGCCAATTCTTTCCTTAATTATATTATAGATTGATATCTAGGTCCTCTAAAAATCAGTGCGAGTTGTTTTACTTGCGCGAATTTATGCATGTAGCAGTCTACAGTTAGAAAACTTCATATTTTCCAATAATTCAAATTCAATATTCATGATATTTATATATCATAGTTTGCTGTGGATTTATTATAGTATATTTATTAGTATATATCCAGGGCTACTTATTTTCTTTTTTGTAAAATAACACCATAGTACGCTTTTGAGTTTTTTTCTTATAAGAAATGAAAAACACAAATTAAAAATTATTTTCAACTGTAGATTTTTAATTTGTGTTTTTTTAATTGTTATTTTATAATAAAAATATCTAAAAATGGTACTATGGTGTTATTTTACAAACTAATCGTTTGTAACTCTAATATTTTGAAAAATATTTCGAAACTCTTCCATCATTATATCATTCGCTTTTAGAATAAGCTTATCTCTTGTGATAGATGATTGTCGATTGATATTCTCTACTATTTCATCGCTATTAACTCTTTGAAATGCACTATATTCTCTCATGAAATAAGCCTTATCTTCTGTAATCCTGTGATTTATTATTTGGATTGATCGTTTTCATATCTCATCACATCGAATTATTATCCAGTATTTGTATTTTCTACTATTTGAAACGCTATTTTAAAACTTGCTCAATATGATACTCTTATCCCTTATGGAATAGGTTCAATATTTTGTGATCCTGTGATAGATTATGTTGATCGACATCACTTAAATTTTTAGTTCTCATTTATCTCCACCACATCAAATTACTCAGCAGTATTTGTAATGAAATGTTTGCTTTTCAGCACTAAGGAGAGACGACTCGTCAATAGACAGTCTGGAGTGTTCGCCACCGCCGCGAAAGGACAAGATGTCGCTGTCACGTGACTCGGGACTCACCATGTCCGATTCGCAGCTCTACACGCCTGATGAGGAGGAGTCCGGATCCACCAGTTCTAGTGGCTACGATCCTGCCTTCGATCCCCATACCAAGGTCAGTGTTATCGTATATTGGCGAACTCTATCAATGATTCATTCACTAATATTTGTGAACATTTCCAATCAACCACATAGTGTACTGCAGCCTACTCAACTGTATTCTCATTGTTATTTGATATTAGTGAACTGTATGAATGATTCATTCATTCATTCATATCTGTCGAAATTCCCAATCAACCACATTGTTATCGTATAAGTGTGAACTCTATCAATGATTCATTCATTCATATATGTGAACATTTCCAATCATCCACATAGTGTGCTGTAGTACTCAACTCGTATTCTCTTTGTTATCGTATATTATTATTATTATGAGATATATCATGAGTTTTTAAAAATCTTACCTAACATAATCTCAGTCAAATTGGTAACAGAATTCAGAGTGTATGCATAGAATCGAATTAAGTGAACAACTAAAGAATTCTTCAGGAAAATTTCACAAGGATGGAAAATAGTTTAAGAATGTTGCAAGGAATAACTATGCATTTATAAAGTTTGTGTAACTCAGTTTTGCTAGTTTCATGTTATGATGATAAAATATTTCTATTTTTTCCCTACCAATCATTTAAATGTTTAGTGTTTTTTTTTTATTTTAATGAATAAAGAATAGAGAATACAAGTTTGTATATCATAACTAGATGTTTGAAATAGAAAAAATGCAGCATGGATTGAAATGAAAGTTGCTGCTGTTTCTGTTGACTCAGGATAAGAATGAATGAATTATTTTGTTGTTACAGGTGACACCATCGTTGTCAGTGCCGGGCGAGTATGTGCGAGTGTACGGCGGCTGGGAGGAGCGACTCAACCCGAACTTCTCACGACAGGCGTGGTTCCGGCAGCGGTCGCGACGCCTCAGCTCGGCGCCCAACGCCAACCAGAAGGGCCAAGAGGACGCCGTCAGAAGGAGTGCCTCCGAGGAGTCCCTCCTTGACTCAGCACCGCCCCCCACCCCACCCCGTCGCAACAGACCCGACAACTCCGCTCTCAAGTGCGAACTGTTGTCGCCCATTCGACAGGCCAACGACAAGAATGAATTTCCTGAAGACAAGTTCGGCCGACACCCGCCGCTGCGGAAGGTCACAGCAGTGCATTGTGAAGTGGTCGATGTTTCATATAAAGAGAATCCTCTTCATCTGTATAGTGTCAACTGTGCTAGGAACAATGAAGCAGACTCAAGTTATGCCAAGAATAATTTTGTTTCACCGAGAATACCTGCCGAACAGATGTATAGTTCTCAGGCAGCCTGTGAACAGAAGTACTCTAGGTCGAGGGGGGTCGACGCGCAGTACTCGACGCCGATAAGTGGTCATGTGCAGAGACTGAGCGAGAGTTACAGTTCGCCGAGGCTACACGACAGTTCGCCGAGTCACGACTCGCCCAAGATGCCTCGCCCGAGTGAGTACTACTATTCGACGCCGGAGGCGGAGGAGATGGAGAACGGAGGCGGCGAGTGCGAGGACTCGAGCACACTGTCCGATGACGACTGCACGCCACACGTGTCTCGCTCGAATTCGCGCGGCAACGAGGTCACACCGAAGCTGCGGCATCTGCCGCCCGTACATGTGGCCGACGCGGCAACTGCGGCCCCCAGCCGCGGCCGCCTCCGCCGCAAGGAGGAGCGTGCTGCCCACGCGCACCGCTCCCGCTCCCTGCCGCCGCCACCCCCCTACCGGCCGCCGCCTCCCGCCAACACCGCCTCCAACAGACGCGCCCCTATCACATCCTACTACCTCGGCGATTGCAGCCAGTCTCAACGCTATGTCGTCACTAGATCCTTTCTCGACGAGGAATCTTATGTCTAGTGTATCAACTGACAACCTACTTCATACTAATTTGATATTCAAATTATTTGTAAATTGCTACACCCCTATACAAATCGAAGCTTTACCGTTCGTGCTCATGTAAATTTTTGTAACTACTTGTACTTGAGATACAAATATATATTTTAGTACAAGCATTACCATGTAGACATTTAAGTATCTGTTCATGATAATATATTATGGAAACTATGTTGATTTGTTACCGGATTATTAGATTGTTTGGCAAGTCTACTTGATCGTGAAGAGCGAGTGGTTTTTGATTTTGGTAGGAATTTCATGAGAAGTGGTTACTTATCCAGAGAAAATTGTCACTTATCCAGGTCGCTTTTGCCAATATTAGTAATAATAATTTCGAGACGTTAGAATGTTATATTTAGAACTGCAGGGAATGAGTAATGAGAGTAATGCGCTTTCCAACGATGAAAAAAAAGATTATTGAAAATCGTTTCAATCTAGAAACCGATCAAATGTACAAACTGATCAAATTATTTAACCGTTGTTCTCAATACAAAATGACGAACATTTATCATAGCTCAAGAAACAATTTGGAATTTTGTTCTCAAGATACCTGCAATTTTATTTCCTTTACATGAAAACTCAAGTATGCATCCAATTAATTGATAATTCTTTTTGATCTCAAGTATTCTCTATTGATCCATTCCATAAGGAAATCCGTTATTTAATTGTTTGCAATTATTAACCCAGACAAAAAATGTCCAAGTGAAGATTTGGTAGAGGTATACCAACAGTACCTAAATTATATTTATGAAACAATTCATTCAGAGTTGTATATAGTGCCATATACGGTACGGTACTTCATTGTTGCTAAAGTAAAAGTTATTGCAGGCAAGTATTCGATCCTGTACTGTGAGTCCCTTGGTAAACATGCTTGTATTCCATGTTTTAATATTGTGATCGAAGCTAATTTGAGTTTTTATTAAAGTGGTAACATTTATTGGATATACCTATATCAAACTATTTGAAATTTGTTATGATAAGTTGCAGGTTTGAGAAAGGAAAATTGTTAATGAATAGTTTAATTTGACGTGTGGAACGCGTTTGGAGATAGGCTACTCATTGATAGTTGAAGTTATGCTATCAGAGGAAATTTTTTGTTTAATCACTCTTAATTTGAAATGTTTATACGTTTTTGTTTATTTTTTTTAATTATTCGAAACGCATTTATATGTTCAATATTCATTAAAATCGCATTATTTGAATTATTTTAATCAGCAAGTCTTCCAAGATGATTGACAAACAAATACTGTGATCCTGTATAAAAGAGAATTTGATTGCTTAGTTGTTAGAAAGAGACATTAGAGTTAGCTAATATGCTTGAAATTATTATTTTCGAGCCAAGGAATCACATGCCATACTTTATGAGAACGACATTCTGGTTGTCGAGTTGTTTTATATATTTTGATAAATATTGGATTCTATTATTGCAATTAAAGTCATTAGTAATGAAACAATTTGTATGAATAAATATATTTTTATGTTAATGATTTTCCCAGTTTATTCTATTTGTTCCCATTCGTGTTACTGATATTTTTTGAAGAAAAGTAGTATCTTCATTTGCCAGAGTGACTTGGATTTCACCTGAAAAATGAAATGTTCATCTAGTTGAAGTGATTCTGAAAATGTAGCCAATATTGAAATGTTTACATTAGGCTGGTCACACATCGATTAGTCAAGATAAGACTAGTCACGTTTAGTCACAATACTTCACATAGTTGCTTATGGAGTCATGTCTAATTGCAATAATCAATCAGTGTATGTTGCGTCATAAGCAGCAATGTGAAGTATTGTGACTAAACGTGTCTAGTCCTTGTCTTGACTAATCGGTGTGTGACCAGCCTTATCCATTCATACAATAAGGGCCGTTTGTACAGTATAGATTGCTAAACTCGATCAAGTTAATCGAGTTTAAGTTGATCTGAAAGTTTAAACTGGAATCGGTTTTCTCAGTGCATTTACTAATCCAGTTTAAGTTGAACTAGTTTAGCGTAAAGTTGGTAATAGAATGTCATCGTTTATAATACAGTATCAGGAAGGCAAATTTTACAGAAAATTTGTTATTTGTTTACAAACCATCAGTAAATTGAGGTTATGTACGTGACCTAAATAATTATTATCGTCTACAGAAGAATTAAAAATATTAAAAAGAGAGTTGAGGAAGACTCCCTGCCCAATTTTAACACCTGAGTCTACTCTTTGTGGCCAATTGCTCATATTCCTATTGACATTGTCAAACGCCTTTTCCCAATCGATGAAGGCCAAATGTATTGAGCAGTAGTTGAATTCCCGCCGGTTTTCTATAAACATTTTTATAGTGAAGACTGCATCAACACATGAACGACCTCTCCTGAATCCCATCTGGCTCTCTGCAATCAGAGCATCTGTTATATGCTGAAGCCTTCTATCCAATAGAGAAGCGAATATCTTATAGATTGTGTCCAAAGGCTTATCCCTCTATAATTTTCAGGGTTAGTTCTATCACCTATTTGAAAAGAGAGATAACTTAAGACTTAGACCATGACTTGGGCACACTATGCGTTTTCCAGCATATATTTAATAAATGTAGTAGTCTCAGATGTAGAATAAATCCTCCATGTTTGATAAGTTCAGTATTTATTCCATCTGGACCCGGAGCCTTACGTTTTTTAGCAGCTTTTATCGCACTCTCCAACTCTTCCATTGTTATATTTCATCAACGCAGCATGGAATACATTTTTCGAAACTTAGATCTCTCATTGAATCATCGTACCACAGGTTTTTATAGTGTTTTGACCATTCATCCATGGAAATACAGTTTATTTCAGCAGCATCTCTTCTTTCTTGGTTCATTGATCCCATGAACTTATAAGCCAATTCCTGGCGGCCAAACAGATCTTCCTCGACGGTGGTGATGAAGTTCTCTCATACTGATTGATGAGCTCGCCTAACAACAGATCTGGCATGATTTCGGGCTTGACAATATAGACGTTTGTACAAACTTTACTTTTGATTTTGGCAATAAATACTTTCATACTTTCAAACGCTGTTTTTCTTGAACTGCTTGTCTCAACTCCTCATTCCATATTTTCAAGCCTTTTCTTTTTTGTAGCTTCCTTCTCATGCCAACTGCTTCGGCAGCAGCTGATTTTATTGCAGTACTAATATTGTTCCATTCTTTTTCAGTTGGTATTTTCATTAGTTTCTCTGTAACTCGTCTTTCATAAAAGTCTTTCATCTTGCAAAAGAGACACTTTGAAAACTTCATCAACATCTTGAGTTCCGAGAGCGCTTCCATCTCTTCCAAAAATCAATTTTGCCGACTACCATGAAATTATCTGAGTTCAAATCAAACCCTCTGAAAACTCGAACATCCCTCATCTGACCTAGCTACTGGCCTATTGCAAGTTACATTCAAATACATTTCTATAATACTTATAGTTACCCAGGAATTTTATTTTAGATGAAAGAAGGATTCTCTTATTGATCTCGTGGTATTTAGTCTGGATTAGGAGTTAACAGACTCATGTGCAACTGGGTGTAAGTCTCTAAAGGCCATGGCTGCATACAAACAAAGAGCAACAGCGGAACCAATTCAGCAGAAGCTGGAGAAATGATAATTGATTCAAGGGAAAAGCGCCTTACTTCTATAAAAGATAGAAGAAAAGATAAAATATAAAGATAGGAAATAGTAGAAAAGATATTTCTACATTTGGGAAAGCAACAAAAGCTATTTGGTCGTTTTAATAAACAAACCTTTTGTTTTCTCAAGTAAATTTTGACCGAATTTCCTCATTCTTTACACACAGATTCTGCAACGGACACTTCTGAAGTTTTAAAAAGATCCTCCCAACTAACTCTCTACCAAATGAATGGTATAAGAAGATAATTAATATATCCAAGGGAACCAATTATCCTCTAGATGATGGAAATAATGAAGAAGACGCTCCTGAAGAAGAATCCGATGCTGAAAACATTGGGGTGTATGAATTTCCCGAAAATCAGAACAGTACCATGTAACATTCCAGAGTCTTGATTATGAGAAGAAACGTGTTCAAGAAGAAAATATCATCTTTAATTGTTCACTTCCAAATGACATTTTTCAGATCTTTATTACCTACTTATTAATTATCCAATATCATGAGCAATATATTATCATTATCACTACTCTTGATACGGGTTTTTCATCATTTTATTGAACCTCTGAACATGTAACAACCAGGGTTATGGAAAAACGACCTGAGACAACACACCTTATATCAATTAATATCAGTTAGCCTTGAATTACTGGCTAATTATGAATAATAGCATTGAAAATAGTATAAAAAGATCAATAAAGTTCAAATACTTGCAAGAATATTGCATTCTGATGAAATAATGAAGATATGTACCAAATATTTCAAACTCAATTTACACAAAACATGATTTCTTGACTCAGGTCGTTTTTCCACCCAACTCCTCAATTGTTGAAACATTTTCCGAGATCTGTCAAATATACAAACACAAGTAGTATTGATAGAATTGGATCAATTTGATAAAAGCAACTCCCGTCATAAAATTTTGTTTCATGAAACATTGAGAATTAATACAAATAATTATCTATACCCCCAAGAATGGCTCCGATTGAAGCAGCAGTGTCCAATAAAGTTTTGCTCAATAAATGTATTTTAAGCTCTTTAGCTTCTATCTAATGAAGAAAAAAAACTAAAATCTTGTTTAGAAACCAATTGATTGTTAATCAATTTAGTTGCAAATTTTAACCGTAACAACTGTTACGAAAAGGTACTCTCTCTAGATTATAGTTCTACTAACATAGTATGGATATTTGAATTATTATAATTAAGAGATTGGAAAAAGAAGAATATACATGCTGGAGAAGACGAACTTCAAACCCTTTAAAACCATATCCTTGAAATATCGCCAAAAGATTTCATAGTGGGCACCTAGGACCTATAAGGAAGCTATACTTCAAGTTCGCAAGTACTAAAAAATAATCAAAAATGAGGAATTTTTTCGATTGGATATAATAATCCTACAAGTTTATAATAACCCTAGAAATGTCTCATGATGTGTCCGATTGTACACATTGATTTTGAATCTGCCTCTCTTGAATACTATGAGTCCTTTCGGTTACTTCATGCATTCAGACATCAGTCTAGGTTATTTAAATGGCATAGGCATCTTTACACAAGGAGGATCGTGGAGACGAAATAATAGCAGAGACAAGAATAATATAGTTATCTTATTTATCTTACTTATAGTTATCTTACTTATCCTTCATCTATGATAATAGGCTATCCCATTGGTACACTCTGACGCCACTTTTTTCCCGCGTTAGCCATCTTGGATTGACCATAATTCAAATTATGTCATTCCAATTTATGCATTTTCTCATCATTATTTACGAATGAATGAGTTATTATCAATGACTCTAGTTGAAAATAAGTATTTGGACAAAACTGATAATACCAATGTTATTATTTATATACTTATAAAACTGGAATACCACTGACTTCTCACTGATAACGTTTTGTGGAAAACTACTGTGGGCTACGCTATTGATTGCAGTGATTGGAATATAGCTTCCTTATAGGCCCTAGGTGCTCACTAAGAAATAATATTCTCAGGATATTTTTACTTCACGTTACGATAGTTCTAAAGGATTCAAAATAGACCATAAGCATTGATGAACTAATACAGTAATGTTGACAGAAGCCATATGTTTTTTTTCAAACTAGTTGAATGCTTTGTAATGCTAATAGGATTTATGTTAGAATTATGATGTAGAATAAAAGAAAAAAGGAGACTCACCCAAACATCAAATAATATGTTTCCAACTCTGACGAAAATCTTTGAGTGTTATTAATGCTAGGATTTACCAAGTCGATCAAATAAAATCTGATAATGTTCAAAACATGCACTGGCTGACACTGGACTGGAGTAAATCACCCATATAGGTGATTTTGTTTTGTCGATGAGATTACAAACCCGTGTTTATGTCCTCAATGGATTTGAACCTGGGCCTCTGAATCATAAAGCCAGCATCTAGTCCAATCGACTACAGCCAATCCCTATCATGTTTAAGATTCAACATACTTCTATGCAACTGGGCATATGTATTATTCAATCAGGAACATTTGTGTAGTTTGTACTGTAATCTTGACTTACCTTACATACTTAAAAATAATTAAACATGCTTCGATTCTGCATGGTACAGTATACATTTAAAACATTGTAATGTAAAATAAAAAAAAACACCACAATTATTGCAGATTCACAATGAAAAGTTTTTGGCAACTATGAATTGATTCATTGAAGATGTCATTCCCATCCGAAGTTGTCAAATTTAATTTAAAAGCTTTACTATAAATAAAAATTGCATAGTTGCCTGTAAAGTTGGTATACGGGCGAAAGTTTTATGTGACAACGACTTTGAGTGGTGAAATAATTTTAATGTGAATATTCATTCCCATAGTAGGAAGAAGGATGAAATAATAGAAACAATTTAAAACATTTATTTATACAAAGAATTATATTTAAAACATTAATTTATAAAAGAATCTCGCACTGAATTTCATATTAACAAAATTTAATTTTTACCTTCACACATCCTCAACAAAATCACTCTGTCTCTCTCGCTCTTAGGTGGGCTAACTGTGCTCGATTGAATTTCTTATTGTCGGGTCCTCATGGTATAGGGACCTTAAGTTTAAAATTTCAAGTCGATCGGTTAATTAGGAATGGAGTTATCGTGTTCACAGACATACACACACACACACATACACACACACACACACACACACACACACACACACACACACACACAGACCAATACCCAAAAATCATGTTTTTGGACTCAGGGGACCTTGAAACGTATAGAAAACTTGAAATTGGGGTACCTTAATTTTTTTTGGAAAGCAATACTTTCCTTACCTATGGTAGTAGGGCAAGGAAAGTAACAAGGAGGATCGTGGAGACGAAATAATAGCAGAGACAAGAATAATATAGTTATCTTATTCATCGTACTTATAGTTATCTTACTTATCCTTCATCTATTGTAATAGGCTATTCCATTGGTACACTCTGACGCCACTTTTTTCCCGCGCTAGCCATCTTGGATTGACCATAATTCAAATTATGTCATTCCAATTTATGCATTTTCTCATCATTATTTACGAATGAATGAGTTATTATCAATGACTCTAGTTGAAAATGAGTATTCGGACAAAATTGATAATACCAATGTTATTTATTATTTATATACTTATAAAACTGGAATACCACTGACTTCTCACTGATAACGATTTGTGGAAAACTACTGTGGGCTACGCTATGGATTGCAGTGATTGGAATATAGCTTCCTTATAGGCCCTAGGTGCTCACTAAGAAATAATATTCTCAGGATATTTTTACTTCACGTTACGATAGTTCTAAAGGATTCAAAATAGACCATAAGCATTGATGAACTAATACAGTAATGTTGAAAGAAGCCATATGCTTTTTTCAAACTAGTTGAATGGTTTGTAATGCTAATAGGATTTATGTTTGAATTATGATGTAGGATAAAAGAAAAAAGGAGACTCACCCAAACATAAAATAATATGTTTCCAACTCTGACGAAAATCTTTGAGTGTTATTAATGCTAGGATTTACCAAGTCGATCAAATAAAATCTGATAATGTTCAAAACATGCACTGGCTGACACTGGACTGGAGTAAATCACCCATATAGGTGATTTTGTTTTGTCGATGAGATTACAAATCCGTGTTTATGTCCTCAATGGATTTGAACCTGGGCCTCTGAATCATAAAGCCAGCATCTAGTCCAATCGACTACGGCCAATCCCTATCATGTTTAAGATTCAACATACTTCTATGCAACTGGGCATATGCATTATTCAATCAGGAACATTTGTGTAGTTTGTACTGTAATATTGACTTACCTCACATACTTAAAAATAATTAAACATGCTTCGATTCTGCATGGTACAGTATACATTTGAAACATTGTAATGTAAAATAAAAAAAACACCACAATTATTGCAGATTCACAATGAAAAGTTTTTGGCAACTATGAATTGATTCATTGAAGATGTCATTCCCATCCGAAGTTGTCAAATTTGATTTAAAAAAGCTTTACTATAAATAAAAATTGCATAGTTGCCTGTAAAGTTGGTATACGGGCGAAAGTTTTATGTGACAACGACTTTGAGTGGTAAAATAATTTTAATGTGAATATTCATTCCTATAGTGGGAAGAAGGATGAAATAATAGTAACAATTTAAAACATTTATTTATACAAAGAATTATATTTAAAACATTAATTTATACAAAGAATCTCGCACTGAATTTCATATTAACAAAATTTTATTTTTACCTTCACACATCCTCAACAAAATCACTCTGTCTCTCTCACTCTTAGGCGGGCCAACTGTGCTCGATTTAATTTTTTACATAGCAAGTTGCGCTCATTTTTTCAAGCTGAACAAATTATTATTGGCTGAGAAACGATTTATACTACTTTTGTGATTGAAAAATACCACAACATTGTGATTACTACAACATAACCTATTCACTTATACCTATTATACTTACACTTATACCTATTCACTTATACTTATTCACATAGCCTATTCACTAAGTAGTGGCGCTGTCGCAGGAGATTGCTCCGTTTCAATCTCTCTCCAGGTGAATGCCTTCGGGTTGCTGCTGCGTTGCTCGCCACTGCTCCTATTCGTGCTCTTTCCAGATGACCGTGAACCGAAACAAACGCTCTCACTCGCTCTCATTGTGAGCGCATAACGTGGGAATGTAACACAGTTTCTTGAAGTGTCACCCAGCAAACCAATTTATAAGACATTGTCACGTCAAAAGGTTTTACAGAATAAATGAGTGAATCAGCTCCCCTATAAAAGATGAGAGGCTATTCAAAATTCATTACAAATTAATAAATCATCATAATCAAACAAGGCTTGGCCGAGATATAATGTTGATACATTTGAATTATACTTCTATAGCTTGGCCTTGGTATAGGCATACTTTATTGCAAAGACAGACAGACAAATGCCAAAGGCTCCACTTGAAACAAAGTCAATTCACTTCAAAGTCACTTCTCAGTCAATTACTGTTTATTCATCCCATATGTTTATTATTCGTTTTATGTAATATTATATGCCATAACTAGATACCGTACTGTTTGAAGCTGTCTACAATATCAGAATGAATTCATGTACACTGAATAACATGATTCTATGAATAGATTATTGGTGAAATGATTGATAAACAGAAAATGGAAATTTAGTAGAAATATGACTATGAATGATAATAGTATCAATCCTGTGATACTGATCTTAATATTAGTTAATGGGAATGTACCTATATGAACTCTAGCTCACGGCTTCAGCCATGCCTAAGAATTTTTTATTGTGTTACTTTTGAATTACTTGGATGGAACTTTTATTTATTGTATTTTATTTGTATTGTATGCGTATTTAGCATATTTATTTAAATAAGTCCATAAAAGGGATCACTAAAGTGAAGCCCACTGGGACACGTCAAAAATGTAAAAAAACAACTGCCCAGAGGCAGAAATCAAATACGAAAATAGGCACTCACCACACTGCTCTCCAACATACAGAACTCACGGAGTGAGTACAGAGGGTGATCCGTCAGCAGGCTCCTCAGAGCCCCCCGAAACCGCACTGCAGGCAGATCCCTGGCCAACAGAGGCAGCCTATTATAGAGGCTGATAGACATATGAGCCAGACCAGTCCGAGTTCTGCTCAGCCTCTGGTAGGGTAAATCCAGCCTGAGTCTACCCCTAGTCTCATATGGGTGGAAGCTCTGTCGGGTCACGAGCAACCCCACGTTCGCATGTGTTCTGCAAAGGGTATGGAGAACATAGAGGGAGAAGACGGTGAGGATCCTCTCTTTGATAAAGAGTGGGCGACAGTGGGCTAATCTACCAGCCCCACAAATAATCCTCAGGGCCCTCTTCTGGAGACGAAGGACTTGGGCGACATCTGTGGCTCCACCCCAGAGGGGGAGGCCATATAAAATCACGCTCTGAAAAAAGCCAAAATAGCACATTTTAAGATAATGAGGTGGCACACTGTGTTTGAGACCCCTCAGCAGGAAAACCACTCTGCTCAACCTGGTGCAAACTGTCTCAATGTGCTTGCCCCATGAGAGCTTCCTGTCAAGGGTAAACCCTAACAGTTTGACAGGCGCAAAATTGTATTCATTCCCATTTCTGAGACTGAACACAATAGACTGAGTTTTGTCTTCATTGAGGAGGAAGCGATTGGCAGAGAACCAGTCCGATGCAAATGCTCCAGTCTCCACCATAGCTGCCCTCAGTCCTCCCATCTCACGACCAGCATTGAAGAAGGTGGTGTCATCCGCATAACAGACAACACACCTGCCATCCACCTGAGCTATATCGTTAACTGAAATAAGAAACAACAGAGGCCCCAGGACAGAGCCCTGAGGCACTCCACAGTCAACACAATCCCTGATCTCAGAGAGAACTCCATTAGCCAGCACCGCCTGTCTGCGACCCCCCAGGTAGGCCTGAATCAGTTTGAGAGGAGACGGTCCCACACCATAATGCCTAAGCTTGTCCACGAGAATAGCATGATCCATTGTATCAAAGGCCTTGCTGAGATCACACAAGGTGAGCCCAGCAAGTCCACGTGCCTCAAAGCAATCAAATATCTTGGAAAGCAGGAAATCTACTGCATCAGTGGTGGATCTATTTTTCCTGAAACCAAACTGGGTGGTCGCAAACAGGCCTCACTGGTCACAATAAGCAAGGAGTTGCTCAGCAATAAGAATTTCAAAAATCTTCGATATAATAGGCAGGATGGAGATAGGCCTATAGTTAGTAGGATCATGCCTATCACCCTTCTTAAAGACAGGCACTTGACATGCTTGAACTGAACAGTAAAATTATTTATCTATTGATCTAAGTGTAAATAAAATGCATTCATCCAGGCCTATCTATCATCTATCTACAGGTTAACCTTAACAAGAGTGAACAAATTAGTAAATTTATGAAAATTCACTCTTGGAGTCTTCTTTGAACCTCCGCTTGTACGTCCGAATGCACAAAAGGTTACCATTTCTAACAAAACTTTTATTTTCTAATTAAAAATCAATTAAATGAACACATTAGCACAGATTTCAATGCTATGACTGCAGTGCAAGTGCAATGTTTTGGTCAAACCAAGATGGCCGAAAAGATGCTCAAGACAGAATGCGCGGAGACAGCCAAACATTGTTTTGCCAACTCCACGATCCTACTTGTCTTTACGTTTACATCGTGTATTGGATCACAGTGAATGGATCAACCTAATAAATAAAGAAAGGTTATGTTACGGTTTGTCTTGTTTGTTGTTTTTTGAGGAATAGTGTAGTTTCAATTATATTATTTTGATATTTTTTCCAACTGCAAATGGGTTTAAAAAAATATGTTTGTCTCTAATATTATTTATTCTGTACCTACAAGGTAAGATTCAATACTTTAAATACATTTTTCTAGTTACTAACTTAGGTGACTTGGGTCATTAAGTACTGTACTGGGCTAAATTTTACCGTGTGAGCGAACTCTGTATCTCAGCTATTTTAGAGCCCCAGTAGTTCATTCAAGGAAAGGTTATAGAGAGAAAACTTGGGAAGACAATTTTTGACCCCACAGTTCTGTTGAGGGTAAGGAGGTAAACATATCAAAAGTCCCCACCCCTACCACTACCTCCGTAATGTTTACGGAGGTAGTGTCCCTACCCCCTGTGATAAGGAGGTGGGGTGGTTTAAAAGTACCATTTTTTGGTTTATCGCATAAAACTAAAAAACTATGTAACTTAGGGACTTGACTGTCGTATAACAAATTAAAGCTTACATAATTTCCTACAATATTCATTCTACAACTTTTTTTATATCTCCTCTAGTTTTCGAGATATCCGCTCTTGAAGGTGTGACATTAAAAAAAACATGTTTGCCACCAATTTTTTCTTAATTCTGCTCTTATAACTTTTAAAAATCGATGGAAAAATCCATGTTTATTATGAGCTTATAGAGCATTAAATTCTCTTGAATTTGATGTATGATATCACACTTTTAAAATTACCCTATGCAGCAGCACAATTAACCTTTTGCAGCAGCTTTAGTGTTGAGTGTGAAATCTCCAATTTTGCAACAATAGACCAATTGACAACGGAATTTGGAGGGAATATTTTAAACAAATTTTTGACTTTGCAGCTTTGCTGGGACTAGTTACGAGGAGAACATATCAAAAGTCCCCATTCCTAACTCATGTGGTAAGGGGATTAGGTTGGTTTAAAAGTTGCATTTCTCAGCGTTTTGCATCCACACTCATTTCTTGAGAAAATTGCGTTCAACAGACATAACTAACCATTCAAAAATAAAGCTTAAAAAATTCTCTACACTTTTTGTTCAGTGGAATTTTGTGATATTCCCAACAAATATCGAGATATTCGCTCTTGGAGGTGTGTAATTGTTAAAATAACAGGTTTTTATCCAATGTTTTGCTCTTTCAGGGCTTTATTTAATTTTTACAATCATATTTTCTTTTAGAATAGAATTTCCATTCATTATAAAACTAGTTTATCAGTAAGTAATCGAAGTAAATGAAGTGGGCTAATAAATAATTTGTGTAGAAATATTTTTTTTGTAAGTAAAGGATGGTCATAAATTTCATTTTTTTGTAATTGTATTTTTTTTTTGAAAACATAATTTGTGCTGTACCATATGTTATACCTTAGGTATTATCATTACAATAATTTAGTAGGCTACATTCCACAGTAGAATTGTTAGCATTTCTTGTATTGCATTGTGTTGATTCTATTCAACTCCATTATTAAAATACGATGTACATTATAATCAGTATCATAAGTCTATTATTGATATTTTATTTATTGCTCAATTCAAATGCATGATGTGCCTGATTGGAACCAATATCTATATTTATTTTTTCTATATTGACTTTACTGCAGGATGCATGATGTGACCATTTGGAACAAAATTTTCATTTTGCGAAAAATGTCAAAATATTACTAGAAAAAATGTGTATTTAATTTTTCCAATTTTTTGAAGGTATTTGCAAATTGGAAAAAATATTTTTTAAGATTTAAAAAAATCATGCATTGTAGGGTATAATAATATAATAGTTAGCAGATTTCATGTTTCACTACAAGTATAGAAGTAATCAATATTATGCCATTACAAGTTATCATTTTTTTCATTAATTTTTATCATTAATATTTCATATAAATGTTCTAGCTAATTCAAATAGTAATATTCATAATACTTCATGCTTCAACGAAGTTGAAGTCATGCTATTGAATTAAAGAGTGACCGAACCTTTTTTGCTGTCTCTTTTTCAAACCAGTTATCGATGGTTTAGAAGTGAAACCTCATAAACCAGCAAAAATATTTTTGCTGGCTTACGAGGTTTTACTTTTGAGCCATTGATAAAGTGAAGCGAAATAAGAGTAAAAATAGAAGAAACATTTTTGCTGGCTTACGAGGTTTCACTTCTAAGCCATCGTTATGCTTTTCATGTACCATTGTGTTCTTCACAGTGTTACCAACCCCTGGTTCATCCTCAATCTCAATCTTATACAGCAGACGGTCTCGACTAGACACCTCGACAGTAACCATCCAACATTCAGTGGTTCGAGTTCAAAGATGTCACTATGACTGACCTAGAAAAAGAAGTGATAGGGGAGCTAATTGAAGAGCTGAAAGTTCACAGATGTTTGTGGGACAGCAAATGTGAGGCCTATGCTAATAGGGATTCGCGGAGGGTAGCTTTGGGTGTGCTTTTAAACATATTTAAAAAGATTCAGCCTGACGCTACCATTGACGCAATGAAAAAGAAGATAGAAAATCTGAAGTGCAGCTTTAGACGGGAGTTGAGAAAGGTAAGCTTATCATAACATAAACTTAAATAAATTATTGTAGAATTTTTACAATAATTGTAAAAATTCTACAATAATTTATTAACTTATTGATTTTATTTAATAACAGCTGGGTACCCGTCCTTCATATATCTTATTGTTATTGTAGTTATGAGATGAGTACATACATCTTATTATGACCATACCCAGTGTGGTGTTTAATACAAGTCTCCTGTCGGTGCCGGCACTTATCAGAGGGTTAACTCCTGTTTTGGGAAGTACCCTTGTCACACGAAATAGGGAAAAATGTCTAGAGTATACTAGATTATTTTCCTGACAATTGATCAAAGGATTACTGTATTTCCTCAAGATCAAGTAACTCGATGATGGGTTACTATTGACCTCTGAAATGAATATATTAGAAAATAAATAAGCTATAAGCAAGGTCGAACACAGGGTCACTAAGGAACAAATGTGATGACAAGTTGCATTTATTTAAATTTACTAAATCATATGAGAATATTGTTTGTTCAATAGTTAATAAATGAATTTGATAATGAAGGGTTAAGCCCATAAACAATATAATTTGAATTTTAAAGAGTTCCTTCAAGTTTATAAATTTATTAAGGATGAGCATGTAGTGTTTTCATCCAAGGGTTGCCCGACTCAAGTTTGGACAGTGTAACGTCAGAATTTTTACAAACAATATACCAGTTTGTCTAAGGAAAATTGAGTCGAAGAGATTTTGAAATAATAATAATATTATAAATCACTGACATTTGTATGGGCCCATAATGTACGCGCACTCACTCATGAAGATTTGTTCATTGCTTGGCTGGCATCTTTCGTCAGACTGCATGGCATCATATTAGGCTTCAATAATAAGCTATAAGCAAGGTCGAACACAGGGTCACTAAGGAACAACATGTGATGACAAGTTGCATTTATTTAAATTTACTAAATCATATAAGAATATTGTTTGTATTAGCTATAATTGTATAGCTAATACAAACAATATTGGCTCGCGATTTTAATAATTAATAACTCCTTTTTAACTAAGACTTGGTAATCAAATTAAATTCTAACGTTACGGGAACTCTACATTAATTTAATTTAGCACTCTTACATAAATTTAACAATGAAACATTTAAAATAACAAATAGGAGTTACAAACGACTCTCAGTTAATCTCTCTTTTCTTCCTTCTTCTCAGAAATTCAGAAGCTAGGTTTGGGGAAGAAAAGGTCACATGACCAGTTAATGACCAATCACTGGTCAGAAAAAAACAATCTACCAATAGGATGGCTATACTAAAGAAATGTGCTCAGGTGTGCCATATAGAATGAATAAATAATTTTACAAATAAAAACGAGAAAACAAGCAAAACAAATATAGGGGAACAATGAGCAGATTTTTCAGCAGATCAGAGTGTACAATAAACAATATAATAAAATTGAAAATCGAAGCAAGCAGTCAACAATCAGAAGCAGACACGCCGGTTATCAGCTGACTGATAAGGTAGTCGGCTTAGTTTGCATTGAGAAACTAACCCTTATTGTAAACAAACATTCGACATTATGCCGTTTCAGGTTAATTGAAAACCATTTACAACTGTTTGTGAATCTGAATCTTAATAAATGAATATATAATAGATTTTGTTGTTATTTCAACAGCCAATAAAGGTGGGTAGTTGTAATTTTTAGCTTATTATTATAGAATAAGACTACATACATGACTACATGACTACAGAACATGACTACATATTATGGTTGTGAATGAAAGTCCTACATAATTTCGCTCCTGGGTTTTGGAAGATTTTGTGTTATAAATAGTCACGGATAAGTACAAATTTTGTGTTAATTTCATTATTAATTGTTTCTTGATCACGTTTTATCATTTTGTTTTAGATTTTAATTCTTAATTCTATTTTAATAAGCCAAACACCGTTTAGAGGTTATTTTGAAGTTAGGTTTTCGAGATTTAAAAATAAACATAGATAGTTTACTTGACTAAAATTATAACCAAATTAAAATCCTATAATTTATAAATCAATTATTATTATTGCAAGTAATATAATTTCTTAGATAGGAAGATGAGCTCAAGTAGAACAGCAAAAGGTTAGTAGTAGAAATGTACACATAGCGGGAGTACTTACGCGTTCCCAAAACCAAAATTCAAAAAAGGCCAAAACCAAAAACCCCAGTTCTTCAAACTACTTTAGCCGAAAAAGTTGCTCAACTACAAAGTAGCCACACTAATTTAAGAAACCAATTAGAAGTAACTCTAAAAACGTCTGAGGAAGAAAGGTTAGGGATGGTAGAAGAAATTAAATCTTTGGAACTGATTATAAAATTACAAGATGAAGACCATAAAAAAGAAATACTAAATCTAAAAAATCAATGTAGTCTAATGTCGGAGGAAATAAAGAAACTAAAATCTAAATTTGATAATACTAAATGTATGATAGAACCTCCGTCCAAATGCAAAAAAAATAGAATCTAACCTAAATGATGGGAAATGCTCTGAAAATGGTCGAAATAAAACGTACAGTGAGGTTTTGAAGACAGCAACCAAAAATATAGCTGAGGGAAATAAAGATAGGAAAGGGAGAGTTCTGCTACTGACGTCCAGTCATGGACGTGATTGCAGTGATCTCCTTGATAAAAGATTAAAAAATAAATTTGATGTCCAATGTTTTTTCAAGCCAAGTGCATCAATTGATGCAGTTGTAGAGTCAGCTAGGGAACAAACTAAAGACTTTGATGAAAATGACTATCTAATTGTACTGGGTGGCTCAAATAATATAAATGAACCTAACTTGAATCATCTTCCTCAAGTAACAGAAAAAATCAAGGAAATTGTGCCACTCAGCAAAAAAACAAACTTAATAATAAGTACTATTCCTAATAGGTTTGATAGGCCAGAATTAAATGAAGCAATCAATTCGACAAACAAATCAATACATAATACAATCAACAGCCTAAAAAATAAGAATTCTAAACAACTGGGGATTTGTTTTCTAAATGAAAGGCTGAAAAGACATAACTTCACTAATCATGGGTTGCATCTAAATCGATCTGGCAAAGTAATCTTTTGTAATAGATTGGCAGAGCTGATTGAAAGCCATTTGCAATCCTCTGGTTTAAAAACAGTAAAAAAAAAAAAAAATAACGATTTTTTAGTAAATTGGCTCAAAACAGGGAAAGGGAAATAGCTACAGATGCTAGAGATAGAGTAGCACAAGATGGTAAGGTTTTTAGTATTTATCATCAAAATATTCAGTATCTTCGCAACAAAATTGACAGATTAGAAGTATTTCTTAAACAGGAGGATCCTGACATTGTTATTTTCACAGAGCATGGCTTAAAAATAAAGGAAATAAATCAAGTTAGGATTCCAGGCTATTCACTGAGATCAGAATTTTGTAGAATAGCTCATAGAAGTGGTGGTGTATGTATATTCACTAGCAATGCTAAACATACCCAAACTTATGAACTGGATTTTGTTAAGAGATTTTCTGTTGAGATGGATTTAGAGGTGACGGGACTAAGGTTAAAAATTGATGATCGATTTGAGGTAGCAGTGTTAGGTATCTATAGGTCACCAAATGGAGACTGGCAAAAATTTTGTGAGCTGCTCCATACACTTTTGGAAATTACAACCGCTCGTTTCACAAATGTTATAGTAGTAGGAGATTTCAATACCGATTTTGCCAGGCAGGATAAAATGACAGAGGATATTAGAGATATTATTAATATGAATAATTAGGAAATTAAGGTCCACAAATATACAAGAGTAACTCGAACTCCACAGACAATTATTGATAATATCCTCACAAATATAGAAGGTTGTAATGTCAGGTTAGGTAGCTCAGATCTATCAGATCATAACTATCAAATTTTAGATGTTAAGTTGCAGGGCCAGAATCCAAGCAGAAAAAAAACTTTTGTGAAAGAAATTCAGCAATATGAGCTAGGAAATATAAATTGTTTGAAGCAGGAACTGCTTCAAGAAAATTGGAGTAGTGTTTATAACAGTTGTAACCTAAATTACAAATATAAGCAATTCATTGATACTCTAAGATTTCACATTAGTGTATGCTGTCCGATAAAAAAAAGTCAAAGTAAAAAGTAAATTAAACAAAGTAGATGAATGGATAACTGAAGATATTCTTACTCAAAGAAATATTGTTAGGGAAGCTTATGAGGAATTTAAATTAGTGAGGGATGTTCCGAGTGAAGTCAAATACAAATGTCTAAAGAAAAACTATGCAAAAGAAGTGAGGAAAGCTAAGTGTAAGAAAACAGCTGAAATATTAACAACTAGTACCAATTTTAACTCTGCTGTTTGGGAGGTAATTAATAGAAATAGGAGAGCAGCTCAAAAAGATACAGTTACTAATGTCCCTAGGATAATCGATGAACATGGAAATTATATGGATGATAGTATAGACATTTGTAACTTTTTCAATAATATTATCAACAGGTTGCATATAATCTCCAAAAGTCACTGAACACTAATACTTATAATACAACTACATTAAATGCTGAGCCAATTGAAAAGGTATTTAAATTTAATCCATTATCAAGAGATGAGTTGTCAAGAATAATAAAAAATTTGAATAACAAAAAAACAGTAGGATTGGATGGGGTCTCAAGCAAAATTTTAAAAGAATGTGAAAATGAATTACTGGACCCTTTATTGCATCTCCTTAATACTTCACTAGAGCAGGGTATTTTCCCTGATGATCTGAAACAAGGAAAAATTTTGCCAATTTTCAAGAGCGGTGATTCTGAAAGAGTTGAAAATTATAGACCCATTAGTATTCTAAATGTAATAAGTAAAATTTTTGATAGAGTAGTTTTAAATAGGTTATTGATGCACCTGGAAGAAATTAATTTCATATGTGATGAACAGCATGGGTTCCAGAAAGGGAAATCTACTAAGACTGCAATAGTATCCCTTGTTGAAAGACTAATAGATATAATAGATTCAGGTGAGAAGGCAGCCGCAATATTTCTTGATTTATCCAAAGCTTTTGATTGTGTGAACCATAGAATATTATTGGAAATACTAAAAACTGTAGGTGTGAATGGTATAGAACTAAAATGGTTTGAATCATATCTCATAGGTAGAAACCAGTGTGTTGAGCTTACCAAGGTGGATGGGAATGAAATAGTAAAAATTAAATCTCAAAAACTGGAGGTCCAGGCTGGAGTACCTCAAGGCTCAATTCTGGGTCCCTTACTGTTTCTGTTGTATGTGAACCAATTACCAAAAGAGTTAAAAGATCACAGAGCTCTGTTGTTTGCTGATGACACATCGCTTATCTTTAACAATTATTTATTAGATAGTCTAGAAATAAATGCTTTTACTGGAGTACAGTCAATTGTCCAATTCTTGAAGCAAAGGCAATTAACAATAAATAGTAAGAAATGTCAATTCCTACAATTCAAAAGTAAATATAATTCAGTAGAGGATAGAGAAATAAATGTGTTTGTAGAGGAAAATGAATTAGACCAAGAAGAGAAAGTAGCATTCTTGGGAATTTTATTGGACAGGAAATTAACATGGCATCCTTACATTGAGAGGATATGTAATAAGATATCATCTGGGGTATTTGTCCTGCGGCAGCTTGCTAGGCTGAATGATAAAAAACTACTGTTAACTGCTTACCATGGACTTATACTATCTCATATTAGGTATGCTATTTTAGTATGGGGTAATTCATCTCAACAAAATATGGACAGAGTGTTTAAGATTCAAAAGAAGGCACTCAGATGTATAGAGAAAGTGAATAGGTTAGACTCTTGTAGGCCTTTATTTAAAAAGCTTGGTCTATTAACTGTGCCATCTTTGTATGTATATGAAGTTGTAATGCATGTGAAAACGAGTGGTGTGATCCAGAATTCAGATGTTCATGAGTATAATACGCGAAACAGAGCAGATTATCATATAATGGGTCACAATAGTAGGTTATTTGAACAAAAACCAGATTATATTGGTAGGAAATTTTATAACAAGCTACCTCAAATCTTGAAAAGTAATGATGATTTGAAGATTTTCAAAAAACAAATGAAAAAATATTTAGTTGATAGAGCTTTTTATAGTGTACAAGAATTCCTTTCAAACCTAAACTAGGTTGAACTACTTGGTGTTAGAATTATTATGTAATAACATGACTTGTCTTATACTCCATGACTGGAGTCTTTAGGATGTAATCTTTAAAAAAAAAAAAGAAAGTTGCTTATCAAAGCTGTTTGACAAATCTCACCGTGACACCAGTCAGCAAATGAATGTATATAATACGTTAAATTTATCTTTGAGCCAATGTATTATGTATCATATACTTATGCCCGGTTTCTCAGTCGTTCAATAAATATTTATCAATTCAATAGCACTATTGAATCAATAAGCCTATTGACTTCACTTGTTCTAGAATGGTATTTGACATGTTATAGAAACGCAATTCACATGCTTATTGATCCATACATTTACATCAATAATATGTAGTTGAAATGTATAAACTAAAGCCAATTTTACATATTTACTTTGTAAATCTTGTACTCGTTATTTTCTACCAATATAGTTATTATTTCCATCATCTCATTCATTGTGTATAGGTAATGACTTGCAGTACGGTTTGTATAAAAAAATCCTTTACACTGATTCTCCTCCCTTTTCTAATGTAATGAAATGAAATAATGAACTTTATTCCTTTGAAAACAATAATACAAAGAATTACTTGAATATTAGAAATTAAAGTTGACATCATCCAGTATTGGTGGTCAACTTGAAAATGAAGATAATTATTACAAATTGGATTACAATTTCGCTTTGAGTCCAGCAGTCTTATAATAAAAGTCTTACACTCCATAAGGCCTGAATACGTACAAAAAGCATAATATAAAAGAATCTATATATCATATATTATCTTCAAAAATTTAACAAAACTTACATGTAATTAAATGTAATGTGTTGCAATCTCAATAGATGAATGAATTTGGAATATTGTAATTTTCAACCAAAAATATTTTAATTTTGGATAATTTGAATTTCTTTTTATTCCCCTTCAACTTCGACTGGCTGACAAAATCTCAAGTTGGTTTAATTAATTTTAATAGAGCAAATAATTATTTAAAAAACATATATATTATTTACAATACCTGATGGGGATCCCAAATAAATTATTTTGCACATGATTAGTATTTTAATAAGGATATAATTATTACAAAGCGGAAGATATATTTTCCCTACATGTAAGACAATAATAAATTTGAACATTCATTGCAGGTAAAAGCCAGTGAAACAACTGGAGCTAGTAGCTGCCAAGTATATACTCCAAAGCTATGGTTCTATGATCTCCTTTTATTTTTGGAAGAGAAGGAGATGACCAGAGAAGGAGTAGATACTCTAGAAGAAGACTCGCAAATGGATGTTGTGGTAAGCAATTAGCAAAATCACGTTATTGCGCTCTCAACATATCCTCTTGAAATGTAAGGGTGCGTACACAAAGAAAGCTGGTTGCCGGCGCCGGAAAACCAGCCGCTGTAAGCGCGTCCCGGCTTGAGAAGAACTTAACATGGTTTCAAGTGTGCCCGTACACAGTAAACGCCGGTGCCGGCTCAACAAGCGCAACAAGCGCGAGCTGCCGGCGTCAACCGGCAAACAAGTATGAAGAGAACATTCTTGTAGCCGGTTTCCAGCAACTGGCTCAGTCTGCGAGTGGTCTCTGTACTGTGCGTACAGTTAGTCTCCAGTACTGTGTACTGTGCAGTAGTTTTAAAGATGGTTGATACAGATGATTAACATTTAGTTATGCGAAACTCATATTCATGACCGTAAATAAATTCTATATTGAATTGTCTTTGGAAAAATACGATTCACAATTTCAGGTTTTCTAAACCCGAAAATCCCGGGATCGACGCTTGAAAATCCCGGGATCGTTAGGTATATGGACCGGGATCCAGGGATTCGGGATCCCGGGATTGACATCCCTAGAAGACTTCAGAAATCAAAAGTGAACAAGTTATCCACCTTATAAATATGGATAACTCTTACCTCAAAAATATGACAAGACGCTCTTCTGGTTCTATTGGTTGTTTATGCCAGTTTGACCACTTTTTAATCAAACGTCCTTCAATGTTTCTTAATATGTAATCGAAAGTCGCTAGCTCCATTCTCATGTATGTGTAGAACCGTTGTGGGTCACCTTTTAGTTGCGGAAACAAGTGATGGTATTCACCAAGTTTCTTCCTATGTCTATTAATAACATGAACACCGAATTTCCTCCTTTGCAATAATTTTAAATGAACACTCTCCGCCAAAAACACATCATCACTAGACGAAGATATCTTTGACACTGCTCAAAGTGAACTGACTTGTCGCGCTTGTTACCAGCTTTCTTTATGTACGGCTTCAAGCTTCTACCGCGCTTATAAGCTCGAGGAGCAAGCTGCTGGTTTTCCGGCGCCGGCAACCAGCTTTCTTTGTGTACGCACCCTAAGGGCTCCTTCATTGTTGTAGTAGTCAAGAAAACATTTCGAATGTCCTTCCCTTGTTTAGAAACATTTTTCACACTGGATTGCTGCATTGGTGCCAATGACCGCACCTCATGCCAATCCCCTTGTCTTTTTTTTTCAAGTAAGTTACAATACATTCTGGTTCATACAAGAATCTACAATAAATTACAGTACAACAGCCAATTATGCAGCAAATTTCACATATTATGAAAACTTATTAATTACAATGAAGATTGAATGCAACATTAGAATATTGATAATATAGTATTGTAATATAACTACATAAATCAGCGGTGTTTCAACAATGAATAAATGATAATTTCAATGAATAAATATACACCCCACTATATATTATATGTGTTGGGGTATAAGTAATTAGTTGCTTATTGCGTGTAATAATTACTATTTACAAACTTCATTCACTGATATGGGATTAAAGTTTTTTATAATAAAATTAGTAAAAATGTATAATACAAACAAACAAAATTATGGAATTAGTAAATAAATATTAATGTTCTATTAAGGATAACAATAAGAAAGGTTATTTTTAGAAAAATGAAAACAGTAAAGAGTGGAATGAAGAATAAATAGTTTCATATTTACAGTCTAACTAAATTTTCACAATTTTCCACTCCAATATCAACCAACCAGGAAAATAAACTTTTCTTGAACCTGTGTCTATTGAATTCTTCCCTAATGTAACTTGGTATTGAATTATAAATTTTGGTCCCAAATATGTGTAGTTTCTTTGCCCAAATGTAGTGTTCATCCTTGGTACTATTGAATACGTGTTTCTCTGCCTTGTTTGATGGTTATGATCTGCCAGTCTTATGTGTTCGTTGTTTCTCCTCATTCGCGTGATGATAGCCTGGATGTAGAGTTGTCTTACACTCAGTACTTTACTGTCCTTGAAAAGAATGTTCGTGGGGAATTGATTCTCCTTGAAGCCTATTATTTTTAGTATTCGTTTTTGAAGTTTATAGAGAGGTTCAACATGTGTAAAATTCGTAGCTCCCCAGATAATTATGACGTATCTTAAAATTGATTGCACTAAAGAAAAATAAACAGTTTTTAATGTCTCATAGTTGAGGATTTTACGGAGTTGATAGAATTTGTAGAGACGCTTCCTGATCCGTGTAATTGATAGATTAATGTGCTTGTCTTAACTGCATAGTAATAACTTCTTCATTGTCAACAGATATAGGGGTTATGAACATTGCATTTTTCTGAGATAAGTAGTTGTGTAGGACACAACAAGCATGAACAACTATTTCAACATTTTCCACGTTGATTGCAATGGCTTGTTGGAAAACGCGAAACCTAGATGCTTATATGCCAAAAAAAAAATGCATTTTCAACAACACTTCTATCTCGTGATAGTCTGTAGTTGAAAATGAGTTGCTCACAGTGGCGTATCCAGGGGGGGGATATGGGTATGTATCCCCCTCGAAATGGAACCTGAATTTTTTTGCCTAATTACTAGATAGCAGGGGATAGAGAAACTACAGATACCTAGCACTTCAAAGTTAGATCACTTTTCACCATATATTATTATGAAGAAATCCAATATAGGTTATATTGTTCTAGTTGATTATAGTTTATTCAGTTTCATGCATATCCTTGAACAAAGCTGCAGCAGCTTCTTCTAGAGAGTACCCTCGGAAGTTTCACAGTTATGATGAACGGGCGTAGTTTCTACCATGAACAGAGGGGACACATCCTCCTAATATTTGGAAAAAATAGTTTTATCCCCCCCCCAAAACAATGTAAGTTTGAAAAAACTCAAGCAAAAATCATGAAATTTAAAAAAAAAATGTTAATCAAGTTAAACTAAGCCTATAAAGTTGGTTGAGATAGCCTAGTACTTTATTCATCAATTCATTTATTCGTGGATACAATATCACAAATCATATAAAATAATATGATTGGGTAGGAACAACAGGCTTGGCCCAAAACTATTCCATTCCCACATTTTGATAATGTTACATGTCAATAAAAATAGGTTATGTTTCTACTGTAAATAGTTCAAGCTCAATTTTGGTCCAAAAATAAATATGAGATGCAAATTTTAAATTTAGAAGAATTAAAACACCAAACGAAAGTAAAATATTATACTTAATTATCACTGCACATTGAATTGATTAAGTTATTTTATAAAATTTTGAAGCCATAAATACACACAAATTCTCACTTATTATGACGGAACTGGAGCCACAATTTAAGAATTCTAGCTTGCTATCTAATAATGAGTAGGCCTTCTGCAAAATCACAATTTTTTAACAATTTAATGACTAATAAAATTCTACTCCATTCAATTTTATTTAATCAAAAACACATAGGCCTATGACATTTTCAAGGGAAAATCGAAATAATAAGTGGGCTACTGATCACCAAAAAAACTTGAATGGAATGTTTGTTTTCAAGTGGAAATTGCGTGAAATCACACCAAATTGAAGGTATATTTTCAAAATTTTCCGGGGGAGGACCACCGGACCCCCCTTTCGTGGGAGGTATTCCATAACCTCCACACCCCCCTGTGACTCCCTCAAAGTTTAGGTGCTTTCTACTCCAGAACATCGAATGCCAAGAGCAATTTATAAGGCCAGGATGGAAGGCAGAAGACGACAGGGGAGACCACGCAACCGATGAAGTGGAGGATGATCTCCGAAAGATGGGGTTAAGAGCATGGAGACGAAAGGCATGTGACCGTGATGTGTGGAGGGCTCTTGTGCAAGAGGCTAAAGCTCACATCGAGCTGTAAAGCCAGAAGAAGAAGAATATTTTTCAATGGATAAGGCTTCATTATGTAAGGGCTGAGACTAAACCCACTGTCTCCAAGAAAAACATATGGGATGCACTTGGTAAAGCTGTTGACGCTGGTAATTTCAATTCATCATTTATAAGTTTCTGGTAAAAACTAGGGTTTTGGAGAACTGTAGAATCACACACACTCCCATTGGCGCCTAAATTCACGTACTTAAACTGATAGTTTGTATCAACGATAGCAAATAACACTATGCTAAAAAACTTCTTGTAATTCAAGTACTGTGATCCACTTGCTGTTGGTTTCAGTATAGCTATATGTACTTTCCGTCCATCGCTCCATCAGCATTATTGAAGTTCCACTTGGTTTCAAATTGATGTGCAACAGTTTTCCATTCATCCTCAAGCTAGGTTTACACTATGTAGCAGAGCTACATGTAGCTCAGCTATATAGCTCTGCTACAAGTTCAAAAAGTGACACTGGAAATCTGCTATATAGCCCGGTTATATAGCAGTTTTAAGCCTATTTTCTCAGCTATATAGCAGAAAATGAGCTATCCAAAGTTTTCGTTAAACAGTAGCTCTGCTACATATAGCTAAAATCCTCTTTGACACATGCTCTCTGCTACATGTCAATTTTTTTATAGCAGAGCTAGATGTAGCTGCTCTGTCCTTGAAGAAAGGCTGCCGCAGCTGTGTACTGCTGTTTGTAGCTGTTTAGTGCCTGCTGGGTTTACACCAGATATACTGTACTCATTTGTTGTCAGAGTGCTAGTAGGTTACTGTACATTACGAGCATTTCTTTTTTATTTATATACTATTGTGCAATAATGGAGAGTGAATTCGACTAGAATAGAGACAAAATTATCCAATCTTCTTTCTCTTGTCTGTGCTATTGGATAATTTTGTCTCTATCCAGTCAAATTCACTCTCCATCATTGCACAATAATATATAAATAAAAAATAATTGCTCGCAATGCGCAATAACCCACTAGCACTCTGACAACAAATGAGTACAGTATATCTGGTGTAAACCCAGCAGGCACTAAACAGCTGCGGCAGCCTTCCTTCAAGGACAGAGCAGCTACATCTAGCTCTGCTATAAACAAAAATTGACATGTAGCTACATATAGCTCTGCTACATAAAATTAGCGTTAAATCTACTTATAGCAGAGCTACATCTAGCTGACAGAGCTATATATAGCTCAAATTTTATATAGCTCTTCAGCGACATACTGTAGTGTAAACGTAGCTAAGTGTTTGGAATCTGAAAATAAAGTATACTATATCAATAAATTATTATTGTTTATTTTCAGGAAGCAGTTGGCGGCGGCTGTTGTCAAGGAAGTTGTGAAGTGGAGGTGCAGGAATGGAGCGACCAACAGCAGCACGCAGCTCCTTCTTCCACTGCAAGTCCACCTGGGACTCCCATTCCACGAAAAAGAAAAATTAGTACATTGGACAAAAAAAAGGAAGCCATGTTTGACTCTGTGCAAAATTTACTATCTTTGAGCAAGTCTGAGTGGGTGTTGATAGGTAAATCGCTTGGTTTGCAACTCAGCCAACTGAATAATGACCAGCAAACCATTGCTCAAAAATTAATATCAGATATTATTTTCTATGGAAAGCGCCAGAGACTGACTGACATGTCATTTATTAATCTAGCCTCAACTTCTTCAACCTGAGGAGGCGCGGCTTGGTGATAAAAATTGTTGATCTTATGGAGATTTCCTTATCACACCGTTCCACGCCATGCCCGATTTAGTGTGAGTAAGTTCTTCCATTCAAACCAATAAGCAAGAAGCACCTGGATGCAAAATTCCGCATCGCGCCTCCTCAGGTGTGTATCCAGCTAAAGTTTGTCATGAGATGCATTAACTATTTGACGGTACGAAGTTCGCCGAGCCAGCTAGTGATGAATAATTCACAGAGAGTTGTTATTGACTATACTTCTTAATTTATAAAAACAATAATATAAATCTTGTTTCGAAACTAGTACTATAGAAAACATGCAAGACCGCACTTCACAACCGCACTAGTTTCGAAACTAGTACTATAAAAACTAGTCGTTGAAATATTTTAGTTTTTAATAATAAAGAGTTAACCTACTACAATATTTTTATATTGTTTTTATCAATTTGTAAAAAAATAGCCTATGAAGTGTAAAGTGTAAAGTGTTTTTCTTAATTTATATTTCTGATTTTTAGGATATTAAATTCTTTGTATATTTCTTCTTAGATTCTTTGATACTACATTAAACGCTTAAAAATATATTGTCTCTTTTACTTCTTATCGTTCTTTCAATATATTATGTTTAGAAATGTTTTTATTCATTCTTATCATCATATTTCTCATATTTCTCTTCTCGTAAGAATGTAAGACACTTAGGTTACCCACCCACACGCATCATCTGAAATTGAAAAAAATCTGTTTAGGCACTTTGTATCTTTGTAAATATTTTTAAACACTTAATTTTTGTGATGAAATGAGACTTCATCTCATCACAAAAAGTAAGTGTTTTTTGAATATTTACAAAGATACGCAGTGTCTAAACTAAGTTATGAAATAGGGTTTTCTCATGGAAAACAACATCAATTCGAAAAAAATGATAAGGATGAATAGTTTACAGAGAGTTATTGACTATACTTCTTAATTTATATTTCTGATTTTTAGGATATTAGATTCTTCATTAGATTTCTCAATTACAAACATCCCAACACCCAGTAGATATGTCTTAGGTTACAATAGAATTTTCTCCATGAAATTAGGTTTTTCAATGACATCAAACTGGTTTCAGTATATAATAAATTGTACACAAACAAGCGCTGTCGAAGTAATAAATAATACTCACATAGGTGTACTTCTTTGTGACATTTAAAAATATTTATGACCTTCCCCTTATCTGCATTATTTTTATATTTCACTTAAATAGAGATAGTATAGATTTATATAGATATAATATAGATAGATTTGATTTTGGAATTCGTTTTTTTACCTTTAATCTTATTTGTAACTTGGATCATGAAGAATATGTAGCCCAATCTAATTCCGACCTATATTTTATTTTAATTCTTGTCTCTTCTAACAAATTGCAAAAGTGATCAGAAGAGTACCGGTACCGTATAGTCCACATACTGGACACGTTGTACTATTAGCTATTGTCCAATTCCCAATTATCTGTATTCAAATTCCATGCTGAAATTCATGTATTCATTATCAATTACATTACGATGCAAAAATTGAGCACGTTCTTAATTGTGGATAAATGTGTGCCTGTGTAAAGAATAATGTGGATAGATGTTGACTGTGTAAAAAATAAGCTCACATTTTAATAGTGACACATCTCAAGAAATATTAAAATACTTCTTAGCTTTCTTGAATATTCCTCAGGGTCATCCTAGTAAGTTGAAACAATTGCCACAATAGTAATATTAGAGCTAACTTATATAATATCCAAAGTAGATTATTCTTAATAAAATATGGAATGTCAATTTCATTATAGATGATTAGATTGAAAACATCTTGATTCACAATCATGTACAGACATAGGCGTAAATTGGGGGTGGCCCCCCCAATTTAATTGTTTTGTTTAAATGAACAATTTCGAATGAAATCCTGTTATACGCTATTAGGCTACACTACTGTCAGCTAGTTAATTATTAATTAAAGGTGAAAAGGTAGGTTAGGAGGTTAGGTTTTTTATTTTAAATGGCAAAAATATGCTGGAAGTGACTGAATGCCAGAGTCTCTACAATTTTATTGAGCGGTCATACAAACGTCATGCTGTGTTTCAGAGAATCCGTAAGAGTTCACAGACTTTTGTGTGGGGTACCTTGACACTTAAATCATTAAGTGATACAAGATGGTAGGTTCCTGTAGAATTGAAGCAGTGCGCTCTGTAATCGACAACTTTGTCACAACAATTAAAACTCTGACTGAAATAGCTTCAGTCGATGTAGATCCTGCTGTAGGAGGTGAAGCCAATGCTCTCCTCAAGAGGATAGGTAAAAGATTTCCATTTTGTATTCACTCTTCTCTTTCTTATGAAAGTACTCACCCAATGTGATATTCTATCTAAGACATTACAGTCTAGCAAAATAAACTATGCCACAGTTGAGGATTTAGCTCACAGTACCATTGCTGTTGTAAAGTCTTTCAGATCTGATGAATTTTTCATACAACTGTGGACCCACTGCCAGCAAGTATCTGAAAGCCGTAACTTCAGCCCACCAGCAGTTCCACGGCTCAATAGGGTCCCACAAAAATTGGGGAGTGGCTACAAAGCTCCATATGAATCAGTGGAACAGTTTTATAAAGTGACAATTGTGAACCCTGTTGTGGACATTCTAAATTCAGAGTTATTGAGCAGATTTGAAGAAAATAATTTGGATATTCTGAACTGCCTTTCCTCGTTATTGTGTGCAAACCTGTTCATATCATCAAAGTCTCCAAACTCTATGATCTTGATACCCAAAAACTTACTGCTGAACTCAATGCTTTAATACAATTGAAAAAGTGGATCAAGATACTTAGTTTGAAGGTAGAGTGTCAGTCACCACCACTGGAAACTTTAAGAGGCATTTCCAACAGTGTTTTATCTTTTCAGACTATTTTTGACTGTACCAACTAGTTCAGCCTCCTGTGACCGATCTTTTTCCTGCTTAAGAAGACTGAAATCATACTGCAGAAATACTACAGGTCAAGATAGGTTATCTACATTAGGACTTTTGGCAATTGAAAGGAATATACATGTAGACTTAGAAAAATTGGTTGAAGAATTTTTAATGAAAACCAGAAGACTTCAACTGAAGAAATAACAGTGCACATTAAGTTTGTATTCAAATTGCATTAACTCTGTAAATATGTAAAGATAGATTCTGTAAATAATGATTTATTATAATATTCAATTCAAGTTGAAACTGAGCGAATTATTTTTTGTTATCTATCATAATCTTGATCATTTCACTAGTTCTCAGATTTTGCATTAGAATGTAAAATGGGCTACACTTGATTAATATACAGGGTGATACTTAATTATGGTAAAATAATTTAATACGTGATAGTAGAGGTAAAAATAAGAAAAAAAGTTCTTATAAGCATACATCCATAAACGCTTCATTAGCGAGCTATACAGAGTGAAAGATTTCGCCCGGAACTCAGTTCCTCTGATGAAATACACCGATGCTGAATTGTTTGGGGACTAGTTTTTGAAAAACTTATGCTGGATTCTTATGGAAAAATATCTGAAAAATTTAATAAAACTAGTCTGGAAGCTGTAGTGTTAGTAGTTTTTGAGAAAAAATTTGAAATATGCAAAAAATCCAAGTAGAAAAACACAGACTTCCACGTTTGATGCTCAATAACTTTCTTTAATGACCAGTAAACAAATATTTTTCTGAAATAAAAATTGTAGAAAATTTAATTCTGAAAAGAATGATGTAAGCTGTGTAAACTAAATTTAAATAATAGTTGTATGAAATGTATTCTTATGTAGTACATTACACCACAAAAATTTGCTGTTTTATGAGGAGAGAACTAATAACTCAAAGGTTGTAGCTGATTGCAAATAATATATTCCGTTTTTTATGAAAAGTTTTATTTTTATATGAAAGTAATAACATATCTAAATGACATTAAACTTATACCAAAAGACTGAAGATGATGTTCAAAGTGACCTCCGTTGTTCTGAAAATCAGACGTCTTCTCATCGATTGTCGGACCCATTCAAATATTCCAGGAGTCTGCTTTATAATTTCATCAAAATCCTTTATCAGATTTCTTCAATGGCATCAATCGGAGTATTGTATACTAAGGTTTTCAAGTGTCCCCGAAAATAAAAAATCCAAAGGATTTAAGTCTGGTGACCTAGCTGGCCATGGTACTGGCCCACCTCGGCCTATCCGTTGATTTGGAAAGCTGTGATTCAGGTCTTCACGAACAGCAACACTGAAGTGTGCTGGAGCTCCATCATGCATAAACCAAATGTTTTGGCGCAACTGAAGAGGTACATCTTCATGTAGGATAAATAGCTCGGTAGCTCCTCTCTCAAAAAGTTTAAGTAGATTATGCCATTAAGCCTGGGAGGAAGCTCGAACAGAAGTAGATGATCTCCTATGATTCCTGCCCAAATGTTTTCTGAAAACTGATGTTGTGGACGATTAGGATTGATGGCATGAGGATTCTTATCTGCCCAAATAAGTTGGTTGTGGACGTTAACGATAGCTGTTCTTGTAAAGTGTGCCTCGTCTGTAAATAAAATGGTTGTTGAAAAGTTTGAGTTAATAAGTTTTCCTAAAAACCATCGGCAAATATCAACACGGAGAATAAGTTACAGTCTCGTGGCAATAGAGTATGAACTTTCTGGAGGTGGTATGGATGTAATTGTTGCTCTTTTAGTATCCTCCAAATAATAGATTGGTTGACATTAAACTGCACTGACAATTCTCTCGTGCTCTTCTCTGGATGCTCATAAATTTCATTAAGAACTAGTTCTTCTAACTCAACAGTCGTAGTAGATGACTGCGGGGTCTGTCTGCATAAATGTGCTCTTTGAATATCAAAGAACCAGTTTCAGACAGACGTTGATGAATAGTCGCAAAAACCTTGAACTTGGACATACTCGATGAGGAAAGTTCTCTTTTCAGTAAGACAAAAGTCTTGCTTCAGTACTATTACAGTGTCCCATCCCATACATTAAATGCATGTCAGCTAATTCGGAGTATGGATAATGTCTAAAATTACCTGCCATTTTTATAAAATAAACACTTAACACAGAAGCAGAGTGAAATGGTTACAGATAGCTGGTTAATAGATTAAACAAAAAACACAGCGCGGTCACAGTACAGTAGGCCTAACTTACAGTTTGTTGTTTTGTTCAACAGTAAGCAAAATATTTCCGAGAATAATTTTCAGCTGATAATTTCTTTTTCGCCCCACTTGGATGTAATGAGCTGGTTTTCGTGCGTCATATGGAGGCCGAAAATGATTGTTTTCTGACCAGGCCGGTAAAAGTTTTACGGCCCTAGGGCTGTAAAATAACCTTGAAGTCAGCTGATTCTGATTTGATGTGAACGTGTTTACAAAATGGTTTATGAAACGGAATCAGTTTATGCTTCTAGAATTGAATAAGTATTCTGCAATAAGATACTATCATTTTATTTTGATGAATGAAATACAGATAAGATAATATATATTTTAAACTATTCAAATTTAATTTTCAGAGTAGGATAGAACTTCTAACCTAAACTTCCAAAGTCAACGACAACAAGCATTGTTGACATTGACATTCAGATTGGCCAAATTTCAAGTGTGCTAAAACAGCTGATCAAAAAACTTTTCATTATTATTTGTGTTTATTATTCAAGAATCAAAACATTTATAATAATATCATCTAATTGTCATTTGGAAGAATAAAAAGTATAAACTCAACCTCTTACATAATTAAACATAATCTTTTAGGTTATTTACACAAATCAGAATAAAAAATAAAAATACTTGGACAATTTCCTGATATTCAGATTATACCTCAGATTTGCTAGAGTTATGACCTTCCTGTTTTGCTTTCGGAAGTGCCTAATAAACAATTATTCTCATATTTATATTGTTTATTTTTCTGTGTGGCGAAAAATAACGTTCTCACCATGGGCAAAAATGTTTTTCCGGCTCTCAATCTTTTCTAGTCCTCGGCCTACGGCCTCGGACTTGTAAACCGATTTCGAGCCGGAAAAGTCTCATTTTCGGCCCTAGGTGCGAAATATACTATTAAATGATTTCTTATTTAAAACAAAATGAATCAGCTGTTTTTGAAGAGCTATTATTCAAGTCAATGTTTTATTTGCAATCAGCTATAACATATGAGTCATTAGTTCTCTCCTCATAAAACAGCAAATTTTCGTGGTGTAATGTACTACATAAGAATACATTTCATTCAACTATTATTCAAATTTAGTTTACACAGCTTACATTATTCTTTTCAGAATTAAATTTTCTACAATTTTTATTTCAAAAAAATTATAAGTTTACTGGTCATTGAAGAATGTTATTGAGCATCAAACTTAGAAGTCTGTGTTTTTCTACTTGGATTTTTTGCATATTTCAACTTTTTTCTCAAAAACTACTCACACTACAGCTTCCAGACTAGTTTAATTCAATTTTTCAGATATTTTTCCATATGAATCCAGCATAAGTTTTTCAAAAACTAGTCCACAAACAATTCAGCATCGGTGTATTTCATCAGAGGAACTGAATTCCGGGCGAAATCTTTCACTCTGTATAGCTCACTAATGAAGCGTTTATGGATATATGTTTATTAGAACTTTTTTCTTATTTTTACCTCTACTATCACGTATTAAATTATTTTACCATAATTAAGAATCACCCTGTATGTTTCACAAGCAATTCATCATAATGAATAAGATTAAAATAGTTCCACCAAAAGGGAACCCATGTATCGGTACCCCCCAAGCCCACTGATGTTTGCCCCCCCCCTCAATGAAAATATTGAATTTACGCCTATGTGTACAGATACATAAGAACAGTGTCAATATTCAAGCAAAACATGAAAAAAATAATTGAGAACAGTCCTAAAACTTCAGACAGATCTATAAACTCTTGAAGGGAGTGCAGGGATACCATAATGAAGTCAAATATTTCTTGAGTTTTAATCTCAATATTTTCTATTGATTCTTTGGGTAGGATTACCTAAAGTATTTTCTCCCCATAGGCCGATAATGTGTGTCTCTTGAAAAACTCCAACCTATGTCTTTCTGTAATCCTGCCGATGTGCCGAATCTAGAACCATTTCCATGAGTCTCATTCTTTTATTTCTTATTCAAGGTAGTTCCTAACCTCATGATTACATATAAATATTGCTTATTTATTGTGAGGATACCAATCTGAGAGAAAACCTTCCATTGTTTTTGTTATGATTGATGAATGAAGAACAGTAGAACACAATAGTTCATTTAGACTTATTTATTCACATAGAATATAAACTGTATTATAAATTAACATCATGATAATGACGTAAACACGTAATAATAATTGTATCTCTGATCTGGCCTCGCACAGGTACGCACACAAGCCGCCATCTTGCATTCACTGCCTGCCTGATCTTTCATTATCATAACTTTCAGATTCATAATAAAATTATTCTCAGAGAATTTTTTTGCTGTTCAAGGATTCTGTCAAGATTGCTTTTGCTTGTGCATCTGTAAATTAATGCAAAGTCCACACACGAGATGGGAATATATCAATGAATAGTACAGTGATTTCATAGTATTTTCTTGATACATTGATTGTATTCTCATTTAAGAATTTTCTTCTATAAATTGTGATTGGAGTACTTCCTATATATACATGTTTTTTAACTGTTAAATTTGATGTTAAGGGCTGATAGAAAATCGAAAGGTATGTTGTGTAAAAATAAATAAATATTACAAATACTGTTGAAAGGGTACTTATCGATTTATAATTTTCATGTATTCATTCTGGATTTACTAAAAAAAAATTACATTTTTTACACAATATTATAATTTTTACTAGACAAATGTTTCCAATACAGAAAATACAAGTATGTCTTCCAATACTATAATAACATATTACTAATAATTATTACCACATTACTAATACGGTAATACAGAATTGATACAATTCTTACTTAAATGAATTACGGTACTATAAAAAATAAATTTTTACAATCACAGTAGAGTAAGATTGAAATCTCAATTAATATAGAAATTACTATTTACTTACTAGTATCTATTATCTATTATTGTAATGTTTGGCATAAGACGATCAACAATCTTATTTTTCAATATCCACTTGAAATATCAACACTGAAAACAAGTCTGCAATGAAAGACTAAGCAAACTAAAAATATGAGTAAAGCTGCGTTCACACCAAAGCTATTAACAAAATGTTAATAACTCAATCATTATAAATTCTATTGAATTGAACATAACTTATCATACACATGATGAACATAAATATGTGTTTGTCAAGTTCTGTTCAATCTAATAGAATCTATGAGGATTGAGTTATTAACATTTTGTTAATAACTTTGGTATAAACCCAGCTTTGGATTATACTTGTCAACTGAAATATGTGAAAGATGTAAGATTTTATTACGAATTGCAGTTTAATCAACTGCTGGGATATTATTACCGTAACTTAATTATTTCAAATATCCAATGAAAGCTTAGTTTTATTTATGTGGCTTTTATTGGATATTGAAATAATTAATAAAACATTAAGTTGTAATATCAAAGGGGTGAGCATGCATAGAATAGAGCCTACATTGGTACTTAGCTGAATCCATGAAAATTAAAATTATAAGAGGTATTATCCATTGTTCCAATTACACTGTGATTCTCTTTTACACTCATAGCACGAAATCAATTCTACAAAATAAAATAAAATTAATCTTTGTGAACATACAATGGATAACATCCAAATAGAATTTCGGACTTGAATTCTCGGACTCGGATAGTAAAATTTAGAGTATTTTTAAGTAACTAATTCTTTTTAATAAAAGTGATGAAAAAACATTACCATTGGTACAATCCAAAACAATTTAAAACAGCATTAATTTTAGTCTAGAATCAGTTAGACTACTAATCAGAGATATATTAGTTTGAAACGTTATAGAGTATAGAATAGCTCGGAAATATCAATTTGGAATTGACTTTGTTCAGCTTTATTAACTGGAGCAAAACATTGACAAGTCATAAATTAGTGCGGCTAAACTGTAGGTCCAGTGTCAAAATACCTGTCATCAAATTTTTAGTTGGGATCGATTTAGTATGTCATTTTGAACACAAAAAATAAACGGCTTAGGTTAGGAAAGTCATGGTTAGGAAAAACTTAGGTTAGGAAAAACTTAGGTTAGGACAAGCTTTGGATAGGATAAGCTTTGATTAGGAAAAGGTTAGCTTAAGGTTAGGAGAAGCTTAGGTTAGGAAAAACTCAGATTAGAAAAAGCTTAGGTTAGGGAAAGACTATGTAAGAATAAGCTTTGTTAAGAATAAGCTTTGGTTAAGAAAAGCTTAACCCTCTGTTACTATCCGACGTCTGTGGGGCGTTGCGAAAAACTCACCCCTCCATTTCCCCCTTTCCAACTACTTCTAAAAACCGGTCTGACTCAGTACCTGTCAGTTGGCTGCTGACCTTGGTTGTGGCATAACGTAGTTTTGGTCAGTGTTATTATTCGGGAGTTCTTTAAGCAAAACGTCTCAGACGTCACGATAGTGTATGCATGTTTTTGTATTTACAATGGGGTATTTCCTAGACGTTTGGTAGTTATGATGTAATTTTTTTTTGTATTGTGTCTGATAAACGTTCGATAGTCTTAGTGAAAGAAGGTGATATTTTTATTGTTCCATAATGGACAGTTTACCGAACAACCCTCCTGTTGGAGTTCCATCGCCCTCTGGATTTGTTCCGAATCAACCATCACATATTTTGAGACAACTAGTGTCCATCAACGACCAGCATTACAAACAGTCCAGTCCGTTGAACAAATGCTTAGTGACGTTCTTGGTTCTCATGGCAAAGATAGTGATCTCTCGGACTTTGGAAGTGATGATACTGACAAAGATCCAAATTTTTAATTTAGTGATCATCAATCGGAAAGTGAGCAAGAGGTGAGTGATGACAATGATGGAATCCAAAGATCACCAAGTCTACAACTTGTTCAACCTGTTTCGTCTCCACCTAATGACTCCCAACTAGACCCGGACATTGACTATGAGATCAGTGATGACTTTGACAAGCATCAACAAACTGCTCCTATGACTGATGAACATTATCAACACATAGATGACGTCATTGAATCTGTTGTTTCAGGAGCCGGAAAACCATCTAATGATGAATTATACTATTTCGGAAAAGAAACTAAAAACAAGACTGCTTTTAAATGGAGAAAACAGGAACCAAATGCAATTGTTAGAACACGAGCTCACAATATTGTGTTGAAACTTCCAACATTGAAAGAGAAAGCCAAACGTTTGGGTGATAATCCAAGTCCTTTGCAGATTTTTGAGCTACTCTTTTCTGAAAATATTTTTCAAGATATTTTGCATTGGACAAACCTAAAGATCAGTCAACGTCGGGGAAAGTACAAACGGAAGAGTTTATCTTTTATTCAAGACATGGATATGATGGAGTTGAGAGCTCTTGTTGGCATGTTGATCTACACTTCCGTGTTTAAAGCTAATAATGAGTCTGTTTTATCCTTCTATGCAACAGATGGCACTGGTCGTGAGGTTTTTAGGTGCACTTTCAGTAAAGAAAGATTACTTTTCTTACTCGGTGCCCTAAGGTTTGACAACCCTGCTGATAGAACAGAACGAGCCAAGGAGGATCCAGCCACTGCAATCTCTCACCTGCTTCAGTCATTTATAGATAACTGTCAACAATACTATAATACCGGTGAGGCTGCATGTGCTGATGAAATGTTGATTGCATTTCGAGGAAGATGCCGGTTTAGGATGTATATGCCAAATAAACCGGCAAAGTATGGAATTAAAATTATGGCTTTGACCGATGCTCGAACTGAATACTTATATAATGCATATGTGTATAGTGGGAAGGACTGTTATAGTCAGGGACTGAGCACAGTTGAAAAAAGGCTTAGCAAACCCACCCAATCAGTGCTGAGATTGGTAAAACCAATTGAAAAGTCGAGAAAAACCATCACTGGAGACAACTGGTTCTCTTCAATAGAACTAGTTAAAGAACTGAAAAAGAGAGACGTAATCTACGTTGGGACTGTAAAGAAAAATAAAACGGAAATACCAGAGGAGTTTAAACCAAGTGCTGACCGAAACGTGTCATCCTCTATCTATGGATTTACTGATGACATTACCCTAATGTCTTATGTCCCAAAGCAGAAAAAGGCAGTAATAATGGTGTCTTCAATGCACCATAGCAAGCAAGATGATCCTGACACAGGCAAGCCAGAAATCATCGAGTACTATAATCACACTAAAGGAGGTGTTGATGGCCTAGATTTCAAGTGTGCCAACTATTCATCTAACAGGCGTACAAAAAGGTGGCCAATGGCTGTGTTCTACTCAATGTTAGATGTAGCATCTGGTGTCAATGCGTTTGTATTACACCAATCCTACAAAGACACTTCGAAAAACATCACCAGAATGACATTTATGAAAAGTCTTGCTGCATCTTTGACCCACCCCCACATACAAAGAAGACTTGAAAGAGGACAGCTCAACAGAGACTTGGCCTTCCCAATGAAACGAGTCCTTGGACTCCAGGACGAAGCTGAACCAACTGGACAACAGCAACAGCCGGATGTCTTAGCCAAGAGGAAAACCTGTGCCTTTTGTCCTCCCAAGAAAAAGTGCCAGACAAGGTATCCCTGCCATCGGTGTGAAGTGCCAATTTGTTTGGAGTGTGCTAAGAAAATTTTCAGAAAGTGTTTTTCAGCTGAGCAGAAGTAAGTGCAATCCTAGAGACAGTGGTGATGTCAGTCAGTAAGTTTACTGAAATGCCTATTTGTAACACTCTCAATCTTACTTTTTTTATTCTTGACCCTATATATTCATTATATTCAGCATTTTATTTATTTATTATATTCAGTTTATTCATTAAAATGTTTACTTTCCCTTTTTAGAATATTGTATTTGTTAAAATAGTATTAGTTTTAATAGTAGCCAAGCAGAAAGTGTAATCCAAAACTTGTGCACTAATAAAATAACGCTTGTAATTTGTATCTTTTTTAAAGAAGCTAATACCTATTTCTTATTTTAATATTGTATTTCAGTTAATATTTAATTTAAGCTTGTATTGCATATATGTAATAAATGATCTCATGTGTTTCAAAACTAAAATTAGTTATTATTGATATCCCGAAATTCAAAAATAATAAAAGTTTATATATTATAGAATGTTTGGAAATAATTTTACATTTTAAAGGCATATATGCTATAAATCATTTAAAGAAACATTATGAGCACTTAAAAACTTATGTTGACCTTCTAAATGAGTAATATTTAGGATATTAGGTATTTATTCATAGGTAAAAAATACGTCCGTGAGACGTCTGGATAGTGTTAATGTGAGTTTTTCCCGCCAATGTAAAATTTAAATTTTGAGGCATTTTTAAATTACAAAAATAAGATATAGGCTATTATTGGATATATATTTATTTAGTCACAAGTTTCTTAAAGCCAATATAAAAACATGCCATCTAGCTTACAATAATGGTATACAAAACATGTTTTAGTCATTTACATACACATTTAAAAACAAAAGGGCTCTTTTCAAAAACTATGTCAAATAAATGTAAACAATTTTTGGTGCTGACACTTTTCAAGAAAAAACCCACTTTTGAAAGGTTTTATTCATATTAAAAATAAGAAGAAAGACCAGAAAAAGTGATGATGTACGAGCCAGGCCTGTTACAAAATACCTTAAGGTCAAAATTTAAATTTGAAAAATAGATGTCTTAGAGACGTGGGATAGTAACAGTGTAAGTTTATACCTTGATAGTAACTAAGGGTTAAGGTTAGGCGAAACTTAGATTAGGAAAAGCTCGGATTAGAAAAAGCTTAAGTTAGGAAAAGCTTCAGGTTATGAAAAACACTTAGGTTAGGAAAAGTTAGGAAAAGTCTAGGTTAGGAAAAATTTAGAATAGAAAAAACTTAGTTTAGAGAAAGACTAGGAAAACTCAAAATAGAAAAAGTTTAGTTTAGGGAAAGCTTAGGTTAGGAAAAGCTTAGGTTTGGAGAAATTTGGTCCCAGCTCAGTCAGCTTTGGTCAGACTTGGTTAGGCTAGCAATTATTTGACTTGGTTCAAGAGTTCATTCAATTAAAATTTATTGTTGCCTTTAGAAAATGTGCTCCAAAGTAAGGATTTTTACCATGTTCAACTCTTTCAAACTCCTAGTTCTGCGTTTCAAAGTTCATCCTATTATACTCCAAGACTTCTTATCTCTATACCTTTTGAAAAACCTCTTCAATCTCAACTCTTGAATCCTATCTCAATAGACTATTCAATTCTATTCAATCATCTTAATTACTTTACATGTAGCCTAGATGACTTGAAACTGGTTTAATTGGAATTGTCCTCAATAAAAAATATAATTTGGCATATTTGAAGTCACCAAGAATTAATAAAAATACAAATAATAATGAACATTTCAATTTTTCATTACAAAAAATTACCAATTTTTATGTGTTTCTAGTGTTTCAGATAGAGGTATAACAACTCTTTTGATAAATTAATAAAAACTTCCTAGAATAATATCTTATTTCTATTTCATCAAGTAGTAATCAATTATGTGGTATTTCAATGTCCAAGCTTGCCTTTAGTTAGTTACTCTCCAATCACTTTCGAAGAAGTTGTTGAGAATTGTTGTCGAAGAAGAATTGTTGCACACATTCATTCAAGCAATCGCTTATTTTGAAATCTTCAATTACCTATGCCGTATCTCAGTGTCAGCTGTTACATTGGCTTCTTCCTCCATTGTCAACATAACCTCATTCTTCATTGTTGAGTCCTTCGACCATTAATATAATGGTCCAATATAATATAATTTATTACATTAATGGTCGAAGGTTGAGTCCCACTTCAGAAATTCAAATTTGTTTTTTTAATGTTAAAATTAGTATTTTAGGATAGAATTTATAGTATGAACACCTATTTTTTCTTCCTATTCAATTTAAAAAAAATTGAGTCAATATCTTTAAAAATAGTTGAGATACCTACAATTGTGCCAGCCAAAGACTGGTTTGATTGTAATCGTCCCAAATAAAACATACGATTTGACAAATTTTATGTCACCAAGAATTAATAAAAATACAAATAATAATAATAATTTCAATTCTTTCATTACAAAAAAAATTACTAATTTTTGTAGTGTTTTAGATTAAGGGCTAATGCTACTTATTATATTACAGCACATTTGTATCTCAACTATTTTTGAAGATATCGATTCAATTTTTTTTTAATGAAAGAGGAAGAAAAAATAGGTGTCGCTAGCTAAATAACAATTTTAATCGATGCAATTTAATATTATCAATATTAATAACAAATATTGAATTTTGCCGAACCTATAATGTTTTTACTAGCACCACAGAGTTGTATAGTGAGATCCACGTTATAATGACAGTTGATTGAGATGGGAGAACAGCGTTGCCGATTCTGTGCCTTGATTAATTATCTTTCTACATTGTCAAAAACAGATTTGGCATCATTGTGGAGCAAGAAAAGGATAATACTACCTGCTTTGTCGAATAATAGTCAAGGATAGCAACACTAAAGTTGATCAAATACTGTCATTATGACGTGGACCTCACTTTAGAGTTATAGAGGTGTTGCTCTATTCTTAAAAGTCACAAGTTTGAAGCATGCTAAACAGTTTTGTCATCGGTTTTTGTAATTGCTCGATTAGAAAGAATCCGTTTGTCACTTGTTCGATTACTGATTCAAGAGTTCAATATTCATTAATTTTTTTTACAAACTTCAATCTGACATATTTGAACTCTAATTCAATCTACATTTTTTCCTTAATTAGAATTATTTTTTGAAAAAATGGTAATTCCAGTGGGTACTAAGATTGTGAAAACTCATCTAGGTATTGATAATTGAATTTGATAGGAAATCTGAAAAATATCAAAAAAGTGATGGTTCATGCCTGAAAAATATTTTTATATAGAGCTAACCATTTCTGCTGACAACATTTTCTCCTGTATCTAATGCTATTGATGGAACCTTACCTACCAAAGTTTGATGAGTCTTTATCTGCTAAGGCTTGGTTAGGCTTTGTTAGATTAGGTTGGGCTATGCTTGGTTAGAGAAAAGATAGGTTGGGTTAGGCTGGGCTGCATTTCTTATTTTAAGTTAGGCTTGATTGGGGATAATAAAACTTAGGTTGGGGAAGGTTAGGTTAGGAAAACCTTTGGTTAGGAAAAGCTAAGGTTAGGAGAAGCTTAGGTTAGGAAAAACTTAGGTTATGAAAAGTTTAGGTTAGGAATTGTTTTGGTTAGGGAAAGCTTTGGTTAGGGAAAGCTTTGGTTAGGGAAAGATTGGGTTAGGAAAAGCTTTAGGTTAGGAAAAACTTAGGTTAGGAGAAGCTAAGGTTAGGAAAAGTTCAGATTAGAAAAAGCTTCGGTTGGGAGAGATTTGGTCTTGGCTCAGGCTCAGTAAGCTTTGGTCGGACTTGGTCAGGTTAGCAATTATTTGACTTGATTCAAGAGTTCATTCAATTAAAATTTATCATTGTCATAAGAAAATGTGAACAAAAGTATAGGTTTGTTCCTTGTTCACCACTTTTTCAACTCCCAGTTCTGAACTTGAAAGTTCTTTCTATACTCCAAGGCTTCTTATCTCTACCTTTTAAAGGTATCTTCTTATCTCTACCTTAACGTCTTTAATCTCAACTCTTGAATCCCATCTCAATGTTAAATTATTCTATTCAATCATCTTAATTACTATAAATGTAAACAACTTGAAAAAGGTTTAGTTGAAATCGTCATCCTCAATAAAAAATACAATTTGGCAAACTTGAAGCATAGAGAAACAATAGCGTAAGTAGATATCCCATGGTATAGGGAATTCATGTCGCAACTTTTACTGTTATCTCAAGCCGATTACTGTCGATTATTGTTATTATTCCTTCCCTTTCCTTTTTCCTTCGTCCTGGTACCCCAAAAGAGGGGAGTTTATTATAGAAAATATAACAAAAAAAAATGAAAAATACACTTATAAAAATAGATCTTACAAACAAAAAATGAAGAATAATAAACAAAGCAAGAATGACAAATGATAAGAAAATTCCTTTTCAGTGGAAAATTTCAAAAATTATAACCAGACGAAATATAAATTCTCCAAAACCTTCTCAAGAAGGTTCGACTGGAGGAGTCAAGTTTTACATTATATTAAAAAAAACATAGAAATAGTACATTGATATAATCAATCAGTGATCTCAAAATAATAATTCTTAATTCAAATCTTATCAAAAGAAAAATAGTTGTAAATCTTAAGTAGAAAAAATAGTAATTGATACATAGATAATAATTCATTTAATTGTATTGTGTAGCAATATGTAGCAATGAGTATAATAAAACAATGGGATTTCAGTGTCTGCTTATCACAAATAATAATACACAAGAAAAAAATTAGATAAAAAAAGAAAGAATTCATGAAGATCATTCAAATTATTATTATTATCATTTCATTCATCACATGACAAGTGAGTGTTTATTGCAGTCAAAGTCGGCCTTTGGCAAGACTTTGGTGCATTACTTCTAAACTGAAATGTTCAAAAATGATCTCACAATGGATGCTGTGCTGAGAACAACTGCCTTTTCCATGGCATATTTTGCACTTTTCGATATTCCCATCTGACAAAGATTTGCTGACACTTTTCTAGTTACAACTCCAACCGTGGAGATAATGACAGGAACAATTGTGACCTTTTCTTGCATCCAGATATCCTTGATCTCAGCAACCAAGGGAAGGTACTTGGAGACCTTTTCATTATAATACTGGTCCAAGTTGTGGTAGCATGGTATGCCAACATCTATTAGTGTTGTTTCCTTGGCTACCTTATCCATGAGGATGATATCTGGCCTATTATGAGCAACTGTTCTGTCTGTCAGCACCGACCGATCCCAATATAACTTATGTGTCTCATTCTCCAAGACTGGGGATGGCTTGTACAAGTAGTAGGGCAGCTTCTGATTGATGATTTGGTACTTCAGAGCAAGGTCCTGATGCAAGATCCCAGCTACTGCATTGTGGCGCTTTAAATAGTCAGTAGCTGCCAGTGATTGACATGCAGACATGATGTGCTGAATAGTCTCAGATGCCAAGCCACAACGTCTGCATGAATCATCATTTATAGGCAGCTTCATTATATGCCTTTGATAATTTTTTGTTGCGATTACTTGATCCTGTATTGCCACCAAGAATCCTTCTGTTTCAATAAACAGGTCCCTGTGCCAAAGCCATGCATTGGAAGCCTCCTCATCAACTCCAGGCTGAGATAAGGCAAATGCATGTCTTCCATGAAGCTGCTTCGACTTCCATTGCTCCAGAATCTCACTCTCATGCTGTCTGTTGGTTTTAAAGTCTGCAGTAGGCAGCTCAGAAAGATTAAGTGGAGTGTACCCTTTATCAGCTTTTCTCACCACTGCATACAAGCCACCCTCCTTCTCCATGAAGTATGTCTTCATGCTTCCGATTTGTCTCTCACAAGCCCATTTTATATCAATGAGCCCGCGCCCGCCTTTCTTTCTTGGCAATATGAGCCTCTCCATACAGGCCTTGGGGTGATGAGCTCTGAACTTAGTGAGGAGCACTCTTGTTGATATCATAAGATCTTCCAAATCAGTTGCAGTCCAACAAACAACACCGAATGAGTAAGTCAGCACAGGTATTGCGTAAGTGTTGATGGCCTTGAACATATTATTGCCATTTAGCTGAGTCTTCAAAAGTCTCCTCAGTCTGGTCAGGTATGTATCTTTCATTTTCTGCTTGACATTCTTCTGGTCTATTTGTCTAGCCTGGCAAAAGCCCAAGTACTTGTAGACATCACTTGGCCCCATCGCTGCAAAAGCACTCTCCAGGTCCTCATCAATCATTTGTGCCACGACTTGACCTCTCACAACACTGAGTGTCCTACACTTCTCCAGACCAAATGCCATGCAGATATCAGCAGAAAAGGTTCTAACCAGACCCAGCATTTCCTTCAGTTGATTTTCAGTACCTGCATAGAGCTTGATATCATCCATATAATACATCATGTGGGACAGTGAATTTCTCTTGCTTCTCCCTTCAGCTTGAATCCATGTGTTGTGGAATTGAGTAATGCAGACAATGGGTTCAGAGCTAAACAAAACCACAATGGGCTCAAACTATCCTCTTGGAAAATATTTTGACAGACTGGTATAGTATTGGTCTGAATTTGTCCAGCATTACTTCTCATTTTCAGCACTGTCCCCCACATCGACATGAGATGCTTCAGCAGCATTATGACTGAGTTGTCAATTTTGTAAATATACAGGACTTCAATCAACCAGGAGTGAGGGACACTGTCAAAGGCTTTTCGGTAGTCAATATAAGCCATATGAATATGCCTTTTTTTTTTGACAGCTTGTCCCATTGCCACTGAGTCAATGGTCAAAACCTCCTTGCAGCCCAGCCCACCTTTCATACAGCCTTTCTGCTCATCAGCCAGCAGTCTCTCCCGACTCAAGTATGACTGCACTTGATCTGTTATACATCCAGTGAGAACCTTGTATAGTGTACATAGGCAAGTGATTGGCCTATATTGGGAAGGGTCATGAGTTCTATCATTTTTAGGAAGCAAGTATGTCACTCCTTTGGTGAGAGATTGTGGAACTCTGTTGGGACTCTCAAGAAATGAGGAAAAGTGACTTGCTATGAATTGATGGAAGATTGGAAGCCTTTTCAACCAAAAATTGTGGAGCTTGTCTACTGGTCCAGGCGCAGACCAGTTGCTGGTTTTTGAGATTGCGTTTTTAACTTCAGCTGTTCCAACCAATATTCTTGGTATTTGTTGAGCTCCAGCCACTCTATCTTTTTCATTCTGAATCCATAAAGCATTTTGATTATGATCCCTGCCACCCGCCCACAAACCTCTCCAGTACTTCTCAGGTACTTCTAGGTTATTATTATTATTATTATTACAAACCTGAATCAACCTGTAGGTTTTCTTTGCAAGGTTTAGAACCAGATAATTAATTAATATGTTGCCACAGCAACTTTGGCTTACCATGAGATTGTAAAATTTTATTTTTGTAGTTGGTTTCTTTGGCTAACTTGATAGTTGTGGATGCATAATTCGGGGAGTCAGGATACACCACCGTCAAAGTCAGACACATCCATCCTAGCACTGAAAATCAGTCTTGTTTTGGCGGTGGCTGCTTTTGTCGTTCTTGTGTTGAAAAAGAAGTGTCTTGTTTAGGCGATTAACGACATAAATAAGAAGTTTGATGAACAAAACAAGCAAATTAGCACATGCCTCATCAACATCGATAAGCTTTCAACAGAAGTAGCTAGCCTCAGGAAAGAAAATGCAGAACTGAAGGAACGCGTCGAGGATATGGAACAATACTCAAGATCGAACATGCTGGAAATAAATGGTATACCCAAAAAACAGGATGAAGATGTAACAGAAATCATTTGTAGAATGAGCGAAGCATTAGGACACAAAATAAAAGCAGATGCAATCGACATTTGTCACAGACTTAAACAACGAAATGAAAACCTACCTCCACCAATCGTTGTCAAGCTCGTTCGTAGAACAGACAAACAAGTAATATTGAATAAAAGGAAAGTTACGAGGCAGTTTTCTACAAAGCAGATGGGAGAAACAACGGACCATCCAGTCTATGTGAATGAAAGTCTAGCACCTACGCGAAGAAGGATTTTCACCATGGCGAGAGAGATCTTCAAAAGAGGCGACATCAAATACCTATGGATCAAGGAAGGGAAGATTCTAGCTAGGAAAGAAGACGGAACACCAGTTATTGAACTCAAGAACAGTGAACAAGTGAAAAAGTTGATAAGTGCATCTAAGCAGCCAGGTAACCAAGAAAATAACAGTGTCAGTACCATAAATAAAAATGTCATCAGAGATAAGTAGCAGAGAAACACTAATTATTCATCAAAATATACGCAGTCTGCGAAGTAATTTCGATTTATTCTTAGTGCAAATGAGGAAATTAGAAAACAACCCGCTAATAATAAACGGTGTACACACGTACGTTTGCCTCGGGTGAGCATACGTGTATGGGCTTGCATTCGCACGTGTGGACACTGTTCGCTGAGGCATGTGGGCGAACCGGAACCCTGTCGGTATTTGGCGTGCTCAAAGGCGCCTCGGGCGAGCATTGAATGTACGTGTGGACGCGATTTTGCCATACGGGTGAGGCAAAACGTAAACATTGAAGGCGTCATAACCTAATTCCAATGAATTAGGTTAATGAATGACAAATCAAATTGTGATCCAATAACTAATTGTAAATTGTAGGATTTTTGTAATTTTGTAGGATATGTGGATTGTCAAATATTTAAATAGAAACATGCATGGAATATATAATTTGTATCATGATTAACAAATTTAGAACTGCATAATTTAAGTGAAAAAAGCTTCTCTAAAGGGTTCCTACAAGAAGTATAGCTCAAATATTATTTTACTGTGGCTATCAATCATCTTGTGTTTGTTTCATGTTATCAATCAGAGTTGTTAATTAAAATTGTAATCTTCAATATGATATTATACGTTTTAGATAGCTAGGCTATCTATAGAGAGATTTATTCAAACTTTGAACTAGTATTCCCTCAAAGGTAAATCTTGAAGCTAATCTTTTGGAGAATCTTGTTTTGTCATGTGTATGAGCAGAGTTAGTTTAAAATGGGCAGCAATTTAGTATTTGATTCAATTTATGGCTAATTTCCTTAAAGAAGACTGTCAATTTTGTGAGACAGTGTTAAGTGCTTTGATTAGGTCATCAAAACTTCCGGAATTATTGTAGAAATTTTCTTTTTTTGAGATTCAGAATAGATATTGGAAAGCAACAAATGAATCACCTAATGTCAAGAATCTCAAAGTTAGAGCCAATCGTTCTTGTGGAGTTATTGATTCCCTCATGATGATATCATTACTGTTTAGATAACTAGTTGAATTAAATTCAGTATATTAACAAGATAACGTTTTGACAACCTAATAAAGTTTGAACTGTCAATCTTATGCCAAGTAGCAATTTATTTCCTTACTTCAACCTACAATCGTTCAACCCACCAACATCGTTTGTCAAGTTTTATTTTTGATGTTATTATATAAGTCATTGCAATAAAATGATACTGCTGCAATTTGTGATAACTATCTTCAATGATGGAATGACGCCATTGTTGTCATGTGGAAAATCTACATCTACCATGTCTTCGTGTCGTCTGCAAATCAGATAGCTTTTTGAATGCCGAGGCAAACGTGGATCGCGTCCACAAGGACGTACAGTGAATGTTGAGGCATATGTACATACGATTGTTCGCGCGAATCTGTACGGACGTGTGTACAAGGCTTATAGTCTTGACAGAAATATGGATACTAGAGAATGAAATAGACTTATATCATATAGAGGGCTATTCCGTACATGGTAATTTCAATCATAACTACAGAGCAGGAGGAACTTTGGTTTATATAAGCAGTGAGATAACGTTCAAAACAAAGACAATAGTTCTTATTTCAGCGGACTGTGTACATATATCTTGTTCATATAATAATTTTGAATTTCAGTTGTTGGCTGCTTACAGGTTGCAATCAAACTCACCCAAAATATTTCTTAACGAATTAACCTTGTACTTAGAAGAAATATTTAATATTAACGAAAACAATGAGGTCCCTTTCTTTTTCACGGGAGATATAAATATAGATCTTTTTCAGAACACCAGAATTATTGACGATTACAAATATTTAATGAATAGTTTTGGATTTGAATCACTCAATACTGATTACACTCATAGGTCCCGATTTTCCAACTCTTTAATAGATCATCTTTACTTAAAATCCGGCAAAAATAGAACAAAACTGAATAAAATTAATCTAATTCCAGAAATACTACATTTAGATATAACTGATCACAGTACAATCATACTTAAAGTTGAAGGATTGAAGAGATCCAACGAAGAAGCAGATACAAATTATAAAAAAATATGCCTAATCAATTACCGGAAGTTGAATAATATTTTATCATCGATTGATTGGGATAGAGAAATACCAGCAGTATCAGTTGATGAGGGATGGGAAAATTTCATTGACATTTTAAAAAGCGCTATCAAAGATTCACAAGAAAATCTTCTTTTAGAAAATAACTTGACACAGAAATATAGGTCGCCATGGATAAATAGTTATCTGATCAAGCAAATAAACTTAAGAAATGAGTTATTCAAGAATGTTATCAAACAACCTAATAGTTTTCAACAACCTCAGACAGTTATGTCCAAAAGAAGTATTGTTACAATTATACCATGCAATTATTGGTTCTAGAATAAATTATGGAATAATATGCTATGGGAGTGCATACAATGTTCATATTAAACCTGTGATTACTGGTCAGAAACATATATTAGAAATAATTTGTAATAAACCTAAACAATATAGTTCAATGATGCTCTTCAGAGAACTATCAATATTGTCAGTGAGACATTCTTTTCTATTCAAAGCATTGCTGGATTTAGCTGAAAATATTTCGATATTCAACAGATGAGAGAAAGAATAAACCTCAGGAATTCACAGGACATTAACCTCCCAAAACCAAGATTAGAACATTCCAGACGACACTTCAAATACATAGCTATAAAAATATTCAATTCACTTCCAGTAACAACAAGGAAAATAACGTCACATCAGTTATTTAGAAAAGAAATCAAGAAATTCATTTTACAACTAGACAACCCGAATGATTTTTTTACTAAATTAATATAGGTCTAAATTTAGTATAATTACACATTACACGACATGAACACTGCAACAATCAAAGATCATTGAACTCACAAATCCCGTCCGGTATGCGTAAACAGTAAGACAGTATCAAATTTCAATCACTGTATCTTTCTTCAAAACGCATTCATTTATGGTATAATTACATCAGCACTTTGAAAAAAAACGAAACGTTAACTATGAATAATATTGAACTAAATATGAAAAAAAACAGCAACCACTCCGTACATAGTTTTAAGTTTTGTGTAAGTGTGTGTGTGTGTGTGTGGTGTGTGTGTGTGGTGTGTGGTGTGTGTGTGTGTGTGTGTGTGTGTGTGTGTGTGTGGTGTGTGTGTGTGTGTGTGGTGGTGTGTGTGTGTGTGTGTGTGTGTGTGTGGTGTGGTGTGTGTGTGTGTGTGTGTGGTGTGTGGTGTGTGTGTGTGTGTGTGTGTGTGTGTGTGTGTGTGTGTGTGTGTGTGTGTGTGTGTGTGTGTGTGTGTGTGTGTGTGTGTGTGTGTGTTGTGTGTGTGTGTTTGTGCGCATGTGTGAATGTGTGTGCGTATGAATGTGTGCGCATATGTGATTGTGTGTGCGTATGAATGTGTGCAAGAATGATTATAAATATTGACATATTGATTTATTTCAATATAATACCATATTCAATTATTATGTTCTTCATGATATAATATTTAAATTTGTATATAAATATTTTATTATATATATTCAAGTGTCCCCACACAGGGTAGCCTAAAGGGAACACATATTAGAAATTAGGAAACAATATTGTATTTGATTTTTGGAATGCATTTGATTGTATAATTATTTTTTTTGAATAAAGAATTTGAATTTGAATTTGAATTTGAATTTGTTTTGGCGGGGCAAGTCCGTGACTAATTTCTCTACCTGGAAAACAGTCTCTGGTTGTCGCTATCACTTTTTGTCATCTATGCCAGTTTTGCGGGAAGAATGGCGAGGAAGTAAACTGGTTTGCATTTTGACACAGACTGTACCTTCTTGGAAATATTTTATCCTATAACTTAGTGTGACTGGAGAAGTGTGTGTGACCATTCATAAGACAATACTCCTGCTTGACATTGTCTTTTATCTCATCCTTATTCAGTTCTGTTGCTTCCTCTCACTCTCTCTCTATCTCTCCCTCACCCTCAACCCTCTCTCTATCAGTCCTGCGCCACTCTATCTCACACACACACACTCTCTCTCTTACCCGGTTGTGTGCTGATGGGAATGATACTATTTCATATCCTTCTCAGAGAATCGAAAATTCAAATGGCATTTAATCATTATTCTAATTATTAAATTTTTCATACAAGGAAATTCGTCGTTTATATAATACTGTCATTTGATCTAAATCAATGTATAAGGTACAGTTTATATTTCATTATATTATTATATTATCGACATTCAAATTGCATTTCATATTCATTGTGATTAGTAATATTTTTCATACTTCTCTCCTTTCTTTTCTCTCAGGGTTTTGTTATTATTTCATACAATGCTTCAGAGATATTATCTTCTACCTATATTGTATTTGACTTTCCCATGCCTACATTTGTAATTTTTTTGTATCAATTATATCCATTACTATCAACTCTTGCTTGTAACATTGTGAATTCCCCCATTCCACTGAGTAGGATTGTATAATATAATATTGATGTAGCATCATACTGGAGAATGCGAGAGGTTGAATGTGAGAGAAGGCCGGCTGTGCAACAAAACTAAAGCAGTGATTCAATTGAATCCTCTCTTCTTCACTTTCTCGCTATAGGACTATATCCCTCAGAAACATACTCTCCTGTAAAATATACAATCCCCTACATTGAAATAATTTGACTCCTTCAAGTTATGTGCTTCCAACTTGAGCATACCGCCCGTTGTTCTCTCAATAATATTCATTGAACGAGCGTTAGCAAACTCTCACCTTTTACCCAAGTTCAAAGTTGTTGCCAGTCTATGGATTTGTTTGTTTGAATGTTCTACAATAACTTTGGAAAGAATTGATCGATCAGCTTCAAATTTTTAATACTCACTCTTCAAACCTTTCTACAGGTCAAGTTCGTTGAACAACAAAATATTTTACTCACCTTTTTCAGGAAACAATAGTAACATGTTTTAGTTAACATTATTCTTCAATAACATACGCGTAATATTAATAATACAAATTCTGATGGCAGTTTGCTCTGACGTTTGTATTATTAATTTTATGAATTTGAATTTTGATTCTGAATCATTCACCCATACGGAGAAATCTATGAAGTTCTATGGATTCATATAGGCCTACAGCTTAATATTAATAGGAAAACAACTTAATGCTCCTTTTCGAAAGATAATTTGACAGTGGGCTCCACTGGGAAATCCTATTCCAATTTTTTAAAAAAATCTGTAGGTAGCTTCAAAATTTTGGTCTTCCATCTTGGTTCATTGGTCATTGAATCTAACATTTTTTATGGGAAGGTTTTAATACAAGATTCAAACATAGAATTTCAAGAGATAATGAATGGTGGAAATCGCCCATCAAATTATATCAAACCGTTTCAAAGAATATTCACATTCTAGTGTTGAAGTTTTTGGATATCTGTTATACAGAAATATTGCTCGCCTAGAACAGGATAGATTATTCATCACATATTCTTATTATTATCGTTCCCTAACAACCTATGTTAAGCGTTTATATAGTCGCTGCTGAGAGAGATTTCTGTGATAGATATATAACCGAATAATACTATATAATCTTACTATATTTGACTAAACAACGAGAGACCCAAATAAAGGGATTCAAAATATAAAAAAATTAAAAATGGGAATGCGAAAAATATTATAATAATTGAAACTCCAGAACTTATCATCTAATTAAGAGACATTTATGGCATTAATAATTTTCTGAAAAACATTAATAATTGGCAATAATAATTCAGCAATATAGCACTAATCGTTTTAATTTTAGATTACTCTCTCCTGGGTTATTGGAATCTGCGTTGGAGATTCCTCAGTGATTGCTGCATCATCTGAGAAAACCCCGTGAAAGTGAGCTCTGTTCGAAATTAACAGAATGCTCAAGTATAGAGATTTAGAAGAACAATAACAATCAGCTGACAAGTGGATTACAAAGATGTCTGGAAAAACCGTGTCAATTTCTATAAGGTCTACGGTTTCAATCAAAGACCTTAAAGAGATATGCATCTTTAGGTCTTTGGTTTTAATAACTTGTTTTGCAGTCATCCTATTACATTAAGCAAGCAATTTCTGTATATCTGTTTATATTTTTATATCTGGTTATTTATGTTCAACGGATCTCGAAAACGGCTCTAAAAATTATTTTAAAGAAATTTGGAACATATACCGTAGTAGGTTTATGATATGAAAATTTGATTGCACTAGGTCTCAACCCTGGGAAAACTCACTGAAGGACATGAAAAGGATAACAATAATTCATCCTTGGAAAAACAGATGATAATTTTGTCGTCTGTCGAAACAGAAGATGCGTGTGTGGGAGAGAGACAGAATTATTTCCAGCTGTGTAATCAATCGGCGAGAAATATTATCTAGAAATTTTAATCGACTTGATCAAAATAATCTGATTTGTTGACATGACATGATAATCATTCTAAACTAGAGTATATCATAATTTTCAAAGTTATTCATTATTTGACAATTTTAAGTGATTAGTGAGTGTTCAATTTGTTTTAAATAATCTAAATTAGACCTTTTTTGTTTTTAAATTTTTGGACTGAAAATTGAACCTGAATGGAAGTGTATGTAACATAGCCCACTTCCTGGACTATTTATAGTATACAAAAAAATTAATGTATAAATAAAAATTCGGGGATGAAACAGTTTTGGGCTGTGCCTGTTAGTCCTTCCCCAATCATTTTTAAGAATTGTGTTATTTTTGTCAATAGTTTATAAATAGATAACGAGCGAAGCTCGGTGCCCCGATATTGGTATTATTATGCGTGCCCATCATTATCAATATTCTCACTTTTGAAAAAAACTAATTTAATAGTTGATTAAAAATAATCAAATGAACTCAATAATGCTGAAGAGATTATAATATTTTTTATTTAAAAAAAATAATTCTCATCAGATAGAAAGATTATCACAGAACTGGATGAATTATGTCAAATGGAATACAAATTCAAACGTGAACTGAGTTTCTTTTCAAACAGGTGACATTGGATACTTGTGGATGAGGAAACTGCGTGAGGTCTACTGTTCACAGAGCTACTCAATACATTCCAGTACAATTATCACAATCCAATATCAGGGCACCGAGCTTCGCTCGTTATTATTTTATTTATTGATAAACAGAACAAAATGATTGGGGAAGGACTAACAGGCACAGCCCAAAATTGTTTCTTCCCTGAATGTTTATTTTGAGGTCGTGTTTATATTTTACAGCTGGCTATACGTCAGTTTACGAATTTCGGGGATGAGATATTTTGATTTTCCACAGATACACTCGCTCACTCACTTTATTATCCACCGACGACGGAAATCTCTGCTTTTTTTCAAGGATGAATGATCCTTTTAATGTCCTTCAGCGAGTTTTACCAGGGATGAGACCTAGTGCAATCAAATTTTTATATCATAAACCTACTATATTCCAAATTTCGTGAAAATCGTTAAAGCCGTTTTCGAGATCCGTTGGACATAAATAACCAGATATAAAAATAACCAGATAAATATAAAAATATATACAGAAATTGCTCGCTAAATATAATAGGATTTCTAAGTTAGTTCATAAGTATCGTAATCTTGCCATACAATTACCATACAATAATTGAACCTGATTTCATTCAACTTTATTATACTTTTCAAAGTTTTTGTACAGTATTTTACTCATTTCCATTGACAACATGCTCACATATCCAATCTTCCAGGAATTCTATCTTATATAAATATGCCTCTACATCCCCATATTCCAAGAAAAGGGTATTTCTATGTTGAGGAAGCACATACTAAAATTAGCTTATAACAATCAGGTAGTTTTTAGGGAATATGAAAAGATAGACCAATTGTCTCAAAGGTCTATTGCTGGTTTTCAAATAAAAGGAAATTCAAAATAAAAAACCAAATAAAAATAATTTAATGTATTCAGGAAATAAGAGTTACCAGGCGCATGAATACCTAATAAAATTTGCATGCACCAATAGTAAAACGGCAGTTAATAGGCGGCAACTGTAGGCCGATTCAAAAATATTTATATATATTTATATAATTGTAGTAGATTTCGTGTAAAAATTTGTGTAATCTATGTTATCAATATGGCTCGAATGCAAAGAAATTATTAATCATATAATCTAAGCAATATTTTGGCATTCTTTGTAAGATCTATTTGAATTTAATGGCGGAGGATTGAGATATTTAAATTTTATGCTAATTTGAAAGTCGGAAAGAGGATCTGTAAAACTTGAGAAGGAAGAACCAGCACTCGCCAGCCAGATGCCACCATAAGAGGACCCCAAATATTTTAGAGCGAAGTACCTTATTAATAATTTTGTAAAAATTAAAGTTAAAGTAAATTATTAAATTTCTTAAAAGACTTCGTGATGCTATTGTGAAGCAGAAGTCATTTTTCATTTTTATTAAATTTATAACCCCTGGAGGAGACGATTCCGGCTACCATATTCCCGGACCGCATGGAGTTGGATCGACATCGGCGGCTTACAAGAAGATTTTCGACACGTGAGTGATTTAAATTTGAATTTAGTGATGGGCGCCCTAGTGCTTCGAAATAATCTGATGATCAAAGCTAGTGTGTGTGTGTGTGTGTGTGTGTGTGTGTGTGTGTGTGTGTGTGTGTGTGTGTGTGTGTGTGTGTGTGTGTGTGTGTGTGTGTGTGTGTGTGTGTGTGTGTGTGTGTGTGTGTGTGTGTGTGTGTGTGTGTGTGTGTGTGTGTGTGTGTGTGTGTGTGTGTGTGTGTGTGTGTGTGTGTGTGTGTGTGTGTGTGTGTGTGTGTGTGTGTGTGTGTGTGTGTGTGTGTGTGTGTGTGTGTGTGTGTGTGTGTGTGTGTGTGTGTGTGTGTGTGTGTGTGTGTGTGTGTGTGTGTGTGTGTGTGTGTGTGTGTGTGTGTGTGTGTGTGTGTGTGTGTGTGTGTGTGTGTGTGTGTGTGTGTGTGTGTGTGTGTGTGTGTGTGTGTGTGTGTGTGTGTGTGTGTGTGTGTGTGTGTGTGTGTGTGTGTGTGTGTGTGTGTGTGTGTGTGTGTGTGTGTGTGTGTGTGTGTGTGTGTGTGTGTGTGTGTGTGTGTGTGTGTGTGTGTGTGTGTGTGTGTGTGTGTGTGTGTGTGTGTGTGTGTGTGTGTGTGTGTGTGTGTGTGTGTGTGTGTGTGTGTGTGTGTGTGTGTGTGTGTGTGTGTGTGTGTGTGTGTGTGTGTGTGTGTGTGTGTGTGTGTGTGTGTGTGTGTGTGTGTGTGTGTGTGTGTGTGTGTGTGTGTGTGTGTGTGTGTGTGTGTGTGTGTGTGTGTGTGTGTGTGTGTGTGTGTGTGTGTGTGTGTGTGTGTGTGTGTGTTGTAAAGGTATCAAATTTGGGTAGATAAAAAGCCCTAACAGAAATAGTAATAGGTCTAAAAATAAAGTAATTGGCTAATATCGCCAAGCAGATAATAATCAAGATAAGATAGCATCAGCTTGTTCTGGCTAAATGGTACAAGAACTTAAAAAGGATTTGAAGAAAGTTTACTACTCATAAATATATTATTTATAAAATATTTGAAGATTGAGGTTAGATAGATGTATTCACAGATCGGTGACCTAGAGATCGATCAAACCGAAGAACGTAGAATCTGACCAAAACCCCTTGGCAGAGCTTTATTGCAATCAGACGGTGTGCAATGTGAGAAAACACCCGTCCACGTGGCTAATTATTAGTTAGCATGGAATTAATATTAATATATATAATATTAACTAGCATGCAAAGAGCATAAATAAAAAACCAAATAAAAATAATTTAATGTATTCAGGAAATAAGAGTTACCAGGCGCATGAATACCTAATAAAATTTGCATGCACCAATAGTAAAACGGCAGTTAATAGGCGGCAACTGTAGGCCGATTCAAAAATATTTATATATATTTATATAATTGTAGTAGATTTTGTGTAAAAATTTGTGTAATCTATGTTATCAATATGGCTCGAATGCAAAGAAATTATTAATCATATAATCTAAGCAATATTTTGGCATTCTTTGTAAGATCTATTTGAATTTAATGGCGGAGGATTGAGATATTTAAATTTTATGCTAATTTGAAAGTCGGAAAGAGGATCTGTAAAACTTGAGAAGGAAGAACCAGCACTCGCCAGCCAGATGCCACCATAAGAGGACCCCAAATATTTTAGAGCGAAGTACCTTATTAATAATTTTGTAAAAATTAAAGTTAAAGTAAATTATTAAATTTCTTAAAAGACTTCGTGATGCTATTGTGAAGCAGAAGTCATTTTTCATTTTTATTAAATTTATAACCCCTGGAGGAGACGATTCCGGCTACCATATTCCCGGACCGCATGGAGTTGGATCGACATCGGCGGCTTACAAGAAGATTTTCGACACGTGAGTGATTAAATTTGAATTTAGTGATGGGCGCCCTAGTGCTTCGAAATAATCTGATGATCAAAGCTAGCTCGCCGAAAGGGTTATTATAAATTAAGAAATTAATAAGAGTAATACTTGCGCAAGTAAAAATTAGTATTAAAGGTATTTAATTGAAAGAAAAATATATAGATCAATATTTTAGAAATTTCTATTTAATCAAAGAAGTACGAAATCTAGGCTATTAAAACATATGCATACAATATTTAATTTTTGCAATACAATTTGCGATAATTTATCATAGTTCTAATTCACTAGATGAATGGCTCTACCTATTCCGTCAGGTGCCGAATCTTGCACCCTGAGATAAAAATATATATTCGATACAAATAAATCTACTAAATACTAGAGATTTTAATATATAGATATATTTGGATTATTAGTGGCTAATTTATCAAGCTGATCTTAGAGCACATATTTATGATTGAATTATCCAAGCCGACAAGTATTAGCAAGTACATGTCACAGCTACATGCCAAAGAATGCATATGATTTCAAGATAAAGGCACATGGTAATGATTCGTGCCATAAATCTAGAATATAAAGTTAGCCTGTGATATTTTTATTGATTTCAAATATTGTTCTATTTTTATATTATATTTTTTATCGCTCTATATATATTTTTTGCCTCGACTGATCTTTGCATTATTTGTACAATATATGTGTAAAATTTTCATGGTGTGCAATTTATTTTATATTCCTCATCTCTATAGTATAAGTATCATTTATATATATATATTATTATTATTGAATTACAAGAGTTATTGGAGAAGCCCATATCTAGGCCTATCAAGATTTTTTAAGACTGAATACTATTAGAAAACCACGCCCTATTATATTAAATCTCATGCTTTACCGACTGATGCCAAGCAGGAGGCTAATCGTTATTTTATATAAAGAATAACGTGACATAAATACATGTCGTGCCAACGTGGGACTGATGATGAGAGCCAAGCTCATTGAATAATTACTTGAAATTAGGTCAATAACCATAGTGAAAATTATAGATAACTTATACGAGTTGTGAGGAAAACTGGCGAAGGAATATTTGTATTACTTTTTGGGGAAACAAGAGCTTTAAATAGAGAGAAATTATATGTTTTAAAGAAAATTTTATACTATTAGTACTGTGAAAAATTACATGTTTATAGAGAGAGATTATATTTTATAAGCCTAAACTGCTATTACTTTCTAGTCAAAAATATATTAGGTGTTTAAGCCGGTTGGAAAATAAGTCGCAGCCTGTAAACTAGCCAAGAATAAATCAACAAAACATTGAGGGCGCTAGAGCATTGTAAAAAACTTAAGTATAAATACCTGGTTGTAAGAGTATCCAAACACATTACACATCACTGTTCACTGTAAGTCCCGGTTGTGTCTCTTTTTTAAGCATTTTCGCTTATCATTTTTATCACTGTTTAATTAGCATTTATCACATTTGACATAATGAATCACACTCCCGCAAACTCTGAAGTTTCATATATGTACGGCGGTTGCACAGATCCCACTTTGTCGACTCCGAGCACATCAAACCCCACCACGGTAGATGCCAATACGCCACGAGAAAGGGAACCAGGAAGCGTCGGGTCGATAATTTTCGATCCACCAGGTCTGCAACCTCTATCCTCCACTCGAATCGACGCCGCTGACACACCATTGAATCAACGGATAGTAGAGATCAATTTTGAAGGGGGCGAGGAGCAGTCTGCAGAACCCGCATCGCCGGAGGCCGAGTCACACCTGGGCAAACAGAGTATGTTTTCAACCACAGAACTAGATCCGCTTCAAAAGGTAATAATGGAACAAACGAGTAGCACTTTCAACATTATGTTACAAAAAACAATGGATAGTATGATGCAGGAAATTAAAAAGGAGATTGCTACAGTAAAAGAGGAAAATAAACAGACAGTGGAACAGGGCATGAAAGAGACCACAGGCGCTATAAAATCAGTAGAACAACGGTTGGATAATATTGAAACTAAAGTAGAGAGTCATAGGGAAGAGTTAAAAGCAATGATAACCCTACAAAAAGAAAGTCAAGATAAAGTTACGGCAGGATTATCGGAAAGGTTAGATACGGTTACATGTGAACTCAATGAAAGGATAGACAACTTAAATACACAAATCACTACACCTATTCAGGATATAACAAATAACATTAAGGCCGATTGCCACCAAGAAATCCACAAACAAATTACCGTTGCCAATCAAAACTTAACAACTACAGTTGACAAAAATATTAACAATATTAAAGAAATACAAAACAAACAGATTAATATGTCCACAAAAATGAACCAACTGCAAGGTAGCATCAATCAAAACACTGAAACCTGTAAAGCTTTAAATGGAACTCTACTAATTCAGAAATCCACTCTGACTCAACTAAATCAAGAAATAAACGCAAATAAAATTACACATGATAGTCAATGGCAGATAACACAGGAAAAAATAATAGCATTGGAAAATCATATTCAACAACAACCTCAAGGAATTCAAACAGACAACCTCAACGTACATAGTATATTACAAGGACTAGGAAAATTGATAACACTGATCGCCATTTGCAACCTCAACCATTCATTGATCAGATAAAATTAGTACAAACTCTTGCACCTACCTCTTGGAATTTTTGGCGTCTCCGTTTGACTAATTTATTGATTGGCGAACCCCTGATGTTTTTTCGGAGTAGAGCCCATGAGTTTACATCATTGGATGAGTTTGTCGCTGTCTTCCTGGAACAGTATTGGAGCAGAAGTAAACAGTTGGACGTGCTAGCGGACATCATATCATGCGATTTCAACCCTAACTTAGACGGTGCATGTACCACTTTCGTCACTGCCCTACAGTTTAAAAATTCTCAATTGAGCGAGCCCATTAATGAATCGGCGTTAGCAAGCATTATTTTAAAGAAGCTACCGTATCAAGTTAGAATGGCACTCGCCACACAACCCATTACTGATTGCAAGCAGCTAATTAATCATTTATATGGCATACAGTCTGCAATGGCAATATCAACCCACCGCTCAGACCAGAGATACGCATCAAATCAGCATAATTCAAAATTTAATCCGCATAACAGCCAAAATAATGAAAGGAAGGATGAGTTAAGAGTACAGATTGATTGGAAAAAGAATGGATTAAAAGGAATTATCATAAATGAAGCTTGGAATTATTTAAAGGAATACACCAGATACCGGGGTTTTATATTCATGAAGATAAATTAATAATAGGACAGCCTCAACAATCAACAAATGGATAGCAGATAACCCAACCAGCCTACAGTGTAGCTACAAGCAGAAAGCCTAAAGATACGGGCAAACCACAACAATTCTACATGAAATATCATCGAATTTCAAATAAATATGATAAGAAGTCAAAGGAAAACAACACTATCAAGCCAATTACTAACCTTCCTTAATAAATTTAAAATTGGTATAGGACCTCGTGGCAACAATCCAATGTTTTAATTCCTTCCAGCCGTTAGAAGCCTGCAATAAGGAAAAGAACAATTTTTAAATATGTAATTAAATTATATACATCAGATAAAAAAGGACACAAGCGGGGATAATAAAATTAAAATTTGTTAATTACCTTTTTAAGAGAAAAAATCGAGCAGTTAGGTTAGTTATGAAAGTCGATAGCAAATTCTGATGTAACATGAAACACTATGAATTGTAGAACAGCGAACAGCTGACCAAAGCCGCCCAAATCAAATGAATGTAATATCTGTTGAACATATGTTTATAAAAAGAATTACTGTACCCAAAGAGTTATTTATTATTGTTATTTATTATATTTATTAATGTCGATATTTATTTATATGTTTTTATATTTATTACTTTTAATTATGCCACGTTTGTTACCTGAAAAGATTTAAAGTGAATACCAATTACCAAAACCAAAGAGCCATTAGCAAAAGAAAGTATTGTACCTGATGTATAGAAAATTATTTATATTAAGACCTAAGAAATACTATAAGATATAAGCCCAGAAGTTTATGAATCGAAATTATTGTCTAAAAGGAATCATTTATGAGAATTATGAAATGTGTGTAGTTAAGTTGGCAGCCCTGCAAGCGGCGAATTCAAAAATTACTGTGTTGTAAATGGTGTCAGGAGGAGTGCGTTTAGAAGTTTATATTTATGATATTTTTATGTGTGTTGAGGAGGAGAATTTGTTATTGTTTTTGATAAAGGTATAAAGGAGATGCAGCAAATATGACTGCGAAATGTGATAGAAGTAGGAGAGTATAATTTATAAATAAAGTATAGTGTATATCAGTGTATTTGAAGGGTGGGTTTTCATTAAAAACATTGTGATTCTCAAATATTTTGAATTCAAACCCAGGGGCGTGTGTAAAGGTATCAAATTTGGGTAGATAAAAAGCCCTAACAGAAATAATAATAGGTCTAAAAATAAAGTAATTGGCTAATATCGCCAAGCAGATAATAATCAAGATAAGATAGCATCAGCTTGTTCTGGCTAAATGGTACAAGAACTTAAAAAGGATTTGAAGAAAGTTTACTACTCATAAATATATTATTTATAAAATATTTGAAGATTGAGGTTAGATAGATGTATTCACAGATCGGTGACCTAGAGATCGATCAAACCGAAGAACGTAGAATCTGACCAAAACCCCTTGGCAGAGCTTTATTGCAATCAGACGGTGTGCAATGTGAGAAAACACCCGTCCACGTGGCTAATTATTAGTTAGCATGGAATTAATATTAATATATATAATATTAACTAGCATGCAAAGAGCATAAATAAAAAACCAAATAAAAATAATTTAATGTATTCAGGAAATAAGAGTTACCAGGCGCATGAATACCTAATAAAATTTGCATGCACCAATAGTAAAACGGCAGTTAATAGGCGGCAACTGTAGGCCGATTCAAAAATATTTATATATATTTATATAATTGTAGTAGATTTCGTGTAAAAATTTGTGTAATCTATGTTATCAATATGGCTCGAATGCAAAGAAATTATTAATCATATAATCTAAGCAATATTTTGGCATTTTTTGTAAGATCTATTTGAATTTAATGGCGGAGGATTGAGATATTTAAATTTTATGCTAATTTGAAAGTCGGAAAGAGGATCTGTAAAACTTGAGAAGGAAGAACCAGCACTCGCCAGCCAGATGCCACCATAAGAGGACCCCAAATATTTTAGAGCGAAGTACCTTATTAATAATTTTGTAAAAATTAAAGTTAAAGTAAATTATTAAATTTCTTAAAAGACTTCGTGATGCTATTGTGAAGCAGAAGTCATTTTTCATTTTTATTAAATTTATAACCCCTGGAGGAGACGATTCCGGCTACCATATTCCCGGACCACATGGAGTTGGATCGACATCGGCGGCTTACAAGAAGATTTTCGACACGTGAGTGATTTAAATTTGAATTTAGTGATGGGCGCCCTAGTGCTTCGAAATAATCTGATGATCAAAGCTAGCTCGCCGAAAGGGTTATTATAAATTAAGAAATTAATAAGAGTAATACTTGCGCAAGTAAAAATTAGTATTAAAGGTATTTAATTGAAAGAAAAATATATAGATCAATATTTTAGAAATTTCTATTTAATCAAAGAAGTACGAAATCTAGGCTATCAAACGTATGCATACAATATTTAATTTTTTGCAATACAATTTGCGATAATTTATCATAGTTCTAATTCACTAGATGAATGGCTCTACCTATTCCGTCAGGTGCCGAATCTTGCACCCTGAGATAAAAATATATATTCGATACAAATAAATCTACTAAATACTAGAGATTTTAATATATAGATATATTTGGATTATTAGTGGCTAATTTATCAAGCTGATCTTAGAGCACATATTTATGATTGAATTATCCAAGCCGACAAGTATTAGCAAGTACATGTCACAGCTACATGCCAAAGATTGCATATGATTTCAAGATAAAGGCACATGGTAATGATTCGTGCCATAAATCTAGAATATAAAGTTAGCCTGTGATATTTTTATTGATTTCAAATATTGTTCTATTTTTATATTATATTTTTTATCGCTCTATATATATTTTTTGCCTCGACTGATCTTTGCATTATTTGTACAATATATGTGTAAAATTTTCATGGTGTGCAATTTATTTTATATTCCTCATCTCTCTAGTATAAGTATCATTTATATATATATATTTATTATTATTGAATTACAAGAGTTATTGGAGAAGCCCATATCTAGGCCTATCAAGATTTTTTAAGACTGAATACTATTAGAAAAACCACGCCCTAATTATATTAAATCTCATGCTTTACCGACTGATGCCAAGCAGGAGGCTAATCGTTATTTTATATAAAGAATAACGTGACAAGCTCTATTATCTATGCTCCAAATTACTGGAGAAATGTTGAGCCACCCTTCCCCACTCAACCATCGTCATATTACATTGGTCTTAATCACACCCACCCGAAAACCATCAACACTCCTTGAAACAACAAAAAAGTGATCTATACAACTACTGGAATTAGTTGTATTTTCATAAATGAGATTGAATATTCTGTTGAGGAATTATAATTCTACATTGTTAAAAAACGATCTGGAAACGTTGCATAGCGAGAAAAGAATAGCGCTATCTGCTTTGTCAAATGATAGACCAGGATAGCAACACCAATGTTAATTTTCATTAACACCAATGTTAATCAAATTCTGCCATTATAATGTGGACCTCACTATAGTAGCATACAGATTTATGACCAAGCTGTCTTTCTTGTAGCAATTTACTAGTACTACCTATTTATATCTGGATCTAGTTTTGTGTGCTTAATCTAAATTGAGTGTTCAATGATGAGGGTTTCTTCTGATGATAATAGTTGCCGAAATACAAAACTTCATAATCTCTAAATAGCAGTTTCATTGGATTAGTCTGAAAATTATATTCTTCAAATAACAAATGAACTGAAAAACTTCAATGAATTAATAACATTAAACTGAATGGGAACACCTCAATATTTCCATTTCACACTATTATATTTGATTTTCAAGCTAAAAATTCTCAATCCTCCAATTGAACCCACTGTAATTATTAATATTGTTCATTTTGCAGAATCCATGCTGCAATACCAAGAACCATTACTAGCTCCAGTGAAAGATGCAAAACAAAACTGAAAAGAAGAATACGATGTACCAGCTTCATTAAAATATCATTCAGTGGAAGAAGAAGACTGAAGTATATTTTGTGAAAGAATAAAGTTCGAGTTGGTAGCGCATTTGTAGTAATCACCAAGCTAAATGGAAAAAGGAATAGGAGAAATAATTGGTCTATCTGGTCCATCAAGAGAACAACATGCAACTAGCTTAGGTGAGGGTAGCATTGATACAGAGATTGTGTGTGCAAAGGTTGATAAATTCTTAGATAAAGAAGAGAAAGATGAAGAGGGGGGAGAAATGATGAAAGTATTTGCGAGAGGGTCTTCTGTTACAGATGAAGAAATAAACTTGGTAGTTGATAGATTAGGTAGAACAGCAAATGTGTTCAATGTGGATAATATGGATAAAACGTATAAACATTTTTTAAATATGTATGGATCTATAGACGGTGCAGGTTTCGAAATATTTGGACCTAGTGAATTTTTCAGTGATCATGGGAAAAAAATTGAAAAGCTTTTATCAATCCAAAAAGGATTCGAGAATCGTTGCAGAAGGAGTCAAATGAAAGCAGAAAGAGTAAAATCTTGTTGGTTGGTAGCAGGTATAGATCAAGGTGATGAATATTTTATAGATTTGTCTGGTAAGAAGAAAGAAAATATATACTCTATGAGTTCCAACGGTAAAGCTAGAATTTTTGCCAGAAATTTTTTGGAATTTCTAGATAAGTTTCTTGAAGCTTATGAAAGACGATTTGAAGAAGAATTTTATCAGGAGGAAGCTTTTGAATAGGAATAGATCCAATCAATGCGCAATTCGCAAAAAATTCTCTCAAAATTCACATTTTGTTCAATAAGAGAGAATTTACACCGGTGTAAATTCATGTAGCTATTGAAAATATTATTATAAGGGGTAGGAGTTCAACGGCTCTGGAAAACATAATGCAAAATAGCTTGAAATTCCGCCCAAAGTAGATGAGATGATGATACCTACTGAACTGTCCACCATGTAATTCAGTACAATAAAATACTCACATTTCTTCGTATGTTAAACGCTTTTCAGGGTACTGAGCCCATATTCAGTCTGTAAGGAGTGCAAAATAATATTTACTTCCTGTATTATTCCTAGATATTTCCTGTAAGCTCAATTTTCCACCAGATATTAAATTTTCTTGTTTGTTTGAGGTGGGTTCCTGTGCGTTGAGAAACGTCGAAAATTATAAAACATTATTTATTTTAAGTACGGTACCGTATTGTTGTTAATGTGAAAAATTGATACTACATTAAACGATTAAAAATATATTGTCTCTTTTACTTCTTATCGCTCTTTCAATATATTATGTTTAGAAATGTTTTTATTTATTCTTATCATCATATTTCTCTTCTCGTAAGAATGTAAGACACTTTGGTTACCCACCGACACCCACACCCAAAAGTCTGTTTAGGCACTTTGTAAATATTTTTAAAACACTTACTCTTTGTGATAAGATGAGGGTAATGAGATGATGACCTCATCTCATTACAAAAAGTAAGTGTTTTTTGAATATTTACACTGATACACATCAAAAGTTATTAAATAGTGTTTTCTCATGGAAAACAACATCAATTTGAAAAAAAATGATTAGGATGAATAATTTACAGAGAGTTGTTATTGACTGTACTTCTTAATTTATATTTCTGATTTTTAGGATATTAGATTTCTCAATTACAAACAGTATTATATTAGAATACTCACATAGGTGTAGTATTTCTATGTGAGAATTAAAAATATATATGACCTTCCCCTTATCTGCTTCATTTCTAGGCTATCTTTCACTTAGATATAGTTAGTATAGATGTATATATAAATAGATAGATTTGATTTTGGAACTTTTTACCTTGAATCTTATTTGTAACTTGGATCATGAAGAATATGCAGCCCTATCTTATTCCAACCTATATTCTATTTTAATTCTTGTCTCTTGCAACAAATTGCAAAAGTGATCAGAAGAGAACCGGTACCATACAGTCCACAGACTGGACACGTTGTACTATTATCCATGATCCAATTTCCAATTAAGTTATCTATATTCATATTCCATTCTGAAATTCATCCATTCATTATCAATTACATTAAGACATGCAAAAGTTAAGCAAGTTCTTAATTGTGGATAAATGTGTGTCTGTGTAGAGAATAATATGATAGATGTGTAACTGTGTGAAAAATCTTGATTGTGGATAAATGTGTGCCTGTGTGAAGAATAATGTGGATAGATGTGTGACTGTGTAAAAAATAAGCTCACAATTTAATAGTGACACATCTCAAGAAATATTTATAAAATACTTCTTAGCTTCCTTGCATATTTTGTCTCAGGGTCATCCTAGTAAGTTGAAACAATTGCCACAATAGTAATATTAGAACTAACTTACATAATATCCGAAGTAGATTATTCTTAATAAAATATGAAATGTCAATTTCATTATAGATGATTGGATTGGAAACATGTTCATTCACAATCATGTACAGATACATAAGAACAGTGTCAATATTCAAGCATAACATGAAGAAAAATAATTGAGAACAGTCCTACAGGGGTAATGTAGTCAAATATTCCGTGAGTTTTAATCTCAGTCTTTTAATTGATTCTATGGGTAGCATTACCCAAAGTATTTTCTCCCCATAACACGTGTTTCTCTTGAAAAACTCCAACCTATGTCATCTGTAATCCTGCCGAATCTTGGACCATTTCCATGAGTCTCATTTCTTATTTCTAATTCAGGATAGTTCCATGATTGCATTATATTGCCTATATATTGTGGGGATACCAATCTGAGAAAAAACAAACTTGATAGAATCCATTCTTTTCAGATTTATAATTATTCTCAGATAATTTTTTTACAAGAATTCAATCAAGATTGCTTTTGCTTGTGCATCTGTAAGTTAATGCAAAGTCCGCACACGAGATGGCAATTTATCAGTGATTTGATAATATTTTCTTAATACATTGATCACGTATTCTAATCTAAGAAATTTCTTCTCTTATACTGTGATTGAAGTACTTCCTATACATGTATAATTAATTATTCACTGTTCAATTTGTTGTTAAGGGCTAATTGAAAGTTCGAAACGTATGTTATGTAAAAATAAAAAAGAAATACTGTTGAAAGGGTACTACTTATCGATTTATAATTTTCATGTATTCATTCAGGATTTAGTAAAAAAATTTACTAAATAAATGTTTCCAATACAAAAATACACGTATGTCTTCCAATACTATAATAACATACGGTATTACTAAAAACAGATTGATACAGAATTGATACAATTCTTACTCAAATGAATTACTATAGAAAATTTTCAATCACAGTAGAGTAAGATTGAGATCTCAATTAATATAGAAATTACTATTTACTTACTAGTATCTATTACTATTGTAATGTTTGGCATAAGACGATCAACAATCTTATTTTTCAATATCTAATTGAAATATCAACACTGAAAAAAGTCTGTAATGAAAGACTAAGCAAACTAAAAATATGAGTAAGATTATTTTTATTTATAAAATAGCATTATAGTACCTTCAAGGTACTCAATGTACCTAGAGTACATTCTAGAATGTATTCTAGGTACATTGAGTACCTAGAAGTACCTAGAATTAGTTGAGTACCTACATTCTAGAATGTATTCTAGGTACATTGTGTAGTGATCTTTTTGACATAATTTTTATTGTCAAATAATGTCATAATTTTTTGTAAATTTTTTTTTCAATTTGTCATAAAACGCACTCGTTAATATTACAGTAACTATATTACTGTAGTAATATAGTTACTGTAGTTAATATTATATACGAGAAAAATCATCCAAGAACAAAATAAATGATCATCTTCAGATGATGGATAGAGCAGCTGCTAAAATAATTTACTTAAATATTATTTTTAAAATAACAAAACTATTAGTAAAATGTCTATTTGAAATTTACTCTTGAACCTGAAGATGATGTGGAACATCGAAACTAGTCGTTTTTAATTTGTGTTTTTAATCTATTATTTTATAACCATTTCAAAAAAAAGGTACTATAATGCTATTTTATAAATAAAATTATAAGAGATAATATCAATTGTTCAAATTACACTGTGATTCTCTTCTACACACTCTTATAGAAAGAAATCAATTGTACAAAATAAAATTAAATCAATCATTGTGAACATCCAATGGAATAGAAATAGGCTAAACATCCAAATAGCATTTTCGGACTTGAATTCTCGGGCTCGGATAATGAAATTTACAGTAACTAATGCTTGATAATAAAAGTGATGAAAAAAATATGACCATTGGTTCAAACCAAAACAATTTAAAACAGCATCAATTTTAGTCTAGAACCAGTTAGACTCATCAGAGATATATTAGGTTGAAACGTTATAGAATATAAAATAGCTCGGAAATATCAATTTGGAATTGACTTTGTTCAGCTTTAACTAGAGCAAAACATTGACAAGAAATGAATAGGTGTTTCAGTATTACACAATAGAGGATTAAAATTACTTGAACTTCCCTTTAACTTACTCAATTAAACGAGTAAATTTAAAAAAAAAACTAGAATGCTGTGGAAAGTATATAATATTGAGATAAATGCTACATCCAAATAACCTTGCAGTTGCCATTTCCCTCTACAATTAATCTCTATAGTGAAATATCTTTGAATATCATTCTTGAATCTCTATCGTTCCCCAATGAAATGATAAAAATTCATCTTTTCATGATATTTCACATAAAAATTTGGTCTGGATTATTGTTTTCAACCTTCATAACAGAAATGTCAGGAAATTAAAATCTTCAATAATCTGTGTTGGTGAGAAAACTGTTCTTCCATTAAAAGTCAATGCTTTCAAATTAAAAAAAAAAAATGGACATGCAAAAACCAACTTCAAATGTTACTAAAACTATTTTTGCTGTTTGGAATATTGAGTTGGGACATCAATAACACTGTTGGAAATTGTCGTCTGTGATTTGTACCGGCATTACTTCAGTGTGAGAAACAAGGTTGCTTGTTGTCCAATTTGTCCAAGACTCCTATTCCGTAACCATGTACCGTAACAATTTTCTTAAGAGCTGCATCACCCTAAAACTCCATTAGTCAAGAAACATGAAATTAATTTGTAAGTTGAAAGATTTTATTTCAAATTTTTCTAATAAAGGTTATATCAGGAATGTTTCAATTTAAATTACTATCTTTTGCGATTAAAATCTTTTCCTCCCCGCAACAATAAAAAGCAAGTCGTAATCAGTGAGTATAGAAATAAGTATGAAATGTAAGTATAGAATGTTACATTCTATACTCACTGGTCGTAATAGACTGGATTTCTGCCAACCTAGTAGTTTCTGTATAATTCTGTTAATGCTTTACTTCCATCTATCTATGTACTGTTCATCCTTGTGTTGATGAGCACCTGTCACTAAATGAGTTAATTGAGGAGATGTAGAGAATGAATTGAAAATATATGTCTTCATCATCTTCAAATTCATTTGGTAGTCTGCTTTGTATTTGGTATACATGATGCTTCACGTATTCTCCTTTCAATTTCATCTTTAATAGACCCATGTTCGGTTTTTAATGTTACAGTCCAAATTTGTTTGATTCATTATTAAAAGGGTGAAATTTTTTGAAACTGGGAACGTTTTTATCAGTTTATTTCTTCTTATCAAAGTATATTACAATAGTATAGCTATACTATGGGTTCAACTGTAGTGGAAGAGTAAAATATTCCAGTATTACAAAAGAATCACAGAATTTTGAATCCAACAAGGCTGTGAATGTCAGCACAACTTGAGAAAAAACTAAACTTGATGGGCCACTATTGCTGGACAGATTATAACATTTTTCAACAAATTATTGGCACAACACACAATCATGTGAAAAGCCAATATTACACTACAGACTGTTGATGATTCCAACTATAATGTGAGCGAAGACTATATTGATTTTTAGAATATGCAAGTATTGCAGGGCTGTAGAGCATCAAAATGCTATGAAAATCTAAATTCTCAATTTTTCGGAGTTGTGCCAATACTATATTGCTTGAGTGTCAATTTGTGATTGATGATCACAAAATCCATCCTGATTCTTTTTCTGTTATGTTTAGTTCTTTAGGTGTTCATTTAGGCTATGTTTAGTATGCTTCTAGGTACTTTTTGTGAATACTTCTAGTACGGTATGTTTTAATTTGATAATCTTTCTTTGACTTCTCAGTAGAAAGAAGTTGCTAAAGATGAAGAAGACTTTTAAAAACAGGTAGTTGTCAATGGGATTTTGATAAATAATTCTCTAGATACTTCAATTTATACACTTTATCGATAGCCTTTATAGATATTTTTATATATTTTTTTTTACTTTTTAATGTTTCATGTTGTTCTACCCCTGCACTCGTAGAAATATCATTAACAAGTTTAATACTGCTATTTCTATACAGTATTGCTTTTAAAGAACTATTCAGCTAATAATCTTCATCTACCTGAAAATCCAGTTGAATAATTTAAAAAAGTACAAATATTAGATAATATGTTAAATAATTGTATCTCTACAGTATACTTGATTTTAATTTTATAACGGTGCATTTTTATACACCTCAAATTTGTTTCTAAAGAGAATTGCTACAGTAGGTCTCATTGAAAGAAACTAGAAATATTATCATCAACTGTACTATCAGTCAAATGGAATAGATAAGATGATGATGACTCTAAATACTGTGATTATTGGCGATGGTACAAAAATAGAAGTCATTTTTAATTATTTGATAGAAATAATAATGAAGAATTGAGGTCAATTTCTTTGGTAATAGTGCCTGTCGGCAACATCAACAGCGATTAAGCCATATATCAGGAATTTGGTCTGATACCTTCAAGCAAAATAATTGCCTGCATACAGTATTCAATAAAACGAGGACAGAGGGGTTTTGTGAATTCTAGCATGCCAAATAAGGGACATAAAACGTTTGAGAAAACAAAAAAATATTTATTGTAAAAATACCAGTAAACAAAACATATAAAAATAATGGGAAGTGGGTTTTGGTTTAATGAGCGTAGTAATACAGAAGTACATTTTGTACAAGAATTAGTGATGTACCAGAGTAGTATTTGGTAGGTGCTAAAAGTATATATATTTCAAAAAGCCACCACGTGGTCTTTTTTTTTTAAAATTATAAAAATATGCTATCATTATAAAATTCATATATATAAGTGTGATTTGCATGGGGCCGGATTCAAATGTGAAAAATATTTTTTTTATTATAGAATATTATGTCTTTGTATTGCGAACTATTTACCAAAGCCAAATTACATCATAAGGATTTGGTGTAATCCACCAATCATAGCAAATATTCAAATTAGATGTGAATTTGGAAAAAGGAAGTATCTTAGGAAAAGATGAAAGCAAGATTTCTCACTTGCTTGCCAGGGGTCACCAGAGTCACCAGCAAAAATTGAGATCTACTGACTGAACCCTTATTAAGATAGTTTATGCTTAAGATTAAATCTGAATATATCATTGTTTAAAAATTCTTATAGCTCAGTGAAGTCGCTATATGACAAGAGTTATTAAATTGATTATTTCCCCACTGGAGAAGATGACATCAGCCCACCAGACTAATAAGACACAGGACACACGAGGCAGAATCCAGACACGTGAGTCATAAATCTTTTAGAGGACCCTCAGTGCTACGAATTTAGGAATATAAGTAAAGCTAGCTCATTGAAGGTTATATTTGAAAATCAAGCTTGATTCATAATTACTTGCACATTTAATTAAAGATAAGGGAAAGTCTTATCAAGAACTCTAATGAGAATTAAAGATTTAAGTAGCCAAAGAACTATTATCTATAGGCATTTCATTTATCCTATATGCTCATATTATTATTTTTAATATCAGTATTATATGAAAGCAATTACAAGAAAGCTCTTCAACTCAGTTGACATGAAGGATGTTCCTCTGTCTGTGTGAATATAGCTTGGAAGGCCAAACATTGATATTAATGAGACCAGGCAATTTATGACTGTTCTCGCAGTCATGTCTGGACAAGGAAATACAAAAGGGAATCTTGAGTACTCATCAACCATCACCAGTAGGTATTTATTTCTTGTTTTTGATTGTACGGGTCCTTTGAAGTCCATATTAATTCGTTCAAAAGGTTTTGTTGCCTTTATGAGATTTCCTTTTGTCTTCATATACTGTGGTTTTATTTCAGAGCAAATTGCACAATTGGAGCAAATTTTCCTTACATCATCTACAGTATAGGGGAGATTTTTCATTCTGAGCCAGTGGTAGAAACGAGTTACACCAGGGTGACAAAGTTCATCATGGTATTTTGCCAAAGCTGAGTTCAATGTTGAACAACCAGCTGTAATACATATACGAGAGAGTGCATCAGCTGGTGCATTTTCTTTTCCAGGTCTGTAGACTATGTTGAATTTGTATTCAGATAATTCTAGGCGCCACCTTTGTATCTTTTCATTTTTTATTTTTCTATTGTGTTGAGTGCCAAACATGAATGTGACTGATTTTTGGTCAGTGATCAAAGTGAATTGTTTTCGTAGTAAATAGTGTCTCCATTTTCTTATAGACTCCACAATGGCATAGGCTTCTTTCTCAACAGCTGAATGCCTGGTTTCACTTTGGGACAAAGTTCGTGAGAAAAAGGCTACTGGTCGAGAATTTTGTGTTAATGTTGCACCAATTGCAAAATCTGATGCATCTGTCTCAATTATGAATGGTTCATTTTCTTCAGCCAAACTGGTCTGAAATAAGTAAACTCTTCATTTGTAGAGCTTTAATCAAATAAAATTGAACATGACTTTCTACTAGTAACGGATCAACAACATTTGATATTTATGAATGAATCAATGACAACGAAAACATATGGTTTATCATATCATTCTACCCGGCTAGATTTTCGTGTTATCTTAGGGGCAAGATGACGGAGCGACACAGTGGACTCTTGTCCATCAGGGCGACGAATGTGAGCATACTCTGGGTTTGCCTCAATCAATTCAACTTCTTCTACTGATGAATCTTGCTTTGAATTTCGGTTCATTTTCTTCAGCCAAACTGGTCCTGGGCTCATTAGCCAAGATGGTAGTGACTGTCCATTTGTTGAGGATCTCATGTGTAGGAACATTCGTTCATGAGGGGTGCAATTTGTTGTAGTACACAAAAGAGATCGAATAGAGTGAAGTGCATCAGGCAACACTTCCTCCCATCGATTTGAATCAAGTCCTCGTGATCTTAGAGCTAGTGTTATTGCTTTCCATATAATTCCATTATATCGCTCTACTTGACCATTCCCTCTCGGATTGTAAGGCGTTGATCTACTAGTTGCTATCCCTTTTGAGCCAAGAAAGCTCTTCAACTCAGTTGACATGAAGGATGTTCCTCTGTCTGTGTGAATATAGCTTGGAAGGCCAAACATTGATATTAATGAGACCAGGCAATTTATGACTGTTCTCGCAGTCATGTCTGGACAAGGAAATACAAAAGGGAATCTTGAGTACTCATCAACCATCACCAGTAGGTATTTATTTCTTGTTTTTGATTGTACGGGTCCTTTGAAGTCCATATTAATTCGTTCAAAAGGTTTTGTTGCCTTTATGAGATTTCCTTTTGTCTTCATATACTGTGGTTTTATTTCAGAGCAAATTGCACAATTGGAGCAAATTTTCCTTACATCATCTACAGTATAGGGGAGATTTTTCATTCTGAGCCAGTGGTAGAAACGAGTTACACCAGGGTGACAAAGTTCATCATGGTATTTTGCCAAAGCTGAGTTCAATGTTGAACAACCAGCTGTAATACATATACGAGAGAGTGCATCAGCTGGTGCATTTTCTTTTCCAGGTCTGTAGACTATGTTGAATTTGTATTCAGATAATTCTAGGCGCCACCTTTGTATCTTTTCATTTTTTATTTTTCTATTGTGTTGAGTGCCAAACATGAATGTGACTGATTTTTGGTCAGTGATCAAAGTGAATTGTTTTCGTAGTAAATAGTGTCTCCATTTTCTTATAGACTCCACAATGGCATAGGCTTCTTTCTCAACAGCTGAATGCCTGGTTTCACTTTGGGACAAAGTTCGTGAGAAAAAGGCTACTGGTCGAGAATTTTGTGTTAATGTTGCACCAATTGCAAAATCTGATGCATCTGTCTCAATTATGAATGGTACATTTTCATCAACAAAGAGCAGTACCGCGGAAGCAATTTCATTTTTCAACAATTCCAAAGTTTCCATCTGATCTTGAGATAGAGGGAATTTCTGTATGTGGACAAGGGGGTGAATCTTTTGAGAAAAGTTTTTAATCCATCGGGAGTAATGAGCCAGTAATCCCATGAGTCGTTTCATTTCTTTAGCATTTCTTGGGGGTGGAAAGTTCATGAGTGGTGCAAGGCGTTCTGGGTCAGGTTTAATTTCTCCATGTTTTATCTCATACCCAAGGAACTTCAATGATTTTTTTGAAAATTTACATTTTTCTTCATTTATAGTCAAGCCATACAATTCAATTACTTGTTGAAATTTCTTAAGATTTCTGTCATGTTCTTCTTGATCTGAACCGCAAATGACAACATCATCCAAATAGGCAAAGCAGTCGTTCAAATTCTCTCTTTCTATAAGTCCGTTTATTGTACGTTGGAAGGCAGCTACTCCATTGGTTACTCCGAATGGTATTCGTTTGAACTGATAAAGTTTTCGGCCTACTTCAAAGGCAGTGTAATGTCGTTCATTCTCAAGAATCGGTATTTGATGGTAAGCTGACTTGAAATCTACAGTACTAAAAAAGTTGTACTTGGCAATTGTGTTTACAAGATCTTCGATCAATGGGAGAGGGTATGCGTCTAAATTTGTGAATTTATTAATAGTCTGTGAATAGTCTATGACCATTCGTTTCTTCTGTCCATTGGTTACAATGAAAGGCTGGGCACGCCAACTGGACTGGCTTTCCTCAATTATTCCTTCTGTAAGGAGGCGATTGACCTCATTCTTCATGAATTCATAGTCATCTTGTGGGTGTCTTCTGGATCGGGTAGTTATTGGGTGGCAATCGGGAGTCAAGTCATTGAAAAGGGAACATGGTTTTATCATGGCCTCCACCAAGAGGCAATCTTTCAAGGGTGGTGTGGTTGTAGAATTATTATCTATTACAAGAGGCTGTTTATTACCATTGAATGCTAAACTTATTGTAGAGTGATTCATCAAAAAATCGTGACCAAGTATCACATTGCAACAGCATTCTTTTAATACCAAGAGTTTAATATTGTTGTATTCATTTCCTTTGTACACAATATTGCTATAAACACATGCTTTTGTAGCGGTGTTATGTTGAACAGATGCAAATCTTATAAAACAAGAATCTGATGCAGTTTTAAATTTATTTGTTTTTGCAAATTTTTCATCAATAAAACTGGCAACACTTCCGGTATCAATAAGAGCTGGTGTATTTATTCCATTCACCGAAACAATAATTGTAGCTTTAGAAAGATTACTGGCTATACCAGCTGCAGTAATAGTTGACGTAGTTAGTTTTTCTTTGAGCGTTTTACTTTTACACACATGGGAAAAGTGTCCAATTCGGGAACATTTATGACAAGTCTTTCCTATTGCAGGACATTCTTGAGAATTTGAGTGTTTTTTATATCCGCAACGTTGGCATTGAACGGATTTCTCTACAATTGCCTGTCGATTTTGGGTTACAGCATTAACATCTGAGAAAGATTCACTCAAGCTTATGTTTTTATTTTCTTCAACAGAGTTTGTATAACAAGTACTTTTAAAGGAGTCGGCATATGTTTTTGCGGATTCAAGAACACGTGCTTGGGAAACGGTTTCTTGTAGACTCAAATCTCCTTGTTGAAAAAGTTTCTCTTTAATTTCAATAGAACATAACCCTGAAACAAGAGCATCTCTAATATGCTCGTTTTTGTTTTCTTCGGCTGACACTCTAGTGAAGTTACATGATAAGCTTAATCTTTTTAGTTCAGAATAGTAGTGATCAATGGACTCACCTATTTGTTGTTTTGCATTAGCAAGGCAGTATCGTGCATAAATTTCGTTCTTCGGTTTAACGAACATATCTTCCAACATGGATATAGTTTCTTCATATGAAGTATAGCTTTCCACAATTTCGTATAAAGCAGGTGATAAGAAGTTTACCAATATTTTCATTTTGTCTTTGGTTGTCGTTCCTTCTAAGAAATTTTCGAACGTCTTTTTCCAATGTTTCCACTCTCTCTCTGCCGTAGGCGAATCTGGGTCGATAGATAATTCCTTTGGCTTGAGAAACTTGTCAATATGTGATTCCATCTTATCTTCTTCGTAGTTACGGTTTTCAATCGTTTTTGTCTTTTTCTTTGTCGGCATTTTATTTGATTAAATTGAAATAAGTAAACTCTTCATTTGTAGAGCTTTAATCAAATAAAATTGAACATGACTTTCTACTAGTAACGGATCAACAACATTTGATATTTATGAATGAATCAATGACAACGAAAACATATGGTTTATCATATCAATCCCAAAATTGAAAAATCCTACAATACAAAGCGTTTTTGACTTGGTTTAGCAATAAAACCAGATGATAAGATTATCAATATTCACTCCGTCATTCGGTGAAACTAAGATTGGCTAAGTTTCTAGGATGATTTAAAGATACTCCCTATCTCTTATTGCAGATTTAGGATTTTGAAAACTACCTGTTAATTAAATGGACTTGAACAAAGAATAAAGTAGTCACTTCCTTGGGTTAAAAACGGTACTTTGGTCTAACTGAGATTAAAATGCGACGTTGGATAGTAAGGTGAAGGAAAGATATGGTTTTATCTATTATAGATATGACGGTCTATTGGACATTAGTTATTTAACTAAAAATCGACCAGAAGTTTAATAACGATTACTTCAAGTCAAAGAGCTATTGAACCACTATTTGAGCGCAAATACTGTCGCATCCTAGAACAAATAATATTTTATTAATGTAGTGACTAGGGAATAAATGAAATATATAATAATATATCAAGTGAATGATTGCTCAAACAACCAAGTAATTTTTGACAACCATTTATTTTTAAACAAACTTTGCCACCCACTTGATTCTGCTCCCCTGGGCTACTATACAGCTCTCATTTAGCCCATACATGTAAATCCAGCCCTGACGACTAGAGTTTTTTGTATAATCACAATTTTAAAAATCTATTTGAAAAAAACCTTAAAGCATTGAAAAATCATGAGTTTCTCTACAAGTGATTTAAAAAGGCAAGCGGCGTAAACTCTCGTTATTATAGAAATATTGAATAACTTGACAACAATTTCAATCCGAATCATTCCATGATGCAAGCTTACAAGTGATTTAAAAAAGCAAGCGGCGTGAACTCTCGTTATTATAGAAATGTCGAATAACTTGAACACAATTTCAATCCAGAACATTCACCAAACACACACCACAAAAACCCAAGTCTCGGCAGAGTGTCTGCAGAGCATCATCAGCAAACTAGCAGGGGTGTAACAACTGTTCATGACAGAATAATTGATATATCATGAAATAATGTATAGCGTTCTAGTTAATTGTTATTATTTTAGCGAAAGTTTGAGCAGCTATCCAGCAATATGCTTCCTCCGCTTATTTCTTCACTGAAATTCTGTCTCTAATTCTGGCATCACTTCGCTGTCGTCCTATTAATCTTCCTAGAAGATACAGGGTTTAGATTTATTGTTTACAAACTTTGAGCCCTCTCAAATCTAGTCTTAAACTAGTTATTCACTCTCCTTTGCTGCTATTCATTATTGTTGCATGTGGCTTTTCTGCAACATCACTTTCTTCCACCCTTCACCCGCTCGTTCATTTTTTTCAAAAAAGATCAAAAACAATTTTTGAGTCATCCAACACAGTGAAGAGTTGCTGTTGGAATTATTCTTCAATAATAACAGTTTGTCATGCCAATTAAACACTGCAGTATTTTCAATTATTATTTCTCCAACATAGTAGACTGGAACTAGAAATGCATTAATGAAATAACAGGTTGAATTTTCATGGACGATGAAAGTCTATTTGTCTGGTACAATAAAATATAAGTGATTGGAAGAAATTTATTTAAGGAAAAAATTTAAAAGGTCATAGAATAAATTGAAAACTAAGCCCCAAATAACTTCAGAAGCAATTTATTCTATGACCTAAATATTTTCCTTTAATACATTTCTTCCAATCACTATTTTGTCAGAGGAGCTGTGAGTGAACTACATTAAATAATGATATTGAGAAGAATGTTGACTATTGTGTAACAATTTAATGAAAATGATAAATAAAAATCTTATGATAAACTTTATCTGAATAAAATTCCAATTTATAATACTGTATTTTTCAATTTATTTGGTTTCTGGTATTGTAATGCAACTACTTTGTGATGGGAAACGGAACCCATTGGGATTTTGGACAACTGGAGGAAATTAAAAATGCCACTATTGTCAAAGATTTACACATTTCACTACCACTGGTCGAATGCTGCGATAAATATTTCAATACTACAGTTGGGAATGTGGTCATCCTGGTCATGTTCATCCTATGTTTATTTCTTCTCTTCACTTTTTGTTACTTGAATGACCAAGTTCTACTAATTGCTATAGGTGCATTTATGGTGGGATGCTTCGTCAATTTGATTTTGCAAATCGTCGCATTGGTGGCACCAACAAATAGAAGAAACACAAAACGAACCAGTCTGCTTTATAGAGAATGGTTTGATGATTTTTGGCTACATATACATGATTAACATCTTAAACAGCTATTATTTCATGGTGGATGACAATAGGCCAGTTTCACACGGCAGAGACCTCGCTCCTGGAATATCATATTACGGAAGATCATATTTCATATTTTGCAGCTCTCCTGTACTTTCACATGGGGATCTTAGGAATAAGCCGACAGATCTAACAACTACGCCGACGTTTGCTCAAAGTATGATTCATCACTTTTTCTCAAAGTCTAACTTCCTTAAAAATATAGATAGAAGATTTCTAATTTCGGATTTGGATTCAGCGACCCCAAATTCTTTAAAGTGTAAGTCCCATTTTCAAAAATACCTGAAAACAAGGGAGTTATAGCTGTTTTTAATATAGCTTTCCATTATCATATGATTATATAGTACGTACTAAGATAATAATACTCCTGCCTCACAAAGGGACAGGCAAAGGTTTTAAGAAGTTTTTGAACACCTGAGAAGTTTATACATAAACATTTTTAATTTTTAAAAGTTCTAGTTTTCCAAAAAATATTGAACTATGAAAAGATGAATCCGAATATGAAATCATAAATCATCTCCACTCATCACCCAATAAAATAGGAGGAAAAGGAATGTTGTACAGTAAAATTCACTGAATTCAATTGTCATTCAACAATACATTTATCAGGTTCAAATCGTTGAATATCACTTTAAATTCCCAGCAATTATTGACTATTTCTTTTTACAATCAGAAAAATCTATTATGAACATACAGTATAAACATTGTGCTGATCTGAATCGATCTATGGTAATAATAGGAATTGAAAGAATAGAAAATGTCATGGCATTCCAAGTAGTGATGTCTGTGTATTAGAACTGCTGAGTTGATAATGCATACTGAAAAAAAGTCATGAATAGCTCAGACCAGCCTGGCCTGTGATGAACCTGTATAAACAATTCATAGAATTCTTAGAATTCATAGGAACGGTAAAAAAGTCAATTTTACGAAAATCAATGTACATGTAACTGGATTTAGAAGATCAATACGATAATGTTCTCTATCACAATTTAATCATAGAAATGTTTAAGTGAAAACGTTGGGCGCAAACCTTCTGCCATGAGGAGACAAATAAATTTATGAAAAGCTTGATAGCTTGAATAGTGATCTGATATTTGTTACACCTTTTTATTCTAAGACATAATATGTCTTAGACTAATTTTTAATGTTTCTTCAATCGGCAGGAAAACTTTGGTTTTTCAAAGTTATCTTACTCCCTTATTTTGGGGTATTTTCAGAAATCAAAATAAATAACCTACCAAATTTCCTACACGAATACAGTGTAAGTTGTATTATAATAGCTACAGTACTTACGTACTGTATAGTACAGTACCTGTTCGTTTTTACCATATAATTATATGATAATAGAAAGCTTTATTAAAAACAGCCATAACTTCCTTGTTTTCGGATATTTTCGAAAACGGGACTTATGCTTTAAAGAATTTGGGGTCGCTGAATCCAAATCCGAAATCAGAAATCTTCTATCTATATTTTTAAGGAAGTTAGACTTTGAGAAAAAAGTGATGAGTCATACTTTGAGCAAACGGCGGCGTAGTTGTTAGATCTTGCCTCTGCTTGCCTCGAGGGGAAAAGACGTGACAAAATGAGGTTCCTGGATAGGAGTCACCATGTGAAAGACACGATTTGACTCAATGTACTTCGACAAAAAAACGTGAACACTGTTCAGTGTTCAAGTTGCACGTCTCCTATCGTGTGAAAGTAGCCTTTAAGGAGTGACATAATAAAGTGTTAATGTTTTCAACTGAAAAAGATCAGATTACAACCCAAACCTACCCAAACGTACATCGTCATGATATGAGTTCTTGAAGCAATACTTTGAATGATCTTTCTAGTAATACCAGAATACAAATTTCAATGATCATTGGAAATTATATATCATTTTAATACAGTAATGCCAACTTGTATGATAAATATAAGGAGAAATATTACATAAGCTAAATTATCCCTTAGTTTTTCCCTCACTTCACCGAATACCAGAAATCTGATGTAGTCTGATAATAGTTATACATATATTAAGGCTGTGCAAAGGCTAAGATAAACTTTCTACTGGTGATATTTTTCAAAGTTTTTCGATTTGTATATCATCAAGCTATCAAAATGAAAAAGTTTTCCCAGGAAAATATTTTTTCCCGATTATTACTTTTTGAGATATGAGCACCTAAAGTTTAATTTTTTGGGACAGAACATTTCAAATTCGGTAAGAGATTTAGAGAATAAATTCTTCATGGTATTGTCGATTGAATAAAATGAACATCACCCGAGAATACCAATTTTTAAGAGAGTTATTCAATTTACTTAAAATGACCAAAAATAGCTTTTTGTTGAGTTATTTTTTGTAAATTGAATAACTTTCTCAAAAATTGATTTTTGCAGAATTTTTTTTATTCAATCAACAATACGAATACCATAAAGAATTTATCCTGTAAATCTCATGGATTTATCTCTTAACGAATTTGAAATGTTCTGTCCCAAAAATTTAAACTTTAGGCGCTCATATCTCAAAAAGTAATGATCGGATAAAGAATGTTTTTCTGAAAAAACTTTTTCATTTTGATAACTTAATAGTATACAAATCGAAAAACTTTGAAAAATATCACAAGTAGAAAGTTTATTTTTAGCCTTTGCACAGCCTTAATATGAGCCCTATAATATATTTATATGGTATATGTTTAAAATACATACCAGTATGTGTTATTTACATTGAAATTTTCCACGGCTGAGAGGGTCTAGATGGTTTTAGATGGCGAGAAATACAGAGTCGTCGCTTCTACACTAGCGCTATGAACGGCCAAAACGGAACTAACTGGAAGTGGGTTCTGTATCATCGGGAAATAAATAAGAAGATTAGGGAAGGGCGAGACTACAAGCCCTATGAATCACGTCAAGGACTTTACAGAGGAATTTCGGAGGGATCAAGTGAGGGATCCTTCCCTTTCACTCTATCTTCACCATGTATGTGCCTGCTCTGCTTTCCTTCTCTTTCGTAGAGTTTTCCGATTAAAGAATGAATACTAAGCTATGTTTAGCGAGACTGTATTCTATAAATTAATAATTACAGTATTACTATGAATTGTATCTAATTGGATTTAATTCATCAGCAAAAACTCTCAATGAACACTATTTTGTACTAGATTGTGTAAAATTTTCTTGAATAATATCCACGTTCAAGATGTTAACAACAAAAAACACTTAATAAACATAATCTTGAATTAGATTGCGTAGAAGGTTCGTAAATAATATCTTCGTATCTAATTGGATCTAATTCATCAGCAAAAACTCTCAATGAACACTATTTTGTACTAGATTGTGTAAAATTTTCATGAATAATATCCACGTTCAAGATGTTAACAACAGAGAACACTTAATAAACATAATCTTGAACTAGATTGCGTAAAAGGTTCGTAAATAATATCTTCGTATCTAATTGGATCTAATTCATCAGCAAAAACTCTCAATGAACACTATTTTGTACTAGATTGTGTAAAATTTTCTTGAATAATATCCACGTTCAAGATGTTAACAACAAAAAACACTTAATAACATAATCTTGAACTAGATTGCGTAAAAGGTTCGTAAATAATATCTTCGTATCTAATTGGATCTAATTCATCAGCAAAAACTCTCAATAAACACTATTTTGTACTAGATTGTGTAAAATTTTCTTGAATAATATCCACGTTCAAGATGTTAACAACAAAAAACACTTAATAAACATAATCTTGAACTAGATTGCGTAAAAGGTTCGTAAATAATATCTTCGTATCTAATTGGATCTAATTCATCAGCAAAAACTCTCAATAAACACTATTTTGTACTAGATTGCGTAGAATTTTCTTGAATAATATCCACGTTCAAGATGTTAACAACAAAAAACACGTAATAAACATAATCTTGAACTAGATTGCGTAAAAGGTTCGTAAATAATATCTTCGTTCAAGATATTAATCTTGATCCATGAGAACCAGCAACTTGTGCTAATCTCTTAAACTTTGCAGCTTTACACGATTATCCAAGTCAATCCTCCTCTCTGGAATCAAATTTCATCCGAACGTAAAATACGCTCGACTTGATTCCAGCTCCAAGTAATTCATTCCCTGACAAGCTCAGCTTCAAATTATTTATTAACAAATTGCTGTCAATTAGCCGGCTAACGTTAATTAACAAGATTTGGAATAATTCATTGCCCACTTCACTAATTTACACACAGACAAATGGAGCCAAGCGAAGAAGCTATATAAGAAAGGGATGCTATATTGTATTTATTATTTCCGCTATGGCATTATTAAGAGCAACCAACCCTCGCTTGTATAAAACTTAAAGTTGGGGCGCAGGCGAAGGATAAATTGGAGAGCAAGAAGAAAAAGAAGAATTTATTTCCAGAAGAGGAGGAAGAAAAATGAAGACGAAAGAAGAAGAATGATGAAGAAGAAGAAAGAAGTTAGACTATGGAAGAGGAAGGAAGAAGAAGGAAGATGAAAGAAGAAGGTTGAAGAAGGAAGATAATGGAGAAGAGAAGGAAAAAGAAGAAGGAAAAAAGAAGAATGAAGAAGAGGATGAAAAAGAAGGAAGAAGAATGAAGTAGAGGAGGAGAAGAAGAAGAAGAAGATAATGGAGGGGTAAGAGAAAAAATGGAAACGAAGAAGAGGGAATAACTAGGGATAAGCAAGTTTAGGGAATGGAGGATCATCAGAGAAGACTGGGAATAGTAAATAAGAGAGGACAAAATATCCCTATATTAAGATTGTGATGTGATTGTGATTGTGATTATCCTTCAGGAGAGAATGGAAAATCACATTGAAAAAAGCCAAGCGAAGAAGCTATATAAGAAAGGGATGCTATATTGTATTTATTATTTCCGCTATGGCATTATTAAGAGCAACCAACCCTCGCTTGTATAAAACTTAAAGTTGGGGCGCAGTCGAAGGATAAATTGGAGAGCAAGAAGAAAAAGAAGAATTTATTTCCAGAAGAGGAGGAAGAAAAATGAAAACGAAAGAAGAAGAATGATGAAGAAGAAGAAAGAAGTTAGACTATGGAAGAGGAAGGAAGAAGAAGGAAGATGAAAGAAGAAGGTTGAAGAAGGAAGATAATGGAGAAGAGAAGGAAAAAGAAGAAGGAAAAAAGAAGAATGAAGAAGAGGATGAAAAAGAAGGAAGAAGAATGAAGTAGAGGAGGAGAAGAAGAAGAAGATAATGGAGGGGTAAGAGAAAAAATGGAAACGAAGAAGAGGGAATAACTAGGGATAAGCAAGTTTAGGGAATGGAGGATCATCAGAAAAGACTGGGAATAGTAAATAAGAGAGGACAAATATCCCTATATTAAGATTGGGATGAGGAAATTATCCTGCAGGAGAGAATGGAAAATCACATTGAAAAAAGTTGTATGAGAGGAATGAGAAGAGAATAATCGGAAAAGTGGAGAAATCGAAATACGAGAAAAGAAGGCAAATGTATTAAATAATGGATTTTAAATAATCATAAGAGAAGAATAAGAAGGAAGATAGGAAAAATTAACAAAATAAAACCTGTGAACCGGAATTGAGTAGAAGGAAAGGAATAAGACAAGAGGGAAGACATATCCTACATTAGATTAGAACGACAGGGTTAAGGGTGGGACCCAATAAAATAAATACGGAGTAAAAGGGTAAGCCATGAAGACGACGAAGAAGGGATAAATTTCTCTAGATTAGATTAGATTGAAGAGACAAGGATTGAAACAAAAAGGACTTGGAGAGAAACAAGTGAAGGAGAATTCTGAAACCTGAATTCTAGAAGAAGAGGAAAAGCCAGGAAGACAACGAAGAAGGTGAGAAAGAAGAAGAAGTTGTAGGAAGTGGTGTAAGACAGGATTCACTATCGTCTTGAGAAATGAAAAGCGTTTATAAATTTTTAATTGGCGCCGAGGAAGGAAGGCGCTGAGTTTTGAAAATATGAAGCTAGCTGATGGCAAGGGTGATTTAGGGGTTGGCTCTTGTACTGAAGTAAGGGAGGTGGTTGTGTCGTGTATTTGGCATTAATCATAATCGAATTAATTATGCATGTACTCTTCTACTCTTACTGTTGAGTGGGTGTGGGATGCTGGTAGACATTGCACTTCAGGGATTGCTGCATTGCTTTACTCAGAGCAAGAGTCTATTTCATTTGGAAGCTGATTAGTACAGAAAATTAATTTGTGATAAGGATAACTATAGTCTGATTGGAGTCTTGCTGAAACAATTATATTAATTTTATATTGGGGAAGATATTTTGGATGACTTATCAGCTATAGTGGAATCCATGGGCGTAGAACCTGGGAAAAATTTATTGAAGATTCAAATTATGGCTGGTAATCAAAACAAACAATACAACTAATGCTGTTTTATTATGCTGGTTTTTTGTAAATAATTTTTATTTAGTAAAACTTGAAACTATTAACTCAGAATCTTATTTATTTACCCATTAATTTAGAACTGCCGAATAAGAGGATTTAAAACCGTTTTGAAGTAAAACATGCCATCTTAAACCAACACCATTTTAATAAGCTATTTTTCGAAAAATCTTTGCTGGGGGAGCCCCCCAGACTCACCAGTACGTCCCCCCCCCCAATGTCAAACAGCAATCTACGCCAATGGTGAGATCCATTTCAAACACTCAGCATTGATTGAGTTTGAAGCATTGGGGTTATACGTAGAGAATTTTGACAGCTCAAAGTGAATCTCCCTTAAAAAACTCTTGTGTGGTATGTGGTAAACTTTAGTATTCCACTATAACGATACGATACGTTACGATACGATGCGATACGGTACGATACGATGCGATACGGTGCGATACGATACAATGCAAAAAATGGCAACAAGATAGGAGTTTGACGCAATTGATCGAAATTATTGATTGAAAGTTGAAACTATTGGTGGCATCGCTATCGGTTATTAGAAACATATCTACAAGTATATAATATGACAAGTATAAATATATAATGAGAGCTATATTATAAATTAGCTGCTTACAAAATGTTTAAAATGCCATCTGTCATTTGTGCCAAAGTTCATTTAACTTTTCTAACTTGTTTTTTTTTTGTAACTGGACACCCGCCGAAAAACCTTCGGGTTTGGCAGGACCCTTAATTATTGTTTTGAGTTGTGAATGAAAATTTTGATTTGAATTATTATTTATGTTGGTCTTATAACCTTGAATACATGTTTGGTGGTAGTGTGTTGTGTTCTTCTGTAGTGTCACTCTGTTTTTTACTCTTTCTTGCTTCTTTCTGTGAATAGAGTACCTGTCAAAGAGGCTCTTATAACAACTAGAATCACACATTCTTAAAATATTGGATATGATAATATCACATGGAAAGACATGTTACCCTAGTTTTTAAATTTAAGGACCTGTCATAATGTAATGAGAACAATGGAATTCAATTCTTCATGTTTTTAATATAGTACCGTATAAAGTATAAAGTAGCAGTATTAATTGTTTTTTTTACTAACATCAATATGCTGTTAGCATAATAAATTATGCTATTATAAAGCATCTACTAAAATAGATGTAACATGTAAAAATGGAGAGAAATCAGAAAACAGAGGTTTTGTATGGGAAATAAAGTTTGAGTGAAAAATAATAAATTCCCAGGTCCCTCTCTGTTGAGTATTTTGTGATTCATTGTTTTTTCCTACAGTCTGTTTTACAAGATGAGTAGAAGACTAAGTCTTCACACTACCTACAGTACTTAGCATGGCCCATATAGAAGGAAATTCTGCGCATTTCATCTATGACAAAATTATTCATCAATGAACTGAGAGCGAACAAATAGAACGGGAATAGATTTATTGTGCCGTGAAATTTTCTGCAAACAGGGCACATAGGCGTAAGCAAATTACTTGGGGACACAAACGAGGAAGGGCTTCATCTACCTTCTCTTATGATTCGCTGCTCATGAGGAAATCTGCTCACACACAGTAGGCTATCTTCTCCTTCTTCTCTTTTCTCCCCAATCCTCTTACGCTGCTCCTTCATCAGAACCATCTCCTCCTCAATCACTCACAGGCAAATACATTGCATTTAGAAGCCCTCACACGACTGCCATATATTTGTGTGGACGCGCTCTGATGCTCCAAAGCCGTATAGTAAATTGAAACACGACGTGACGTGACATGACTTGACGTGAATCTACTAGATGCGTTAGTATAAAATGATCGTATTATAATGTTCACATTGAGACGAAGCTAGCACGTGTGAACATTTCAATATGATCATATGATATTAACCCATCTAGCAGATTCACGTCATGTCACGTCGCGTCGCGTTTCAATCTGCGACAAGCTTTACTCAGAGAGTGGTCCCAAAGCAGAATGTTTCGGAATAACTGAACTGAAAACAAAAACTCACACACTACACTCACATGAACTATGTTTTATAATTTTCAGTTTTTAAAAATGAGATACAGTAGAGAGAAATAGGAGTGGGAGGTGCCGGAAGTGTAGGAGGATAAGGAAAAAGAGGAGGAGCAGGGGAGAAGCAGGAGAAGTCAAAGAGGAGGTGGAAATGTTGGAGAATAATGAGGAGGACGAAGGTGGTGAATAATTGATTGATTGATTGATAGAGTACTTTATTTATGTAGATTACAATATATACTGTCTTATACACTTATATACAATAGCTTACAATACAGCAAAATTATAGATGAATTTACATGATATAGACTAAGAAAATAATTATTGAACTGTATATGATATGGAAAAGCAATTTGTAATATAATAACTATAGATAATAATTATATTGTTATGCATCTACATAAATTGGCGGAGCTTTGGACATATCAATGTCCATTCTTCGGAAAGAATATTAAAAATATCCTCCCCACTAACTCTCTACCAAAACGTTAATTTCATTATTTAAACTAAGGATTTATTTATTAATGGAAATATTGTAAAAGTTTTAATCAATATGAATATTAAGAGAAAAAAAACAGAAAATTGATAAAGTAAAATAATTATATAGGTAGATAAGATCAAATAATTGATTAATAAAATGAAGTAGGCTGAAAGTAGATCAGGGTAATCAACTTTCAGTAATATACAGCAGTATGCAGTGGATAATTGAAATAACATGAGTTTTTATAATATATATATATAATTCGTTCTATAACAGGTTTAAAGGTTTGTATTTGTGGGATGGGTTGGGGATGGTTGTCATGTGATCGTTCTAGGGCCGGACAGTTTCAGTCATTTGTTCCAGAAGATGTTTTTTAAAGTCAGGATGAAGCTCGCTCGGCTCTCGATGGACCTGATAGAAACAGGAAGTGCATTCCATGCACGACAGGCACTGACTAAGAAGGATTTTGTGAAAATAGTAGTTCTATGATTGGGTATCCTTAAAGTACTTTCTCCGGTTCTAGTATGTGAAGCATCTATCCTCCTACCTTCAGAGACAAATTTGAAATCATCTTTAAAATAGTTCGGATTATCGTATTCCAAGATATCTCTAACAAGCTTAACTATTCGAAAAAGCCTTTGATTGGGAAGCTTCAATGTTGAACTAGCAATGTGGGCTGGGGTGATATGATCATGGCGTTGGAGAGAGTAGACGAAACGTAGACAATAATAAATTATGGGAACGCTGTAGTTTATCATTCAGAGTGACTTGCATATCGTTAAGAGCAGAATTACAATACATTAAATGTGGGAAGATGAGAGATTGAACCAATAATAATTCAATGTTTCTAGGGAGAATATTGTGCATTTTCTTCAATGCATGCATGGCTGAGAATACCTTTTTACAAGTTTTGTTCACTTGTTCTGACCAGTCAAGAGTATTATTCATAATAATGCCTAAATTTTTAACTGAGCTACGATAAGGAATGTCATTACCATCTACACTAATTTTGTGAATCGATTCAAGGTCAATATTGTTTATAAGACGAGAATATCCAATTATAATGGGTTGTGTTTTGATGGGATTAAGCTTAAGGCCATTTTTCCTTGTCCATTCCACTATCGAATTAATATCCTGATTCATTATTCCAACTGTTTCATTAATTTTTGTTATGGGACAGCTTAAATATATTTGAAGGTCGTCTGCATAAGTATGGAAACTGGAGAATTTGATAATGGAAGAAAGGTCATTAGCATACAAAGTGAAGAGGAGAGGGCTCAAAATTGAACCTTGTGGTACTCCATGCATAACGTTTTTCCAAGTAGACTTTTTGTCACCGACAGATACACATTGTTTCCTACCTAATAGATAGGATTTAAACCAAACTAACGAGTTGTGACTGAAACCAAGAATAGTCAACTTATTCAGAAGGACTGTATGATCAACAGTATCAAATGCTTTAGAAAAATCAAATAGGGTGAGGATGGTACATTTTCTTTGGTCCATAGCTAACCTTATATCATCAGTGACACGGAGCAGAGCTGTTTCAGTTGAATGGAATTTTCTAAAGCCCGATTGAAAGTTATGAAGCTTACTATTGTTGTCTAGAAATTTTACAACTTGAGCATGAATGAGTCTTTCTAGCACTTTGGACAATGCAGGTAAAATACTGATTGGTCTAAAATCCTCAACTTTATTGGGTGATGGAATTTTATTTAGAGGGCGAACCAGAGCAAACTTCCAGTTTTCAGGGAAAATGCCTTCTTCAAGTGACTTGTTGAAAATGTATGTAATGGTTGGTAAAACAGCAAATAACATCTTCTTGATAAATTTAATAGGAATTTTGTCTACACCCGTAGCATTACTATGAATACGTTGAATTGCTCTGAAAGTGACTTCTTCTGAGATTGGATGGAAATGAAATTGATCAGTAATTGGTAAATCTAAGTTTGTAACCTGCTCTTCAAGATCATCGATATGATTAGCAATGACAACTTCGTCGCGAGTGTGAAACGAAATGGTCATTTATATTGTTCAATGGTAAGTCTATTTGTGGATTCGGTTTCTGTTTGCCAAGCCCGAATTCTTTTATTCCCTGCCAAAGTGATTTAGAGTCTTGTCTATTGTTTGTCATAAACGAATTCGAGTACCTAATCTTTGAGTTCCGTAATTCCTGTTTAACTCTATTTCTAAGGCTCCTATACTCTATCAAACTGTCCAAGTCAAATGTCTTTTTAAATTTTCTATGTGCTTTGTCTCTACGTCCCATCATCTTAAGTATGTCTTCAGTCATCCACGGTACTCGTCGTTAATAGGGAGAAAATAAGGGAGAGAAGGAGAAGAAGGAAGAGGAATAGGAGAAGGAGGCGAAGGAATAGTAGGAAGAGATGAGGGAGGCGAAAAAGGAAGATTAGTAGGAGAAGGATTAGTAGGGCCGTTATTTTAAACCTGGGAGGGCGAAGTTAGGGCGCAGTCGGCCCTCTCTTACACTTACGTACACGATCGTAGGGGGAGAGAAGAATGAAGAAAAGGGAGAGCAGGAGGAGGAAGATGAGGAAGAGGAGGAGAAGGTGATGGATGGATAGAGTATAAAGGATGGATGGGGGTGGGAGAAGGAGAAAGTAGAAGAAAATAAGGAGGATAGGGAGATGATAAAGAAGGAGGTGAAGAAGAAGATGAAGGGGAAGAAGAGGAAAAATGAGATGTTTGACTGTGGTAGTGATTGTCATGTCATGATGTCTTGTAGCTTCAGTGCAACTGACATCGCTCATTACCAGTGAAGACATCTTTTGGGAGCCCCATTTCCCCAGGGATTTTGGCTATGAGGGGGGGGGTGAGGAGTGAGGGGCCAGCAACCCCTGTTCAACAAACCCCGATCCACAAACCTGAGATGAATCCAAGAATCATGGTGGCTGGAGTACACGCGATTTGAAGATGACGGAGAAGAAGAAGACAGGAAAGAAGAAGATGAAGAAGAAGAACAAGTCAAGGAATAAGAAGAAGAAGAAGACAGGAAAGAAGAAGAAGAAGAAGAAGAAAGAAGAAGAAGAAGAAGAGAAGAAGAAGAAGAATTAGAAGGGCTACGACCCGACCGACCTGTACTGCATATTCTAATCACATTTCGCGAACCCATTTCAGCTTTCCTCCGTTGTATGTATACATAGAGGGGGAGGCTGGCAGATAGCATTTGAATAAATAGATGATGACGAGCAATCACTTCCCTTATCATCTCATTATTCTTATTTATTTTCTCCCTTTTTCCATCGCCGCACTCTTCTGCCACCAAAAAAATACAGTAAAGTACATAACAGTATTACAGGTTGCAGTATTAGTTTAAATGTTAATGTATGATTTATAATTTTTGTGAAAAAAATATGGTAAGTATAAAGTGGATTAGCTTTAATATTTGAGTAATCAACGCTATTGTCGATCAGTAAATGTTATGAAGGTTACGAATTCCAAAGAGGAATTTACTCTATTCTATCCTATGAAATTACTGGAGCATAAAATATCATGTTAAATTAATTTCTAAAACATACCGTTACCACTTTTTAACATATCTATGCTCTATTCCTCTATATCCTTGTGCAAGATATCGTTATTAGTTGATGCTTTCGAATATGTATGTTTTTAAATAAATTGATGATCGGAAATTAAAACTCCCATTTCTTAAACAGAATTCCGGCAGTAAATCATTATCATGTGCAAAAACAATTACTATTGTGTATAAATATGCACAAAAATTTGTAAATTGTAATCTGCTACATTCGGCGAGTTCATTATCCATTTAAGGTTGATTGATTGATTGATTATTTGCCTTTATTAGGGCGGAGTTAGGACTCCTGGTCCTCTCTGCCACACAACCCTGATGATAGTCTTGTTGATGGTTGATGTTAGTCTTTTGTTGTCTGTTGGTATTTTGATTTTATCATTCAATTTGATTTCATTTAATCATGTTTCTTGTTATTTCCTAATCATAACAAACAAGTTTGTAATGTGTGATTGATTTGATATCCAGGCAATAGTTGGCGAAATCAATAGTAGCCAATGACTGGATGGGTCAGTGAATATTGGCGAACATCAAAGGCTGTCGATCGGGCCAAATATTTACTCAAATCAAGGCACTTGCATGATTGTATTGGATTATATCCATGGATGTAGAGGCTAGATGATATATATTATCCACATAGTTACATGATGAGCTGTTAACATCGATTCACCTTCAAGGAAATGGAAAGCCCAATCATCTGAAGGACTTGAAGCAAACATGAATATTACTATGATAATACCTAATGATTATCATAGTTACTATTATTATATGGTACCTAATTATTATCATAGTTACTATTATTATATGGTACCTAATTATTAAGATCATGTATAAATTAGAATAGAAAAAATATATATTATAGCTCTATTATAGTTCATTCCCACAATCACAAAATCAATTATTAAATGATTGGGAAAGAATCAACGGGATAAACCCAAAACTATTTCTCTCCCTAATATTCCCTTAAATTCCCCTATATTCCCTTAAATTCCCTTATATTCCTTAATTCCCTTAGAATAGTTCAAGTGAGGTTGTGTGAACACTTCTTTTAATATCATACAACATTCACAATATAATTGTATGTATAGTTGATAATGTATAAATGCAATGGAATGGTATTTCTAATTATTATCACCATAATTAGGTTTCAAAGGTATCGAAATTGTAACTACAAAAATAATGTCTCAATCACAAGCACTAAACTGCTATGCGTAGAGTTCTTTCCTTTGGTAATTCTTAAAGGTTTTTCTATGAGATACCTAACTTATTTCAGAGGTATTAGGGACTCTCAATGAGCACTCTACTCCAAGTTTAAGCAGGAAAAAAGTACAGTGCCGTAATCCGTGAGTTATTCAATAGTCATGAAATAACTATTACAGAATAAAGAATTCAGAATACAGTATGTAGGTAGTCATTATATCAATCATTTGAAATACATCGTACACAATAGATGCTCTAAACAACTCAAGTTATAAAAATTCAGCTTGATGTTGCCAATTTCATACAGAAATCCAGGCCAAGGTAAATAAGCTGGTTCCTCATATTTATGACAGCCAGTGAAAGTGTTGTGCATCGTCTTTGGAGAGATGCAATCTTTTTGTTTATGATTTTTGAGCTAGTTAATTTATTGCTGTTACATAGAAAACTCATGCCCACTGTTTAGATGTTTATCAGATTAATTGTTATTACAATGATCAAATGTGTTTTTGGTGAATGTTGGAGGTTGTATAAAAATCTATAGCCTGAACCTCGGGGTCAAGTGGTGTCACAGAATAACAAATTGAGTAACTGATTTGAAAAAAATATTACACTTTTACGTGCTTATTGCAGCTTTAACATTGACCGAAATATTAGTGTGATGCATTTTTCGATGATGTAGTTTTCAAATGCCATCCTTATAAAGTCCCCTATTCGATTCAAAGCAAACTAAGAGATGTTCTTATTCTGGTTCATTTAAATAGTTCACGATTCAGGTAAGATTGAATAGTTTTCTTAAAACTAGATGATGAAAACGGAACATTGCGATTTAACAGACATTACATTTTTTCAGAATATTAAGGTGCGTACAGATCTACGCGCCGCGAACATGAGCAATTCACTTTTAATCAGCTGATGCCAAGCTTTTCATATCTGTATCTTTCCGTTTCTGTAAAAATACAGATATAATCAGCTGATTGAAAGTGAATTTCTCATGTTCGCGGCGCGTATATCTGTACGCACCTTTAGATGGGCTGAGTTTGCGCATGTGATTTGGAAACGAACTGATATGATAAATCCAAATATTCTACAATTTTAATGATGTGCATACTCTTCAGGGAATGAAAGTTTGATTTTGCACTTCAATTTTTGTTCAGAATATCTCCTCATTTTCAAACTTTCTCACATGAGATTTAGTTTTAACTTGTGTATTCCTCAATACTAAAGAAGACTACACTTTCTAGAATTCATATTTGAGTAAAGTGGCGTAATCAAGTGTTTAGAGGGAATGAAAATACTTATAGCGGGGTGATTCATAGCTTGAAGCTTATTATTTGTCTTCATAAAATCAATTATGTAGTGGTGCTAACCAAAAAAAAAATAGAGATTTTGAAATTCTGCATTCAACTCTAGTAACAACACAATTATCAATTGATGTTATATCAATTTCCTGTCAAGTAGATAGAGGCCAATTTCCCTAATGGTTTTGAAAATTGTATCATATCTACTCGTAGTACAATAGGATAAAACAAACTTCAGATCGAGTACCATAGAAGTAACATAGAATAAACAATCTTAAGATTGTAGTACTCTATGGTAGTATAGATTGTTTATTCTATGGTACTTAATCTGAAGTTTGTTTATTCTAGAATAAACATATAGAATGGACAATCTTAAGATTGTAGTACTCTATGGTAGTATAGATTGTTTATTCTATGGTTCTTAATCTGAAGTTTGCTTATTCTAGAATAAACATATAGAATGAACAAACTTCAGATTTTAGTACTCTATGGTAGTATAGATTGTTTATTCTATGGTAACACTATTCTCGCTCTAACTTCTCGCCTAGACATCATATTAACGCAGAATAGATTCTGTTAAGTTTAGTTTTATTGCAAATTTTATGATGCGTCACACTAACCACGAAAATCATCCTAATCATATTTATAGATTGAGAGGTAGATTTAATCGATTGGTGCCTTTGACAGATCCAAAGTATATCGGATCTATAATTAAGCCTCAATTTGACAGTAAATTGTGCAGATCTTACCAATTCTTTGCATCTATTTGGTGATGGGAATGCTTGGATGATAAAATATTTGCATGTAGGCTGGAAACTTTTATCAAATGGAGAATAATGCTCTATTTAAATAATGCACTGGAGCATTCACATTTTGAAAAAGATTGAATATAATAATTATGAGACCTAATATGTAAATCCTATCATAGCTGATAGCTATTATAAACACAAACATCACAGACACATTTCCACACTGAAAATTTTGCACAAATTATTCAGATATAAAGCCAAACCTCTGCGTCGGGTTCTCTCTTCAGTCGCCTTTTGAAATATGTATAAAATGAAAAATATCACCGAAAAAAGGAGTGTACGTAGCTGCTGTTTGACAATTATTATCATTTTCCCTTTGACGTCCGTATCTTTTGCAGTGCTGTATTTAAATCTGCGGTGGCTTTCCAATCAAAGTTGAAAGCTTTTTGTGGGTTGTGGTGGAGGGGAAGTGGAGCATATGAATGGAGAGAATCACGTTGAAGAGAGAAGGAAATGCGAAAAATGAGAAAAAAGATAAAGGTAAACATGGAAAAAGGAAGAGAAGGGTTAAAAGGGAAAAGCAAAGAAGGGAGAAGTAGAGAAGTATATAGAGTAATAAGGTGATATTATGGTGGAAAAAAGTGAATCAGGAAATAAATATAAGGGAATGGAAATGTAGAATAGAAAGAAGCTGAAGGGAAGAGAAGGTGATAGAAACATAGAAAGAAGGAGAAGATGGAGAGAGTGGAGAAGATTACAAATTTGAGTTTGATATTTGTGCTGGTTGGTGTTACAAAAACCTGTCTGATCAGAAACCCTCATAACCAAGATACGCTTGTAGTCACACTGATGATTTTCTAGTTCCACAGATATTTTGCCTCAATTAACAAAATAAGTCTGGCTTAGATTATCTTTCGTTCCTATATAACCATTATCCTATTATATTAAGCGAGCAATTTCTGTATATATTTTTATATTTGGTTATTTATATGGTTAATATAATGTTATTTATATGGTTATTTGGTAATATATTTATGTCCAACGGATCTCGAAAACGGCTCTAACAATTTTCTCGAAATTTGGAACATAGTAGGTTTATGATATAAAAATTCTATTGCACTAGGTCTCATCCCTGTGGAAACTCGCTGAAGGACATGAAAACGATAATAATTATTCATCCTTGGAAAAACTTATAATAATTTCGTCGTCTGTCGATAACAGAAGATGCGTGTGCCTGTGTGGGAAAGAGACAGAATTATGTTCAGCTGTGTAATCAATCAGCTTATCACACGAGAAATGTTATCTAGAAATTTTAATCGACTTGATCAAAATAATCTGATTTGTTGACATGACATATCATTCTGAATTGGAGTATATCATAATTTTCAAAGTTGATCATTAGTCTATTTCACACTTTTAAGTGATTAGTAAGTGTTATTTTGTTATTCAATTTGGTTTGTAAATAATCTAAAATTAGAACTTTTCTGTTTTTTAAATTTTTGGACTGAAAATTGGACCTGAATTCAAGTGTATGGAACATAACCTACGTTTTGGACGATTTATAGTGTATAAATCAAATTTCGGGGAAGAAACAGTTTTGGGCTGAGCCTGTTAGTCCTTCCCCAATCATTTTAAAGAATTGTGTTTTGTTTATCAATAAATAAATAACGAGCGAAGCTCGATGCCCCATATTGCTTTACATTTAACGCTTATTCAATCTGAAATGATAGTTCTTCTAGTTTGGGTTTCATGATGGCTGGAATATAGAGCAGCTCGAATTTTCAATTGAATAAACTTTGTATGTGGAACATTTTATGGTTGAGTATAGTTTTGAGCATGAATGCATTCAGACTCGTACGTATGTCCTCTTTTTGAAAACATACATCTGCCTGCATGCATCATGCATGAGCTGCATGATAATATGCAAATTGATGCACTGTTGCACCACAATAATATGCATTCGGGCGAGCCAAAATTGATGGAAGGGAAACGGGGAGTGGTGTTTTGAATCCAGTCATTTATATTTTTTCAGTTGAATTGAATATTGGAATTTTTACGGAATATGAACGGATCCCTTTGAATAATTTCTTTACCGGTACTGAAAATAAAATTCCATTTTCTGTAAATTTGCTTTAATTTAGAACACATTCTCTTCCTTATCACTAGCTTCAAATTTCTCCAAATAATTATTTGATCGAGATGGATTCCTCCAACTTACTTCTCTTATCTTCTTCAAGTATTCATATTCTTCTCTATTTTATCTACCTCTCTCTTCTTCCCTCATTTCCTCTAGATTTCCTTGTCAACAATCTTTTCTATTCAGCGATGTGAATATTAAGTCAATTCTGAGTCAGAATGAGAACATCATTTTCTAATGGAATACCATGGAAACCGTATAAACTCCATTGAAGCATTGGAAACCATTGGAAACCATTGAAGCAATTTATAACGATTAATTATAATCATGAATAGGACTTATTAACTTGACTTTTATTGTTTTGTTACATTTCAATATTGTTTGAATTTTTTTTCGATGATGATAGACTCTCAATTTAATCTGTCCTCTGCTAATTTGCAAAGTATGGTTCTTATCCAAACCAAAGTATGGTTCTACCATCAAGCGAGAATAGACTAGAATAGACACTGGCCTATTTTATTTTGAACCTCTATGTATGTAAAATGCATACGCCACAAAAGATTTTCAGCGATGACTTCCAAGTGAAACGATTCAGTTCAAACCCAGTGAATCACAAAAAATCAATAATGTTACCTTCATAGCCGAATAATTGAACACCCTGTTTGACAAACTCATTTAATTCCTCCTCCATTAACCGCCAAAATTCCCCTCCACACCCACTCTGACTAAATCTCACCCTCATAACCTTAAATACTTCAGTTTCTGTTTGGCTTGAAAATGTGCAATGCCAGCACGAAACGGACGTCGCCACATCAAAGAATGTGAGTGTTTTTTCACTTTAAAGTTTTATGAAATACAATAGAAAGAATAATTGAAACTTGTGGAAATGTTCAAAGTTTCCAATATTAGTTTTTTTTATAACATTTTGATTCATTCGATTATGTGAATGCGATAAATGAAAAATTGGATCATATTTACTATTTACTCACAAAATTGCATCAGCACGCATCACTTTCAGATCGATGATCTAGTTCTCAAACTTGCGATAGATCCCAGAGACAAGAATAAAATCAACTGATACATAAGCCGAATAGAAGTAGGCTAACTAAGATACACAAAGTTGGAAACTTGTTGCAACGTAGCCTGGAATCTTTTAGCATAGTATGGTATCACGCACCGGCCACCACTATAAAATCTGCAACACTGCAATGCATTATCAGTCAATATTAAAATGAATTATCGCTTAGGTACTAGTTACTACATCCTTCAAATATTATGTATTGTACAGTTGTGAATAATTAACGGTGGAAGATTTAGAATATTGCGGAATCGTAGTATGTTGCCTGGGATAAGTAGCATGATCAAGGTTAGGAAAAAGAAGAAGGGCATAACAGTTAGTAAGAGAGAGAGAGAGAGAATGGAAAGAGGAGAACGAAGAAGAACAAGGATGAAGTATGAAGATCGAGTCATAAAAATGATCATCACACGTACTGCAGAAATAATTATGAATTGTCTTATTACGAAAATATTACTCCCGCATTGAGTTTCAAAATACTTAATAATCGACCTTCAGATTAACATAAAGTGTAATCACGGCTAACTAATATGACAAACTTGTTGTTGAAATTTATTTTCCTGCGGGATTGTAAAATAATAACTGTAGGTGGCCTTCCAGACTCCTAATAATAAATATTTAGTGGCCTATAACTAGTCTCTAGTACTTGGTGATCTATGATTTGTGCCAGTCAGTCAAGGGCAGTATAAGAATTTACAGGCTGTACTGTAAATTTAACTATTTCAATTACGGATTTCAAAATACTTTTATCACTTCCTGGTGAGGAATCTTAGAAAAATTAATGTTTATTAGATAATTTAATGGAAAATTATGAATCCTCATAATGTGCTTCCTTGATCATGGTGAACTACAGGTCTATTCATCTTGAATCTTCATCCATTCCTTTCCCTTTACGCACGTATTATCATTTCTGCAAAAAATGAGTTTGTATCCTAGAGAAAACATAAATTTAGAGGTGGTATTTTTGTAAATTCACCATAGAGTGATCACCAAGACTAGATAAGTGTAAATTAATTATTCTATTATATACAAACTATGATAGTGAAGTTATAGGAAACTGACTATTTCATTAATTATTTTCTGATAAATTTATAAATAAAAATTAAACTATTTTTGATTTGAAGAAAAACAAGTCCAGAGTAGTTTGGTATTTCAAGTTATGACTATTTTGTGAATTGTTCAAGAAACTTTTGTATACATATAATCCATTGTCAAAAATATTTGAAACCGAAGAATTCGAAACATTTGAGAGATTGATTGATTGAGTACTTTATTTATGTAGATTACAATATATACTGGCTTATAAACTTATATACAATAGCTTACAATACAGCAAAATTATAGCTGAATTTACATAATATAGACTAAGAAAATAATTATTATTGAACTGTATATGATATGAAAAAGCAATTTGTTATATAATAACTGTAGATAATTATATTGTTATGCATCTACATAAATTGGCGGAGATTTGGACATATCAATGTCCAGAATATTAAAAATATCCTCCCCACTAACTCTCTACCAAAGAGAGAGAGAGAGACAGAGAGAGAGAGAGAGAGGAGAGAGAGAGAGAGAGAGAGAGAGAGACTGAGGCAGTTTTGAAAAATAAAAGCCTATTATTCTGGTATTCTGGAATGTTCGAGAGAATGAACGGTAGTATCATTTACACAATATTATCAAGCTAATATAATTAGCTGAATATTAAATATTAACTATTATTAAATATTTACATTTAATAATACTTTCTGTATTTTCATAATAATTAACAGATGCTAGGTGATCCATCTACTTCTTGATTATTTATCAAACTCATCTCACGCACAATCCAACACCTCTAGCGTATTCCTAATTCATCTTGAGTATTTTAAAAATGAATATCATCTACCGCAACTCAACCCTCGTTTTTTAATCTCGTGTGCAGAGCCATAACGTACCTCCATGCAAATTCAGTGAGAACATCTTTCATCCAATATGTAGGCAATTTTTATTTGAGTGACTCTGTATATGGAGAGGCGGTATCACTACGCGATCTCGTTAGGTGACATTTGAAATTCCATTTGGAGAACTTTTTGTGTTTTTTCAACAACAGTTGCTTTTTCTCACACCTTCCAAAAATTGTCCTTTTTTGAATTCCATACTCTTTCTTTCTCTCTCTCACACATACCAACTTTCTCTTTCTGTGTAGTTGCCCTCATCATTCTGTCTCTCTCCTGCAAACTCCAAGGAACTGAAGATGTTCGCTTGGAATTGCTGATCGCTTATCTACTTCTACCGCGCAGAGTGAGCCGCTCTAAAATATCTGGGTCAGCCCACCCTCGTGTAATTAATATGTAAATATTTTAACATTTTGCTTGCATCGAGTCACTTCTTTGCACCTTTTTCCTTCTATAATTCCGTAGGCTTTTATCTTTCAATCTTCAGGATGATTCTGTTTCTACAATCGTTCTCAAATAATTTCAAGTTTGAAGTATAAGACTAATTGAATTAATTATAATTATAAAATAATAAATAGATTTGTAGAGAGGACTTGAAAGCCTGATAAAACAATTTTCATTTCATTTTAATAAATGCACTTCTGCAATTTTACTCTTGGATTCAGATCTTGACTGTGATTTTTCGATTGAATTATTTAGGGTGTAGGAAGCATCACTGAGGACAAAAAGCTCATTTTTCCACAAAAGGTGTTGAAGTGAGAATTGAGGATGGAGATATTAAATGATTCAATAAGTGGACTAGAAACAAGTACTTGAAACAAGAAAATTGATGGGTAACATTCAGTAACATTCAAACAAGAAGATGATGGGTAAATAAACTTCTATTTTAGTTAAAAAATTATTGTAGTTTCTATCTCTCTTTAATTTAGTGAATTTTCTATATTAGATTAGACTTATACTATATTTTATAATACTATTAATATATTAGAATTATAATTTCTGTTGTGTCAAGAGGGCTATTATGGGGAGTATTTCTACCTGGTGCCCTCATATTGTAATGTAATTAAATTGTAATGTAAATAAGAGGAAGTGAATGATGAGGCATATACAGTAAATTGAATGGCGAAGGAAACAACTACTGTAGTTTTGAAAATTTGAATCAAATTTATACACTTGAAATTCAAAATTTCTCACTTGAATTCTATTTGGGCAAGTGTATTCAAATAAGTGAAAAGGTACAAAGTGACCTTGATACACCTCTAAATAGATAAAGAATGCTTCACCGAGATCTCTCTGTGAATACAGTATAAGAGCGCTGTAGAAAGATGCAGAGTTTCAATCAATACATCACATAAAATCAGTTGAAGTGATTTGCATGAAAATGTTTCAAGCATGTTAAAGTTCAAATTAGTTCCATGTTGTCAAAATTACTTCCATGCATGAAAATATCGATAAAAATAGAAACGCACATCTATGAAACTATCACATCAACAGTAATTGGGAAAGCAAACATCTCTCAACTGGAATAGAAAGCACATAAGAGACATCGCTATTCCTGCCTCTGTAAGTTAGCATGCAAATAGATTGTAAAACATAGATTTATGGTTGAAAGTTCATGCTAGCATGCTGAGTGCAGAGTCGCTATGGAAACCATGATGTATATAGCCACATAATAATATAAATATACTACAGAATACAGAATACACTATATTTCCAAGTTCAAAACAGGTTAGCATCATCCGAAGAAGGCAATTACTGCAATAAATAGATCTTTCACTTTCCCTTCGAAAGTTGGAGTATTTATTTATTCATTGATCTAGCCGAATGCATTATGACTGGCCTAAGAATATTTACTTATCTACAACTTTACAAAAAATATAGCTTGCTTCGAATTGAGTGGTTGAGTTGTAGTGAGCTATATTTACACACCAACTATATAGATAGGTCTCTTATATTATGAGGTTGCATTATTTATCGTAAGATAAACACACTCGTTAGCCATTCCAACACCGTGAATGTGAGAGTGGAAATTGATCCATGGGGAGAATTATATGGAGACAATTATTTATTATCTGCACATTTACATCCTCTATAAGCTCATAAGGACGGAATTACAGGAGAAGAAAGAATAAAACGATGTTCAAATAAGTGAAGGTCTAGTGAGAAGGAGAGGTATTATGGGAGGATGGAGTTGGGAGTGGCGAATTCACTGAATGATTTGAACATTGACCATTACAGATTTACAGGATCACTAGACCTGATTAAATTACCAGGATTCTCTGAGCAGGAGAAATTTGAACTTTCAAAAACTTCTGTTTTGCAGCTTTTCAGTTCTTTTTCTCAGGGTGCCTAGATCTGGTTCGGATGTTGGCGACCATCAGTGCAATGTTGACTTTGTTGGTTGCGATGCGAATCAGCTCTGCGGATGATCTGTCATACCACTGCCTCAGGTTTGCCAGCCATGATCTTCTTCTTCCTCGGCCTCGTTTGATGTTAATAATTAACAAAATTATTTTGCATTTCAGTATTCGCGTTTCTCTTCTCAGTAGCTTTTCAGTTACGTTGGCAAATTTCATGGTTTTTCTATTGGAATGTTGAATTTCCCAAGCAAATTAATTTTTCATACATGTAGTGGTGGCTCATGTTCTTCCCTATAAGATGAGGAAAGCTATTTCCAAGTCAATGATGTGTCTTATATTCCACAGCCAAAATAATCCGGACTCCTAAATAACGTGTTTGATTTTTACATAAAAATACGCATGTTCTCCATCTTGCATTGAAATGATGTATCTTAATCATTTCTTGTCATTTCAATTCCAATGTTATCATTTCAAGATACAATTCCAATGAAAACGTATACATATATTTTATTTCTCCAGCTATAAGCTATTTGAGGATATTGAAAAAAATCAACGCTCTTCCGATTACTTCTATTCATGTACTCTGCTTTTCATTTCAATTTTTTTGGAATGCTTGCTGGGTAAAGATGGTGTAGATTGGGAGGAAAAGTTGAAGGTTACAGTGACTCATGTAGGCTATTTACGTTGGGTAAGGAGAGATAATTTCTATAGTTATTTATAAATCAATAAATAATGAGGAAAGCATCAGATAACTATTTATCTGAAATGGTTCTAATAATCAGAAGAGTAAAGACGCATACAGTCGTCAGTCTCTAAAGGAATGGTGTGAAAATGGATTCAGAGTAGATGTCGAATGCTGTCATGATTAATGAAATGAATAAAAATACTCTTGCAATATTTATTTGATATAATATATGGATGGTAATAAACCAATCCCTATTTATTTCATTCATAGTGAATAATGTACCACAACATCAATCAAAATAAAAGTTTCATAATAATTAACAATAATTATCGCCTGTGCAGCAGAATCATATGATGGCTGGAACTAGTACCTCCAAGAAAAACTCATCGAGTATTGAACACATTACAGGACATTTTTTATAAAAAGAGAACATTTGTGACTCCAGGTTCCAGACCTGAAAACTCTAAAAAGGTCCCCTGCTACCAAACCCACTACCTCCTCCTTCTTACCCAAGATCCCTCCCAAAATAAGACCTTCACATTTCGGGTGGGCTTTAATTTGATATTTCTCTCTCCCTTGGGCTGCTCTTTCTCCTCCTCCTCTACATCATACTCCTCCGACTCCCCGAACTTCGTGCGAAAATTTGAATAATTTTGAATAAGAAAGGAAGCAGTCAAATAGTGTAAGGCTGAAAGGAAGGTGGAAAGGAAGAAAGGTTTTGTAGACACAGCAGCCGCAAAAGAGTGACTACCATAAAGGCTTTGGGGAGAGAAGAACAGGATGAAGAAGAAGAAAAATAAGAAATAGAAATGCAGCAGCTCTAAGGAAATGTTATTGTTATTTGCCAAAAATGTTGTAGGTACATCTTCGAAACAAACACATGTTTTCTTGTTTAGTTTATTCAGAAGTTACTTGAAGCTCTCAAGTCTACCATACTCTGATCATGATTCAGTAACAGATAGTGAACTATAGTAGATAGTCTTAAAAATGTTAAAGTTTCAAATTTTGATGATATATCAGTTGTTTGGACTATGATCATAAACGTTGAATGCTTTTTAGTATCAACCTGCTCAGACTCAATCACGAAAACTCTTTTCTCTTTATTTTCACTTCTCCTCCTCTTACTCCAATTTTTCTTGTTTTTACTTATTACATTCCTCCCATAGCTATCTTCTAGCCTTTTCCATCACTCAGCATTCACTTTGGCGAAACAGAAAGCGAAAGGCTTCTACCAGACAGACGAGGTTCCTCACCCTCTACTACTCTTTACTGTTATTCTTCCAAGTTACTCAAATAAAGGTTGTAAAAAAGTCTTGTCTGTTTTATACCCCAAACATTTTTTGCTCAGTTGGATGGCAAAAGTTGTCATTTGAGAACAGTAAATTTTCCAAGGCAAAATGACGGAGGTGGAAAAGTAGAAAAGTTGTTATCTGTTCCGAAAAATGCTGACGTGGATTTGTGGCAGATTGAACTGTTTTTTTTATTCCGCCAAGTTGGCTGCACTTGTGCGTTGTACAGTAGCAGTTTTCCTCATCCCCGGTCAGCTGCCATCTTGATTTATAACAATTGGTCGACATAGCTTTCTTTCCCAGCGAGCGTGAAAAAGTTTTTCCAACAACTGTTCGAACTGATCGAGGGAAGCCACTTGTGAGCTCGCCTGCTCCGTATGTGTAGCTCCCATAAGGAGTGCCTGAATTTAATCTCTACAGACGTTTACTCAAAAGCCTTATCAGCGCCCGAAATTAGAGAAAAAGTGTTCGTATTTGAATTGACAATAACTATGATAAAGTTTTGTTTTCTGGGTCGATTTCACGTTTTGGCCATTTCTCATCTCACGTATTTGAGTGTAGTTGAATCTCGAATTCTCAATAATAGCATTTTCTATAAGTTATTTGAATAAAAAAAAAATCTGAACCAACCCCTTGAGTTGATGTCACTCTTAGAACCAGTGAGCCCTTATTTTCTAGTCCTAGTGGTATGAACATTCAAAATCTTGCTAAGCCGTGGTCAAATCAAATGGTCTTTGGTTGAGTTTCTATTTCCGTTGTAAATGTTTTATTTCGTTATATCATATCATATCATTCCACGTTTCAGAAGAAAGACTCCTTATGATGGGCATTACCGGGAAAAAATTTGTACACATTCCAAAAAGAGGCGAATGCACTCACAGACTGAGAAAAATAAAACGTCTGCATGCAGATGCAGATATTATGCAGATGGATGGACATGGGGTAGGAATGTCTGCTCCGTCTGTCTGCTGCTGTGTGCGTTCGCCTTATAATAGAATTATCTGGGAAGATTTGTACCAATCAAACCACTCAAAATTTAGAAATAGTTATAGGAAAAATTTAGCTTTTTTGGTTGTGTTGTTATTTATTTGGGTAGTGAATAATGTGCAGTAAATGAATAATATATCCAGTATATTATTACAAATAATATAAAAATATTATTTTATAAATATAAAAATAATAAATGAGAATTTGGGCAAACAGTACAAATAGATTTAACATACATCTCATAAAGCTTACTATATGCAGACATAAACTTCAATACTATTGCAATTATTTAATCGATAAAAGACCACTAGATTTTGTTAACACGAATATAACTGGGAATTTAAATAGAATTGTACAGGAATGGATTGACAGGAACATCTACTTTAAATTAATCTAATGAATAAGAGTTTGAGATACATTCGTGTATGTCTAAATTTTAGGATGTTGAGGATATGGTTTAATATTTTTGCTTTTGTTTTGTATTCTTTCTTTTCTTTATTACTATTGTGATTTTATTTTGTATCATGTAATTACAATTGATTCACACCTGCACTCAGGATCTCCTTTGCAGGTTGTTATTAAACTTTATTGTTGATAATAATATAGTGTATGTAAATTATGTATCTATTTTGAAGAGATAATAAAGCAATTTGAAGTATGTAGATATGTGAATATTGTATTCATAATACATTGTTATTTCCCCACAGATAGTCGGATCAAGAGATTCCATGGAAATGGAAAATTGCACAAACGAGAAATAAATTTCACTTAATTTCGCCAATAATAAGCAGCCATAAACATATTCGTATTACTTCTGATGATGATGATAAAAATAATAATGAATATAAAAAATCGTGTTATTTTATTGTTTTACAACATGTTTGTCAACACTCTCCATCTCTTTGTTTCTATTCTATTTTCCGCTCCCTCATATCCTCCCATTCCCTCTCACTCACTCTTCCTTTTTCTATATAACTTTCTCTCTATCTTTATGTTTCTGTGAACGGTCCTGTTACAGTGAGTGTCAACCGGAGCTTGCTGTCAAATCCAGTAGCAGACGGTGGTCGGGTGCGCCGAATGGAATGCTTTGTTCAACAGTGTAAAGTGTAATTGATAAAGCTAATTAGAATCGCGAGGAAAGGGTAACTGGGAGGGGGAAGGAATGGAGGTGATGCCGGATTCGGACATCGGCCAACGGCCACAAACGAAAAGCTTGTGTTCAAATTTAATTCGAAATGACAACACAGGAAAATCCAGGGGAAATTAGAGAGAGAAAGGCTGAGAGGGAGGCGGTAGGAGTGAGAGAGATCGGATGACAATGGTTTTGGACGAATGAGAAGTTCAATAAAAAACTTTTTGGCGTTGATATTTGACCGGCGGTTAGTGGTGACGGTGACGGTCACTTTCAACCAATTTCCAATTGTTTGAGAACGCTGCTTGGAGCCAAATAGGCAACGATCAATGCACTGGCGCTGACTATGGGAGTTTGGTTCAGGGAAGCAGCCCTTTGATCAATAACAATGCAGGAAATCGGCCTTTATCAAATAGATGCGCTCTCTAATCTGTTGTGCTGTGTTGTTCGAGAATGGAATTCCCTGATGAGATTAGAGGCATGTCAATTCCTCACATGCATTTTCTCACGTTGCATTTTTCAACTTTCAATGTCAAGTACGTTTCCCTTATTCCTTTCCCAATACCCGTTATTGATTATTAATATTCCGTATACAAATTTGATCTAATCATGCAGACCAGCTTGGATAGTGATCTGGGTCTTGCTACTTCAGACTGCTGAGTTCTGCCTGTTTCTTCAGTTGCAGCTCGGAGAGCCGTTCAGTATTATTTGGAAACCGCTCTCAAACACATCAGGTGAAAATTCATCATCAGTCATGAATCAACAACTCAATTCAAATCTAGAATAGCACTGAAATATTTCCTATTATATCGTAGGCCAACCCTTCTGTGTACAATTCATATAATCCATTTTTTATCTCATATTAAAATATCACCTCCTATTGAGATATCTTATCACCTTCCGTGATAACCGGAATCTAATCTATTTAAAGATACAATAGATGAGAATCTGATGTTGCTGATCCAGTGTTTTTTATCTCACATCCTTCAATTGTATAACTATAGTTTGTGTAAAATAAGTTGAGACTTGGCCCTCCATCCGAAGAAACTACAGGTTTGTCAGATCGTGTAAAGTTGCAACTTCCTCAAATTTCCAATTCAACGTCAGAATTGGATGTAGAATATTATCATCTATATAATAAGAGAGAGTAGGGTTGTGTTTGTTCGTTTGTTCGTTTGTTCGCATCAAAACATGTCAACTTGTGGATTGCATACCGGAAAAACGGGAATGATTTAGATCTCCAAATTTTGAACATAGATTCTAAAAATATCAATCTCGTGCACCTGGAAGCCCAAATTTCAATTTTCCTTCTAGATTTTTCAGAATTAATGTTCAAACTCATCTATGCTACCGTAGGCTACATGAAGTTCCATAGCCCAAAGTGTGTCTTTTTATGAGGAGTTATAAGACTATACAATTTACGAACGTCTATGTAGCGCAGCGGTAAAACGCTTGCTTAAGGAGCGATGGTTCCTCGGTTCGAATCCTTCCGATGCTTCCCATTTTTTTTGTTTCTTAATTTTTTCCATCGAAACGTATTATTATCAATTATTTTTTGAAAGAATTTGTTTTCATTACTATTGAACTTGGATTTTATCAAATAATTATTTTTAATGTAAAATTTTGCCACCAGTACAAATGAATTGGATATAGTCTTCATGCTGTAGGCCTATAATTTAATTTCATAAGAAAAACATGAATAGATCACAATAAAATAAGTAATAATTTATATACTTCAGTTATAATGTAATATCAGACACGAATTCCCAGTGAAACGAGTATTTTAGGTATTTTGTTTGGAATTGGGAAAACAAAAGGCTGCCTGATTCAAATTGAGGAGGATCCTAATCGAACTAAAATTTATTGAAGTATTGGAAAAATCAATATGATTCTGTGAGGTTTCCAAGTATTATGTATTCTTCAGTTTTCTATACTATAATAAAGGAAAGAACTGGCTTATACACGTAAGGAATAGGAAATTATGTTTGACCCATCATCACGTCTGAAATATACTCAACTGATTAATTTGAAATTTTGCATATAGATTCTTCATTAACCGAGGATGGTTATAGGCCTATTTTCAAATTTCTATTTTTTATTACGTCAAGTTTTCATTTTGCAGTTTTAAAATAGACCCTTGCGAAGCACTGGTTACCTACTAGTATTATAATAATATAATCATTAATTTGAAAAAATATATAAGTCGGATAAAAAGGATGTAGACCTCAATAGAAAGAAGACATTCTCCCCGTTAATTTGGTGTAAAATTATTACACATTACGACGCCCCATGATTCTGATAGAAGTGATATTCAAAAGAAAAACAAATCTTCGTGATGTTTCAAATTTTATCATAAAAGTTAAATTTCCTTTCCATCCTTCAACCCTGACGCTTTTTCAGTACTACTAGGATATCGGGGATGATATTTTACATCCAATTCTGACGTTGAATTGGAAATTTGAGAAAGTTAAAATTTTTCACGATTTGGCAACCCTGTAATTTCTTCATATGTAGGGCCAAGTTTCAACTTATTTTACACAAACTATAGTCTTTATTCTCATCATAGATTCTGACGTTATTTTTGTGTATAACGGTTTGCCTGGCTTGGCTGCAGTTGGTAAAGCATGAGTAAAAAATTATACAACTCTGGTTGTGGTTCTTAGAATACAAATTAGACAAAACTCTTATAGGCTCGCCCCAGGAGCTCCCGCAATTCACTGCTCTTGAACAATTTATATAAATCTCTAGAACGTGTTATTTCCAAAGATTCGATCATCAATGCTAAATATCGCTGTCTAAACCAACTTATTCCAGGAAGAATAAAGTAGGATGGTAAATTTATTAATATTTCAATACTGGTAACGAGATAAATAAAAATGTGATTGGTCATGCATGGAAGTAGGGGAACAAATAAAGGATACACCATAGAAAATTTGATACATATATTACACAGGAAAATATCAACGAACAAATAAATATAGAAATATATAGAGCAACAAGCAAAAAATAGTAAATATAAGAACAAATATATCAAAAATAAAATATCACAGATTAGCTCACAGTTTTTTAGCACGAAACGTTACCATGTGCTTTTAAATCATTAATCGTATGCATTCATCCCATGCAGCTCAGATATCGACTTGCTGCTGCTTGTCGATTTTAAAAATCTCAATATATATATTCTTCCCAATAAAAATAAAAATAATCAACTGATAAATCATAAATCTCAAATATAATAATATGTATATCTCTCAGTATATATCTCAATATATATCTCTCAGGGCTTAAGGTTCGGTCTCTGGTGGAAATAGATAAATTAATTTATCCAGTGAACAAGAGCTGCATTTATATCTTTATGATATCTAATTTTATCTCTATAAAATTAATGATTGAGTGAGCATTTATTCATTATAATATTAAATTCAAATATTTCTTTAATCTGTGTATCCTTAGACATAAGCATTTGATACAATTCATTTAACTAGTAATATATGTCTCTTGTACCTTTTAAGACTTGCGCAAGTTTTATAATAATTTTTAATATTTATAACCTTTCGACGAGCTAGCTTTTTATATTTTTGTTTCACTCGAAGCACTGAGGGCGCCCTAAATTTATATATTTCGTTAATTTATCACTCACGTGCTGAATTTCACAAGATGTTGGTGGCAATCCAAATTTCCTGGTCGTCCTGGATTTTTTGGTGGCCGAAGTCGTCTTCTCCAAGGGAATAAATTAATATTTAAATGACTTATGCTTTAATATAGCATCACTAAGTCTTATACAAATTTTAATTAACGAATTCAAACTTTAAATTTCTCAAATGTACAATTCAACAAAAGGGACTTGTGCTCTATAAAATTTAGTGGCGTTCCATGGTAGTGTCTGGCAGGCAAGTGGGCTCTGTCCTACCCTTATTTTCTAAGATCATACTTCCGACTTACAAATTTGCATATATTTAAATATTCCACTACTACGCCATTAAAAAGGTCAAATAGTCCATGCCAATCTGCTAAATTATTACCTATATCTTAGGTATAATATTTTATAATTACTCGGACCACATCCGATACATAAACTGAGTAGTGATAACTTATAAATTCTTATCATTTATAGAAATATCTATAGATAATTTTGAATCGGCTAGCTATTGCCGCCCATCGACTACTGTAATTTGATTTGTTCATGCAAAATTCACAAATGTATCCATGCACCTACTGAATATCCTACTTCCTTAATATTTTTATTTATTTTTTTGGTGTTTTGTATATGCTCATTACGAATAATAAATATTTTTGAATTTTATAAGTTGTTTTTCCCTCTACAACAAGTTGCCATGTGCTTACCAAATCCTCTAGTTGAATACTATTTGTTTACAACAAAATTTTGCCAAGGTGTCTGGCTAGATTTCAAATTACACGGCTTGGTCGATTATTAGGTTGCCGACCAGTAGGTATTATAGCCTAACCTCAAATTTCCAATACTTTATATAATATAATAAATAGCAAATAAAAATTCTTTTCTATTTGGCTGTTCTAATTTTAGCCATGATACCCGTTATTATCTAATCTTTCATTTGTTGCTATCGCACTCGGCGATAATGGAGCAGCTGTTTGCTCAAGACCTATAAAATTCTTTCAATTAGCGATTTTGCTTGTTTATCGAAATTTAATATGTTACAATATCTATTGGCATTCATTTACACTTCATTCTATTGTGTAGCTTATTTCGACTCATTTCTTGTAGCTATGATCTGATTTATTGAATACTACAAGCAGTGGAAAGCCGAAGCTATGATGATAGTACATATGGATAAAATAATATTCTAGAATCTGATAATAACATGATATCAACGTTATAAAATCAGCACTCGGTTAACATTGATGTCTGTCATCAAACAAGGCTGAAAGTTCTACTCTATTCTACCTCCACCCTGTTGCCAGATTGCTTTTAGATCATGTAGAAATATAATGAATTAAAAAAATACTCAATCTCAATTATTTATCATCAAATCTTTGTTTGTTGACGAAAAAATATGATTGATCATTATCAACTACAATTGAAAATTCATATTGTATCAGATATGCCGGAATCTACATAAGAAGGCAGTGGTAAAGGAGAGATTCGGCAACACTCTAGTCCTAACATTTTCACTGACTTGACAACATAAATCCCACTACTGACCATTTTTTGTGTATTGGAATATGGGCTTAAGTACACTCAAGAATAAATTTTCCATTTTTGACCGAATTTGACTTATGATGCATGATTTTGGACCGCCTTACGAGCCGAGAAGAATGAAGTGTAGTACGATGAAATCTGAGCATTGTGTCAAAAGTTATAAGAGTTTGAAATTTTGATCCTTGAGGTGTCCTTAAGCGCGCCTCTCCACTAGGAAATACTGTAATGAAGTGCATCTAACAGGTGATTCTCATAGAACATAATCTCATGAACTTATGTCATTGTGCGAAATATCAATGTGAGAAGAATGTAGTTGGTGATGATGATTGAAGCTGAATATTAGGTGTTTTTCACAATACAAGGAGCATTGTTGTCAGGTGTACCTGGAAATCTATATGAGATAGAGCGCTCTACCTGATCTCAGATTGTAGAGCACAAAAATACGCTCAGAGGGATTTTGAACTATACATCCAAATGGTAACAATCGGAAGATATTGTTGATCAAAAACTAAAATTCATCAAAATTGATTTTTTTCTTCAAATTTCACTCATTTTTGAAAAATCATAACTCAGTTCTCATTGGAGATGGAGAGTTCCAAATGATCTCATTTTATTCAAAATTTTATAATCTGAAAAAAAGGCTGAAGCAAATTTTTCTGTCCGATTACTATATTTGGCAGAAATAGCTGAAAACTGGAAAATGAGCCGAAAATACAAGGTTTTTGGGCCACACTATATCTAGCACAAGGAAATTTTGCATGAAGAAATTGGTTCTGGACTTCTCTTATGTACCCAAATAATTTATTAAAAAATCAGAATTACAATATAAATTGCATACACCAATGTATATAGTGACTGGACTAACAGTAAAATTATCAAGAATGGGAAGAACACGTTCCTTTTATTTTAGAATCAGCTTTAGTCAACCACACGAAAATATTCCGATGAAAATTGGAACAGATGCGTGCAACGTTGCCAAATAAGAGTTGATCAACGTTGTTCACAGCTGATAATTAATGAGAAATACCTGACGAGTTGGCAACGTCTATGGTTGCTGCAGGGTAAGGGTGGGACTCATCAAGTTGAAATATCTTAAAATGAGCCTCGAAACAAAGCTGCAATTATTTTTCATTTTTTATCATTACACAAATTTTGCAATATCTTCCGCGGATTTGATTAGTTTCTGAGGCTAGTGATTGGAAAATTATTTTTAATTGAGTGGAACAAATTTTTCCAATTGTCTCTTGTTTTGAAAAAGGCTAACTTTTCATGGTATTTAAGGGATTAGATAACAGATCTTATAAATAGTAGAAAATCGTGTTGTTCTGTATACCAGACAAGTTCAGTTATTCAACTAATCTTTCACAGAATTTAGACGTATCGTCCGTGATCTCAAGAATGTCACCCAAATCTTTGATTTTGGTGAGTAATCTAATGTCTTATTTCATAGATACCTTTTAAGAGGTATCAAACCTCCTTATCTCAGGGGGTTTGCTTTATACTCGACCACGCTACGGCAAAAAGACTGTTTTTCTGTGATTCATTGCGTTTGTTTTAATAAATAGTTTTTCCATGAGTCATTGATTTATTTTTTGCAGAGTACGAAATCCACACTTCGTATTTGAATAATTTAAATGGTTCTGAATTGTTTGGAAAGTTTTGAGGAAATTGAGAATTCTTTTTTCAATTTTATTTCTCGATCTCATTTATCGCAGATAAATAGTTGGGGTTGTACTACTTCAGAACTTTGATTCCCAACCCAATTTTATTTCTCGATTTCATTTATCACAAAAAAGATGGTTGGGGTTGTACTCAATGTATTTCAGAACTTTCATTGGCAACCTTTAATGTTTAGCTATATAGAGATTTATTCAGAGGTTTCAGAGATTTATTCATTTTACTGTACTAGCCAACAATGGGTGGATAGTGTAGGACACCATCCACTAGGACACCACTTTGGGTCCTTAGGGTAAATAAAGTTTTATAATAATATATTATTATCAACAAAACTTATTATTTCAATTCTAAATATGTAAGTCAATATGTATGAATAAATTCATTGTTTGTGTTAAGTACTGTAATTTTAATTTAAACATTGCCAGTTGAAAAATGAAGATGATTGTATAATATGCGACAACATGTTATGTTGTTTTTTATATGACTAACCGACAAGCATTACACTTCTTCTTCTTCTGGTTCCTTCTCCTATCGGAGGTTGGAAATCATCACGACAATTTTCACTTTATTGATTGCAGCCTTGAATAGTTCTCTTGAGTTGCAGCCATACCATTCTCTTAAATTACGCAGCCAAGCATTACACTAATAAAAGTATATTTCATTTTGAAACCTTTTGATAGTAGAATGGAATTTTGTTTGAAATCAAAGTTATGTAAAGAATCAGTGATTTTCAGTATATTTCCATACCCAAAATGGGGAAACTGCTTAATGACATGCTTATATAGTCGATCCCAGAAATTGGAAAATAGCATGTAACTCCAATCATGTGCATTCCTGTAACTTGGAAAATGATATTTGGAGCACTGGAATTGCAATCTCAAATAATTGCAGCAAGCAAGGACAAAATAGTATCACTGAATTCAGATACCTTAACTCTTAGATAATATTATATTATCAGAGCTCAGTGAATATAATCAGTAAGTATCTCTGTTGATTTGATAATTACTGCCAATGGAAACCAGTGATTGCGAAAGAACAAAGCCGAAGTTCGGCTCGAAGCCCCGTCCTGATCAGGAAAAAGTTATCTGTAATTGATATTCTAAACAGCAAAATTATGGGTGCGGCTTAAAATTGCCTTCTGCTTTGTTCGTTCGAAATCGGTAGTTTCATTTGAAAGTTATCAAATCAGCAGTGATCATGTTATTTTTGCTTTGCTTGCTGCAATTCAAGATTAAAGTCCAAATCAAGGTATTCTAAATACCTTGGTCGAAATTGAGTTGATGCGGAGCTTGTTGACTGGTGTTCATGGAGATTTCATGCCTATCATGAATTCTGGGTGGAGCCCACCATTTACCATCTCACTTGTCTTGTGAAACCTCAAAGGCTGCCAATTCTCTTCCACTGATTCTGTACCCCAAGCCAAGCTCAGATCGTTTACGTTCACTCATTAACATTTTCCATAAGCAGTCTAAAAACGCTGTTCAATTTTTAATCATAACTAGAAAAAAAATAAAAAAATAAATTTGTTATCTAAATTTGGGAAAGAAATAGTACAAGGAGTATCCTTAGTTTTTCTTTCCCAATCAGTGCTCCTTTGTAAAAAATATAAATAAATAAATGAATGAATAAATAACTTTATCTCGTTATTGTAAGGTATAATCCTGAATTCTTCTACCTGTATGATGGAAATCAATTCAGCTACTGTAATCTTCCTGTAATGAATAAAAGAACGGGCTATGTTCTTACTCTAATAGGTACTATTGGAAAATGAAACTGAAGATCAATACTGCATTCTATACAATGAAAAAAATAATCCCAATAATGTTTCTTTTTCCAGATGTTTTTCATCTTGTACTCAGCAACAGCTCTCATGGCGTTACCAACTACAGGAGAAACTGGGTTTATGGAGAAAGCAAAGGGGATGACAGATAAAGTCGGAAGTGACAAATTAATAGAATTTGTCAAGGATGGATCAAATAATTTGCAGGGGCAAGTTCAGAAATTGGAAAATAAGAAAAAGAAATATGCTTACATAATCCATAGTTCTGAGTTCTGTTGTACATTCAATGCTCAATATATAAATTGTCATGCTCCTTATAAAAAAATAAATGAATAGTTCAATTGAAATGATGAACGATTTTAGATTAATTAAAGTTGGTGCACTGGGTTATTCCGATGAGCGATTCTGGGGGATAGAAGTCCACTGAGCGATCCATTGTTCAGAATAACAATAAGGATAGGCAAATGCTATGAATTGGAGGATTTGGTGTCATTAATCATCAGGGACAGTAACAAGGCCATAAGCGATGAATGGGTAGTATTATGTGTATACTCGCAATATTGACTATGATGATTGAATCAGTACTTACCACCTCCCATAAAAAGGAATCAGTTGTTGAGCAAAGATCGAACATCTTTCAGCTTCGAACAGTTCAAATTCATCTTCATCATAGCCTCTATATAATATAATACATTTAAATATGAAAATTAACAATTTCTATCAAGAATTTCCAACAAGTTCTATCAATCATCTGCATTTCTTCAAGTGAAACTACTGTAAATAAATAAGTATTTATACTCAAAAGTATCTGCCGATATCAAGAGGAGGAGATTAAAATTCTTTGGACATTTGATGAGACTGCCGGGGGATCGAATGACGAAGAGAATCCTACTTTTTGTGAAGAGCAAAAAGACGGGGGGAAATTGGATTAAAAATGTACAGAAGGACTTATCTGATGCAGGAATTGATGATGACATAATATTTGACAGAAACCAATTTAGAAGGAGTGTTGCAAAGTGGGAAATACGCCCCGTGGAAATTAAGAGGAGAAATGTAGTCTTTTCCCAAGAAAGAAGAGAGGCTATTTCGGCTAGAATGAAATTTTTTTGGAATAATCGTAGAAATAAGGATCTAGTACGGCATCCAAAGTAAATACTTAGCGATTTCCAAACAAGGGAATTTGACGCATAATAATAAATAAGTATTGTGGCCTTCCTCCATCACTGTCCCTGATGATTAATGAGACCCAATTCATAGCATCTGTCCATCCTTATTGTTATTCTGAGCAATGGATCACTCACTGGACTACTTTTCCCCTGATAACTCCTTGGAAATCGCTCATCGGACGACACAGCACAGCAACCTCCATCGCACACCCCCTACATTTAGACAAAATTCAGCTTCTACCTCCCTCCCACGAGTTGGGAGCTTAATGTCATAAGTAAACTGCTGGCATTTTTTGGACACCTTCTCCTCAAGATTCGATTTTGAGTCCAATCACCAATATTATTGAAAATCCTGGAAACTCACTACTTCTACAATATACAACTCATACAACTTGGAGTATTGATGGGAAATTACATATCATGTAACAATTAAGTACAATTAATCTTGGACAAGATTCATCAGCATTTTTTTAATTTGGAATAGGGGATAGGGGGGCAGAACCATGTCCTGCTGCCAAAATACAAATTTTTCATTGTGATAACTTTCCAAGGCCTCCCTTCCAACTAGGGCTGACCAGTTGATAGTATCAGAGACAAGAAATATAGCTTATGCTTATCCTTTATCTATGATAGTATGTCTTGTAGGATATTAGCTTTTGGTTATAGTTTAGTCCAATCAATATAGGCATTGCGAAAGGGGTAAAAACGAAACCATTCGTAGCTCTCTATCTTCAATGCATCTTAAACTCATCTTGTAAGTAAGTTATCATTGAAGATATGGAGCTCCGAATGGTTTCATTTTATTTAGAATTATATAATCTGAAAAAGGTTGCAGCAAAATTATTTATCCGATAACTGGATTTGGCGGAAATAGCTGAAAACTGGAAAATGAACCTATAGTACTCGGTTATTGGGCCAGCCTGTATAGAAAAAATTGAAATTTTCTATGCAAAGATTTGTCCTAGACTTTTATTAAGTATTCAAACAATATATTAAAGATTCATAACTACAATTCATATTGAAAGCACCAATGTTTATAGTGACTGGACTAGTTGTTTGCAACAGATGATTAGCATTGTCGTTACGCCAACCCAATCAGCCGTTTCTGCCCGTTTTCACACCGATATCTTACCGACACGACACGACACGACAGAATTTACTCTGATGTACAGTATTAGAGGAGGCTGGGGTTTATAACTGCGCGAGATCTACCTTTCACAGAACTACTAGTATATATACTTTCCATATTGATAAAAACAATAAAAAAAAACTTGTAGTACCCTTAATTGAGGGTATTTTTAAACTAATAAATACTAGTAGTTCTGTGAACAGTAGACCTCAGGCAGTATTCTCATCCACAAGTACCTGATTGAAACTATAGACCTTATGGAAATACAGCAATAGACTGGCTTCTCCACACATCTGTGTAATCACTTGACAGCTGATTTATGATGAATAATTCTATAGTCTGATTTTTATTCTATTATTGGCGTATGAAGGATGCTCCTTTTTCCTTTTATAATCCTTGAAATGCAAAATTTCCAAAAACCTTGAATATAAGTCGACGCGCAATTAAAAAAGGAACATACCTGTCAAATTTCATGAAAATCTATTACCGCGTTTCGCCGTAAATGCGCAACATATAAACATTTAAACATTAAGAGAAATGCCAAACCGTCGACTTGAATCTTAGACCTCACTTCGCTCGGTCAACTAAAGTGATAAAAAAATTACTTTATTAAGGGTACTACAAGTTTTTATTAATTTGAATAAAGTAGCCCATAAGCGAAGTGATTTTATACTTTCCATATTATTATATTATTCAATAATGATGAAGGTTATACAGCATACCAACACACCACTGATGCCAAAATTAGATTAGAAGTGAAAACATCATCCATAACTTTATTAAAAAGCAACCATATTGAATGAAAAAGACTAAGAAATTGTCGAAAATCACAGATTCATTGATACTTAGAAGTGACTTCAATAAATCTGTGGTTTTTGACAATTTCTTTGTCTTTTTCATTCAATATGAATAATGACCACAGATCAACTTCTCAACTACACAAAAAAAAAGAAAAAGCAACTACTTCATCAATCTCAGATGAAACTTTTTTCACAAAGGGACAAGTATTGTCAAGAATTTCCCCACTTGATATTTAAGATGATCAGTCCCTCATTAAGAAGGGAACAACCCACCTTCAGAAGTAAGTTTGGATAATTTTTATCCAAAGTTGATTTGTCTGTAGTATGAAAATGATGATTATTTATAATAATAGTATAAATTATTATTATTTTTGTAATATTCATTATTATTTTCGACTTTCAAGAGACTGCTCGAACCAAGTACGCCTACTACAGAAATAATCACGAACTCTTCTACCTTTCAAAATTTCCGGAAAGCCCTCACAAACATTTCTTCTCAGGCACGACAAACGAAGATCGAAAAAAGTGAAACAATGTATTTTCTTTGTCGAGTGGAAAAATTCTCATCTCAAGTGAAAATTAATGAGCTTATCTTCTTCATGTTTGTTTAGAGGTTGTAGCGCTTTGCTGGGCGAATACATGGAGGGTGAGACTGGCTCACTGGTTTTGTTGGCCTATTGAGCAGGTTAACCTTTCAAGAAAATTGAGGGGATGGTTAGAAGAAGAAGAAGTGGAAGTAGAAGAAGAAGAAGAAGAAGAAGAAGAAGAAGAAGAAAAAAAAAGAATGAAATAAGGAAAAGAAACTTACTGATGAAGAATACGAAGGAGAAGGGAAAAACTGTAAGAGATTGAGTACTTTATTTATGTAGATTTCAATATATACTGGCTTATACACTTATATACAATAGCTTACAATACAGCAAAATTATAGATGAATTTACATAATATAGACTAAGAAAATATTTATTGAACTGTATATGATATGAAAAAACAATTTGTAATATAATAACTATAGATAATTATATTGTTATACATCTACATAAATTGGCGGAGCTTTGGACATATCAATGTCCATTCTTCGGAAAGAATATTAAAAATATCCTTCCCACTAACTCTCTACCAAAACGTTAAGAGAGAGAGTGAGTGAGAGTGAGAAAGAGAGAGTGAGTGGATAAAAATAGTAGAGTGATGAAACAGAATCTATTTTATTACTTCTCCAACAACATTCAACCACACTTGTTTCCCTCATCTCTCTGCAATAGAGATAAGCACAAATTATTGGAAATGACTAATGTCTAATTGATTCAGAATTCACAAGTTCGTTATAGTCCAGTCAAATGACCATTTTTCAGGAAACACCCCCGAAAGAAGTTTTCTTATCGATTTTATACGTATTTTGGGGCGCTGAATTCGAATCTGAAATTTGCTGAGACGCAAGAGGTCGGCTTCACCCCTAAAAGCCCCAAAAACACTCAAATTTTAAGATTTTTTCAATTTATGAACGAATTCAATGACGTTCTACTACGAATATAGGATATTTTTAAGGCTCATAATTTGACGTCCACCATTCCAATTATTCATCCTTCAACCGGATATTTCTGACTGGCTGTTAGTGGATACATAATTCCAGTAATATACTAACAAACTAACTCTATAGTGGACAACTTTATTCAGAAAAATCTTGAAGGAAAACTTGAAGTTCAAATTGACACCATAGATAAACCAGATCTTCTCTCTGGTTGAAACTGTTGCTTATCTCCTAATCATAGCCATGATTTGAGCAAGTTTGCAAATTAAAAATGTCTCTTCCGAGGTTGAAATAAAAACAAAAATAACAATTTCAAGTAATTATCATTAAATGAACATCCAAATTAGCATGTAATTTTTCTTTAATTTTCATCTGTAGATCAATTTCAAGGCATATAAGCTTGAACTTTCCCCTATCCGTTGCACATGATCTCACATCCGACAGTAGAGGTACTACTCTCAGAATTCCTCTTTGCTTTCTGCCAATAATGAGTGTGATATTAACTGTATTTGATGGCTAGACTGCAGCCGTAGAAAGGGCCCATTATTAGGGCATGAGTAGGGCAAGCATGCATTGCAGGTGGTCCTTAAAGTGAACCCTTTCTGCTGGTATGGGCTCTTCATAATAGAGTGCAGCAGTAATAGCTAATTCAACCCTTTTTGAGTTCCTGTTACTGGGAGGGGGAGGGCAGAAGAAAGCGGAAAATTCAACAAAGGAAAAAATCGAACAATGCTAATTTCGAAAAATTAATACCAGTGCTCTGTGACAATGATGGGGAGAATTTTTCCATTCCGTCTACTATACCTATCTCACTCACTCACCACTTCTGTCCATTAAAAACCTGCTCACACTAGCACACTGGTTTCCTCTCCTTATTTTCACTCTCTCTCTCTCTTTTTCTCTCTGTCCTTGAAAAATTCTCTCTGCTTTTATATTTTGTCTCTGATCTTCCTCCTCTTCTCTCTTTTTTTGATATAACTTTCATATTTTGAGCCCTTAATAAATACAATAATGATTCAATTCAGTATTCTCTCTCACTCGAGAGATAGAGACTATTTCTCTCGCTCCCGGTCGTGTGATGATGGGAAGGATATTATTTTATAATCCTTTTAGAGAATCGACAATTATTTGTTGAAACACCGCAGATTTATGAAGTTACATCACAATATTATACTATCGTTATTCTGATTGCATTCAATCGTTATTCTTGCTGATCAATTTTTTAAACTTTGTAAAATTCTTTGAATAATTAGCATTACCGTCTTTCAAGGTAAATTAGTGTATAAGCCAGTAAATATTGTAACATACATAAATTAAGAAATCAAATCTAATAATAATCTAATCTCTCACTCTCTCTCTCTCTCTCTTTCTCTCTCTATCTCTCTCTCTCTCTCTCCTCTCTCTCTCTCTCTCTCTCTCTCTCTCTCTCTCTCTCTAAATAATGGCATATAGTCAATCAATTTCTGTCATTCCTCATATCTCATATCTCCTACTTGTTTCGCTCTCGCTGAATGGTTAGCTGATTCTTGGTTTTGAGTTATATCTGGTTTTCAGTTACATCGCATAAATGATCTATTAAATACTAAACGGAAAACAGGTATGCCTAACATAGATTCGGAAAGCTTAAATCATCATTTTGCCCACATAGGGCAATTGTATGCAAATGAATTAACAAAAAATATCACTGACAGAATATCCATATTGACTCTACAATTCCGTCAAATAAATCTTTCTATCTACACAATACAGACGAAGATGAAATATTCCAAACACTAAATTCTTTAAAAACTAGTTCTGCCCCCGGTATGGACACCATGAGTACTTCTTGTCTCAAAATCATTTCCCCTTTTATTACAGAACCTCTGAAAAACATAATAAATAAATGCTTTCAAATTGGCTACTTTCCAAGACAATTCAAACTAACTAAAATCGTTGCTATTCATAAAGCAGGTGATCCAACTAATCCTACCAATTACCGACCCATCAGTTTACTGAATAATCTAGCGAAAGTAGTTGAAAAGCTGTTAAAGAGTGGATTAGTGAGTTTTTTGGACAAATTTAAAATTATTAATACCAACCAGTATGGTTTTCAATCTGGAAAATCAACAGAAGATGCTATATCAAAACTTTTGAAATTGATTACGAATAACTTTAATAACAAAAATAAAACATTAACAACTTTCCTAGACCTAGCCAAAGCCTTCGACACTATCTCTCAAACCAGGCTCTTGGAGAAACTGGAACATCTAGAAATTCGGGGTTTACCACTAAAATTCTTCCATTCCTACCTGTGTGATAGGTATCAAATACTCACTATTAATAACAGAACTACTATGAAGAAGCTTACTGAGTATGGCCTTCCACAAGGAACGGTTCTATCACCTATTCTGTTTCAAATTTACATAAACAATCTACTCAAATTGAAAATTAGAAATTGTAATGTTATATCCTTTGCAGATGACACCGCTTTGGTTTTTACAGAGCGCACATGGGAGAATGTGAAAATCAAAGAGGTGAATGGTCTGAGACTGGTACACTCTTGGCTGACTGAACATCTTCTAACTCTGAACACAAACAAAAGTGTGTTCATGACTTTTTCCCCAAACGCATCAACTCAACACCATTAAAATCCATCTCCTAAATTGCGATAATGATAGCTTATGTTCCTGTCCAAAAATAAATAAACAAGATAATGTTAAATATTTAGGTATAACAATAGATCCTTATCTAAGATGGAACATTCATATTGACAACATGTGCAAAAAACTAAGATTTCTCATTTACAAATTTCATCAAATCAAACAACTAAATAATCAAAGAATAACAAAGCTAATCTACTACTTTGAATGCTCATTTTAAAAAACTTTTTTATTATCCAAAAACACCTTATTAAAACTATTTTAGGTAAACCTCGTCTTTATCCAACGAAATATTTATTCAACGAGTTTAAAGTTTTAACAGTCCGTCAATTATATATCAAAAACCTTATAATTTTCATTAGGAATAATAAAGATATTTTTCTATTCCGTGAATCAAACCTCAATTTACGACCTTCCAGAAATAGGTTTGAAAATATAAGAATGGATCTTAATGTTTGCCGGAGACAATACTTCTACCTAGTTAATAAATTAATCAACAAAATTCCAGATTACCTTATGGAGCATATTAATCTAAATTCTGTTTCATTGCTTAAAAAATCTGGTGTGGTACACTCACACAACTTTCCTTGCTCATTGAACTGGGAGCCTCATTCTTAAACGATAATAATTTAGAGAAATAACATAATGACGATTGGCGGCAACATAATTATTTGAAACTACGATCGGACTACTGTATATGTGTGTATATAATTATTGTTTTCAGAGTACTTTTTCCTTTGTGTAAATTGTGAAATCCGATGATTTTTTAAAAGTCGTCAAAACAGCTGTTCTACAGATGAAATATCTCGACTATGTGTTATTTTTATAGACTGCTCTACCTACCTACCTCATGCACGAGAAGGAGGTTACAAAGTACATTTCTCAAGGATGGGGTGAACCCCCCATTAGTTTCCCATGAGGAGACTCATGCCAGTTGATGGGGCTGATAAATAACTATACGGAGTATAAATTTGAAATAAATCAGTCGAGTAATTTTTGAGAAAATCGTGAAAAACATGGTTTTTCAGTAATTATCCGCCATTTTTCTCGAGAATATTACGCAGCTCCTGCAATTTTCCTAGAAATGAGACTCATGTCAGTTGATAGGGCTTATAAATAGCTATCCATGGTATGAATTTGAAGAAAATCGTTAGAGCCGTTTTCGAGAAAATCGTGAAAAACTTGGTTTTTTAGTAATTATCCGCCATTTTTCTCGAGAATATTACGCAGCTCCTGCAATTTTCCCAGAAATGAGACTCATGTCAGTTGATAGGGCTTATAAATAGCTATCCATGGTATAAATTTAAAGAAAATCGTTAGAGCCGTTTTTGAGAAAATCGTGAAAAACATGGTTTTTTAGTAATTATCCGCCATTTTTTCCGCCATCTTGAATTGAATTTTATTGAATTTCTTATTGTCGGGTCCTCATGGTATAAGGACCTTAAGTTAAAATTTCAAGTCAATCGGTAAATTAGGAATGGAGTTATCGTGTTCACAGACATACACACATACCACATACACACATACACACACACACACACACAGACCAACACCCAAAAATCATGTTTTTGGACTCAGGGGACCTGAAACGTATAGAAAACTTGAAATTGGGGTACCTTAATTTTTTTTGGAAAGCAATACTTTCCTTACCTATGGTAGTAGGGCAAGGAAAGTAAAAAAGAACTATTGAATGGATAATTACCAGTAAAATCGAGGACATACTTTTTGAGTGACTCTTATCTTCCAAAGAATGGACATTGATATGTCCAAAGCTCCGCCAATTTATGTAGATGCATAACAATATGATTATTATCTATAGTTATTATATTACAAATTGCTTTTTCATAATATACAGTTCAATAGTTATTTTCTTAGTCTATATTATGTAAATTCATCTATAACTTTGCTGTATTGTAAGCTATTGTATACAAGTGTATAAGCCAGTATATATTGTAATCTACATAAATAAAGTACTCAATCAATCAATCAATCAATCTTTGTTTCAATAGTACCGTATATTTGCCATCTCTCTTTCTTTTTTTCATTTTTTCTCTTCTCCTTCTTTCTTTCACCCTTATTCCACTTATTCATCATCTTCTTTTATTAAATATTATATTATATAAATTCTTATTTCATCTTTTGTAAGTTCTTGATGACTCTATTAAATTTGTATTAGCAACTCTCACCTGCGCACAGGATTTTCCTTGCAGGTGATTGGTTTCTTTTATTTTTGCTGAAAGTTTTTTTCTGTATATTTATTGTTGTTGAAGAACCAATAAAGAATTTTTTGATTTATTTGATTTGATATGACAAAAAAAAATCTACATAATGAAGGTGCAGTGCAGGACTGAAGCACCACGCTAGCCAGGATCACGTTTATCACCAATATCTTATTACAATAATTACCACTATTATGCATCAATGAAATATTTTCAAAACAATGGGTAAATATGAAAATTCATTGAATTGACAAATCTTACCTGAAAATTTAATAAAGTACTACCTGACAGTCCAATTCATTTTCTCGAATTTCATACGAGCAACGTTTTACAACTTATGCTATTTTTACCATACTGTCAATACTATGGTGCATATTGTAGGTGGTTCATGTTGGACCTTGATCAATTTATTATCGCTATGTTAAAGACTTGTTGGACAGTCCAGTCCATTCCAGTGCTTCAGAGTTTGGTGAAAGTAGTCTAGTCTACTAGAATCATTATTCACTGAGTCATCAGAAATTCATTAATTTCGCTGAAATTGCTCGGAGTGGAGACCAATTTGTTGGGCGTGAAATGAGTGCTCTACTCGTGCCATCAGAGGGTTCAAGACAGTTTTCTCAATAAATCATCATTTTCAAACAGGGGGATGGATTGGAATTCTGTGGTGGAAGGGGGTGCGATTTGGGGTGACAATGAACAGTTGGGGCTTCGCATTCGGACTGAGCTGAACTGACTGAACTCAACCCCATTCCGTTGTACAAAGAATTATTAGTGAGTATGATAAGGGTAAGTGTATGAAGAAAGAAGAAAGATGAATTTCTACTCTGGAAATTCCTTTTCCAGAATAGAAAATGGAAGCAAAGGAACAATTAGTGGTCTGAGTGGAGGGGGAGGCGTATATGATCTTTGCGAGATCAAAGTAACAAAATTTGATGAATCGAAGATGAAGTTAATCACATAAAACAATGTTATGATATCAAAAGTCAATACAATGAAAGCAATGAATTATCAACAACACTACTTTGTTTTGTTAGTCACAGTGGCGCCATTTCACCAAACTGCTAGCGGGGGCAAAAACCAAGAGGTATGAGGGGGGAGGAAGGAATACCCTCAGTATACCCTCAAAGGATAGAGGGACCTGGGTTTTTCACCATGAATGTTACATTCAAAGATGTTATTATATGCTTCATTTTTTCCAGTTTTATACAAATGTGGTTGAAGTATCAATACAAACAACATATACATTATTAGATATAAAATCATGAAATATTTATTAGGAATATAGGTCTACAGAGAGGCCCTGAAGTAGGACTACACTGAAACAGATTTCTTAAAATAATGGAAAAAGATAAATTTCTCTTTTACAATGACAATTTCAACAATTTCATTGGGAATTTTTCTTTTACAATGACAATTTAAACAATTTCATTTCCAATTATTCTAATTGGAGAATAACTTTCAGCTAAAAAGCTAAAGAAACATTCAGATGTTCCCAGAATTATGGGAACAGCTGAATGTTTCTTTAGCTTTTTAACTCTGTACATACATTTTTGATTGTCTGATTGTGCCCTTTCTTTTGCTTTCACTGTGACATCTTGCAACTTGTTAATTCTCATGTTGAAATTTATACAATAACTCACTCATTGTGCCCTGATCAATAATATTGTACCCATTTTACAGAGTTATCATTAAAGAAAAACCGAATTACTTACAATTGATGTTGTTTATTCATCTAATTTGTCGTCTCAGGCAGTTTTTTTACTCTTTTAGTTTTTTCATATTCAAGCTTCAACTATACCACAGAGAAAAATATATTCTTTATTACTGCGTACCCGTATCCATACTTTCAAGGCAATTTTCCTACATTGTTGATACTGTAGAAGAAAATATTATACTACTTCTGTTTAAAAAAGTATTAAATCAGAATGAGATTCTAAGGATTCGTGTAGATAGACCCGTATTTTCAATATTTATCTGATTCTTGGGGGGTGCCTAGGACCCCCCTGCCACCCCCTAAATGGCGCCCCTGCTTAGACAACCAAAAATCTAAACTATCTGGCTACAATTGTGCAGTACAAGGAACGTTTGTTTCAACTCTTTAACAATGATATGATATTGAGACTCGTAGATAAAGTCTATTTTCTCAGTCTGGACAGTGTATGGACAGTTCCTATTTACATGGCTCTTTCTCAATTATTTACTTATTCCACTTGCTACATAACTCAATTATCTTATTATATATCCTCTATGAGAGTTAACAATTATTTTTTGAAATACTATCTATTTTATTATAAATGTTATGCAGTTATGTTACAATATTATCTTATCGATATTAAAATTGCATTCAATCTTCATTCTGATTAATAGTTTTTCATACTTTGTAGAATTCGTTGATTAAATTAATATACTGTCATTAATAATAATTGTGAATTAGTGTGAAAGCTGGAATATATTGCACGTAAGATGAATAAAGAACTCTGATATAATCCCTTAGGCTGGCCACTAACGGTAGGACATGAAAAACATGCATTATATATTTATCATGCATGTTTTGTAATTAGCGATGGGCTTCTCACATAAAATAAACAACTAACAACAATCAATATTTCATTTATAATCATTTTTTTTTGAGAATCAATAAATTTGAATTTGAATTTGAATAAACCACTGGAAAATAACGAAAAATTATAATGATAGAAAAATGATTCTCCCACAAATAGAGCAGCGGAGAAAAAATTTACAAGAAATCGGAGATTCAAAAACCTAACCTCAAACAACTTTGCTCGAAGTCTTTCGCTGTGATGACACAACAATGTTTGACGACATGAGTATCATGCTTGTCCTATCGTTAGTGACTAGCCTAACACCTCATTCCCTATTAAGGTTTGTTGATCCTTGTAGCAAAAATACTATAATAAAATAAATAAATTACTAAAATTACTAGCTAGTAAACCTCTAAATAATGAGAATAGAGATATTCCATAATATAAAATATATTTTATAGTTCGCGCTATCAAAATTTCGCATTTGGTGCAATACACTTTCAAATAGAACATTTCTTCTGGAACATTTTACAGTACACGCGCATTGATGTAACACGACGTTCGAATAGTCAAACTAAACGTTTTTGTTGAGTGCAAAATCGACACTGACAAACGCCAACGTTAATTTATTGTGAGCCGCGTCGCGACGCCCCGTTTAATTAACTACCAGACACGTCTGAAACCGACGCGTCAACCAAGAACAGTAAAAAACGCGATAAAAACGTGAAATGCAGGAGAAGTCACCCTCCTACACATCCACACCAGCCTTTCAACTACGGTGGGTTTTTGCAAATTCATTCTGATTTGAATCAGTCACAAGTAGAAGTTGTGACGTGACAAGTACAAATGGTTTTTGTTTTTTTGTGCTTGGGGAGAGGGTGATATTTAGAGGGGGCGCAATCACGTCCTACACTCGGAACATACGTGATGTCTGGTGAGCTACGTTTTCCACAAATTCAGAGAAAATCTGTGCTAATTGAAGGTTGACGCAACGCGGAAGTCTAGTTCCACTAAGTTAAAAATCTGTGATTACAACAGCCCTAGATCAATCGAAGAGCTTTCTAGTCTCAAAATGAGTCTCAAATCAAAAGTCTTTCTAAATGATGGACCCATTTTCAAAAATTGGTATTTATTAAAGTGAAAATGCAAAATGGACAACTTTTATACCAATGGGAAGAGAAAGTTTCAAAGTTGTCCGTTTTACATTTTTACTTTAATAAATACCAACTTTTGAAAATGGCTCCATCATTTGGAAAGACCCTCGCTTTCTCGCGTGTGGGACGAGTTTGGCTACCGCGTAGATGTTTGCCGTGCAGCAGCCGGAGGCCACATTGAACACTTGTAAGATATTAAAAAAAACTTTGAAACTTTCTCTTTCCATTGGTGTAAAGGATGTCCTTTTTACATTTTCACTTTAATAAATACCAACTTTTGAAAATGGGTCCATCATTTAGAAAGACCCTGTATTTTCAAACCGTACCAATATCTCCCTATCTATGATTTTTCTATCCACCATAACCTTTATTACGGTTAAATAGTTGCAAGGCAATGTCACACGGTTTGGTTTAAATTAAATGGCTGAGTGCTGTGTAGAAAACAGGGGCTTGGACAAGCACCCACACCCCCTCACGCACACCCACAACCCTTTTGCACACGGTTGACAGTTTTTCTTGACAGCCGTCACCCCATTTAATCTATTAACATTGATTAAAATACGGTCGGCAGTTGCTGCCCTGCAATGAGGTCTAGATGGATGGATGGATGGATGGATGGAGGCTGATTTGGGGCTGCAATAAGGCAACAACAATAGAATTCAATAAGCCGATAAAAGTGGTACAGGGCAGATAGGCTATGACAAAATCGAAGGAGAAGGGAATTAAAAGGAACATATGAGGAGGCGGCGGAGGGGTAAGTGGAGGAGGAGGTTGAGGAGGAGGAGGAGGAGGTGGTGAAGGAGGAGAAGGAGGAGGAGACGGAGGAGAAGGAAGTGGTTGAGGAGGGGGGGTTTGGAAGGAGGAGGAGGAGGAGAAGGAATAGGAGAAGGAGGAGGACGTGGATGTTGAAGAAGAAGGATGTTGAAGAGGTGGTGGAGAAGTAGGAGTATTGGGAGAAGAAAGAGGAGGGTGCGGAGGTGGATGAGGAGGAGGCGTACGATAAGGAGGAAGAGGAGGAGGAGGAGGAGGAGGAGGAGTAGGAAGATAAGAAAATGAGGCGGACGGGGAGGGAGAAGGAGAAGGATGTTGGAGAGGAGGAGGAGGAGAAGTATTGTGAGAAAAATGAGGAGTGGTAGGAGGGGGAGGAGGAGGAGGAGGAGTAGGAAGATAAGAAAAAAATATGAGGACGGATAGGGTGAAGGAGAAGGATGTTGAAGAGGAAGAGGAGAAGTAGGAGTATTGAGAGAAGAAAGAGGAGGGTGGGAGCACGAGGAGAAGAAGAAGGAGGAGGAAGAGGAGAAGGACAACAGATTGAACAGCTCCTGCTAATCCGACACCCATGACGCACACTGACTGACTGACACGTCATTCCTTCAATTACTTTTCTCATTTCTTCATTCCTCCCTTTTTCTCTCTTTCTCCTTGTCTCCCAATAGTCTGCATTTTCTTTCTTTTCAACTTGACTTGTAGTGTGGTCACATCTTGGGTTTGTTTACGTGACTATTATCTTATTCTAGATGTTGCTGTTCCTTTGCTATTCTTTCAGATAATCTCACTTGTTCTCCTTAAGTTATTTTCGAACTCCTCATTCTCCACATTTTCTATCTTCTATTGAAGTTCGAAATTAAATTTGAATATTTCTCTATTCTATCTTCTATTGAAGTTCGAAATTAAATTTGAATATTTTTCTATTCTAGATTGGATTGAAGTAACTAGTGAGAAGATATTTATCCCAAAAAAATTATCTCAAGTTCTTTAATTCTGTTCAAGGAGCATTTTCCATTAATATTAGTAAAAGAAGTTTTAGTTTTTACTCATTCAATGACTACCACTTGAAATATTCTCAAAAATACACTAGTCATAGCCACTTTTTCCCTCAATGTATCAATTTCACTTGAATAGGACCCAAATACGTTTTAAGTTCTCTGTATGAGATAATACATTTCCAAATTTCCAGAAGAGTACTTTAATCAAACCAACAAATCTAGTTTAAAGCAGTAGGTTGATTTTAACTTGTAATTTCAATATATTCCAATTAAAATTCCATTTGACATACAGTTGTAATTCTCTTTGTGCTTTATCAGATATTCACGTGATACATATATCAAGGCCTACTAACCAAAGGAAAAATGACTTACAAATTGGCGAATTTGTGAATTACAGATTTTCTTTTTTTTGTGTAGTTGAGAAGTTGATATTGTGGTAATTATTCATATTGAATGAAAAAGACTGAGAAATTGTCAAAAAAACACTGATTTATTGATAATTACAAAGACCGGTTTCGGTTATTACACCAGATTGACAATGGTGTAATAACCGAAACCGGTCTTTGTAATTATCAATAAATCAGTGTTTTTTTGACAATTTCTCAGTCTTTTTCATTCAACAGATTTTCTTACCTCTAAAATATTGCTAATAAACACAATGGGAATCCTCCCACTATTATTTCTTTCTATTCAATGTCAAGTTGTAAGTCAAGCCTTAATAATCACTCATTTGTATTGTAGAGATAAATAACTCGATTGTACATATATTAGAAAAACATACTGGAAAATAATTGAAAATTAATTTCCGTACTTGCACAGGCATGACCTTACAGAATGTGTGAGTCATACTGTATTTGGCAAACAACACCTCCTGCTCATCCTCCTTTTTCTCCTTCACCACCTCCTTCTGCTCTTCCTCCTCCACTCCCTTATTCTACTCCTCTTTCTACTTATTTTCCTTATCTTCCACCATCCTACTCCATCCCCACCACCGACTCTTTTACTTTCCTTGCCCTACTACCATAGGTAAGGAAAGTATTGCTTTCCAAAAAAAATTAAGGTACCCTAATTTCAAGTTTTCTATACGTTTCAAGGTCCCCTGAGTCCAGAAACAATTTTTTTGGGTGTGTGTGTATGTGTGTGTGTATGTGTGTGTGTGTATGTGTGTATGTCTGTGAACACGATAACTCCATTCCTAATCAACCGATTGACTTAATTTTAAACTTAAGGTCCTTATACCATGAGGATCCGACAATAAGAAATTCAATAAAATCGAATTCAAAATGGCGGAAAAAATGGCGGATAATTACTTAAAAACCATGTTTTTCACGGTTTTCTCGAAAACGGCTCTAACGATTTTCTTCAAATTTATACCATGGATTGCTATTAATAAGCCCTATCAACTGACATGAGTCTCTTTCTGGAAAAATTTCAGGAGCTCCGTAATATTCTTGAGAAAAATGGCGGATAATTACTAAAAAACCTTGTTTTTCACAATTTTCTCAAAAATAACTTGACGGATTTTTTTCAAATTCATACTCTGTATAGTTATTTATCAGCTCTATCAACTGGCATGAGTCTCCTTTCTGGGAAACTAATGGGGGCTCCACCCCATCCTTGATGAATGGACTTAGTAACCTCCTTCTCGTGCATGAGGTAGGTAGGTAGCGCAGTTCATAAAAAGAACAGTCAAGATATTTCATCTGTAGAACAGCTATTTTGACGACTTTAAAGAAATGAGGACTGAAAAAATCATCGAGTTTCACAATTTACACAAAGGAAAAAGTACTCTGAAAACAATTATATAATATATAGACATATACAGAAATCTGATCGTAGTTTCAAATATGAGCAAGGAAAGTTGTGTGAGTGTACCACACCAGATTTTTTATGTTCCTATTCTCTTCTCATATGCCATTTCTCCTTTACTTTTACTCTTTTTCCTCCTCCTACTACAATAAACCGCTTACCACAATAAACAGATCAGACCTACTTAAAGATCACACGCTGTGCACTCTTGAGTGAAATCAATCAATGACTACTGCGAAGAATGAAGGAAGATCAAAGCTGCCATCAAGGGTGGAGGAATCAGCGGGAGAATGACGTTGCATTATTATCACAAAAATCCCCAGTTTGTATGCAGTGCAGCGGTTGCGGTGAGAGCTGAGTCTTTGCTAAATAATTTATTACTTACTGACTCACTCACCGTTTGTGATCTGCATTCTTGACTGTGATAATCCTCGAGCTCGATTCGTGAGCTCGTTTCCTTGAAACATGTAACACCTGTGTCGGAGCTGTGATATTTCACTACGGTCTATTTGCAATGCAACAACCACAGCTGGAGGATACCTGTACTTCCGAAGGAGAGCATCAATTATCTTCAGTGAAATCAAATCATATCAAGTAGATTCGAATAGAAATAAAAATCTCAGTACCCTTTTATGAATTATTTTATCACAACATGTTTCAACATTCATGCCATTTTCAAGTGATAATGAAAAGTACTTTTTGGTACTGAGATTTTTATTTCTATCTATATTACAAGTAGCCCTAAACAGAAAAGAGACAAGAAGAATCAGACTGTCTCATATATTTGACTCATTTTTTATTACTCAACAACACTTGGACATTAATCTACGGTTAGCAGACATTAGTAAATTAGTAGCCTACTTTTGATTGTGATAATAATAATAATAATAATAATAATAATAATAATAATAATAATAATAATAATAATAGTAATAAAAATAGTAATAATAATAATATAGACGTTATCACTGAAATAATCATACACTGGAGAATCTCTTGCTTGAAAGCTTGGAAGCAAATACAACACAAGAACAAAAAAGATACGTAGATACGATTTGCAGTTCTTATCTGACGGCCTGTTTAGTCTAGTGGTCTGGGTGTAAGGCTAGCACTAGCTACACACACATCGATTTTTGTTCGTACGAATTATTGCTGTTCTTATAAATTCTATCAGATTGAACAGATGATGTTGATTACGTTCCGTTAAATCTGCTAAAATTTATAAGGATGGAAAAATACGAACAAAAATCGACGTGTGTGTAACTGTCTTAACAGTCTGCCAACACTGCCTGGTCGTGGGTTTGAATCCCGCCAGTATGAATGTACGTTTGATAATCGTATCAATCACTCACACATTTATTTTATTACCAACGCACATAAAAAATAATATCTGTGGGATCCATCCACAATGAAAAACGTCATGTACAATACTTTGGACCCAAAATTTTTAGAACTTCACAATAATAGCACTGATAAAAGAATCTGCGGTTAAATTCACAATTTCAATTTCGAGTGCTGATTTTTTATTCATTTATTTATTTCTAAAGGTGCGTACAGATATACGCGCCGCGAACATGAACAATTCACTTTTAATCAGCTGATTATATCTGTATTTTTACAGAAACGATAAGATACAGATATAAAAAGCTTGGCATCAGCTGATTAAAAGTGAATTGCTCATGTTCGCGGCGCGTATATCTGTACGCACCTTAATGTATCAATATTGTGATCGAAACTATAAGAAATGCAGTTTTAATTTGTATATTCTTAATACAAATTCTCAAATTGGTTTGACGTTGTAATGCATTTGATGTTCTCTTTTGCTGCTACAATAAAACATTTATTTATTTAATATTTTGTAGTTCCAATAAATAGTATAATACTTTCAATATTAATTCAATTGATATGTTTTTCGTTCATGAGAATTTATTCTCTGTTTATATTGACAAATTTAGTTATCGTTGTCTGAAGAATTGCCATCTTCCTTTTAAGAATTGATTTCTTCTTCTGAATTGGTTTCTTCAGGTTAGGTAATGATACATTCTATTGTCTATTCTTTATCTTATTCCATTCTGTACCTTTTTCCCCATCTTTCTGCATCAATACCTGCTTCTAAGTTGCAATTGACATTCGTTACACGTAATTAGTTCAGCGCATTCTCAGCACATATCGACAGCACAAAGTTCTAGAATACAAACAAGGGTGAGAATAAGAAAAATATGAAGAAGAAGGAAAAGAAGAACGTGGAAGCAGAAGAAGAAAAGAGAGAACGTGGAGGAAGTGGAGAGATCGATACTTCAACTACAAGTAGAAGAATTAATTACCGCAGAGTTTGAAACGAGCACTAGAACGAACGTCTCAAGTAGAATGTAGCAAATCACTAGAATGATCAACCAACAAGGCTGGCTCCTAATACAATTTTTAGAGGTAGTCACAATTGACAATAATTTCACATTGGTTTATATTCCAATTTGAAACTCTTTGATTCGATTGTCGAGTTTCATACTTGCCTAGTTATTCTTGAAATGTTGTTAGAATATGAAATATTTCAGAGAGCATTTAGTGTGATTTTCCAACTCAAGGCAGGGCAAATAAATTGTCCTTTGCCTTTTCTGTTAATCCTCATTTATTTCATTTTTATTTTAGAGTTAATACATTGTGAGGGGCGGGCAGTATGAGTTGTATCACAACTACTCTCAATCATGTATCATTTTAATGTGAATATAAAGCAAAATAATACTTGTATAATACTTTAATTTGTTATGAGACAGTCAAGTCCTTAGGATACATAGTTTTTGAGTTTTATGCGAGAAACCAAAAAATGGTATCTTTAAACCACTCCCACCCCCTTTGCAACAGAACAGCGGGGTCATATATTGTCTTCCCAACTTTTCCCTCTACAACCTTTCCTTGACTGGACCATATGCAGATAAGGTTATGCGAGATGTCTACATCGAAATTTTGGCTGATATTTGGGCCAATCGATCTCAATAGTATTTCTAGAAACGGCCTTCTACTCTACAAGCTGTAATTTGCTTCTGAAATTTAATCATGTTTCAGTGTTGTTAAAATGTACGTCTTCATCAGCAAACAATCAGTGTCAATGGTCAATGGTAGTGTGACAGCAAACATGGACAATGCTGAGTGGACAATTCATATACCTGTACTCCATCATCTGGTTCCTAAGAATAATAATCAATGATAAAGCTCGGACTTTACAAGAAGGGTGGAATTGCTTCTGAGGCTGAGAGTGTTTCAATATTGGGAATTAAAGTATAATACAACCAGGTGAGAGAAGGTGGAGTGTGGCTGTATATTCTATGAATATTTATGAATTATCGTCAACCTGTATAAATCGAAGAAAGCTAAAATCACATTGCAGATTGAATTTCAGCTTTCCTGTGAAATACACGTTGATTGAAATGACAAAAATTGAATCCTCAATCATTTTTGGTGTACATTCATAATAATTACTGATGATATGCACTGACAATTTTTGGAGAGGCTGTTCGCATATTTACAGATTACAGATACGGACCAACCAGGTGAGAGAAGGTGGAGTGTGGCTGTGTTTTGGTGGGCATGTGTATTGATCGACCTCGTCTGTAATATTGGTCATTCGTTTTTATCTCCACAAACTAGTGATATATCTTGAATACAATAAACTAGTAGTTCTGTAAACAGTAGACCTCACGCAGTTTTCTCCTCCACAAGTATCTGATGTCATTTGTTCTAGTTGATTTAGTTGAATCACAATTCACAGTTGAATCATGATTTTACTCTTAAAATTTTTTATTTGTTTTCTCTAAGATCAAAAACTCACTCATGTCACTAAACTCAGTTCACGTTTGAATTTGTTTCCCAAATGATAATTTATCCAGTTCCGTGATAATCTTTCCATCTAATAAAAATATTCCTCAAATATTTTCAAATTATTTTTTTCAATCAAGAATATTATAATTTCTTCAGCATTATTTAGTCCATTTAATCATTTTTAATCACCTATTAAATTTGTTTTTCAAATGTGAGAATATTAATACTGATGGGCACGCATCATGAAAAAATATCGGGCCACCGAGCTTCGCTCGTTATTTTTATTTATTGATAAACATAGCACAATTATTTAAAATGATCGTGTTTATATTTTACAGCTTATGAATTTCGGGGAAGAGATATTTTGATTTTCAGACCGAGTGCGTCTCACTCACTTTTTTATTATCCACAGACGACGAAAGTCTCAGCTGTTTTTCCAAGGATGAATTATCTTTTTAATGTCGTTCAGCGAGTTTTCCCAGGGATGAGACATAGTGCAAACAAATTTTTATATCGTAAACCTACTATGTTCCAAATTTCGTGAAAATCGTTAGAGCTGTTTTCGAGGTCCGTTGGACATAAATAACCATGAATAAATATAAATAACCAAATATAAAAATATATACAGAAATTGCTCGCTTAATATGATAGGATATTGAAACCCTACCTTATAGAAATAGACACGGCCAGACATCTGTGTAATGCATGCAATGAATAATCCACTTGTCAGCTGATTGATTATGAATAATTCTACAGTCTGATTAATCCTATCTTCAAAGTAGATGATATATAATTATATATTGATATAAGAGTATGGAGGAATTCCTTTTCTTTTCATACTATCCTTAAAATGCAAAATTTCAAAAACCTTGTATATACGCACAACGTTCGGTCACCCAAGCAAGACGAGTTTTGATTATAATCGCTTGCTAGATCTTCTATTATTTACAATGTACAGTATTACATTTGTGATTGTTTGCAATTACATTATTGAAGGTATTGATCAAAAGAAAATTGGGTTGTTGAATCTTGTGTGGTATATTAGAAAATAAAATCAATTTATGAACATAGATTTTAGGTACGTGAAAATTTCCTCAGAATGAGATTACAGATGTAATTTGACAGATGTCAATACGTGACAAAAATGTGAAATTTTGATTCCACCTCAGGAAATCGGCAACTGTCCTTCAACTAGTGGAAATCTTGCAAAGATTTGGCAATTTATTTTTATTGTGGGAACCCTGGAAAATTGTTCACTTGCATTCTGAATAAAAGGAATAAATTCATACATAATTCATGTCGTATGTCTTCTATTATATTATGTTCAGGTTTTGCTTTGGAATAAGAACTGAAATGAGAACTGATTCAATGTATTATAATATTTATGCACACTGTCTGGTGTATTTAATTCACATCATCATTATAATATTTGAATACAATAACTCAATCAAGGGGAGTTATGATTATAATTATATTGAATCACATAAAAATTTCCCACTGTTATTAACTTCAACATTCTTCTCATTTTTTCCGATATTTCAATATTATTCTAATTATGGATCTTTCTATCTTCTTTTGCCCAGAATTTTCAACATTTCTTAACATCATCATTTTTCTTCTCCTTCTATCCCATACATTTTTCTTAATCTTCTCCTTTTTTCTTCACTCCATTTTTCCCACCTTATTAATTTTCTACCCAACCCCACCCAAGATTTCTGTGGGTCCAGACAAGCCCCAATACTTCTGTATTCAAACAGCGTTCCACTTTCACCTTCTTCTCCTCTTCATTCTTTCTTCTTATTCTTCTCTACCATTCTCTTCTCACCCCTCTACCAAGGCTTCCTATAAAATTGCTTTGGGGGAAATATTAATGGACATCACACCACAGAGGAGAGAGTGTTTGTGTGTGTGTGTTGGCACGAAATGACGGTAATATGACTTAGCAGCAACATCCGTGATGGGTGGGGGTCTGGGAGGAGGTCGTAGAGGGTGCAGCCCCAATTCAAGGTTAAGGGTGCGTAATAAGATGGGTAACCGATTTTTTGGGGGGTCTAGTCTCCAGACTTTGCAATGTTACAGCATCACAGTTATATTATGAAAGTTTATATTTACTACGTATACAGCGAAATAAATCATAAGTGAAATAGAATTCACAATGCAATAGAACGTTTTATTTCCCAAACTGGCCTTATCCTAGAAATCTATTCAAATTGCTCACTTCTATCATATAACTGAATATGTATGTTTAGTACTGTATAAAAAATATATTCATAGATTTCATTATAAATAAATAAATAATTTTATTTCCATCATAAATTTCACTTGACATTCATTTCAAGTTTTGTAAATTATATGATGGAGTCTGATGCAAATTCAATATCCACAACAACAGTTTTTTTTGGCAAAAAATTGATGAGAACCAGTGGTCGAAATGTATAAGAGCTACAATAGGCAACTGATGCTGATTATGCAGGGGGCCACTCAATCAAGTCCTGCAATGTACGGGAAAAACTCCGGTAATCGTTAAAAGCTAAGGTTTGATCACTGCAATGAATATTATCACATAAAATTCAAGCTTTTTCAAATTCTAAATTTCAAATCCAAATTATTTTTTTATAAAATTGATTTTTTCTGAAAAACGTCATTGAAGTATCTATTGTTTCAATCAATAATGTTTGGTTTAATGATAATTATAAAGCCAAAGGTGACATCTTGTCTTATTACCTTCACAGTATATTTATCTGTATGATGAGAATAATTTTCTGGGAGAATATCTTCCGCTGTTTTTCCAGATGAACTTCGAAGAATACGGAAGAACAAGGTATGTTCTCTTCCCGTTTCAACGGGTTTAAAGCCTCAGGGATTAGGAGGAAGTTGTATCTAAGGGACAAAACTTGCGAAATGGGGTTGAACAACGGGATGATTGTAAACTTCCTGTTCCCCTCAGACCTCTTTAGTGGTGAGGGGGTACCCTCAGAGCCCCCCTGCCTGGAAAGGGGTCTGAGGTTGTGAGACACGACAAGAGTTCAAAGTTTATAGAGAGCAGTGTCTGTCAACGTGTAGTCAGTGTATATAGAGCACTCTAGGGTTCATTGTCTCTCTATAGTGATCATTGTCATCATCGTTGTCTCTTAATGTTGTTAGACAAAACTTCCCCGGGTGGTTTCATGTCTGTTAGTTGTGGTGTCGTTGGAACTTTCGACTGGAAACTGTGACAAGACGCAGAATGATGATGTAAGATAACATGGAATCTGCCACATTTTAATATGAGATATTCAGAAAATTCGCATCTACAGATGTACCAAACCAGTATTGTGTCTTGAAAAGCTTTAGCGGAAACTTTGAAAGCTATAATTGCATCTCACTTCTTCATTATTAAACAGACTTATTGGTTGTTGATCTTGACCCCGGTGATCAACAGAGAAACGCCAGAGTTTAAAAATTAAGTGGCTTCTAGAACCACCCTAATCGATTATATAAAGAGATGTCACCACTCTCTTCAATAAAAAAAATCTTTATTACACTGATACTTCATCATAACATTTTACTTTGTGTTACTCTAGCGATTCCCTCTATCAATTCATTATCTGATAATAGTTCCACATTAAACTGCAGAGACTCATCAAGTTGAAAAATGCCTCATTCATAAGAACAAATTGGAATATAAACTATTTCTTTCACTTTGATTTGTGATGGCTTGTAATTTGAAAATCAGTTGATAGCAATATTAGAGAAGATGCAAAAATTGATCAAAAATAGATTGAAAAAGCCTCACTCTCTCGAATGGCCGACCTACAAAAATTGCCGTTTTTAGTTATCTCTACATCTGTAGTCTGTGATCCTTGAATAGTCTGTGTAGTATGTTTAGTCTGAAGTCTGTGATCACCTTCTCTAATAGAATCCACTTGACAATCTGAATTGCTCTCCAACTTGTTCTTTAAAGTGATTTCACAATTATTTGGGAGAATCAACGGTAATTACAATGGAACCCCTCTCTAGAACTGTAATCCAAAACCAATTTATGATTTCGCTTACGTAAGCCATCAAGGGTCCCCTTTTGCAGTCGATAGATAGAACACGGATATCCACAGATATAGCACACAATAACCATCATGGAAAAGGCTGTTTAGGACAGGAATTACTATAGATATATCTGATACCTATAAGTTTGCAGCCTAATTGTATCAATCAGGGAGAAAGTCTACAAAAAAGGATCAGAATGTCAATATTATAGATATATGGTAATATATGAGGTGTAGTGGTAATGTGTGTAGGTGAATGCTACTTAAGAATAGACATATATACTCGTGAATTAGATGTATAGAGAAATATAGACGCTTAAAGCCTATTAGCATTAAGCTATGTTAATGGAAATTCGGAATGAGATGGTATTATTCGCTGAGGGGTAGGATCGCCCCTATAAGAGCCCCTAGCCTCCATTTCGGATTTCCAGTGAAGAAAACGATCAGGTCCTTGTCTCAGAGTGATAGCTGCACTTTGCAGCTACGATTCAAGATGGCGGAAAACAATTGCAAGCGCCCCTAAAATCGCTTACGCTCGAGTACTTACTGGGTCCGGAGCCGATAAGCTGTTTTTTTTAGATGTAAGTATGGGCTTTGAATGGCTTTGGGGTGATCTCAGAAGCTATTTTGGGCTAAAAACATGAATATCAACTTTGGATTGTGTGATGGAACAATGGTAAGTCAGATGATGAAGCCAATCATAAACTGATGAGATTATTGAATCTCAAGAAAAATTAATGGAACTGAAGGAAACCTCAATACTTGGACTATTTGAATAGTGAAAATCAAGTAATTGGAAAATAACAATCATTTTGTTACACCGATCTCCACCGCGACCTGGGATGGCGACATTCATCAGTGAAATCCAAAGATTTGCAGAAAAACATGAGAAACATCAACATGTGAACGTGGATGCAAACCAGCTGATCAACGTGCATGGAGTAAGAAGACTTCAACGCAGAAAGCCACACGAATTAGTTTAGTGCTAAGATGTTCAAATGGAAGTGCAAAGGCAGAATACTGTATCCGTTCATGCTAAAATAGCTATTTATGTATTAAGAGCGTAATGCGCGACTTTATCGCACGCGCAAAATAGTTATCACGCGACGTGAAGTGAAGCGTGATAATTTTGCAAGAGCGATAGAGAAGCATTATGCACGAATAACAAACAAAATTTTTTCTACAACTGCCCAAACCTGTTAAATTACTTATATCGGCGGAGTTAATAATTCGTCTTCACTGATATCCATCATGGCTGCAGAGTGCAGAACCCGTACAATTATCAGTCAATTACCGACTTTTTAGGTTTAGATCTGACCTACTTTTGGCGAGCTGCTTACCATCAGCTGATTAGCGAGCGCAAAGAAACTCCTCTGCGCATGCGTAAATGATTAGCGAGCGTAAAGAAAATCTACTGCGCATGCGCAAATGGTTAGCGAGCGAAAAGTAGATTCTCATCGGAAATAAGCTGTTTTACGAGGAGAATTGAGTATGTAAATTATTTTTTCCTACAGTTACCTTGAAAAGTGGGCATTCCTGCACTGATTACAGAACGCAAAGAATCCTTTTTCCGCTTTATTTAGGGTACAATACATTCTGTTGTCTATTCATGAGAAAACATTTTCTCATGTGAACTCAATCATAGCATTATAATTGGTGAAGAATACGTTAAAAGATTGGTTTTTACAATTAGAATATTATATTTAAACGACACACGAGTCTGAGACTCTCGCATGATCTTGCATTGATGATGATTAAACAATCAGTCAATGATTCACTCACTATAGCATTTAGCAATATCAATAGAAGGGAACACTCCTAATTAAAACACTCCTATTTAAACGACACACGAGTCTGAGACTCTCGCATGATCTTGCATTGATGATGATTAAACAATCAGTCAATGATTCACTCACCATAGCATTCAGCCATATCAATAGAAGGGAACACTCCTAATTAAAACAAGAAGTTTTATATATTTTCGTATATGATAGGCTAGATTAGTTAACGTTTTAGCTGAAATAGTGGTTTTTGAATAATAATGATCTAGAATGTAAGAATACAACAGCTGTTTGAGACGGTTTTGGTTGTTTAGATTTTGTATTCAAATTTTTTAAATAAGTGCAATATTTTTCTCAAGTTTTTAATTTATTGTGATGCATTCTGTTATTTATTTAGAGTATTACGTCAACCTTCAAAATTAAAAATTTTAAAATAATTATTCCTGGGCCAAAAATCAAGTGACGAAGCAGTGTGTGATTACAAATCTTAACTTTTGGACAACATAAACATTCTATCAAAATTTTTGGAGAGAAATAGTACAGGCTCAGCCTAGTTTTTCCTCCAATGTCATAATAAATTATATATTCTATAATATATATTATGATTATAGTGTTTTATACAATAAATGAAATGAAATGAAATCTGTAAAGGTGGAAAGTTCTTCACAATTTTATTCTAGTCAAGGAAATTCCCCTTGAGTAAGGAGCTGCTATGTTTCTGAGAATGTATGCTGTAAAGGAGATAATTCGAATGCCAGAATAATAATTTAACACAAAATGTCTTGACATGATTCTAGAGCAGTAAACAGCACAATTTACGATAATACTCATACTAATTACGAAACATGTTCTGAAATCAAGTGTACATTCAGCTCCTAACAGCATAAGATTTATTTCATTACCAAAAATCCTGGTGGTCCAACAAAAATCATAGAAGACCAAAAAATGAGATCTCAACATTCAAGATGTCTTTCTTTCTCTCTTCCTCCCTTCTATCATGATATCATTCCATCCTCTTAATTTTGTAACCATCTGTTTCTTCAGGTATGTCTCCTCAAAATTAAACAATTATGTAAGCATTCTTATATCATATGAACGATTTGATGTTGGCGTTCCTCTTCTCAGTGATATTCAAGAGAAACAAGCAGTGATTCCTACCTTGACATTTAGTAAACAGCGGGAAGTCTTTATATTATGAAGAAGAAGAAAAAGAAGGAGAAAAAGAGAAAGAGAAAGGAGAATAATAAGAAGAAGAGAGGATGAAAACTAGAAGAATAAAATTGATTGATGACAAGTGAATTTCTCCAAAACTTCATAATGCCCATCCCAGGTAAACTACATCATTATTTGGAACTCTATAATAGATAGTAACATTCAAAGACTTCTTTATTCATTCCACCTTCTCATTTTATATTGTTGATTGACTTTTTTATTCATTGACTGTATTAGACTGTTATTAAAAATAATGTCCTCTACACCTTGTCTCCCTTGTATAGGAATATTTGTTGCGGCCATGATACAACGCAATAGGAGAAGTGACAGATTTAATTAATAATTGCTATTACTGCATTAGCATTAATGTGACCTCTGCTGTTGTCACTATTTTTTTAATTGTTATTACTGTCTAAATATGACTGACCTTCCCGGATGAACTTCAATAGTTAGTTCATAGGAGTTGTAAGCTATAATAAACATTGAAGAATACTTCGACAGTTTTTTTGCGAATACGATGAGTCTTAGCACAACGGACTGCCTGGGATAATAATTGGCAAAACTGCAACTTTCTCCACATACAACGGAGTAATGAATAGAATAGATAGAGGATAAATAGATCAAAATTTACTTTTCCTCCACCTACTGTCTAAAGTACTTACTTTACTCCCTGAAACCTAATACTAAAGTGTCACATTTTCGCTCTCGGTAGTAAAAAACAGGAAAACTCTCTAGGGAGTAAAAGTGACTCCATTTAAATAACATGGGGAGCATCTCTATTTTGAAACTTACATTGTAATAGCTGAGGAGGTCTAAGCTCAGATGAGAAAGCATAATAGAGGTGTCTGTCATTGAGTCAACTGAATTCAATACCACAACCAGAAATTTCATTAACTCATGAAATATATGTTTTTATGATAATTATTATATTCTTAATATTAGTAGACGATAAAAATTATACAATTTTTAAAATATTTTATTCTATTCAAAATACCAGCCAACAAATATTTTGATCTGCAATTCAAATCTGAACAGCGTGATCTGGAGTCAGCCATTTTTGGTAGCTGCTCAGCTGATATAATTGTTACAACTTTTGCCGATAGATAGCGCAATCGGCAGTGCCAATCAGACGACCGGTTTTTAGGTTTTAGATTTAGGTTATGTTGTTAGGAATCATTGTCACCAATACGTAAGTTATTAGAATGATTTTATTTGCAGTTTCTATAAAAAAATGTAGATGGAGAAAAAATGTTGTGTACATCACGAGCAAAAAATACTTTTTCCTCCACCTACTGTCAAAAGTACTTACTTTACTCCCTGAAACCTAATACTAAAGTGTCACTTTTTCGCTCTCGGTACTAAAAAACAGAAAAACTCCCTAGGGAGTAAAAGTGACTCCATTTAAATAACATGGGAAGCATCTCTATTTTAAAAACGTACATTTGGAATAGGTCAGAAGGTCTAAGCTCAGATGAGGAAGCATTTATAGAGTAGTCATTAAACCAACTAAATTCAATACCTCAACCAGACATTTGATCGATATATAAAATTTATGTTTGCATGCTGAATTATGATTACAAACTTCATATCACTATACTAAAAAAATGTATATATTTTTTTTTCTTTGTTCCATGTTATTCAAAATATCAGCCAACGAATATTACTTATTAACTAATCAAATTTGAAACGGGAACTACATCATAGCTGTAGTTTTGGCTGTCATTGTTGTTACAACTTTAGCCGACAGATAGTGCTGTCGGAGGAGAACTGTGATTACAAGCCAGCTGTTTCTGTTACTTTTTAGATTATGTTGTAACACATTGTTTGGTCACATACGTTTTTAAAAATTATTTTATTAGCAATTTTTATAATAATGTAGGTGGAGGAAAAATGTTGTGTATATCACGAGTGAAAAAGTTTTTTCTACCTCAGGAAAATTGTTGCCCTCGGCTTCGCCTCGGGCTTCAAACTTTTCCCTCAGGGAGAAAAAACAGCACTTTTCACTCTAGATATACAAATAACTATTTCTCCCTCAGGAAAATTGCTGCCCTCGGCTTCGCCTCGGGCTTCAAACATTTTCTCACAGGGAGAAATAGTTATTTGTATATCTAGAGTGAAAAATGTTTTTTCTACCTCAGGAAAATTGTTGCCCTCGGCTTCGCCTCGGGCTTCAAACTTTTCCCTCAGGGAGAAAAAACAGCACTTTTCACTCTAGATATACAAATAACTATTTCTCCCTCAGGAAAATTGCTGCCCTCGGCTTCGCCTCGGGCTTCAAACATTTTCTCACAGGGAGAGATGGTCGTACTTTTCACTCTAGATTTACAAATAATTATTTTGTCATACTTACTCAATTGCAGCTGTTTTCCATGCATTAAATCAAGCTGGTAAACAGCTGTTTGCAGAACAAAAAAAAAATGTGATTTTCATTACAGCATACTATACTGTAAAGAGATCATATGTTCTCTTTACAGTCGAGTATGTTAGGACCTTAGACCATTTATAGAATAGACACGCTGGGAAGCCTAGCCTCTGAAGCCAACATCTAACTGCCAAATCCGCCCACCTTGACGTCACAACCAAGCTAACAACAATGCATTGAATAACAACAATGTAAGTTAAACACCACAAACACCTACACAACAAACTTCTGTGACGTCAAGGTGGGCGAATTTGGCAGTTAGATGTTGGCTTCATCGACTTTCAGTATGAATATACAATGGGCCGTGTCTATTCTATAACTGGTCTAAGGTTAGGACTGAGTCTCAATAACATCTGAGTAATTAATATATTAACTCAAATAATTAAAGAACTCATTTAAGGAGTTTCAAGTTATAAGAACTCATCTGAAATCTAATAATTTAGGCTTTTATTATTTTATTTGAGCTAGAAGAGTCTGTCTGTTATGAACTAGGCGCTACGGGCTAGATCATGTTTATAGAATGCAGTAGCTCGAGCAGCAGCAGGTAATGGTTTCTGTTTCTCAGGAATATTATTCTTTCTCAGATAAGTATGACAAAGAATATTGTACGTAACTTGCACGGTAACGTATTCACCGCATTCGTATGATAATTCTGCCCTCAACTACGTTTCGGGCAGAAACAATCATATTTATGCGGTAAATTATTGTTACCGGAATTGTTACGTAAAGTACTATTACATTTATTATACAGGTAATTGTGTAGAGATGAATGGTCAAGAGATAGCGGTGGGCACACCGTAGTGATAACCACCCCCTCCCACTAGATGAAGTACGCACCCCCCCCCCCCCCCACAATATATCCAAAATTAAGTATCAGCTCCCCAACAAAGATGGCACCCTCACAAGAAAAAGAGGTCATCAGTCACTATTTTAAATACTGCTGACCCCAAAATTTAGAATTACACACACCCTCCCTCACTATATATCTAAACTCAAGTATCAGCTCCCCAACAACAAATATGACACTCTCATAAGAAAAAGAGCTATTCAGTCGCTATTTTAAATACTGCTGACCACAAAATTTATTCAATCCCTATTTTTCGGGATCTCAAGTATTATTTTTTATACTTTAATAATTCCACCCCCCCCCCTGTGGACACCCTTGATTATTACCGGTATGGTACAGCACACTTCCTTTTCGATTTTGCTCAAAATTGAAGAGTTTCAAAAAATTATCCTCTCAATATATTATTCATCCATTATCCATAAATAACAGTTCCGAAATATTATTCTCTCAATATGTTTATCCATTATCCATGTGACTCACTGAGTGCCGTTCCAAGTTTACCTTTAATTTCAGCAGAATGTGGATCACATCAACTCATTTTTGTGTGAATAATTAAATTATATACGAGTTCATACTTACTTTCACCTCCAACCTTTGCAACTTCGAAATCCGTCGTTTTCTCAACGATTCTGCTGTGATGTGATTATTTTCGAAAGTGTATTTTGTGACCCGAAAAGAACGAAAATCAACAAAGCAGAAGAGCGAAGATATATCCCTGTAATGATAAATATTAATACATTCCGAGTGGAAATTCATGAGTGCAGTGCCAAACATTTCTTCTTTCTCCGCTTCTCGTTCTTCTCTTCTCTATTTTCTCCTACTCCTTTTTCTTCTTCTTCTTCTTCTTCTTCTTCTTCTTCTTCTTCTTCTTCTTCTTATTCTTGTTCTTGTTCTTGTTCTTCTCTTCTTCTTCTTCTTCTTCTCTTCTTCTTCTTCTTCTTCTTCTTTTCTTCTTCTTCTCTTCTTCTTCTTCTTCTTCTTCTTCTTCTTCTTCTTTTCTTCTTCTTCTTCTTCTTCTTCTTCTTCTTCTTCTTCTTCTTCTTCTTCTTCTTCTTCTTCTTCTTCTTGTTCTTCTTCTTATTCTTCTTCTTCTTAGTTTCTTTCTTCTGAATATCGTCACTCTTTTCAATCTCCATCTTTTCTTCCCTTCTTTTCTTCTTCCTCCTGATCTCCAGTTTCCTCTTTATTTGGAGAGTCGATCCTTGAGAAAACCGTTCCTAGTCAAGCAAGCAGCTCACAGGTCGCTGAATTTGAATAAATATTTGGTTTTGTCTCCAACTTCCTTTCTATCACCACTGCCCTTTTGTCTTCTCTTTCTTCCTTCTCTGTATCCTCACTGTTCTGCTCGCTCACTCCACTATCACAATCAGCCACTATTTCCATTCTCATCCACTCGTCTTGGTGGCTTCTTCTTCCTCTCTTTTTCTTGAGATTTTCCTCGAGTAGAAGAGACTTTGAAAAAACCTACCGCATCCACTGAGACTAACTCCTGAACCTTCCTGATGCTTGAAATACTCTGATGTTGTGATTTCAGCCGCCATCAGCCGAATACATTTGAAAGAAACGGAAAGGAGAAGTGAAGAAATTTCCTCGAAAGAGAAACCAGAATCAGGAAAATCTAAGTTTCGAATCGAAGAAATGTCAAAGATGGAGAATTATACATTCACACCTAACATTTAACTTTCGATTATAATCTTCCAGTTTTCACTTCCACCTTCTCTCCTTTCAATAAAGTGGAAGTAGAGGCTCTTATTGCCTTAACTTCACCTCAACTTGTAATAATTAAGTGTCGAAAATGAAATGTTATACCATAGAGAAACGATAGCATAAGTAGATATATAATTATTATTATTTAACGAAAATCCCAAATAAATGCTGCAAATCACCCCGAAGACCTCTGCTACTGCAGACATTGACAACGGGTTAACAGCTAGATGTAAATTCGATGAGAACTACTATCCAAAAATCAGTTACCAGCCCGGAATCGAACCCGGTACCTCTGTTGTCAATGTCTGCAGTAGCAGAAGTCTTCGGGGTGATTTGCAGCATTTATTTGGGATTTTCGTTAAATAATAATAATTATACGATAGCACGTCCAGAAAGTAAGTTCCGTTTCAATTTATATTCGCTACAGCGCTGCGATTGCAGTTCCGCACATGTGCGGTAGACGCTCTGTATCAAGGAGAAGAAACGTGCGCCATTTGGAGATCGCTGTCAGCCACGTACGTTTAGTTGTGCTTGTTGACAATGTTAGTGTTGATTGAAAATCCCGCCGCTTGTGAAATCAAGTCTGTGATTCGTTTTCTGAATGCAAGGAAAGTGAACCCAAGTGAAATTTATCGGCAAATTTGCGATGTTTATGGACAAAGTGGGATGAGTGATTCAATGATGAGAAGATGGGTCCGTCAGTTCAATGACGGACGTAGTGATGTGCTTGTTGAAGAACGAAGTGGGCGTCCATCTTTGGTTACAGAAGAACTGGTTCACGCGATTGATGACAAGATCCATGAAAACCGAAGGTTTACAATTAGTGCTCTCGCTATGGAATTTCCCCAAATTTCACGATCACAAATGCATGAAATTGTTACCGGAAAACTGAAATTTCGACAAGCTGGAAGAAACTGTTCCCAACTGGTTGAAGACACAGGCGGCAAATTTCCATGAAGAAGGGATACAAAAACTTGTGCCATGCTATGACAAATGTCTGCAAAATTTCGGTAGTTTTGTGGAAAAGTAGTTTAAGAATTGTTGAATTTTGTGCAATGAATAACTTTTCTGTATCTGTACACAATTTAATTTTATTACCAGGCGGAACTTACTTTCTGGACCTACCACGTATATTAATTAGCATTTGAATAAATGCATTCTCTATTCAATTTCATCTATAAGTAGATATCCCATGGTATAGGGCGTTTATGTCGCAACTTTTACTGTTATCTCAAGCTGATAGTCCACGTAGTTCTTTCCTGTGAAGCTTTATAACGCTGGTAGTCTCGCATATTGTGCCGTCCATACACTCTTACCTGGTCAAAACAGTAAAAAACGACAATAATCGACAGTATTCGGCTTGAGATAATAGTAAAAGTTGCGACATAAACGCCCTATACCATGGGATATCTACTTATGCTATTGTTTCTCTATGACTATACTTTCACACCCCACATTTAACTTTCGATTATAATCTTCCAGTTTTCACTTCCATCTTCACTCCTTTTAATAAAGTGGAAGTAGAGGCTCTTATTGCCCCAACTTCGCCTCTATAAAACTTACAAAAGTAAAGTGTAATATTAGTGTGAATGAGGCAATTATTTATCTATCTTTGCGTCTCCGTTCAAGTTCTTTCTCCTTCTTCGTCTTTTTCTTCTTGTTCTTGTTCTTGTTGTGTTGTCGTTGTTGTTTGTTGTTGTTGTTCTTCTTCTAAATTTCTATACGTTTCAAGGTCCCCTGAGTCCGAAAAAGTGGTTTTTGGGTATTGGTTTGTATGTGTGTGTGTGTGTGTGTGTGTGGTGTGTGTGTGTGTGTGTGTGTGTGGTGTGTGGTGTGTGTTGTGTGTGTGTGTGTGTGTGTGTGTGTGTGTGTGTGTGTGGTGTGTGTGTGTGTGTGTGTGGTGTGTGTGTGTGTGTGTGTGTGTGTGTGTGTGTGTGTGTGTGTGTGTGTGTTGTGTGTGTGTGTTGTGTGTGGTGTGTGTGTGTGTGTTGTGTGTGGTGTGTGTGTGTGTGTGTGTGTGTGTGTGTGTGTGTGTGTGTGTGTGTTGTGTGTGTGTGTGTGTATGAGTGTATGTGCGTCTGTGTACACGATATTTCATCTCCCAGTTAACGGAATAACTTGAAATTTGGAACTTAAGGTCCTTACACTATAAGGATCCGATACGAACAATTTCGATAAAATGCAATCCAAGATGGCGGCTAAAATGGCGAAATTTTTTCAAAAACAGGGTTTTTCGTGATTTTCTCGAAAACGGCTCCAACGATTTTGATCAAATTCATACCTGGAATAGTCATTGATAAGCTCTATCAACTGCAATAAGTTCTATATCTGTAAAAATTTCAGGAGCTTTGTCCCATCTATGCAAAGTTTGATTTTCGATTCTCAATTATCAGCCTTCATATACAATTTAAACAGAAAATTTCAAGTGGAAAAGATTCAGCATGGAAATCTCTGCAATTAATGTCCAGTAACATTTCCACCTAAAATTGAAAATAAGCTTGAAATCCGAGAAAATGTGATTATTAAATTGCAAACTGTTGGCAACTGTTGGTTCTATTAAATCATTCACTAGGAAGAGATAGCAGACCTCGTGTGTCTCCAGCGTTATTGTCCTGTCACCAGCTGGCTTGGATCTTTGAATAGTAGACTTGAGATGCGCGTGTACACTAGCGTCAGGTGATACATTTTCATAACGGCAAGGAAAGTTGTGTGAGTGCCCCACACCAGATTTTTTAGCATTTCATTCGTTCGAATCTTCGTAATCACCTATACCTTGTATTCTTTGAATTTTTATTCTCCTCTTTCTCAGCCAAATTCTTTTTTCTCCTTGCCTCCCTTTTCGTCATCCACTGCCTGGGACAACACGCAAGGGCACGTTCAGTCATCTCAGCAGTGAATCAGATCTTCTTGTCGAGGTTTGCCAACGGAATGTTGTGTTAACATTCTGTTGCTGCTAAATCTGAACCCAAATGAGGTAACAAACAAACCAAACAACACTCAGCACCGAACACCGTATTGTATTCTACCGTTGCAAGACAAGCTTCCTGTTAGGAATGTGATGAGATTTGTCAGTTTCATGTGCCGCCAGGTATTTCACCAACATCTGAAGAAAAAGAAGAAGTAGCAGGGAGTAGTGAAGAGCAGGAAGTGATAAAGAAGAATAATTAAGGAGATCAGAAAGGAACAGTAGAACCGAAGAATAAGAGAACAGGTGAGGAGAAGGACGAGGATGATGATGAGGAGGTCGGTGAGAAGGAGGAGGAGGAGGAGGAGGAGGAGAAGCAGAAGAATGAAGAAGAAGAAGAACAACAACAACAACAAGAACAAGAACAAGAAGAAAAAGAAGAAGAGCATGAAGAAGAACAAGAAAAAGAAGAAGAACAACAACAACAACAACAAGAAAAAGAAGAAGAAGAAGAAGAGAAGAAGAAGAAGAAGAAGAAGAAGAAGAAGAAGAAGAAGAAGAAGAAGAAGAAGAAGAAGAAGAAGAAGAACAAGAAGAAGAACAACAACAAGAACAACAAGAAGAAGAAGAACAACAACAAGAAAAAGAAGAACAAGAAGAAGAACATGAAGAAGAACAAGAAGAAGAGCAAGAAGAAGAAGAAGAAGAACAACAACAAGAAAAAGAAGAACAAGAAGAAGAACATGAAGAAGAACAAGAAGAAGAACAAGAAAAAGAAGAAGAACAACAACAACAAGAAAAATAAGAAGAAGAACAACAACAAGAACAACAAGAAGAAGAAGAAGACCAAGAAGAGGGAAGTGTATAACAACATCAACAACATGAAGAGCAATAGGAACTATAGAGACGAAAATAGGAAGGAAGTGTGAAGTGATAAAAATGAATAGAAAGTCAATGAAGGAAAAGAAGAATAAACAGGTTGAGCGAAAAAAGAGGAGATAAATACGAGAAGGAAAAGGAGGAGGAGATGGAATCTGTGATTTTCTTTCGGGGATCTTGGTCACGTGGGTCACTAGCTGATCCGGAGGATAAAGTTGCGCCGAATGAGCAGAGAACTGATGAAAATTCGTTGATGAAGAGGGAAGGAGGTGGGGGAAAGAAGAAGGAATGAGACAGATACAAGTGAGCTCATTTAACTTTGGTTGAAGGTTGCTACGTGACTCTCATACTCTGATAGCACCGTCACCCAAATAGTGCTGCATGTTTCTCTTCTCTCTCTTCTCTTCCAGAGAAATTCCTAACCTACCAGCTATTTTCCTCTTCCGTCATTTCACTCATTCACTTACATATGATTTCTCTATTTCCCTTCAAACTCTTGTTATGAATTTTGTTTCTACCTATTTTGTAATCTAGTAGCAAATTCAATATCCAATATATTCAATATGAGATTATTATTTTGTTGATTATTAAATTTATCCCTGATTAGAAAATAGTATATTTCGCACCTCGGCCTACGGCCTCGGACTAAAAAGAATGAGAGCCGGAAAAACATTTTTGCCCGTGGTGCGAATGCTATTTTTCGCCACACACAAAAATAAACAATATATATATAGATAGATATGCTGAGAATAGTTGTTTACTAAGCACTTTAAGCACCTCCGAAAGCAGAAGTGGAAGGTGATAGTTCTGGCAAATCTGAGGTAATCTGAATATCAGGAAATTGTCCAAGTATTTTTATTTTTTATTCTGATTTGTCTAAATAACCTAAAAGATGATGTTCAATTATGTGGGTGGTTGAGTTTATACTTTCTTATTCTTTCAAATGACAATAAGATGATATTATTATAAATGTTTTAATTATTGATCAGTTTTTTTTTATCACCTTTCTTAGTTCCATGTTAGCGGCTGGAAAGGGCGGAAAGAAACCTGTTCTGACGTCAGACGAGAGTCGTCTGCAAACAATGTCTTTCAGATCTATGTAGCGACTGGAAAACAGCTGCTTTCTGTGCAATGTGGCGGAAAAACATTTTTTGTGAGGGTGATGCCCACATGAGCTCTAGGCTTGTGCGTGGGTAATGAGGCGGATGATAATGAGAGATGAATGAACTACAGTTTTAGGTGGGTTCCTAACAATGAGCTCAGAAAACATTTTTTGTGAGGGTGATGCTCACATGAGCTCTAGGCTTGTGCGTGGATAATGAGGTGGATGATAATGACAGATGAATGGACTACAGTTTTAGGTGGGTTCCGAACAATGAGCTCAGAAAACATTTTCTTGTGAGGGTGATGCCCACATGAGCTCTAGGCTTGTGCGTGGATAATGAGGCGGATGATAATGACAGATAAATGGACTACAGTTTTAGGTGGGTTCTGAACAATGAGCTCAGAAAACATTCTCTTGTGAAGGTGATGCCTACATGAGCTCTAGGCTTGTGCGTGGATAATGAGGCGGATGATAATGACAGATGAATGGACTACAGTTTTAGGTAGGTTCCGAACCATGAGTTCTAAAAGATACAAAAATGTGAAAAGACAAAGGTGCATTGCTGCATCATCTCACTTATTCCCCACTTTTCAACTGGATATCCACGTTTCAAGTATTTCTGAAACAATTCTTCCACTTTTTTCTCACAATAAAAGGCATATAAATTGGAATTATATTACATCAAATAATTTTAGAATCTAATCACCACGAAAATAGTTATTGCAATAATTTGTGGTGAAATGGATTACAGTTTTGTATTATCTCTTTGTAGTACGGTATTCTAACATCGTTAACAATAAAAACTATTTTAATCTATAATCAAATAATGAGAAATACTTTGATTTCTTCGTTTTAAGTTTATTGGCCATGCTCAATTTCTTCTGATAATTGTTTCTTCTGACGCTGCCTGTATGCTCCTTTCATTAATATTAGATTTAATACCGTCATTTCTTTTTAAAAACAAAGAAGTTATTGTTTCATTTGATATTTTTTTATATCCAATATTAGTTGGCGTTTAATTGGATTATGGAATGGCAGTATAAATAGTATAATAGCAACTCACTCATTCTACCCAAGTTTCATAGTTACTTATGAGGGGCACATCTTCAAAATTTCAGTATGGAGCTCCTATTCAGTTTCTTCATTGTGGCTGTTGCAAGTATTTTGCAAGTTCAGGGAGAGGTAAGCTGAAAATTGCAAATATCTATTTTATGATTTGACATAAACCATTGATATTTCAAACTCCGGCAAAAACTCCATGGACAAATGGAAACGCATTAGATTTCAAAACTAGAATCATTTTGAATTTATTAGCAAATATTTAATTTTGAATTCCATTTGAAAACATGAATCCTCCGAAACATGATTTCTAGATCGAACTACATCTCAAATTTCAAATTTATTCACACTCATAAATACATATACAGAAACCAAATAGAGTCTAGCTTGACAAATACAACAATAATCCATCTAAAATTTAATAATAGATTGTAAGTAATAATATATAATTTCGGATTGTTTAGTGTTATTTCCGGCTCTTATCAACCCTTCAAAATTCAAAATTCATCAGTCATATCTCGAATACGTATTCTCTGAGTGTTAATCTTTGGTGAAAACAGAAATTTTAAACTTAACCTCACTTTGGACTATTTATGTGCCAAAATCAAGGAATTGAAGAAGTTTTGGGCAATTGCCTGTTTCTCTTTCCAAATATCGTGTTTGTGACTGTTCTAATAAATAAATAAATAAATAAATAATATAATATAACATTAATGTGAACAATAACTGCTCACAAAGTGCTTCAACTAATAATCTTCTATGGTTGAAATGAATAAATTTAGTTATTGCCAACTTTACAAAGAATCAGCAAACAAAAATAATCCATACAAATGTTTTTAGTGAGGGAAGAATAAGAAACCCAAATTTTCAACAGGTTCTATTACTTGATACAATCAAGTTTAATATGAATTAAACAGAGAAAATGGGAGCAATCATTATTACTCACTGTAGATTGTTAATTTATAGTAAAATTCTTAAAACAAATACAAATATTATAAATGATTTTGCTCACACATCAAATAAATCAATTCATATTCTTCTTAACAACAACAAGAAACAACAATTGAGAAAAATATTAATATTTTTCACAAAATAATAGTTCTATTTCACCCATATTCCTAGCAATTTTAATTTTTTCCTATTTGAAAACCTGTTTTTCACCATTCTGCCATTTTATAATTCAACAAATAAAATCGTGTAGTGCAAATTTTCACCTCTTTTTATGTGTAGCCCCACAAATATTATAACAGTGATGAAACTCCACATCACCTCTGTATGTAACATTTATCTGCAATATTCCGCCATCTTCATAGAAGTATGTAAGCATTTCTGGCAGATGATCAAGGATATAATTATTTCTCATTATTTTTATCAATATTAAAGTGATGTATCAAATCCTGGAGTTTGACATTGCATCGTTGAAAACCTTCTTACTAACATACTTTGATCGAAAATAAGTTTTGTTTATTGAATTTCTGTTTTAGAACAGTGTCAACTATGTTAATGACGATGGTATACAACTTGTTGATGTTCCTCTGTTCACAAGGGAAGTCCTTGGACCTATAATAGAGTTGATTGAGTACTATGGCGTTGAGTGCGTGACCCTACCCTATCGCGTACAAACAACACCGGTAAGAAAATTTGGATTCGAAGAATAAAACTTCGCAGTTTCATTTATATATTGTTACAGGCACTAGTTAATCTATAATATGGTAGAGTCATTTTTCAAGAAATACGAATGATAGGTATAGCTTATATCAGGAGCTGAGAGCGCTATCTTATTTAATAATTTAATAATAATAGGTATTCCTAAGTCTAGTTACACACATTAATATTCTCCTATTAATACACATTAATGTATTTGAACACATGATTATGTTTTTGCCAAGTTCAGTTCAATCTGGTAGAATTCATACAGGCAGCAAAAAAAATTGGACGTCGAAAAATTGATGTGTGTGTAACAACTATACTAACTATCAAATAACTAATTTATCATGAGTTAGAAAATTTCGATTCTAGTTTCTAATTCAGTTTCAATTATTAATTATTATTAGTTTTATTTCTAGTTTCAATTCTAGTTTCTAATCATTATTTTATAGTTACGTACGTTGTCGCGCAGAGCTATCTAGAGGCCTGCTTTGGGGGGCAGTTTTTTTGTGGTTTATACCCACGTAAACTCTGGCTTGTTTGTGTGTGGGTAGGATGGTAGTTAAACTACAGTAGTGAGTGGACAGTATCAGGTGGTTTCCGAACCAAGAGAAGCGATTCTTCCGATACATTTTTTCCAATTCCATTCACTTCGCAGTTTCATTTATATATTGTTACAGGTACTAGTTAATCTATAATATGGTAGAGCCATTTTTCATGAAATATGATTGATAGGTTGAAGATATTGCTTATTATATCAGGAGCTGAGTGCGCTCCTTAATTTAATTGTATGATTTTATGAAAATTCATTAATTTCGCAATGAATGACAGTTATAGATACTGGATTAATACAGTTATCTAGGATCCTATTATTGCATAGAGTTACAAAGAATCACACCCAGTCTACTCTTACACTACCGGTATATACTCCACAACCAAAATGAATGGAAGGAAAATTGTATATACTACAAGGAATTTGGCTTACACTAGATTCAAGAAAGGTAAAGCAAATAATACAAAGTCCTATAACTTGCACATTTAATTTTCTATTCGCTGAAAATGCCCACATTAGCTTTTCCTTATGCGTGAGTAATAAAATAAGTAATATAATGAATTAAGATGAAAAGCAATGCCTCAGATCAGATTTGAACCCAGGACCAGGCAGGTGGAGGCTGTGAACCTTCATCACTCAGCATCCGTAGCCGGTAAATCACCTTCTGGTTTGTTGAAAATGATATTTCAGTACATGAATTCTCTGTTCACAGAATAGATCTTATGGAAAAGTTTTCAAGATCTACTATTTCAACATCTCTGGAGGTCCAAAAGTGGAGGTACAGTATATTTCTAATGAAAGTTTTCAATTATTATAATATTTTCCGTTGAATATTATATTTATATTGTTTTTTTGAATATATATTTGTAATAGTTTTCCAATTTCAAGGATCTTTAGGTATGCTCTTTGGGTGTCTTTAGACTCTCAGGTGTGATCTTTAGGTCTATCTTAAGTACCTAAACAGGCAGGACATGCCTCAACCGTGGATGTTAGAGGAAGAAGGAGAAATAAGTTAATCACAATACATCAATAATAACATTTTTTACTTTCCTTGCCCTATTACCATAGGTAAGGAAAGTATTGCTTTCCGAAAAAAATTAAGGTACCCCAATTTCTAAATTTCTATACGTTTCAAGGTCCCCTGAGTCCAAAATAGTGGTTTTTGGTCTGTATATATATATATGTGTATGTGTGTGTGTGTGTGTGTGTTGTGTGTGTGTGTGTGTGTGTGTGTGTGTGTGTGTATGAGTGTATGTGCGTCTGTGTACACGATATCTCATCTCCCAGTTAGCGGCAGGGGTGCCCACAAGGGGGGGGGGCATGGCGCAATTTGCGCCATCAACATTTTTGGGGGGCATGATTTTTTGTATATTTTATGTCAACATTTTGAATTATGATTAAAAAATCAAGGTATTAAATAGAGATATCCTAATGTAGTTAATTTTTCCCACCTTTACAATGTTATATTTTGCTAAGTGTAACTCAATATAAAGCATAAGCACAATTGATAATATTTTTTATGCAGGAATTTTAGTAATTTTAAGCCTATGAGTTTGAAGGTAAATCTTTGACAAAAATAAATTATAACTTCATCATCCACTATTATTCTGATTTCCTTTGCTTAATTTTAATTTTTAATAGTCCTGTGTTTGAGTTTCCTTGCTGTTGCAAGAAATATGCGATATTTTTCTCATTTTCACAGTCTCGCCAGTTTTTCGATAAAAACAGTAATGCAAGATCAATTTAGGGCAACTCAGCTTATAGAGCATGAAATTTTCTCTCATTTAAGACCAATCGCAAGCTTCTATCATGCATTGTACTCATTTTAGAGACTCTTTAATAACAGTAAAATCGCAAGAAAAATGAGAAAATAAAGATCATCATTCAATTGGCTGTAACTTTTGAACGGTATTGAAAACAGAAGTATATTTCATGGGAGTGAAAAGAGGAGAAAATTCATCACAACCTCGACCACTTTTTGGATTTTGCATCTGAAGTGTTCCACAAGATACGCAACGTTGCATATGCCAGACTGTGAGAATGGGGAAAATATCACAAATTTCTCGCACATTCAAAGTTGCGTATCTTGTGGAACACTTCAGATATAAAAAAGTAGTCCTGCGCGACCACTCAATTCATTGGAAATTTATTATCTTTAATATTATATAGAGATTAAATGGAAAACTTAAAAAAATCCAAAATTTTGGGGTGAAGTCGCCTTCTGGTGTGTCAGCAAATTTCAGATTAGAATTCAGCGCCCCAAAATATATATAGGACCATCGAAAAAAATTATTTCGGGGCTGTTTCCTGAAAAACGACCATTTGACTGGACTATAAGTTGTTATCCTATTATAATAGCGAGCAATTTATGTACATCTGTTTATATTTTTCTATTTCTATATCTGGTTATCTGGCTATCTGGTTATTTATGTTCAACGGATCTCGGAAACGGCTCTAACGATTTTCACGAAATTCGGAATATAGTAGGTTTATGATATCAAAATTCGATTGCACTAGGTCTCATCCCTGAGAAAACTCCATAAAGGACATGAAAAGGATAATTCATCCTTGGAAAAACAGATGATGATTTCGTCTGTGAATAAATCACAGACGAAATATATTTTTCGTAGTGAATAAATCAAAATTCGGGTAAGTAACAGTTTTGGGCTGTGCCTGTTAGTACTTCCCCAATCATTTTAAAGAAATGATTATCAATAAAATAAATCTGTTTATCAATGAATAAATAACGAGCAAAGCTCGGTGCCCCGATATTTGGTATTAATAGATAGAATTTACAAAATGTACTTGTTCAGATGATATCTTTATTCCAAAAACCAAACCATTTGAAGATACATTTTGTTCGACTTGTGTTATTTACTCCTGTAATGTTAAAAAGTAAATACTACCAACAACACAACATCAGTGACAACCTATTCCAATTCATGATAAATATCGGGGCACCGAGCTCCGCTCTAGAGTACCTACAAAAGCATATAAAAATTATTACGAAAGAAGAAATTATAATAAATATTCATAGTTCATACAGAAAGGTTTTATCTAATCACAGTGGATTGAGATTTATTCGCAGAGGAATGCAAAAATTTTTCTCTCAAAAGCATGTTAAATTTTAATCCTGATTCATGTCACGTGAACCAAATCACAGAAGACCATCTCAAAAAGATAGCTTATCTGATTGGTTCTACTGGATTTAATCAGGATTAAAATTTAACGGCTTTTGTACAACTGTCACTAAGTACCTGATTGAATTATGTACAAAAGTTCAACAGCTGAGTCATAATTTTGTCTCAGTCCCACACACATGCACTCGCTCACTCACTTCCATCATCAACAGACGCCGAAATTATCAGCTGTTTTTCCAAGGTTGAATAAATTCTTTTAATGTCCTTCAGCGAGTTCCACCAGGGATGAGACCTGGTGTAATCGAATTTTCATATTATAAACCTACTATGTTCTGAATTTCGTGTGAATCGTTAGAGCCGTTTTCGAGATCCGGTGAAATACAAACATATACGGTAAACATCTAAAAATTTAAACATCAAAACATCTAAACAGAAATTGCTCGTTTAATAGTATAGGATTTAGAATACCTAAACTTGCCGACATTATATATTGTATGAATAAAATCGTTCCAAATTTGTATGAATGTTTACCAAGATTGCTATGCAATATTCTTTTGCAATAAAGAATTATCAATGATATTATTATTCAACTTCTTATAAGTAACCTAAACATTTAAAAAGCAAAGCCTCCCTTACTTATCTTCTAATATCCTATTAAAATATGTGTCATGTAGTTTTTCCTGATGTAATGAAGTTCTTTCTAGTCCTCCCGAACAAGAACGGGTGCACTGCTAGTCTCAAAAATAATATCAAAAATATACTCTATTTCTATTTTAAAGGGATAAGAAACAATAGGTATATATTTTTACAATATTATGAAAACAGAAAGAATTCCTCAAAAGGTAAATAATGTCCTTTGGAAGATTAGAATGTAGAGGTGCGTACAGATATACGCGCCGCGAACATGAGCAATTCACTTTCAATCAGCTGATTATATCTGTATTTTACAGAAACTGTAAAATACAGATATAAAAATCTTGGCATCAGCTGATTAAAAGTGAATTGCTCATGTTCACGGCGCGTATATCTGTAAGCACCTTAAGATGTGAATTTTATTGTCATACACTGACTAATGTTAAAAACTAAAGAGTTGGGAGTTGGGCACTTTGGGGGGGGGGGTCATTACACATGGATTGGGGGGGCATTACACTTGAATTGGGGGGGGGGCATGCGCCATTGGCCTTGGGGGGCTGGGCACCCCTGGTTAGCGGAATGACTTGAAATTTGGAACGTATAGTCCTTACACTATAAGGATCCGACACGAACAATTTCGATCAAATGCAATCCAAGATGGCGGCGAAAATGTTGTCAAAAACAGGGGTTTTCGCGATTTTCTCAAAAACGGTTCCAACGATTTTGATCAAATTCATACCTGAAATAGTCATTGATAAGATCTATCAACTGCAACAAGTCCTATATCTGTAAAAATTTCAGGAGCTCCGCCCCATCTATGCAAAGTTTGATTTTAGATTCTCAATTAGCAGCCTTCATATACAATTTAAACAAAAAATTTCAAGTGGAAAAGATTGAGCATGAAAATCTCTGCAAATGATGTTCAGTAACATTTTCACCTAAAATTGAAAATAAGCTTGAAATTCGAGAAAATGTGATTATTAAATTGCAAACTGTTGGCAACTGCTTGTTCTATTAAATCATCCACTAAAAAAAGATAGCAGACCTCGTGTGTCTCTATCGTTATTGTCATATCACCAGCTGTCTCATATCTTTGAATAGTAGACTTGAGATGCGCGGGAACACTAGCGTCAGGTGATAAATTTTCATAACGGCAAGGAAAGTTATGTGAGTGCGCCACACCAGATTTTTAAAATTGGTGTTTATATACCAACGATTTTTTCCTGTGGAAGTAATGTATTATAAAATAGTGCACAGCAAATTTATAACATATATGCTGTATGGTATCAATATTGACAACTTTAAAAATCAATCCATTCGACAGCACACTTCTCCCTTCTCCCGATTATCATCCATTCCTGATACACTACTCCCTCAATGATTCCATGTTCTTCTCCCTAACTTCACTCTCCTAGTGGGTTTTTAATCAAAGAAGCAAATCTATTAATCAATCAATCAATCGTGGCGTCACTGATGTTGGTTACCATACTATTTCCAAATTTAGTACCGTACAAGAATTTCAATCGATGATAGAAGTAGACAATTATCTTCTCAATACTCATCATTCCAAATTTTGCTAATAATAATAAATATAATTATTTCTGATGTTTTTTTAACAGATGTGTCACGCTAGAATTATGTCTGGAGCACGATTTCCAAATGTCGATCAAATAGTCTGCGATGAATTCGGTAAGTCAAGCAGAGAATCAATTATTCAACTGCACACTTCATACAAGCAATTAAAACTTCCAGAAAAATCTTCTTCAAAATTTGATTTTTCATTCAAAAATTCATAAATGTATTGTTTTTACAAATTCGTTACCATAAAATTCATAATATAACAATAGCAACAAGATTTTGTTTATCATGACAATAACATCTAACAGAAGTCGACGTAAGAACGAAGAGAGAAAAATTAATGTTTAATAGAAAAATGATTATTGTTGAAAAAATAAAGTTTCTCATTTAATTTTGTGATTATTCAATCCACAGTTCATCCAGAACAGACGTACTATGCCGGCCGAAGCTCAGTATTCAACGCCCGAAACACAGCATTCAAAGCCCGAAGCTCACCAAACTCCAGTAAGTTAACTGAAACATTTTACGATTTGATGAATCGAGGAATATTTACATGAATATGACGACGATCATTAAAATAAGGAAGGTTATTAAAAATATTTTTCTTGCTTGATTTGATGAATGTGAAGATTGTTTGTAAAAATTGCTAATGAATCCTACCTTAGTATTTGTCTATCCTTTCTCTTCTTAGTATCACCTTGCCTTTCTTAATTCACATTATAAGTTGTTCTATATTTTGTTCTAGGAATTTATGGAAGGTCACTATACCCTGAATATAATGGTAGGCAACTATCAAGAGCAAATCAAAGAATAGGTATGCCCTATAATTAGTAGATTTCTGAATGTAATTTGAGAAAATAAATATTCATAAAACCTATTGATTATTGTTTATCCATCTATTCACCTGTGTCTGTTCCTCTATGATATAAGAAAATGTAACTTCAAGCTCAAGAACTTGCGAAATTGAACTTCGAATAGTAATGTTGTATATTCTATAGATTTAAGAAGACCAAAAATGGTGATAAGAAGCAATACTTCATTCTATGAGCTCAGGACAAGGATGGACACGTTAAGCCGTCGGTCCCAGCTGCCTAAAAATCAGTCGTTAGGTAATGTCAGAGGCCCTGAAATTGATCAGTTGTGACCTGAAAACTCTGACACCAGACCTGAGTCAGCCAGGTCACTTGATATTATTATTATTATAGGACAGGGACAAATTTAATTGATGGTACAGAATTTGGAAAAAAGTTTGGTGCCTATTAAATGAGGTAAAGATTTCTTTAAAACTGTTTGTGTAGATTTGAGAATTCCAGAAATCGATTCACACATTGTAGTTTAGGTCTTTTAGTTTCCCGAGTTCTAGTGTAATTACGCTCACCATAAACCTGTGACATGATTTAATAAATAGTATTTTACGTCACATGGATGGGAAGGGCCAGTTTGCAGGGCAAGAATGATGTTTCTAGTCGAGGCGTTAGCCGAGACTAGAATTTCATCCAAGCCCTGCAAGAGACATTCACGTCCAAGTAACGTACACTATTTTTGTCTAGAGAAGAATACACTGAGATCTAAAGGAGAAGGAAAATAGAAATAGAAGACATTACCTGCTTGTTCTGAAGCTACTACATGCATTCTATAAAAATAACCTAGTTTACAAATATTCTGAATCAGGAATTTTGTGGAAGGTGACAAACTTCCACCTGGAGCACTAAAAAGCTTTTTTGTCATACTTACTCAATTGCAGCTGTTTTCCATGCTTTAAATCAAGCCGGTAAACAGCGGTTTGCAGAACAAGAAAACATGTGATTTTCATTACAGCATACTATACTGTAAAGAGATACAATGTTCTCTTTACAGTCGAGTATGTTGGGACTCTACTGAGTCCTAATAACATCTGAGTAATTAATATACCAGCTCAAATAAATTAAAGAACTCTTTTAAGGAGTTTCAAGTTATAAGAACTCATCTGAAATCTTATAATTTAGGCCTTTATTATTCTATTTGAGCTCGAAGGGTCTGTCTGTTATGAACTAGGCGCTATGGGCTAGGTCATGTTCATAGAATGCAGTAACTCGAGCATCAGCAGGTAATGGTTTCTCAGCAATATTATTCTTTCTCAGATAAGTATGACAAGAAATATATTACGTAACTTGTACAGTAATGTATTTACTGTATTCGTATAATAATTCTGCCCTCAACTACGTTTCGGGCAGAAACAATCATACTTATGCGGTAAATTATCGATACCGGACTTGTTACGTAAAGTACTATTTAGTCATAGTCATTCAATCTCAGCTGTTTTCCATGCATGAAATCAAGCCGGTAAACAGCTGTTTGCAGAGCAAATAAACATATGATTCTCATTACAGCATACTCTACTGTAATGAAACCATTATGTTCTCTTTACAGTTGAATATGTTTCCTAGTTCCAAAATAGGAACAGCAAAACTGCTACAAAATATACCACCTTCAGCGCTCCAGGTGGAAGTTTTGTCAACTTCCACAAAATTTCTGATTCGGAATTTGTAAACTAGGAAAACTTATGTTTATAGAATGCATGTAGTAACTTCAGCACAAGCAGGTAATGTTTTCTATTTCTCAGTTATTTTCCTTAGATTATTATGGCAAAAAATAGTGTAGGCTACGCTACTTGAATGTGAATGTCTTTTGCAGTGCTCAAATGAAATTCCAGTCTCGGCTAACGCCTTGACTAGAAACATCATTTTCGCCTGCAAAAGGCCCCTTCCCGTCCATGTGACGTGTGCCGAGCACTCTTTTTAATTCAGGCTTTTTCCCAAGTTATAATAGTAAATTTAATACGCAATAGACTAGAGCCATTATTGTAAGTGAGTTAGCGAAATAAATTATTTTCTCTCTCTATTATGAACGGCCATGACTTCGAGTTTCCCATGATAGATATTCAAAAATTGTGGCTCCGAGTCGTCGAGGAATGTAGATTATGGAATTATCTCTAAAACTTAGCCTTCCTGTCGCGACATAAAGTGTGATAAGTTGGAAAACAGCAAGCATTGAAATTATAACAAACTACCGATTTTGCAGTTACTATTTGGTCCAAAGGCTCTAGAAGCCACGCGACGATTGGTCAAATTGATTCCCTTCGCCCAATAGGAGACCTGTTTCTAAATACAGTAGTGGGGATTCCCCAGTCGAGAGACCAGATTACGTTTCGGAGGACACTTTGCTAGGAGCACTACAAGAGTAAAGATGTAGTCACTATGTTTCACCCTTTTTGGGCAAGTTTATAAGTTTATATAATTAGTTAATGTAGGAGCTAGTTTTATTTTTATTAAAGTTTAAATTTTCTAGTAGTGCCATGTCCTGAAAAGTTTAATTGTGTTTCTTCATCATGTACGAATAATTGTTTCTTCAAATAACCGCTAAGGTACGTAAAATAAGGTTAAAATATAATTTAGGGAATTTAATTGATTGAAACTTCCATAAGAGTTTTGTATTAACAAAGCCTGTTATTTTTCAAGTTAATAATATTGATTGAGAATTATCCTTTTGATTTTATTAGTGATGGAAGATACTTATTAATTTTTTCTAAAGAAGTATAGAAAATTTCAGTTACGTTACATTTGAGTTATTGTTTCTGGAGATATATTATCATAGAGTATTGCTGAAAGTCAGGAAGATAGCCTTTAAATTGGAATGAAATTTTTAAGATTATGTTCATATTGAGTTTATGACATTTTATAATTTATATTTTTCAGACTCTGTTTTCTTATGTCATTAAGGCTTTCGAATGATTTAGTAAATTTTTATGATAGAAATCTTAATAGACGAAGAAGAAAGTTTTTCTTTTCCATGAAATTAATATTAATAAATGTTGGCTAGCGCACAAGTTTCCAACAATACTAGTCGAGCTACTATATGAAAAATTATATTTGATTTCGCAAACCAAACGAAAAATATCATATAAGTTAGCATCATTTCCATCTGAATTATTCCTTTCCTAAGAGTATTATATCAATTTATATAAAAGTTAACAGCATAATTAATGAAGTATTCATTTTTCTAAAAGCATTATATTAATTTATTACGAGTGTTTTCATAAATGTTGCATTGTATATTAATGACACTCTGGCAAGTAAATCCGTTTTAATTCAATCTGTGAAATCAGAACGTCAAGATAAAATCTAAATTAAATAACAGAATAAACTCCTGTTTTAGCTTTTGATGAATTGTAGGAAGAGTTAGAAATTAATGCTGTAATACATTTATTTACAGCGGTTCAGGTGTGTCCCCAAACCAACTTCTTGTACTACCACCCCTTTGGTTCCGCAACTTTATGTAACACCGCTTCAAGACACCCGTTCAGACGACAGGTCTAGGGACGTAAGAGGACGTCGCCGTCAAGCCAAATTCAACCGGTAAAACTTCACCGCCAAAAACAAGGTACTGTAACCCCGACGATAAAGCAACGTACAGACCAACGAAAGTGCAGTGTAGTGAAACAAAGGTTCATTCGAGAATGTCAATCAAAAGTGGGGATTCAAAATTATTATGAAATGGGTTTATATGGTTTACTATCGACGAAACTTGGGTTCAACGGGCTTTTCTTTCTTGAGTAATTTTATGTTGAAATTAACTTGTTATTTGATAACTGATATTGTTTGGTTTTGTGACGTATTGCTATCTAAACGGGGATAGCGCCCCCGCGCCCCCGAATCAGATGAAGAATGTCAACAAAGTAACATGAAATTGTTGTTTCTGTTGTTTGATTTTAGTTGCCAATGTTTATTGAAGCTGTTTGTATTTTTCAATTATTTCAAATTGTAGTGTTATTCTATAGTATAAACCTATTAAATCAGGCATGGCAAGATTAATTGAAGTTTTCTTGACTCTAGCCCGTTCACCTGCATGAATTAGGTATAGACTCAGGTATTTTCTAGATGTGTCGGCCTATTTCTAAATTCTAAATTTTATTCAAAATTATCTTTTTTATCATCCTTTAAAAAGGTCAGGCACAGACGTAAGATACTATTCCAACATTGCTTTCCTATTTTTTCCACTGACTATATAACGAGAATCTCACTATAGAGATTCAGTTTTCAAAGAGGCTGTAGGCCTACACGGTAAAAGAGGGACAAATTCAAGTTCAGGAATAACAGTAGGTTCTAACTAACATTACTAAATGAAGTCTCGAAGAAGATTGTTTATTCAAGAAACAGCTTCACACAGATAAATTGAAATCTACTTAAACATTAATTTCAAATTAAAAACTAAACTAATACAATCATGTGTTGCCCACGCACAAGCCTGGGAGTCATGTAAGCATCAGTATTCATCCGCAATGAAAGAGAGAACTATTTTTGACTGGGTATGCAACCAAATAAGTTGATCAAAGAGTGATGATTGATAAGCTACCTGTACCACAAAAAATAACGACATTTTTTGCGGGCTATTTCTTGCTTCGAATCTCTGTGTATTATGTCAGTGTGAGAATCGTTGCTTTACTGGATGGATACTTAGAAATATCAAATAAAAATTTTCTTATTGAATTTCTACGCACTGGCATGGAGTAAAGATACCGTTAACTCGTATATATTGTCTCTGGTACTGGGTCAGCCAGGTTGTATAGCTGAATGCAACATGAATAAGAACGTCTCAATTTCAATGAAGATGCACTCACCTTCACATTCAGACTCTTTTGGATTATGCCAATGCCAGAAATTATAGCTTGTAAATATTCTCGATTTATTCAAGTTAAAATAATTATTGCTTGAATGTAATTTTTTAAGGAAGGAAATAATCTATTCTATTTTCATTTTTGTATTTTATCTGAAACATAACATCGTGTAGCACTGTAGCAGTAATACAGTCTAAGAGTTGTGTCATTTCATGAACCATATTCAATAAATTTGCGTAATTTAAGTGATTTTTTGTAGCATAGTAGTTCGAAAATTACCTGTCATTCACCAAATTGACTCTTACTTTGGAACACATTCCAATTAAATTTGAAAGAAAATGAACGCTGACGATGTGATTTGGTAATTGTAATTTGTAAATCATGTTGAAAAAAAAGGGATTGAAAGATCCAAACAGGGGCAATCCAACGAAAATATTCAAAGAGACAACAACATCATTGATCATAAAAGTTTATTTATTTATCCATCAGATTTTGAGTTGGAGTGTTCCTTATTATATAGAGAGTTTATAATGTATATTTTATGCATAAAATATACGTTCTTACATTCTATATTCTCTGGATCCATATAGTGTAGATCCAAAGCCATGTTGATGCGAGGACTCTCCTGCAAGAATTGGAATATTATTACAATAGCTCAACGATGAATTAGAAATAAGAAAATGAAATTTCAGTATTAAAGTAGAAATTCCCCCAATGAAAACGAAAATAACAGTAATAAAGATAAAAAAATCATATGAGTGGTACTGTAAGGAAATAATTAAGTTTCACTAAGTAGTACCTATCATAGAGAAACAATAGCGTAAGTAGATATCCCATGGTATAGGGCGTTTATGTCGCAACTTTTACTGTTATCTCAAGCCGATTACTGTCGATTATTAATTGTCAATTTTTACTGTTTTGTTGGGGTGAGAGTGTATGAACGGCACAATTCGAGAGACTACCAGCTGCATGGGAAAGAACTATGTGAACTATCGGCTTGAGATAACAGTAGAAGTTGCGAGATAAACGCCCTATACCATGAGATATCTACCTATGCTATCGTTTCTCTATGGTAGTATATTTATCCGCTTGAATATAATAAATAATATTGAGTGACCTGGCTGACTCAGGCTGGAGTTTTCAGGTCACACCTGATCAATTTCAGGGCCTCTGACATGACCTACTAACTACTGTTATCCCCTTGAATGAGAACAAATTAAGAAATGATAAAAAACAGTTAAACGTGTTGCTGTGCGAAAGGGGAAAAGTGAATGAGCGAGAAATAAAAAAACCTCAAAAAAGTGCATCCATGAAAATAAAAAAATAGTTTTGTAGAACGGAATGAATAACTAAGTACGGTACTAGAGAAATTTTACTGTTATAAAATTTTACTTGAATATTAATCAGCTCAGGTCCTACTAGTTTCATTTTGTTTTCTTCAGCAACATACAAGATTTCTCGGATTTTTCATCTATTCCGACTTGCTAGTATTGATTCATCCAGAGAGAGATGTTTCGATATGATTATGTTGATTAATCGATTTAAAATTGATGATATTAGAGTACTTGATACTGTAATATGGTATCATTCTTAATATGGAAGTACTGGTTCTCTGGTAATAAAGTTCTGTAAGAAAAAAAGTTAAAATTTACACAAAAATTATACAGTAATTGTATTGTAAAATTTACAGAATGTACTTTGTACTGTTTTTCATAGTACTGCTGTTACAGTACAGAATTTGGTCCATTGATTAAGGGATTGAAGAAAATTAATAAAACAATGGTGCGGTAATAACAACAGGGATAACTCACCAAATATTTTGCAGAATTTTATTTTAAACCTTATGACGAAAGACGTGTAATCTATAGTTGCCTGGCAGTTCTGAAAAATATATCAAATTGGGAATTATCTATAATAATCACCATAAAACCATAACCATAAATCACATAGATTCATAAATCATCATCCATTCTATGTAAATTACAAACTTCATTTTGTATATGCCTAACAACCACTGAAAATGGTAAAAAACAATAACTTTGACAGTATTTATTATCCATCAATATATACAGTATATATAGTTTGTATCCCATATTTACTTGTATATATAGTTTCTATCCAATATCCTTCCTGTGAGAAGTGAGAACTCAAGTCATAACCAGAGCTTAAGAATAATAATTATTGTTAATATGATACTTATGGAGATAATAGAGGATGATGAAAGTAATTACATATCATGATAATAAATAGATTAATTATTCCATAAACTGAAATGGAATGGATGGTACATATTAGCGGTACCAGTTAAGATTCTTTCTAAGGAAAATTTACAGTCTACTTAAAAACTCACAGTTGAGGCCTTTTTCCAGACTACTTGCATAGGTGGAATCATAAAATATCTCAACCAGTTTATTGTAGTTTTGATATTGTTTGAAAATGCAATAAAATCCAAATTAAAAAATAAATGAATTTCAACTCACGTAGATATGATCATAATTCCTCTTCATGAACTTGAAATAATCCAATGTGTATATTCTCTTCTGTTTGGAAGCCTGGGAACATTAGAACATTTCAAATAATTTATTATCAGGTTATATTTTTATTTTGTTTTTTCTTTCATTGAAAGTGAAGTTTGATGGAAATCTACCGAGCATAATCCTACTACGAAAACTAAGCAAGAATATTAATGTTGATAATAATATCCTACCAATCACTTAATATCTTATCTTAATCACTTACCCACTTGTCTTCAAGCTCTTCATGAAAGTCTTATAATTTTTGCATCCACTGATTTCAATACTCCAACAATAGAGATACAATTCCACAAGATTTTGAGTATTTGGTGATTAGTGTCAAATAAACAACATCAATTCTGTAGGATTTATTTTTATATTATCCAAGCGAATAAATTTCTATAAAAGTAGTTACTCCTATAGTATTGTGAATAATTTATTGGAACATTGGTGCAGTAAACAGACAAAGAGTTGTAGTTTTCTACTAGGATTCTGTGCACTAAAGGAGGAATTCAAAAACATTAAGTTTATCCTTTTTAAGTATTAGACTTAATTTTTAAGTATTACCTGTGATAAGCCATAAGGAAGTGTGGCTACATAGGGACCATAAAAGAATTGCAGGTCTTCAACTACAGTCTGTGCTTCATCTGTGTACAATTTTATGTTGTCTCTTGGACAAAAACGATTGAGAAATTTTATTCTGATTGATGTATTTCTCTGAATATCCTCCTGAAAATATAGATCAATTATTGAATTTATTGCACAGAACACGAAAGTTTTCAATTCTTTTACTAACTGAAAATATTACTCATTTTCGAAATAATTGAGAAAAACTGGTCATATTGTCAATTCCACTTTGTCTAGTTTTAAAAGCCAACTGTATCAGTTTTAACAGGGTTATATTTGAAATGTAATAATGAATAAAGTGGAATTGACAATAGTGTTTCAATATAATCAGTGTTTGAATTATGGACCAGTTCTACAATATCAACTCTATTCAACAAATTTTAGTTAACTCCGAAGTTGGATTTTCTCACATTAAGGCTCAACTTACACTACCTCGACTCAAATCGTACGACTCCGGTCGAGGATATATATTCCAGTCTCTCGACCTTACGACTTTCTTGCTCATTGCCACTACTTCAGTTCCTTGCTACTCCATTTCTAACATCACATTATGAGATCGAATTCGTCACTACTGAGCATATAACAAATTTTATAATATATTATTATTATGAATATATCATCTCATCTAATTCTTATTATTTTCTTATCTGAAGTAGTAAAACATCACTTTCATAAAAGATAACCTCACATTCTTTAAAAATACATGTTACTTCGCAACTCAAAACGAGGCTCGACCAACATGTCGAGTACACACTCGACTCAGTCTCACAGTCGTGAGGTCGCGGAGACTAGAATCGACTGGTCTGAGTGTCGCCATTTGAAAGAACATGCTGCGTCGCGAACAGACTAGAGCCGCAGTCTCTTCTCGACTTGAGTCGCGTAAGTGTGAGTTAAGGCCCCAATTCAGGCATTTTAAATACGGCTGGAAATCATAAAGGAGTTGGTATGTGTAGCTAAACCACAGACTTGCTGCACAGTAATTTTTTCCACTGCAATTTAAAGATAAATTATCATTTCATAGAATAAATTATTAAAATTCATGACAATCAACAAGTGTACATTTGGTCACAAGTAATTAATTTTTACACAGGTCCATGGAAATCATACAAAAATAAATTCCACTTATGTCACATTTTCATTAAATCAAGAATGTCAATACTTTATTCATTATAAATATTAGAATAAATAATGGTCACATGTAATTAACATTTTTACACAGGTCCATGGAAATCATACAAAAAAAGTAATCTCACTTACGTCATTAATTCGAGAATGACTATACTTTATTTATTATTGATTGAACTTAACGTAATAGTAGAATTTAACGATGTTTAACTCACTGAATATCCGACGATTGAAGCGATCAACATCAACATAATCATAACTATGTGGAGCTTCATATTAGTTGATACCGGTCAGGATAGTTAATTGATTTTGTGATATAAAAATCTCACTGGTAACTCAAATATGAAACGATAATCTCAACCAACGTCTGACTGGAGTCTCCATTTATAGCTTGCTGCTTAGCCTCATAGGATACTAAGTTGGATGGTTTCTAGGACTCAGAAACAATTGTGCTTTTCGATACTTTCTTACATTATTTGTATCTGTATGAAGGAAATTTTTCAAAAGTCACAAAGCTCTCTGTTGAAAAAAAATAATAATATTACCATTTAACTTGATTTCCATAATCTATCATGATTTATGATGCATAGAAATGTAGTAAAGTTCAAAAACACTCATGAAGTCGTCTTGAGCTCAAATTGTGCATGTTAACAGTAACTCATTGTCATTGACTCAATCTGTCTTACAAAAAATATTGTCATGACTCATTAAAAACCAATAATTTTTATTTACGGATCGAATTCACTTGAACATACCATGAAATTGTATTGATCATGAAGTGCTCTAATATAGTTGTCTGTTTTATTCTTGACGGTTGAAGCTTCAAATATATGAGCTCACTACAGTAAGTGTTGATATTGCTATTTCGTAATCATGTATCGTTATTGATGTTTGTCATCGGAGAGAGTATTTTAAGCCAATTGTGTTTTGAAATTTTGCTTATTTGAGGTTCTTCATATTTCATGATAAAGAATAGGAAAAATGAAAAAAGGAGATGAAAAATATGTTGAAGAGAGAAGGTGATAGAAAAAGTAGAATAAAAAAATAGAAGAAGATAGAAAGATGAGAAAGAAGTGAATGGAAGAGAGAAAAACTTTGTGGAAGAAGAAGAGGAATAATAAGATAAAGCAAAAGGATGACGAGAAGAAGGCTGAGAAGTACTCAACAAATTTGCATTTCCATCAGCAAACTGTTTCCCCTCTTTATCACTCTCTCACACACTCCCCCCTCATATTCTCTCTTACCCTCTCTCTTTCATTTTCTCCCTCACAGTGTATCGTTCATCTCTCTCTCACTCCTCCTCTCTTACTCTTTTGATACCACTCAATTCTACCCTGTCTGTCTCTCTGAGACACGTATCAAAGTAAAATGCAAACCCTCTTTCTTACTCTATTAGCCAGCCACAAACAACTCAAGGTACGTGATCACTATTTTCCACCTATCCTTCTTCTTCACCTTCTTCTCCTTCTCCTTCTATTCCTCACCATTCCTTCATCCTTTTTCATCATCCTAAACTTTTTTCAGGACTAGAGTGTGTCCCCACCCTGAAAACAAACTGTCAAAACAAATTTGAACTTTGTCAATCTAGGAGTGAAAGGAAGGGTAGACGGTGAAAAGGGTCCAGCCACCCTTTCCCCCGTCGCCCCTCAAAACAATCTAAACCAACATTCAAATGGATTTACAATATTCTGTGCAAAGCAATAATTTTCAGCTCTGCCAAACAATGAGCCCCGTTGCTTACTGTATGTCATTATTTTAGAGATTGTCATAAATCTGAATCATTTTTAGTTCAGTACAAGCATAGAGAAAGAATAGCGTAAGTAGATATCCCATGGTAAAGGGCGTTTATGTTGCAACTTTTACTGTTAACTCAAGCCGATTACTGTAGATTATTGACGATTTTTACGGTTTTGTTGGGGTGTGAGTGTATGAACGGCAAGAACTGAGTGTGTAGGAAAGAACTATGTGGACTATCGGCTTGATTTAACAGTAAAAGTTGCGACATAAACGACCTATACCATAGGATATCTACTGGGAAAGCTACAATAATTATATGATGAACAATACTTCCTCCAGACCAATCTAGGCCCAACTTCCAAATTCTATAAGAATCTCCAATCAAATTCAAAACATTTGATGACTACTAGAATTGATCGGGAATTTTTTTCAAACTTGTTCAAAGTGATTCAAATAGAAATCTATTCTCCCGAAAAATATATCTATTCTACTATAATCTTTTATTAATAAAACAAAATAAAATCTTATAGCACCCTTTATTTTTGAAAAAGTAGCCCATGTCAATGAAGTGTTTTTTAATCTTTTATTATTATTATTCTATTTTCTATAATCTATTCTTCCTCCTTGACATGAAGTCCTCATTGAAAACATCATTCAATGCAGAACACAAACATCATTTTCTATCAAGTTGTTCTATGGTCTATGCCTATGATAAGGGTCTAGGCCCAATTATCAAGTTCCAACACTCTATAATTTGAATAGATAAGTTTGATCATTCTAATCAAAACTGATCAAAGCAATTCTCAACAGATCTCTGCATTGAATATTAAGAGCGGGGAGAGAACATAAATAACAACTGATCTATCGACCATTTGTTGCCTTTCCGTTGTCAAGGAGAGTGTACGTAATTCAGCCAGACGAATTGTTAAATAGTTATAGAGGTTTCCTAGCAACCCCCAACCCCCTCCCACTGGTGCCCCGTAATGCTGTTTTGTATTCCGGACGTGGAGTCAACACCCCCCTCCCACCACAAGCCGACCGCACAGTTGAATTTCAAATTGTGCAACTGCAAACCACTCACTGCCCACCCTGTATATACCGTAGTTAATTTATCGAGAGCAATATAGACATATACAACCGGCTGACCGCAGACCGGTAATTGAATTTCAACTACTGTTTCAGTATATATAGATCACTGCTCACTGTTGGCTGTGTCTTCATGAATATTGGGTGGCTGAGATTGGTCTCAAACTCGCAAAACTAGTGAACTGGGAATAAAAGATGGCGAATCAGTGCTCACCACGTGTTTTTGCATGCAATTGGATTTTTGATTCAATACAAACACAAATTTTACTACCACAAGAAAAATATGCGACCAAAAAATAAATCTTACTATTTATATTGGGAGGTACCGGGGCAATTGGGAGGTACCGGGTTCGATTCCCGGGCTGGCAACTAATTTTTGGATAGTAGTTCTCATCGAATTTCCATCTAGCTCTTAACCCTGTTGTCAATGTCTGCAGTAGCAGAAGTCTTCGGGGTGATTTGCAGCATTTATTTAGGATTTTCGTTAAATAATAAATATATGTTAGTTAGCATTTGAATAAATGCATTCTCTATTTAATTCCATCTCTTACTATTTCATGTCATCCCTGATTAATATTGAGAAACTCGATTCATAATCTTGGAAGAATTTGTGAACATTAGGTAAAAATTCATAATTCACATGAGGTTTGTACCAAGAAACATTTTCACAGCTCAACATTTGCAGGTTTTATTTTCATTCCGAAGAGGTTGTGTTGAAAGGTAATGATAATCTTTGAAGCATATCGCAAGAAGCACATGTTAGCTAGAAATTTCTACCAGAAAGAGTTCAGCGGTCATGTTCATAAAATAAATAATCACAAGTTTTGAGTCAAGAGACTACAACAATAACTTTATAGAATACTAGTAGGTAACCCGTGCTCCGCAAGGGTATAATTGAAAACTTGACAAACTGATGTACAAACTTGATGTACAGAAATCTTGAAGAATATAAAATAGGCTTTAATTCGAAATAGAATGTATATGCAAAATTTCTACTTAATCAGTCCAGTTGTACAGTCGGGATGATGAATTTCGTCATCCGTGAATTTCCCATCCTATACGTGTAAAAGTCAATTCTTTCCTTTATTATACAGATTGTCCTTATGGATCCATAAAAAGTTTTTATAAAATTCATCTCATTTATGAGAGAAATTGAACCTCATCTCTATTCATGATTGTTTTTAGAGTGCCAAAGAATCCTACATAAGATGAATGAATGCTTGTGGGGTGAGGAAGCCGTACAACGGATTCAATATGAGTTACAATGAAAAAGGAAGCTACTTAGAAGGTAGTTTAAGAAAAAACCTGATGAACAATGAAGAAGTATGTTAATATAATAATGAAATTTTGTTTCGATAACAAACAAAGATAACAAGAGAAAAATTCAACTATTTGAACTCTATGATACCATAGAGTATGGTATTAGCTAATAGAGATACTAACTATAGAGATAGCATAGGCTATGCGCTGTTAAGCTGTCTTTTCTCTATCGCATCAAGGAGTTGAAATATGCTATGCTTATGTTATCTTCTCTCTATGGTATTAGAGAGTTCAAATAGTTTAATTTTTCTGCAAGATCTTTTCTATATGCTTATACTTATCCACGTTTTTTGAAGAAATCTTAATTTCAGATAACTTTTTCCAGTGATATAAATAGATTTGAAAACTCTATTGAAAATGGTAGACTGCTACTATTCATTGTGCTTCAAATGTCACACTGTACTGCTTCATCTTTGTTACTGGCTCCACACCTACCAAATTGCCAAAACACGTCTCCAACAACTTCCAAAGCGACTTCATGGTGCTCTAATGAAGCCCATTCTAGAATATTGAATACGTACGGAGAAACAAAAACTCAAATTTGTCATGATCGCAAAGATACCACTCATTGCGAGCGAAACTTGCTTTCTGTTTGTCAAATTAACATTTCCAACTGCTCATTTTTTCATTTATTATTTTTTGTACAACTTCAATTCATGTGAATTCAATAAAGGATCTTTTCAATGCCTGCTTTTTTCTATTATTTTTGTGGTGGAAGATACTTTCTGGTGCGGTCAGAGAAAAATGTATTGGAGAGAAGGTTGCGTTAATTGTTGTCATTTGCATATTGCATGTTATTACAACAAGTAATGACTTCAAGATGAGTGTTGTACAACAAACTTCTTTCCTTACATATCGTAGCTGTGAGTAGCTGTACTTCTCAATTTGAATTTCTATATCAATCTTAATACCTTTTCTCTACTTCAATAATTGGTACCTCTTCATATTGTCTATATTCTACAATACCCATTTCTAGAGGCTCCTTTCATATTTTTTACCTCTACTTCATTAATTCTCATTGTTGTGAAATTTTATTTTAACCTGTGTGCTTTTATTTTAACAGTTTCCCTTAAACGTTCATCATGTTTTTCAGTAGTAAGAGATTAAATTGGAATTTCAAGTACAAAATAAATATTGGGAATGCGAATGATAAAATTTATTATGTTAAATGTAAAATAGATTTGTATGGTGAGTACATATTTGTGAAGTACATAATGTATAATTCAGCTACTAAATTACATAGATTATCATCATCTTGCAAATAAAATTACTTGGTAATCTATATGTGAAAAATGGATAACGCAGTGAACCATAGAAGACGATTTTAAAACTGCAACGAATTAAGAAAACCTGTGTAGGTTCAGAATAAATCCATAACATGTCATTACGCTGAGATATTAGATTTGTTGTCCCTAAAACTCAGAAACATTCCCTTTCAGTCTTCTTTGAAAATAGTTTAGTTTGAATGTTCCAAGATAATCAAAGCCAGCCTCTTCTGCTTCTTAAAAGAAACCCAAAAACTTTGATAAGAAACCGATTACATGTGGAAACTCTAAAAGAAGCTTGATGGAGCCTATACAAACAAACTCACGGCTCAGCTTTAGCAAATGTCTATTCGTCTATTGTGTTTGCAGATCTTGCATCAATGCAAAAACCTTTTTTAGTTTGCACAATCACGTCTTGTAAGGTCCTTCGGTCCTTGGTCCTTCTCTCAGGACACTTGATCAAACATGACGTACAATTGCTTCTCTATGCAGCCTACGTCTAGGGTTGAATGAATAGTTTAAGATGGGGAGAATATTTGCACAGCATAATATAGAACTACTGTATTCCCTTTTGCGCCCCCAGGATCAAGTGTCCTTTCTGGATGTCCTTGAAAGATCATTGATACTGGTTGTGTGGAACAGATGTTAAGGTTGAGATGGTGACTGCCGGGTATGGAATGCCACCTTCAATTTTCAATCTCCAAATCTCACTAACTCGAATATTAGTATAATTTTTTATCAACTTTGCATTGAAACTAACATAAAGCCACTTCAAAATATCTAATGAGACAAGTGAGCTATTTTCAATACTGCAAAATTCATTCAATAATTGTAAATTATAATTCTCTTCATTCAATAAATTCAAATTTTATATTGTGACTTTTAGTTGTTGTTTCCATAATATGTTATTAATATGAATTTGTATGAGGAATATCAAAGGCTTTGCCTGTTTACCTCTTCCAATAACATTTCAATGATAAGTGACTCTGTACAAATAAATAATAAATACATTAATTAATAAATTTTCATTATTTCAGGTGTAGCAAGTTAGTTGAATATAAGTTTCTTCAAGTGTGGATTCATCATATCTTCTACAATAGGAGAGAATTCATACTTTTTTGCTGAGGATGATGCCTACATGATCTCCACGCTTGTTCCTGATTAATCAGAGAGTTGATGAGAGATGAGTGGACCTATTCCATCACTATTATTACTATCTTACTATTTACTATTTTACCTATATTACTATGTATTTTATAAACATAACAGCTTTAGTTTTACCCGAACCACCAGGAAGCTATTTTCAAACTCATATGACTTGTGGAGGAGCTTTTCCAACTTATCCAGCTACGATATTCAGGGATAGATCCACTTCCAACTTATATTACAGGTGAAACGGTTCACTGAAATACAAATTGAGAAATACTGGCTTGGTAAATACTGAAATCAATCTTCCAAGAACGTAAGCAATCATTTTCTTGTTACAGCTCAATCTAAGCATTCTAAACAGTTATTTAGGAAGACTTTGAGGGGTGAGTTTTTCTTCTTTTCATTATAGGGGTATACCACCCTCAAATCATGAGAAATCGCCCGGGGCTTCCATTGAAAATAAGGAGGGAGCGTTTGAGAAAATTAAACACGGGAAATTTGAACGAAAGAAAAAATACCTGCAGGACTTTGAAGACGGAAGACGATGGTTCTCCTGTAAATAATACAAAGGCAACAATTTGCAGTTTTTCTGCTGTTGTTTTGACATGATTGGGGAAAACTTTTGCTGATTCTTATTTCAAAAATGTCTGAGGAAGAAATCTGATATGAAAAAAACTAGGAAATTCACTCATTTTTGCCCTGGAGGGACATCAATCATTTAACCCTCAAATTAAAGGCATAATAGCATTGTTTCCTTTTTCATCATCTCAATTATATTATCATGCCCGTAAGAAAAGTAAATTGCTAAATAGATCCTTGAATATTAATTTTGTTTAGGTGATACCATTCTGGAGATACTTCCTATTTTTAATACAATAATTGTAATAATTTGTGTAACACACAAAGAAAATTAATATAATAATATTGATAAACGAATTATTCACTTTCAATGAAGGTTTAAAATGCTTGAATATGTGCGCCATACAAATATTATAATTCGATTATCAATTATTATATTAATTTTCTTTGTATGTAACACATGAAAACAATCTTTTATAAATGAACTATAATAATCAATGTATCGTACCTTCTAGGGCTGCTAAATATTTTCAAACAAATACAACATTTTTTATGACGCTTGAAAATAACCTTATGAGTAGCAAAATTCTTGATGAGAAGACAAATGGGTACGAGTTTTTTTGTTTGAGAACTATTATTAAAAGTGTAGTCAATGCTGGAACAAATAGGAAAGTTCCATTAGAAAATTATATTCTTCTAGGCATGAGATGAATAGTAACACGTATTAAAATGTTTCCAAGAATAACTACGCTGTTAGGTTTTCTTATCTGTCATTCATCAGTAATAATTAGTCATCTTTTGATGTATTCCAGAATTGAAGGAAATTTTCACAAGGCAATGATATTCTAAAATCATACATACGGCGATACTATCTCATACTAACATGCTTTGGTAATTTTCTAGGTTTTTATTTCCTTGGAACTGGAATAATTATAATCAAGACAAGTGAATAGAGTAGAGAACTGATAAGCATTTGCGGATTGTTGGATTTTAATGAGACATGTAGATGATTTATTTAGATCTTTCAGATCATTATTTAGATGATTTCATGTAGACCATTTTTTAAAGATGTAGTTTAAATGCTTATAGATCAAATTTATGAAACTCAAATCTTCTTCATTATCGTTTTCATTTTCTCTTATTTCAATTCGCTTTCTCTCTTCTCATTTTCTTCTTCTTTTTATTCCTCTTCTTCATATTCTTCTTCTTCTTCTTCTTCTTCTTCTTCTTATGCTTCTGCTTTTTCTACTCATTCCTCTCTTCCTTTTTTCTTGTATTTTCTTTCCCCTGCCATTTATCCTACTCATCATCTTCTCCTTTATGAGAATTATAGCTTTATTACTGTCCTAGAGAGAATATCAGACTCTATGAAACAATACTAAATAATGGTACAAGTCCTATAGAATCGTTGCAGATGTTTCCACTATCGTTTTATATTAGCATAAAAATTATGGGAGAACGGAGAAATGAACAATCGACATCCCTGGGGTGTTGTTTTTATAGTTTTTTTATGTCCTTTTTATTTCGAAACTGTGGAAACTGAACAATGAATAGTGTTAAAACTCATGAAAAACTATTCTTTAGACACTTGTTTCATGCTTCTTTTGTATTATCGCTATAAAACTCACCTCCTGTATCATATTCTCGGATTATTCTGGGATGATTACAATCTCTCAACCACTGGAACTTTCGTAACAAATATTAAAAATACATGAAAGATTTTCGTTGGATTCTTAATAATTAGAGGAATTAGCATTTTTAGTGAACACCTAAAAACCTCGTCGAAAAATCTGGTGTGGTACACTCACACAACTTTCCTTGCTCATTGATCTATAAGCCTGATTCTTAAACGAGGATAATCTAAGGGAATAACATTATGCCGATTGGCGGCTAAATAATTTTATTAAAACTACGATTATACTATTGTTATAGTTTTCAGAGTACATTTTCCTTTGTTTGAATTATGAAATTTGAGGATTCTTTGAAAGTTGTCAAAACAGCTGTTCTACAAATTTAATAAAATATCGACGTGTGTTCTTTTGCTCTACCCACCTATCTCAAGCACGAGAAGGAGGTTACAAAGTAAATTTCTCAAGGATGGGGTTTTCTTAGTTTCTCAGGGAGGAGACTCATGCTAGTTGATAGAGCTGATAAATTTATACAGGGTATGAATTTGAAAAAATCAGTCAAGTCATTCTTGAGAAAATCGAGAAAAACATTGTTTTTTAGTACTTATCCGCAATTTTTCTCAAGAACATTACGGAGCTCCTGCAATTTTCCCAGAAATGAGACTCATGTCATTTGATAGGGCTTATAAATAGCTATCCATGGTATAAATTTGAAGAAATCGTTAGAGCCGTTTTCGAGAAAAACGTGAGAAACATGGTTTTTTAGTCATTATCCGCCATTTTTCTCATGAATATTACGGAGCTCCTGACATTTTCTCAGAAATGAGACTCATGTCAGTTGATAGGGCTTATAAATAGCTATCCATGGTATAAATTTGAAGAAAATCGTTAGAGCCGTTTTCGAGAAAAATGTGCAAAACATGTTTTTTTAGTAATTATCCGCCATTTTTCCCGCCATCTTGAATTGAATTTTATTGAATTTCTTATTGTCGGATCCTCATGGTATAAGGACCTTAAGTTTAGAATTTCAAGTCAATCGGTTGATTAGCAATAGAGTTATCGTGTACACAGCCGCACATACACTCATATACACACACACACACACACACACACACACACACACCACACACACACACCACACACACACACACACACAAATCATGTTTTTGGACTCAGGAGACCTTGAAACGTATAGAAAACTTGAATTTGGGGTACCTTAATTTTTTTTTGGAAAGCAATACTTTCCTTACCTATGGTAATAGGGCAAAGAAAGTAAAAAGGCTTTTAGACCATACTCTATTTAGACCGTACTCTTCGATGGGTTCCAATCCAGTATGAAATTCAAATCTTATGTTTCAATACTATAATACTTCATCGTAGATTGTTATTGCAAAATATTATTAGAGATGATACAATCTTTAAAGAAACCTGGAAGCTCCAAGTTTGATATAAGTAGAATACACTTTCGTCACTAGCTTTCTTCTAACAGAGAATTTATTCTTTTCAAGACAAAACATTCAAACTCATAATAGAGCCCTCGAAGATCTCCAGCCTCTCAAATTCAATTTGAGACTAACTTTTCCTTTAGTTTGACGATCCCTGCCGCCCAGAACGTTAAAATAACCTACTAAAAACTTTTTACGAAGGATGATTTCACGTCTGAAAGGTTTCTAATGTCATTAACAAGAAAATTCTTTTTGTTTGAAAAACTAAGTCCTACTTATTGGGGGGTTCGTCGCCAGATTTGAGTTGAAAGCTCATGTAAACTCTTAGCTTACTGCGAACCAACCTTGTATGGGTTCTTCTGAGCTGTTGGGTTTCCCTTATAAAATGAGAAAGAATCGGGATAGAATGGATAATTCTGTTTATGGCGCACTTTTTCACAGGTTTTTAACCTTAGTCAACATTCTGAATTCAAATCTCATCACTTTCACAGAGTCAAACTCACAAATACTTAAATCCCTATTACTGGAATCCTTTTCTCCCTGAACACTGTATTATGCTACTTATTGAAACTCTGGATCTTCAAATATCAAACATGGACTGTCTATTATTGTAGGAAGTTGCACCATACAGCAACCACAAATCCCATCTTTTCAAGCCAGCTATGTTGAATTGTCCAATCTATAGTGAGGTCCACGTTATAATGGCAGTGAAGGAAGATAGGAGAAAAACGTTGCCAAGTCTCTCCATTTTGCCACTGACTGTACACAGCTGTTACTCAATTCATCCCATTAAATTTAAACTTATAAAAATTATAATTTCCTTGATAAAATAATCAATTTAATGTCACATTAATCAAGAAAATATATTTCTTCATAATTTGATTCAAAAATTTGCTTTCATACCTGAGATCAGATTTTTATTTTTATACAAACCTGAAATGGCGGCTAATTTAAAAAGCTGTGATACAACAATCTGAATTTCAAAACAACAGAAATTAAGTGATTTGGTAGGTATTCTATTCCAATTTCTTTTTAAAATAATAGAAAATTAGAAATCCTATTCAAAAATAAGTAATTTCAATGGATTAATTCTGAAATAACTTTTCAATATTATTTATACCGGTATGAAGTCCAGGATGGTTAGTTATCAACTTTTAAAATGTCATTTCAGGTATTTTAATTTGTGTTTCTCATACGGTAATGTTTAAAAATTATTTCATTGTTTTAAAAATATATTTTAAATCAATTATACGACTTGTGTACTCAAGTATTTTGATAGAATGAAGAAAAAAAATGGCGATTGTTTGGAAAAAAAAGAGAATTGTTTGGTCAGTTTTGTACAGTCACTGTCAAAAGTGAATATAAAATATTCTGGCAAATAGACAACATTGCAAAGCGAGAGAGAGATAGTGCTATCTGTTTTGTTGTATGATAGAAAAGGACAGGAACAGTATTGTCAATCGTACACTGCCATTATAATGTGGACCTCACTATAGAGTGAATGTCAATAAATTAATGGTAGGAGTGGTTATGATGTTTCCAATAAATATCCTTTGTTGAATGAGTTTAATAAATAACTAGCAAGTAACTGGTTTACAAACTGAAAACTTGACGTAATGAAATCTTGAATAATTGAAAATAGACCTATAACCATCCTCGGTAAATGAAGAATTTACATGCAAAATTTCAAGTGAATCAGTCCAGCAGTTCAGATGTGATGAAGCGTCATTCGTGAACTTCCTATCCCGTACGTGTATAAGCCAGTTCTTTTCTCTATTATACTAGAGACCTCCTGGGTTGAAGAACTCGCTCATGAACTGTTGTATTGATCTCTGATATCCGCAACTTGTGATTATACAGAGTTGGTGAGAATTATTATGGGAACAGCTAAATATATCTTTTACAAGTATGATATCACAGTAGTAGGTTCCATGGGAATCCTATTCCAATTGAAAAAGAATTTTCTTTCGCTCCAAAACTTTTGTCCGCCATCTTGGATCCGTCATATGGATCCAACTTAATTTGAAATCCAGCTTCATTTCGAATTCAACTCCATTTTTTCAAATGGGAAGGTAGTCATGTGATACGTGATTTCGATAAATAATTTCAAAGGAAAATTTATGGCGAAACCCGCACATCTCAAACCGTTTCAATGATCTCAACATTTCTAAGGTACTAATAAATGATACAAAAATGGAATGAATGAGTACGGTACCTATACATTGAATAATCAAATGTTAGTGAACACTACAGTAACTATATTACCCATATAGTTATGTAATATAGTTATGGGTAATATAGTTACTGTAGTGAACACTAATAGTAGCTCCTACTCAAACTTAGGAGACAGAGTTAGTTGGTCTGTCTAACGTTGGCTCCTACTCACATTTTAACACTATGAGCAAAAACAATTATTTATCATAGCAACACTGCTATCACAAGTAGTATTAATAATGTGTATGTTACAGACAGGCAGACAGACGTTAACGGAAGCTAGTTAATATAGAACTTATAGATTAATGTTGTGTATTTTCCAGCTGAAATCATGTGTCGGCGCATAAAGTCTGTCTGTTTGACAGTCTGTGTGACAACTGCCAAGTAATACCATCAGCTTCTTTAAATGAATACCAAAATTACAGAAATAGCATGCAAATAATTCCAGCTTACTGATAAATGATAAATCAAAAAAATTTTTTTTCTTATGAACTTTCAATGTTATTTTTATATCCTGAAAAAGTAGGAAGGAGTTAGTCAATTTTGTTGTTCAACTAACCTGACCTGTATGTTCGAACGGAATGATCGAAGAATTCGTGTTCAAAATTTGAAGCTAATTGATCAATTCTCTCCAAAGTTCTTGTCGAACATACATACAAACAGAAAACGACTTTGGGCTCTAGTAAGTCAAAAGTGAGAACTTCGCTTACGCTCGTTCAAATATAGATAGATTATTGATGCGATCAAGTAAAGTGCATCAATAATTCATTAATAAGGCTGCAATGATGTTATCAATGTTACTCTTTCAAATTGACTCACTGAAATTGAAGGAAATAGGAATGAGAAATGGAAATAGATTGAGACAGCACTAGTAGTGGCAAGATCAAGACAGATGGAATGTATTCGTTGTCTGTCAAGACTCTGCAGACGTTATATTGAATTGTCCAAAGTGACAAATAAATAAAAGATGATAAGATGCGGAAGCCCTGGCTGTGAGAGTGAGAGAGAAGGAAGATGTTTCTGCAGTGTGTGTGAGTGAGAAAGCAAGCCGTAGGAAGCCGCTAGTTTGTTAATATGGAAACCATAAATCAATTTAGGAGACGGTGGGTCCAGCCTACGGGATCTATCTCTCTATTATTGCTTCTGCTTGACACTTAACACGGCTTGCCATTCTCACATGTATCATCTCGTTGGACGGATGCTAAAGGATTTCATAGGAAGGAAGAGAATGATGAGTTATCAAGATTTGGAGTGAGATGGAAAGAATAGGGTGAGAAGGGAGTGAAAGGAGTAGAAAGACGAGATGAGCGATGAATGATAACATTTTTTTAAGCTAAAGAATGCGGAGGAGGAGGACAAATATGTGGGGGAGGGAGAGAGGAGGAAAAGAAAGAGTAGGAAGAGGATCAGGAATGTAAATCCGAGGTAAATCGATATAAAGTATTCAAATTGAATATCATAAAATTAATATTCTCTACAAATTCCTGCCATGAAATCCTACTAGTCTATTAGTTTAGTGGCCGTCTATAGTCTGTAAATAGTTTCATACAACTTGAACTAAGAAAGGGTATTGTCACTAAGTGAGTAAGTGAAGTAAATAAGAAAGTAAAGTCACCTAAAGAAAAATATTGATTGAAAGTGTAACAAAATGGATTTTCCATGAATTTAATTACACTTAAACACTGTTGATTCATCTGATCAAATTGTCGATTGATTAGGATAGGTGAATTGCTAGTTTTAATCAATCATGAATCATATTTATGACTATAAATCCATATTATAATAAAAGAAAGAATTTGCTTATACACGTACGGTATAGGAAACTCATGAATGACGCATAATCACGTCTGAACTACTGGACTGATTGACATAATTTTGAATAAAGATTCTTTATTAACCGAGGATGGTTATAGGACGATTTTCAGTTGTTGAAGATTTCAGTACGTCAAGTGTACAGTTTGTCAAGTTTTTAATTAGAACCTTGCGGAGCATGGTACTAGTCTATACTATGATAAAGGAAAGAATTGGTTTATACACGTACGAAATGGCAAAAGTTATGTTTGACGCATCATTACGTCTGAACTACTGGACTGATCAACTTGAAATTTTGCATCAATATTATTAATTTACCGACAATGGATTCGCCAATTTCAAATTCTTTCAAATTGACTCACTAAAATTGAAGGTAATAGGAATGAGAAATGGAAATAGATTGAGACAGCACCAGTGTTGGCAAGAAAATAGGTCAAATTTTCATATTGTCAAGTTACTAATTGGACCCTTGCGGAGCACGGGTTACCTGCTAGTCATAAATAAAATAATAATCCATCACAAATAATGGAATTATTGTCTTCTACGGCACTAACTGGCATGAACTACCTTTAAGTCCACCACACGTCATTCCAACATAACCACTTAGCATTTTCTTGATCTCGGATGAAAATTTATAAGTCTCACCTTATAAAAACCTCAGAATGAACCAAGTTTGTACAATAGACGGGACAAGTGATTGGCATTGAACGCCGTTTAAGGACGTTTGCACCACCAGTCATTCATCAGTTGACGGTATTCTCAATATCACACATACTCAACACAAACAACTCTCACATGCTCGTCAAAGGCCCACCACGAATCTGATGACTAATTCACCTGATTTTCCATTTTCATGGAAATCCATTTTGCATTTTCGATTGCGGATTAATAACGCGGCGTTTGCACCGCACCGCAACGCTGATTTCAATTATCGACTCTCTCCCTCCAACTGATGATTGGCGGCCATATTGAATTTAACCGACCACTTCGCTGTCAACCCTCTCCACCCTCGTATGCAGTAAAGTGCATCAATTAGTGCACACCACTATTGCATTCAATAAATATTGAATGCACACGTTTTGAATAGAGCAGGAAATAGGCTATAAGCCTTTCATAGTGGAATACGCTAATCAGCTTATCGTTACATGAAGTAAAACTAAATCTGTTTGGAGAATGTATTTTATTTATCAATTTGTGTATTCATTCAATCAATTGGGGATATGTATTAAACATGGAATAAGAACAGGCACTCACTCAAGATTGATCCATTCCAAATTCATATAACTATCCAATATATACTCGTATTTAAAATAGCTTTGTATCTATTTTGCTTAACCTCTTCTTCTTCCTCCTTGCCTTTTTCCCATTTTTTGGGGCCGGCTCCCCTCGATCTAAGTCTCCAGTTCGAACGATCCTGGGTCGTCTGATTTGTCAGGTCCAACTGCTTCATATTTTTATGAACTAAACCTAGCCATGTGAGACGGGGTCTGTCTCTGCCCCTCGGCTGTGTCTCCATATCAAGTACTTTCCTTGTCATATGATTGGTTAAACGTCTATTTACATGTCCATACCAGCGTAATCTTCATTCTATTATCTTCTCATAGACTGGTGCCACCCGGAAACTGCCCCGATTTCATCTATTTTGCTTAACCTCCCTCTGCAATATTACAATCCAACAAAATGAACAAATCTGATCCAAGTATAAATTGTTAGTTACCTTGTTGGAGCAAAACCTATGTGTTATAATCTATTCTGTTATAAAATTATTTAATTATTATTGAACGAAAATCCTAAATAAATGCTGCAAATCACCCCGAAGACCTCTGCTACTGCAGACATTGACAACAGGGCTAACAGCTAGATGGAAATTCTGTTATATATTATTGATGTGAATGTCGGGTGTCACATACAACAGAAGCGCTGAAAGTATTTGTAATTTTTACTGAGTCGAGTTATTCATTATAATATTCATAAAATGATTTTATAAATACTTATTTTATGTAATGCCGAGTTCATGGATACTCCTAATCACTCTTCAGACAATTTTGTTCTCTCCTAAAACTACTGTTACCACTTAGGCTACTACTTTCACTGATGGTAATAGAACGTCGATCAATCAAACGATTCATGTTACTTTTGACAGAGATGAGAAAGTGCGGAGAATTATAAGAAAATACTGGTACAAGAATTGTAGAATCATTGTCAGTGTGTTGAAATGAGTCTGACTGACTTTGCTGGAATGATAACATTTAAATCTCCCTCACAACACTTTGGAAGATTCCGATAAAGGACTCTCAACACTTTGGAAGAAAGTGCTTCTGGTCTAAATCTAGTAGCACAAGATAATTTAAATCCTGGAAGGAATGTGTAGAAAACTCAACTTTACATAAATCTGAACTCACGCATACAGGATCTGAAAACATGACCAGATGAATCACGCTTCATGATGCACAGGATTAATTCCACCATTACATGAGCTTTCTTGATTTCATAGAATGCGTCACTCTGGAATCAGTTCCGTTATTTGTTTTTGAATTCTTGTACAGCTTTGACTATTCTAGTAGATTAATTTAGTGGTAATCCAGCATTTAAAGAGCTGTGGCATTCTCGGAGACAAGCTATTACTATTGTAGTATAATATTGTTCATATTTGGCACGCTGTTAGTTATCCATTGAACATGAAAATGGCACTTACAATATTTCAAAATAACAGAGAAGGGTTTTTAAAATATCCCGTATTTCCAACTCCAAATTCTGGGTCTATTATACAACTGACTTTCTTGGTTGTTTTATCAAAGATACATTACTATACTCATGGAAATCGGAAGACATAACATATTAATATGAAAATACCTGATTCAATCAAGCATGGATGTATTCAATCAAACATTCAATTGGATATATTCAATCAAGCATTATCAAGCTGGATGTTTAATTAACATGTTGAATTTCTGATTGTTCATACAATAATTCAAATGGAAGGATACCTAACTTTTTTCAATAACAACTACTCTCCTTAGTAAAACTGGATTATCGTATTTCAAATAAAAATGTAAAAGTGAACCGCATAATTAAATTGTAATGATTGTTTTTCGTTCCTGTTCTGAAATATATCATTCCACAAGGGATTAGGTCCTTAATAGTGAGTAGGTTTGTGATTTTGTATTCAAATAAGTGCAATATTTCTGAAGTTTTTTTATTTATTGCCATACATTCTGTGATTCATTTAAAGTATTATGTCAACCTTCAAAATTCAAAATCTTCAAATCATTATTCCTGGATCAAAAATCAAGTGACGAAGCAGTGTGTGATATCATAACCACAAACTCTGGATAACATTAACTTTTTATCAAAATTGTTGGAGAGAAATAGTACTGGCTCAGCCTATTTCTTCCTTCAATGTCATATTTATATTATGATTGTAGTATTTTGTACAATAAGTAAATAAATAAATGAATAAACTCTAAATACTTGAATATATGCAGGTTGAATACGAAATCAATATGCGAGTATGCTTTTGAAGGACAGATTTATAGAGGTAGAAATAGGGAACATAGGGATAGGTTTAGGGATTCACCGTGATTACGCCTTTGATGAGCAAACAACTGTTCTAAACCGAAAACCACTCTCCGTGACTCTCTGCTAACCTTAACCCTTCGTGCTTTCTCATTAATGATCGTAATTATTCGCTTGTCACATATTTTACCCTGTTCTCACCAGCCCCCATCTTTTCATGTGTTCTCCCGTTTTCTTCTTCTTCTTCTTCTTCTTTTTCTTCTTCCAGCTTTCAGTTCTCATATGAAGTGCAATTTGTACTAACTTATCTAATCTCTCTCAAGTATCTCTAATTTGAAATCTAAAAATAGATGCTGTTACTATTTGAAAAAAGGAGTCTCAAGTTTTGTCCCCAAAAGTGCCATAAAACTCATGAAAACATAAATATTTTGAATGAAAAAGACTAAGAAATTGTCAAAAACCACAGATTTATTGACTATCAGAGACTATCAGAGATTGACAATGGTGTAATAACTGAAACCGGTCTTTCTAAGTATCAATAAATCTGTGGTTTTTGACAATTTCTTAGTCTATTTCATTCAATATGAATAATTACCACAACATCAACTTCTCAACTACACAAAAAACCATAAATTATTTATTTATTCACAACGGGTTTCTCCAAATATGACTCATTTACAATAAAAATCTTACAAATACAAATAAAAAAATGATAGAAATAATACAAATGAAAGAAATAATACCTATGCAGAAAGAAATAATACAGAAAAACAAAAATAGTACCTAACTCTAGAAATACAAAGATTTCAAATACTCATGGAAAAAAGTAAAAATCAAAAATATGAAGAATTCAAAAATTTCAAAACTCATTTTGCTAAAATAAAATTTGAAGAATATATTAACAAATAAGAAACAAACATTCAAGGAATATACTATCAATACAATAAATAACATTCTATTTCCATATCTGAACGACGCCCCAAACCATATGCATAACAACACTTAGGCGGGATGCACACCGGAGAAACGCATTTCGTGAAGCCCTCTTTCATGAAACTTGTTTCATTCAATCTGTTTCACTCGCGCATGCATACAAAAGAAACGTTCCCTGCTTAATCCTATCAGTCGATTGCGAGCAACTTTCGTTTCACGTTTCCTGAAACTTTTTTCACGAAACGCGTTTCTCCGGTGTGCATCCCGCCTAATACATCAAAAATTTAGTTGATCAGCTCAATGTTTACACAAAATTATGATATAACGCTTTCCGGAATTTATCGCGAGAAAACCAGAAGACATCCAGGTGCCCAGACAAACTGTTTATAACTTGTTAGCATTCTATTGAGAGTATTAAGAGGGGAGTTGTAATTTCTAAGTGTTCTTGATCGAGGAACCGAAAAAGAAAACTCAGGGCGCCGAGTCACTGGTGATATATATATATATATATATATATATATATATGTATGTGTATATATATATACAGTATATATATTTTGGAGAGCAAATATAATGAATCAATTTCATTATTTAAGATTCCAAAGAGGACTAAAATGGACATCATCCATATTCCCATGTAATTTGGGATTTTTAACGTTTATTCTCCACTGTTCTAATGTATAGTAGAACTCTAACTATCGGAGATTGGGAAATCTCCTAACTATAGAGATTGGGAAACCCAAGGCCACACTAGATGAACTAGAGTTCATCTAGAGTGGCCTTGCCAGACCCCATTCGTTCAATCAAATATTTGGATAATTGGAGTTTTCACAAAAAAGGTGATGAACTCTTATAAAAATTATATGAAATTTTAATTTGTTTTAATATGAAATAAACAAAAACAATATTCTATTTATAATACTTTATATTATTATAGGGAAAAAATAGCATAAGGAGATAGCGATTTCTCGTGAAGCTTTGTGACACACTTATACTGTGCCATTCTTAAGGTGCGTACAGATATACGCGCCGCGTACATGAGCAATTCACTTCTAATCAGCTGATTATATCTGTATTTTTACAGAAACGGTAAGATACAGATATAAGAAGCTTGGCATCAGCTGATTAAAAGTGAATTGCTCATGTTTGCGGCGCGTAAATCTGTACGCAGCTTTACACTCTCACCCGGCCAAAACAGTGTTAATAGATAGTAGTCGACAGTAATCGTCTTGAGTTAACAAAAATCAGCTTGAAATTTGGAACATAAACGACCTATATCATGGAATATCGTGTTATCTTTTCTCTATGATACAATGAAACAGAATTGAGAATATAACATTATTTTTATCATCGATCACAGCCATATCTAGACCGAAATAACCGAATTTCTATTCTATTAACTAATTTCTATCAGCCAATTTATGATATAAACACAATGATTGATTTGTGCTATCATACGTAAACAACTCCTGATAACTTGACGAAAAGTTAATTTAGTGGGTTATTGTTCGGAAAACAAACAGTAGCCCTCTCAGCCACATCAGCGGTGAATAGATTATTATTCCGCGATCATTTATTCACACTGCCCATTATAACTGTACTGGAAAATAACTTTGGAGGCATGTATGAACAGGTACTATACCTGCAGGCATAGCAGCACCCAGCGATGCATGCAATGTAAGTCGCCGACCATTTTTGAAAGCCTAACAAAACAATGGAGCCATTCACACCGGGGCGAGCGCTTCAAGCTCGACTACTTTCGGTTAATTAAGTTGCTTTTCAGCTGAAGAAAACTGCCAGAGGCTAAATTCCTAGATTGACTGAGATTGAAAAATTGGTACGCAGATTGCAAATCGCCGACAAAGTGAACTTAAAATTGATAATAAAATATCTAATTACTTGATAGAATGAAATAATTGATGCCGCAGATTGACCTAATGAGATAACTATTATGAATGTGTAAAGTAGGCTATCAGATCACATGAATCATGATAATGAAACATATTATTCCGGTTGCAAACCAGTGATTTATTCAATTAGCTATTATTGAAGTGAAGTAACTGTGATGTAATATAGGCTTTATGATTAGTCGATTTGTATGGAAGGAATACAAAAAAATTTTCACAGATGATGCCCACATGTGAGTGGGTAATGGGAAATGCGAGTGTGATTTGATCAGATGGTCAAACGTCCATGCCTGTCGGCGGGATTCGAACCCGCGACTAGGTAGCGCTAGAAGACGAGAGGGTGCAACCCTTACAAACACATCGATTTTTGTTCGTACGATATTTTGCCGTCCTTATGAATTCTATCAGATTAAACGAAACTTGACACACATAATCTGTTTGAAATTATCTGTTTAATCTGATAGAATTTATAAGGACGGCACTTATACCAATTCAAAGTACGGCAATATATGCCGTACGAACAAAATTCTATGTGTTTGTGCGGGGCTTTAGGCTGAGCTCTTAGTCTCCCCGACTTTTCTGATCGTCGATTTGCTGCTGTTCAGCAAATGACATGTGTATACTATGTTCACTTATATTATGATATTTTTAAATAACTTGGAAAACTTAAGTCTAATCGAAAGAGAAAGGGTTGTCAAAAGTGAAATCCCAATGAAAAACATCGAATCCCTATAATTTCAGTAATAAAATTTGTGAATTTTATTCTTTCAAGTTTACATGAATATCATGATTGCCCTTCTTGACAAGTTTTTCAATGCTCTAAATCGTCTCTAGTTTTCTTGCAGTTGGATCAGAACTGTTGGGATGAATAGGAGGTAATAAAAGAAAGTGGGGGTGGGAAAAAATTGCGATGACAGGTTACTACTAGAGGAGAATAGGGAAAAGGAGAATAAAGAAGGATTGGCAGTTTAAAAGAAGGTTTTTGGCAATATCGAATTGCAGGGCCCTATTGTGTTCTCAGTTTATTTAGTTGAGAATGTAAATTGATAGGCCCTTTACCCTACACCTTATCTTCAACTATATTCTTTCTTGTCTTTATTATATTCTTCTGCATTCACTACTTCGTTTTTGTCTTCATCCTCTTCATCACGTTCTTCATAACCACTCCCACTATTACACATTATTCTTCATCTATGTAGACTACACTTTTCATCGTCTTGTTCTTCTTCATCCCATCCTACTGACTTATTCTACTCAACCCCGTCCATATAACCCTTTTTTCTACTTCATCTTCTCAAAAGTTTGCTTTATAATCTCCTTCTCCTATCTCCCTTCACTCTTTCTTTCATTTTCAGCTCCTGTTTCTCCTCTTTTTCTTTTGTAATGTTTTGCTATCTTGCCTCACGTTTATCATCTTCAATTTTTTTCCCTTGTTTTCTTGATATCTCATGAGTTTTTTACAATATCCTTACTCTCCATCACTCTTTCTCTATCTCTCCTCTGTTAATTCTCTAATTCTAATTCAATCTAATATGAACCTTTCTTCATTCCCTATCTCATTCGAATAATTTATCGTTTTCTCATTCTCCTTTTCCTCCTCTTCCAAAACAATTATATCCCTCCTTTTGAATCACCTCATCTCTTTTTGCCCCTCTTCTAAATTAATTATATTCCTACTTTTCAATTTCTTCATCCACTTTTCCATTGTCTTGTCTTCTTTATAACCTTCTTTAAGTTTACTCTTTCATCAGTTTTATTCCTCAATAAGAACGCTTTGTCTATTCATTAAGAAAATTTTATTCTCAATAAAAATTCGACTGATTCACTGTCAATATTGTAGAACCGTTCCATAATTAAATAAAAACACACTATGTTGTTAAGTTCTACACAGTTTGAACATTCAAACTGTAGAATTTGACAACATATGTGTGTTTGTATTTAATTATTTATTTTCAATTGTTGAAGCAAAGCGTGAATATATTTATTATTTTGATATTGATACAAAATATCATCTTCACACTACAAGACCGTGAACTAATTTACAGACTGAGCTTGAGCAATACTAAAAATACACTTGCACTCTTAACAACACGTTGAGCTGCATTCTATGCAATATGCACTGACTCTCCAGAAGGTGCAACACGGATTGCTTATTATTGTACAGCTATAAAGTGCATAGATGCAGTTGCACAATTTCGATTCTCATTAGAAACTGGCCGCGTTTTATTTTATGCACCAAGTTGTTGCTAAATAGCGCATTCAAAGTGCATAATGCACCGGACAGAATGCATCTGATGGCTGGCTTAGCATGGAGCCCGCAGGCTACAGTTAGGAAGGTGCTTTCCATAACTATAGTTATTTTTATAGCTGGCAATCGCTTTGTGATTTGTGTTTTATACTGCTGCAAGTCAGGCGTTTAAGAGCTTTCAACATGCAAATGCCAGTACAGATAGATGAGATGGTGTTGGGAAAGAATTCTTCATTATTAGTAATCGTTTTCTCTCGCTATTATACGGATTTGAGAGGTATGATTTCGAAAATTCATCTTGAATTGTAGTGGATTCTTCTATCTTTCAAAACTGATGAAACTAATCTCAACGGTTTCGTGATTCAATACAGATTTAATACAGGTACAATGAGGAGGCTTTCCAGTATACATTACCTTTTTACTTTCATTGCCCTATTACCATAGGTAAGGAAAGTATTGCTTTCCGAAAAAAATAAGGTACCCCAATTTCTAAATTTCTATACGTTTCAAGGTCCCCTGAGTCCAAAAAAGTGGTTCTTGGGTATTGGTCTGTATATGTGTGTGTGTGTGTGTGTGTGTGTGTGTGTGTGTGTGTGTGTGTGTGTGTGTTGTGTGTGTGTGTGTGTGTGTGTGTGTGTGTTGTGTGTGTGTGTGTGTGTGTGTGTGTGTGTGTGTGTGTGGTGTGTGTGTGTGTGTGTGTGTATGAGTGTATGTGCGTCTGTGTACACATCTCATCTCTCAATTAACGGAATGACTTGAAATTTGGAACTTAAGGTCCTTCCCCTATAAGGATCCGACAAGAACAATTTCGAACATTTCCAATTTAAGATGGCGGCTAAAATGGCGAAAATGTCAAAAACAGCGATTTTCTCGAAAACGGCTCCAATGATCAAATTTATACCTGAAATAGTCATTGATAAACTCTATCAACTGCCACAAGTCCCATATCTGTAAAAATTTCAGGAGCTCCGCCCCATCAATGCAAAGTGTGATTTTGGATTCCCAATTATCAGGCTTCAAGTACAGTTTAAACAAAAACTTTCAAGTGGAAAAGATTGAGCATAAAAATATCTACAATTAATGTTCAGTGACATTTCCACCTAAAATTGAAAATAAGCTCGAAATTCGAGATAATGTGTGTATTCAATAATCCAAACTGTTGGCAACTGTTGATTCTATTAAATCATTCACTATGAAGAGATAGCAGACTTCGTGTGTCTCCAGCGTTATTGTCCTGTCACCAGCTGGCAGATCTTTGAATAGTAGACTTTAGATGCGCGTGTACACTAGCGTCAGGTGATCAACTTTCATAACGGTAAAGAAAGTTGTGTGAGTGCCCCACACAAAATTTTTACTATTACTTACATTGTACAGTGTACAGCCTATACTCTATTCACACTCTGTAAATACTCATAGCCTTTACATCTCAGCTTTTCATGAAGGAAACATCATTTCCACCAACATTTGACCTCAACAAGGGTGACAGGCTATGTAGAATAAGAAATCAAGATCTAAGAATTAACAAATAAGTAGCAGGTGAAGGGAAAAGACGAACAGTACTGTAATTAAACGCAACGAGCTTGGTTATTCATCTTGAGGAGATTATTATGTGGTTTGGCCTTCCTAGATCCCGCTATTGGAGTTTATATCCGCTCCCACAAACCCTAAACCAACATTGAATTAAGTAACCTCATCCTTCTTTCCATTTCTTTTTTTCTTCTCTCCTTCTTGTTGTTTTTCTCCAAAATTCATTCTGTTCACCATATCTCTTCCACCCTATCTCTTGTTCTTATTGTTCTTCTTCCTGTTCTCCATATCTCTTCCACCCGTCATCGTCCTGTTTTTTGATTCCTTGCCATTTTTAAATACATCTCTGCTTGTTTCATGTCATTCCCTGTAAAATTCTCCAATTAAATGAACAAAAACCAAAAATGTTTGACTAACTTTCCTTGCTCTTTTTCATAAGTGATTTTGTTTGGAGTTTGTGCAGATGTTTTTTGATTGAACTTCTTTTAATTCGGATGGGAGAAGTCAGGAAGAAGGATGAGAATAAAGGAATAGTATAATAAATAAGGAAATATTAATGCGAGTCATTTCTGATCTGTTGAATGAAAAAGACTAAGAAATTGTCAAAAAACCACAGATTTATTGATACTTAGAAAGACCGGTTTCGGTTATTACACCATTGTCAATCTCTGATAGTCAGTTTATCAGAGATTGACAATGGTGTAATAACCGAAACCGGTCTTTCTAAGTATCAATGAATCTGTGGTTTTTTGACAATTTCTTAGTCTTTTTCAGTTAATATATAATTACCACAATATCAACTTCTCAACTACACAAACAATTTCTGATCTACTTCAGCCTACCTTAATATTTCTGTTACTGTACCAGATCTTCAAAATGAATCATTATTTAGTATCCGTATCAATTCTACTATCATAAATGTGACAATTTAACTCAATAGCTCAAAAACGTATTATAAAATGAGGTTAAAAGAATAGAAATAGAAGTTTTTCAACAAATATTTTTCTTGTTATTTCTTTCAAATAATCATATTTATTGTAATACAATAACTTATTGTAATACTAATTTATTGTAATACTATATTCCATACTCACCTCAAACTGTCAAGGAGACAATTGAATATAGAGAACTTGAATAAATGAATATGAAGGTAAATGGATTCATATTATTGACTTTAATGATCATCCCGGAATTGTTTCAGTGAAGTATATGTTCAGTGAGATATACTGAATGTAGAAGAACAATAGAGAAATGAGAAATATGTTCAATGAAGCATAATGGAGAAAAATTATGAGGAATGAAAAGTAATGGAGAAAAACATAGAGTGATAAACAGTGGAGAAAATAAAGGACAATGGTGAACGGAGAGCCAAGGCTGAACAAATCCCAGAACAGGTTTACGAGTTGGCGGAATCACAACCAGTGTAATTTCGATTTTAAGTTTTTCTTTTCCAATTTTAAAAATAATTATATTCCGTTTCCGGTGATTGGGATCATTGCGTCCGAGTGAGATAATTATTGTCTCATCAACGTGCTTTGAAAATGTTACGTTTCCTCTTTTGAATGTTGAGTGCCGTATTTCGAGTGGAAGACCAGCTCCTATGTATAGAAATGAGACAAGCTATTAACATTTTGAAGTGCAGTATTCAAAAATATGAGCTTCCTTCCTTTAAGTTCTTCCAGTATTGGAAGAATATTCCAAATATTATTACTAGAACTTAACGTTCTTTATTATGTTGTTTCATATGTCGAAAAGTTCATTTGAAACCAGGGCCAGGATTGAATTATTACTTGTGAATAGTTAATATATACAGTCCCAATATGAGAGTGACATATTAACTGGAAAATTATCCATGATGTATTTCTCTATAAAGTAGTATCTATAAAGTATTTTTCTAATAAAAATTTCTGGTTAAAGTATCCAAAACAATCAATTAATCATATAATATCACATGCTTATCCAAATTGAGAATACATTTAGAATAGACCACGGTATTTAGATGAAAAATTCTAAAACCTCTTCTATATACCGTGGAATAAACATTCCCAGGCGAATTATTTTATCCAAACTAAAGGCTATCAGGATTAAAATATTTGAACAATTTAATCCATATCTACAAAGAATGATCTATTCATCTTTTTATTAACGATACAAATGTCACTGATGTGATAACATGCTATTTCTCTTCCAAATTCAGATTATGACACAGTCGAATATAAGGTTAGTTTTTCACGTACAATTCCTATACAATTTTGGTTCAAAATAAACATGGAAACTATAATTTTGAATTTAGCTGGCTTAAATCAGTAATATTCCACTCAATTATCTCTTGACACGATATGATATTGAATTATTAGAGAAAATTTGAAACCATGAAAGAAACAAAAACTTCTAAACACAATAATTACCGTATATTATTTAGTGTCAATTTTAGTGATTACGATCCCCCGTAGTGGCTGGTTTTTAATCTTCCACTATATTTTTAAATGATAGATCAAATGCAGTACTACTAACTCTCTTAAAATCATCATACTACACAAATTATCAACTTCAATAATATACCCACCATCTAACAGTTTCAGGTTTAAGCAGAAAATTTTGAGTTAAGCAATGTCTCGCTTGACCTACAACTTAGCCAAGCAAATGATGGCTTTACTTCTGCCCTAAATCTCCTTTCAAGAAATCTGAACGACGGAATCTTTTGAACAGCAATTTGTCACCCTGGTGCCTGGTCTTGGCGGGGTGGGGCGGGGAAACGAATTACTGGCTCACATTACACACTTCTCTGCACATCGCTGGCAGAAAAGGACGAAGAATCGAAGGAGCAGAGGATGAAGGGAGAAGATACTTAGAAGGAGAATAATGAGAGAGCAACAGGAAGAAGAAGAAGAAGTGAAAGAAGAAGAAGAGAGCAAAAGAATCAAGAAAAACGAAGGAGATAGAAACAAAGAAAATGAATGGAGATAGGAGTAGAAGTAGAATAAAAGAAGAGAAGAATAAAAGAAGAGAAGAAGAAAATAAGAATAAAGAGGAGAATGAGTAGGAAGAAGAGGATTAGGATGAGGAGGAGAAGGAGGAGGAGGAGTAGGAGGAGAAGTAGGAGGAGGAGGAGGGGGAGGAGGAGAAAGATTGATTGATTCAGTACTTTGTTTATGTAGATTACAATATACATTGGCTTATAAACTTATATACAATAGCTTACACAATACAGCAAAATTATAGATGAATTAACATAATATAGACTAAGAAAATAAATATTGAACTGTATATGATATGAAAAAAGCAATCTGTAATAACTATAGATAATTATATTGTTACTGTTAAGAGTAAGAAGAGGAGGGGTAGGATAAGTAAGACGAGGAGGAGGATATGGTGGTGATAAAGAACAAATAAGGCTCAAGATTGAAGATGAAAGAAGAAGAAGAAGAAGAAGAAGAAGAAGAAGAAGAGGAGGAGGAGGAGGAGGAGGAGGAGGAGGAGGAGGAGGAGGAGGAGGAGGAGGAGGAGGAGGAGGAGGAGGAGGAGGAGGATGAGGAGGAGGAGGAGGAGGAGGAGGAAGAGGAGGAGGAGAAGGAGGAGGAGGAGTAGGAGAAGTAGGAGGAGGAGGACGAGGAGGAGGAGATAACAAATAAGGCACAAGATTGAAGATCATATGAAGTCAGAAAAGCTGTATGAAATGAAGAAGATGGAAGAGGAGATAGAATTAGTTGGAGAACGTTAAAAATATTCATGAGGTAGAAAAAAGGGTTTTACGAAGAGTTGAGTGAATATGAGGACAATAATTCAGAATGGAAGATGAGGAGGAAAAATGAGAGAAGCACAGCATCAGAACAGAGAAGTTGAAGAAAGATGCAGAACAAGTAGAAGCTGGATAAAGCAGAATGGGGCAAGAGAGATAGAATGACAAGGAAGGAAAGCGATGCAATGGGGCAGATAAATACGAGATGGATGGATGTAGACTTATAAAATGAAAAGGTGTTGGATTCTTCATCTGTTTGTATTATTGTTGAGGGTCGTCTAGTATAAGCTTTGTGGGGTGGATGATACATGAATGGAAGAGGGTGCCGAGCTCGACTCCCAGGTGTGTGTGACTGTTTGCTGGGTTCGTTCAGGAATCCTGAATCCTGAATCCTGGCTGCCTGATCCGGGGTATTTAGGAGCAGCGATTGTCACACCTATTGCCTGTGTTATTAGCCTACTCAGTCAGTCGGCTGTGGCTAAAAGACCAGCTGCATGGAGAGAGAAGGACAATGGAAAGAGAGAGAGGCAGTGAGGAAGTGACAAAGAAATCAAGCGACCAATGGAGCTATAAATCGCCAGTGCCCTCTGACCATAAACTTGGTAGGAATTTCTGCCCCATGTACTGTAGAATTGTAGAAACAGCTACTGAATCCTTACCCGCAACACCTACGTGGGTCAATGTTATTCTCTCGTCTTCTCTGTGGCTCTTCTATCTTTCTTTCATCACCTATAACCACTTTTCAATTCAGTTTTTCTATAATCCTACCAATTTAATCCAAATGACTGATTATTACTCTTGAATGAAAAAGACTAAGAAATTGTCAAAAAACCACTGATTTATTGATAATTAGAAAGACCGGTTTCGGTTATTACACCATTGTCAATCTCTGATGAACTAAAAACTGATGACTTGATATTACTCTCTCCTGAAACAAGAGGATGAATTGTTTCATAATACAATACATATGTGATAGAATAACATTATTAATTTGAAATTTTAACCATTTTCTTGATATTTTGGCAATTCCTTGATAATAGGAGAAATTGATTTGTTAATACAATAATTCATAAAGTTCTGTTCTAAATATCTAGGCTAACCAATTGGCCTATGAACCACAAAAAGATTATTCTAACTTTGTGTTTCATTCAGAAAAATTCAAGGGAATTCCATTTCTTTCAGATGAGAAAGGAGATTTAAAGTGTTATGGCACTTGCAACTCATGTGATAATAGTAGTGCAATTGATAAATGAATTATATGATCATCACAACTGAATTTAATCTATCTCCTTCCCTAATTCTTCTCTATTATTCGGCTTTTCTCATCTACTTCAAGGCAATCACTCACTTTCCTATTGCTGACGAGGCCTTGTGTGATAAGTTCTAAATACTCTTACAAGAACTCATACATAAGAATATTTGTTGTACAATAAAAAACTCAAACAAAATAGTTGAAATTAGATCAAATAGAGAGTGATCCTCAAAAAATATTAATTTCAATTTTAATCATGATTGAGATACATAACTCATCAGGGAAGAATCGTTTATAGTTATACTGAAGAATGTTTACAGTTAACAGTTTTTGAACTTATTATATATTCGCTTATTAATCCTACTGAAACTGTACTTAGTACTTGATTCAGACTCCATAGCTGCTTGAAAATAATAATCTTCATGATATATTATTATTATCATCATTTCGTCTTTGCCGAACTTTAAGCAAGCACTGAAGATCCACAACAGTAAATGATTAATTTTCTTTTGGCGTGTTGATAAAGTTTATCAATTGTACGTTTGGGACCAATAAACAAGTCAAGTTAGAAAACTCGGCGAGAGATGTAAAGGGAAGATGGGAAGAAGACATTGGAAGGGATGAGGCAAGAAAGTGTGGAAGGAGAAGAAAACTGAGATTGTAAGAAAATGAGCTAATTGAATTTTTGATAAAGTCGATGAAGAGCGATGTACAGAAAGAAATGAGGGTAAATTTCGGATGAGAGGAGGGCAAGTGAAGGAGAGAGAATTAGCAATGTCAAGGGAGAAAATCAATGGGAAGAAGTATTAGAGAAAAATAAGAGTAACAAAAATTAAAGAAGAAGGAGAAGAGAGGCACGACACGAGGAGAAGAAGGAAAACGATGGAAAAAATAAGAAGAGGAAAATAGAGTGGAGAGTTAAAGATATGAGAAGCCGGGAGATTAAAAAAATTGAAGGAAAAGGAGAAGAAGAGAGGACCAAGAAAACCCGGGAAATATATATAAAAAGTTCGTAGAATTGAAAAAGTGAGACGAAGAAGAGGAAGAGAAAGAGGAAGAGGAAGAGGGAGAGGAAGAAGAAGAAGAACAGAAAGAAAAAGGAGACGACGACGACCGGGAGATAAGAAAACAAAGTGGTGGAGAAGAAGAAAGAAAAAAGGCTATGCTGGAGAGCAAGAAAAATGTAAAAAGTGATGAAAACATAGAGAAGGATAATTTGGGGGGGAGAGGGAGAAAGTTGTTGTTTGTCCTTTGGAAAATGAAAAATCACACTGATGAATTATTATTTTGAAGTCGGCTCCACTATATCGGCTCGAATTTACGAGCTATAAACCCAAACAGGCCCTTCGAACTCTTCAGTCTTTCCAAACTATCTAGGCAAACCCTTCAACTAACCCTCAACCCTCCTCACACTCTCAAAGACCTCAAAAAACAGCACCACTCCCCCCACTCTCAATCTACAACCCTTCCCACCCCTCACCCTTCCAAGCACTTACCCTGAATAGAAGTGTGGCTGGACTACAGTATAGTATCTTCAACAAGCACTTAGTTGTATTTATGGATAGTCAATAAATGGCTTCAGGCAAAGACAGTCATGGGAAAAGTTTTTTAAGGATATTAGTGGAGATTTTTATCGTTTCTCAATTCATCTACTGCAGCATCCGTTGTTTTCATCAAGAAGTTTATATTCTTCACTACTTTTCCAGTAATGGCTCCCCAGTGTAACATTAATATTATCTGAACATTTTTTATTCCGAGAAAAATATACATTTGAGATGAAATGGATTGGTTTATTTCAGTGAATAACACTGAGCCATGTGATACTACAGACAGCGATTACATACAATATAGTTCAAATATAATGATATTTATTTGGTTTCTGAAGACTGACTACTTTTTTATCTACTGACTACTACTAAAGCTATCCTTTATGATAGATGAAGAATGCATAATATTTAATACGTCTGATAGTGACTAACGCTATTCACACCCTCTATCGATATAGTGATTACATAGAAATGGAATTCAAAACTCAATAAATGTGTTGAAAAATGGGTAAAATTATTTGGAAAGACTAAAATTATTAATCATTCACAGTTTCGGCTTGGTTAAGAAACAACACTTTTTCGTAACATGTTTTTCTGTATAACACCTTTTTGCTGTGTAAACCTTGAGTTATATCATAAAATTCTACCTATAGATATTAAGCTCGGTGACGTGCATACGTTATAAGTCCCAATAATTTCAGTAATAAATAATGAAAAGTGATTTAAATGAAAAAAGATTATCAATGGGGAGTGTTATCAATGGGGCTGCCTAAAAAGCGGTCGTTAGGTCATGTCAGAGGCCCTGAAATTGATCAGTTGCGACCTGAAAACTCTGACACCAGACCTGAGCCAGCCAGGTTACACGATATTATGATCGTGTTTTCAAATTTAATGTACATCATAACGGAAAGTAAACGCCGTTGACCAATTAACGATCACCCGTTCCCCAGGATTACCAAGCACCCACGATTTATCTAATCTGAGTTGAATTTCCCTTCCAGAGTTAGATAAATTTCCTACCCTGAGTTGGATAAGTAGGTAAGTTAGATGCTTAACCTTAGTTATGCGGGAACGCTAAACTGGACACTACTCAAAAAATAACGCTCTGCACGATAAACGATCTCATAGTCTATCAAGAGAATAATAACATAGAGAAACAATAGTGTAAGTAGATATCCCATGGTATAGGGCGTTTATGTCGCAACTTTTACTGTTATCTCAAGCCGATTACTGTCGATTTCTACTGTTTTGACCGGGTAAGAGTGTATGAACGGCACAATGTGAGAGACTACCAGCGTCATAAAGCTTCACAGGAAGTAACTAAGTGGACTATCAGCTTGAGATAACAGTAAAAGTTGCGTCATAAACGCCCTATACAATGGGATATCTACTTACGCTATTGTTTCTCTATGATAATAATTGCAAAATTAGTATATTTCCAATGTAGTTTCAGATATTAGTGTAGAAGGGCAGTCCATTAAATTATTCAGCTCAATTAAATTATATCATTCTCAGTAATAGTTGTCTGTATCCATTCTTCCATACAATGATGATTAGTAGGCTATCATTTCCGTGAATTTAGGGGTCCTCATATTTTTCCGTTTACTCTGCATAGTCATTCCATTTATAGCATGAAACGATATGAGCGGTCGATCAATATATGATTTTCAAATAGCAATTATTATGATTTTCAATTATGATCTTCAACTAACCTTGGATAATGAATGAAAAAGACTAAGAAATTGTCAAAAAACCACTGATTTATTGATAATTAGAAAGACCGGTTTCGGTTATTACACCATTGTCAATCTCTGATTGTTTATCATGGTTTATCAGAGATGATGATTTATCAGAGATGATTTATCATGATTGTTTATCAGAGATTGACAATGGTGTAATAACCGAAACCGGTCTTCCTAATTATCAATAAATAAGTGGTTTTTTGACATTTCCTTAGTCTTTTTCATTCAATATGAATAATTACCACAATATCAACTTCTCAACTACACAAAAAGTGGAACCTTGGATAACATTTTTTCAATCTTCTATTATTTGTCCTCTTGAATTCAAAATATTTCTTGTCATCAACCTTGGATAACTTTACTATCAATCTGCTATTCTTTTCTTCTATAGTATCAAAATATTATTTCTTCTATATGCATTCTTCTTTCATTTCTAATAGAATAAAATTAACAATAATTTTCCGCACCTCCTTCCTCCTCCTCCATGATTACTGATCTTGAACTGAAGGTACGGTACTTGAGTCACTTTAGAGTTGAGTTTAGTGTTAAGTTGTTAAGGTAGTTTGTGACCCACCTGCCGAATGAATAGATGAAGCAAGGCATTAAACCAGAACAGCAGCATCCGGTCCGGATAGACGGGGGTCGAGTGTCCGCAGTTCGGATATTCGAGATCCGAGACGGCCAGCAAGCAGCAAGCTCATTGGTTCCGATCTGATAGATCAGATGATCCTCCAGTCAACGGAGTCACGATGACATCAACTTCTCTTCCCCATCATCTTCTCATTCTTCCAGTTCTTCTAAAGAACGAAAAAATACTTTTTCCTACAGTTACGTTGAAAAGTGGCCATTGCTGCACTGATTACAGAACGCAAAGAATCACTTTTCCGCTCTAGTGCGGGAAAAATTTTTTCGCCACGCTTGGACGTAATGAGCTGGTTTACGTGCGTCATATGGAGGCCGAAAGTGATTGTTTTCCGACCAGGCCGGTAAAACTTTACGGCCCTAGGGCTGAAATGACCTTGAATAACAGCTGATCGTGTCCGATCTCACAAAAATCATAGAGAGATAATCTCATAACGACTGTAATAATCTATATAATTATGTATCGTGAATCGCGGTATTATGTCTATAATATATTTTATAAATTACTGTTTAATAATTTAATATTTATTATTGTGTTTTTGATATCAAACAATGAATACAATGGCTGCATTGTCCATTGTCAGAAAGGTACGTATCGCAAGTAGTATTTAAAAGTGAAGAATCGAATTTGAAATCAAAGTACAATAATTGTATCAATATTTAAAAGTGAGGTAGAGTAATAATTGTTTCTTTTTTATTATCGAATTCCACTTCTTAATGCAATACAATCAACTATAATAACAAGAAAATACAGCAGAGATCTGAAGTTTAAGGTAAGCCTACTGGTGAAACTCAACCTTGACTAAAAAATTCCTAGTAATTTTTCCGTAATTCATTATTAAAACTTTTAGATAATTTTTCTTAATATTGAACCATATAGAGAAAACATTAGGTCCACTCAAGAATGAATCTTCGAATGTTTTCTCTATGATTTCAGAGCAATATTTTGTTGTGAAAATGCCGGCAAACGGCTTCAATTAATATGCCGCTATACACTATATTATAGTAGCCTACATACGTTACCTGACTTAATTCAGAGTGAAATTTTATTGTGAACAGATAATATTTTAATTTTAATAATATAAGTCATGAGCCAAAGTCTGTTGTACCTTTGACTATAGAAAGAACCTTCTTCTATAGAAAGAACAACCTTCTTTCTATAGTCAAAGGTTGTACGCTTTTTAGGAGTGAAGCAAACTTTTTTAGAAGTCTAGTTTACAGTATTACGTGTATGCTAAGAGTTATCAGTCAGGCCTTTTCGTTCAACAATACGCAGTAGCCGAGAGCATAAAGGTGTAATACAAAAGAACTCTCAAAGCTCAGTGAATAACAAACGCGATCTAGGTTCGAATCTCGGTCAATGACATTTTTTTTGTCGATGAATTTCGTCTTTTATTAGCTATTTTTTATATTAGTTACCATAATTTAAATTTCAATCAACTTTTTAGATATATTTTGAGACAAAACTGTGAAATATGCAATTATATTAATTTTTTCATCACATTATTTCAAAATAGTAATGAAAATTCTATTCATCCATCTATGCATGAGATATTGCACCGGGCGCAAAGCGCGAGCTATAAAAAATTCGAACAATTATTCGAAATATTAATAGTATAAAAATATGGTCACTATTGTAAATTATTAATTAGTAATATTGAAATTAATTGACAGTAAAAGTTGTCATAACCAAGATTCAAACTATCAAATAGGCTGTTTGAATTTATTAATTTTTCAATTTCTTATAAATATTGGGAAGTTTTTTTTTTTGGTGTGGCGAAAAATAGCGTTCGCAACACGGGCAAAAATGTTTTTCCGGCTCTCGAACGCTTCAAGTTCTCGACTTCGTCTCGAACTTGAAAACCGCGATCTCGAGCCGGAAAACGTACATTTTCGACCCTAGGTGCGAAATATACTATTCTGCACTCCAGATTTGCAACATGGCAACGCAAAATACTTAGTAGGTTATATGGAGCAACAGTGCAGCAAAATCAAAATGAAGTTGGTAACAGTGAGTGGGCTGCTATAGTGAGCAGAGGTGCAACCAAGCACAACGCGCTAATTATTAATCATATTATTATAACCAAGGACAACATTTTTATTCAATTTGACAATAAATTAAGGTTTTTATCAATAATAAAATTACACAGAAAAACATTTGATGCATTTCAGGCAATTTTACCCATAATTACCCACTTTTCATATTCAATGGTAACTGTAGGAAAAACTTAATGTGAAATACGTGCGCAAAGTTCCTCTGCTGCACTCAAGAAACCATTCCGCCCTCGCCTACGGCTCGGGCGTAAACGTTTCTTTCGGTGCAGCAAACTGTCACTTTGCGCACTAGTTGCACAAATAACTATTAACATTACTTCTTATCATAAATACATATTATATTCTATTCTTCTCCTTGTTGTACCTTTTCTCAATTATTTAGGCCTATATTCTCTTTCCATTTTTACCTCTTTTCCTCTCTCTCTGATCAATCTTATCTCGCTCTGGAACTTATCAATTTTATGCAATTATCTTTTTAATTTTAGTACTCTTCTTCATCATCTGTTTCTTCCTTCATTATAACTTTCTTTCACTTGTTATTACTATTCTTCATTTATTTGTTACAATAATGTTCTTCCTTCTTCATCTTAATGTATCTTTATATTTTGTAGCCTAATTTGTAATGAGGTTATACTTTTTTTGTCTTAATTTTAAATTTTTCAATTATTTTTACTTAGTTTAATTATCATTTCTCTATTGTATATTTAGAATAATATTTTTAATTTATTATCATTTTGTAATTTCGCTATGTTGTAATGTTGTAAATGCAATATGTTTTTTAAGACCTGGAATGTGATTAAATCAATCAATCAATCAATCTGATCAGTTGTCTATCGTGGATTGTGAATTTATTTTATGTAGTGCTAGCAGGTAAACCTTGCGCAGCAAGGGTCTAATTCGAAACTTGACAAACTAAAAACTTGATTTTCTGACATCTTTAAGAATTTTAAATAGTCGTATAACCATACTCGGTGAATTAAGAGTCTATAAATGCAAAATTTCAATTTAATCAGTCCGATAAATCAGACGTGATGATGCGTCATTCGTGGATTTCCTATCCTGTATGTGTACCTATAAGCTAGTTCTTTTCTTTATTATATTATGGGAAATAGAATAAGTTTTTTCATTTTCCAATAAAAGTGTACAATTAGTTTTTATTTTATACTGCTATTTTTTCTCTTTATCTTTGCATACTTTCAACTCTCTCTTTGTTTCGTACTCCCCTCTCCCTAATCATCATTTCTCCCTTCGCTTACTCTTCCTGTGCCCCTTGCTTCTTTTTTCGAAAAACAGAAAAAAGTGAACCGAATGTCAGGTGTTGTGCCCTGCTCTGCTCATCGGCTGCTCTCTGCTCTTTGTGTCCTTTGGTTCTGGTCAGACAATTTTTCGCTCGAATGGAGAGACCCGTGAGGGAGAGAGAGGAACCAGATTCTGGCGAGGGGAAGGGAGTTGACAGTCAAATCTGACCCTTACCACCCCATCCCCCCACCCGATACTAACACAAAAAACCCAAACTCATGTTCAAAAATCGGGCCGACATCACAGAACACACACACACACACACACGCACACCTGCGCACTACAAGTGAGCAGTACTGAAAAAAGGTAAGGGCAGCCAAAAACATTATGTCCCCGCTTGACTGCAACTACCAAAAAAACGTCGAAAAAGAGTGCTTTGAGGAGTCTGTGCATCCGGTATGTGGTGTATATAGTTCACCGACTACAACTAACCAGGGTTGTCTGGTTTTGGTTGCATAATACTTTGAGACAAGTCTTATCAATGAGCTTCTATAAAGTGACATAACTAGTAGTTCTGTGAACAGTAGACCTCACGCAGTATTCTCATCCACAAGTACCTGATTGAAACTATAGACCTTATGGAAATACAGCAATAGACTGGCTTCTCCACAAATCTGTGTAATCACTTGTCAGCTGATTTATGATGAATAATTCTATAGTCTGAATTTACTCTTATATTGGCGTATGAAGGAGGCTCCTTTTTCCTTTTATATTATCCTTGAAATGCAAAATTTCCAAAAACCTTGTATATACGTCGACGCGCAATCAAAAAAGGAACATACCTGTCAAATTTCATGAAAATCTATTACCGCGTTTCGCCGTAAATGCGCAACATATAAATATTTAAACATTCAAACATTTAAACATTCAAACATTTAAACATTAAGAGAAATGCCAAACCGTCGACTTGAATCTTAGACCTCACTTCGCTCGGTCAATAAAGTGATTCGAGTAAAGGCGATCTCATAGAGCAAATACACAGCATCAGACAGACAGGGGAAAATCAAACGTCTGCATGCATACATGAGCAGACATAACATGGCTGCCCACATGATTTCCAGGCTTGTGAATGGTAATGATGAGAAATGAGTGGTCCTACAGATTTAGATGTGTTCCGAACCACCGGGAAGCGATGCTTAACTCATGAATGTTTTCGGTTAGTCTGAACTATATACAAATTCTATATAATAATATCATTATACATGTTACCACAATATTGTATTCTATGCTTGGAGCAACAATAGAGAAGCTCAAGCTCTCACTTCGGAGAGAGTCTCCATCCCTCAAAACTTAAACTTTCCGTTTCCTCTACAAATAACACTTATTTAAATCATAAGACCTTTTTTAACTTTTTCTGGTTCTAAGTTTTCTTGAATGAATTAATATTTTCCAATAAAGTGTTGAGTGGAATGTTTAAATTTGATTTGGTATTATTTGATACATGACTAAATTCAAAATTATGGTCTGTATGAATATTTTTGGACTAAAAATTACTTGAAAGTGAAGATCTAACCTTTTTTTGGACTTGGTCATTTTATGAAAATTCAGGAGAGAAGTAGCTCAAGATTAACTTTATTTCCTCTCACCAAATTATTTGAATAATCGTTGATGGTAAGTGATATTGGTTGAAATAAAGAGTGGATAAAACACAAAGTTACAAAGTTACAAAAGTTTATAATAGAGAAGTGTTGCGATCTTTCAATACGTTGTGATACAAATTTTTAGTAATTTGAACGTCCTATACAGATGTTCACACTTCACATGAGTGAATCCTCTAATCTTGTTTCCCCATCCTTTTCCATTTGGAAAAAGCATACAAAAGTATAAATTATGTAGAAGAAGGATATTTTCGCGCACCATTTAACTAGAAGCGATGACAAACTCGAAAAAATATGTCTGTTGGTTTCGGGTATTTGCAATTTATTGTTTTTAGAGAGGTGCATCTCTCTACGTTTTTTCTCCCTTCTTACTTTTTATATTCTGCCTTTTCTATCTCTCTTCTCTTCACATTTTCTCTCTTGCTCTTCATCTGTAGCAACGCCCACAGATTCAGTGAAGCGATTCAAAAAACCTATAAAACATTTTTCAACTGTCAACCATTTTTAACAACCGTATTTACGTTGGTAATAATACTTCTAGGAACAAAGAAAAGGTCTTTTTCAATGTCAATTTAGATGTCAATGTCATCGTAGATTTTATTCCCAATTCTTCCCACTTACTTCATCGTGGAAAGCCCTTCATACTTCTGAGAAGGCAGGTTGAAAAGATAATTTTGAAGTCGGAATCACTATTCCATTATCAAGTAGTGTCAAAATGAATTATTATTCTGGTTTACTTCAAATTTAATTTGTTTATTTAATTTAATTTAAGTTTAATTTGTGATTATCTCCTATTTTAGTGATAGTAATGTGAAATAGTTCTTCTATGTTTGGTTTTTAAAAATCTACTTTGTAAAAATAATTAAGGACTGGAAATTTTATGAAGTGAACAATTACAAGACTTACCTATTTCGAACTATTTGTAACTTTCTAAATTTGGGAGAGGAATAGCACAAGGTTACCTTATTTTTCCTCTCCCTATCATTTTGATGATGAACTTATTGTATGAATCAATAAAGAATAACATAGAAAAAAATAAAAAAATTGAAAGTTTCAAATCAAAGTTCAAAAGTAATTAATCGTAACAAAATCCTTCTATAATCTTGAAATTTATCCAACAATTATTTATCATTTAATTATTTAGCGAAAATCCTAAATATATTAATTAGCATTTGAATAAATGCATTCTCTATTTAATTTCATCTGTAATTATTTATCACTTTGAATTTGCTCTAGGTCTATCAAGTATTAACACCTAATCATTTTTGTGCACTTGAATTATGACGGGGCATAATTTTTCAGCCAAAGCTATATTAGCAGAGAGTTTCTCTAAACTAAATCGGAGTCACTGATGCTGTGGTTCAAATTTAAAATGTTTCACAATTTAATTCACTCGATAAAACAATCGCTTCATTTGATTCCCCAATTGTTCACTTCTTCAATTATTGGTTTCAACGTCCACTTCACAATCGGCTGTTGATAGTATTAAATTGATGTATATTCAATTATACGATGATGGAATACAACAATCCATATAAATAAAAATCGAAACTCAAATTTTGACATTATATAACTTGTTTATGTGTGCATCGAATTTGATGATTTTTTTCAAATTGTGTTCGTTATGATCAGGACGAGGTTTATGGCCTATCAAATTTATAATCCGACTTCGGGACTCTTTCCTACGGTCCTTCAAAGTTTTCATGTAATCCTTATGGGAGAAGATTTGTGAGCTGGCCACACAAATGAATAAAAATCAGCTGTCTAAATCATTGCGTCATCCAACAGCCGTCGGTAGATAGTAGACAAGAGTGTGTGCTGCTCCATAACCGCCCATGTATTTTATTCTAAACAGTGCGGCCTCAGGTTAAAAGACTTACATGCTCTAAAGACTTTGTTTTGTTTCGAATAATTGTGCTGTCTTCGGTGTTTTAAGAATTAATTGATTTTTATTAAATTATTACTAAAAAATAACTAAGCACATAGGAAGCCCATATTGAGATATAAATGTATATACTGATTGTTAGATAATTTTCATAAAAATATAGTGATGCATCTGATTAAGCTAAGGCTAAGCACACCTGAGGAGGCGCGGCTTGGTGATACAAAGTGTTGATCTTATGGAGATTGCCTTATCACACCGTCCCACGCCATGCCCGATTCAGTGTGTGTGTGAGTGCTTTCATTCAAAGCAAGAAGCACCTGGATGCAAAATGCCGCATCACGCCTCCTCAGCTAAAGTTAGTCATGAGATGCATTAAGTATTTGGTGGTATGAAGTTCGCCGGGCCAGCTAGTATTTTAATAAAATCAATGAACTATCACAATTTCACTTGGAATAACAATGTTTTTCTTCTTCTTTTTTCTTCTTCTTCTTCTTCATCTTAATCTAGAACAGAACAATACAGTACATAAAGCGCTGGAATATGATTCTCAAATGGAAAGTAGACCAGACCACAAGACTAGGCTCCAACCATAAGCCCTCAACTCCATTAAATTACCTCAACTACCAGTAAAATATGTAATAGCATCACCTATATATTGAACACATTTACTACGTGAAAGAGATCCTTACACTGTATTTAAATAAATAAATAATATGTATTCAAGGTGACAATACACAAAGCGCTAACATTATGACTCACTTTGCTCATAAATTCGATACATACTTTGGACTAGGTTCTCAGTTAGTAAATTCAATATGTAGATGAAGTTCAGGTTGCTGCTGTAACTTACAAGCAGTAAATACTTGGAACAAGGTCACTGGAACGCGAACCGTTTAGAGCATACTATTTATCGAATTCAGATTACGAAACAAGTGGAAAAATTGTACAAGCATTTAATACGCTTGTAATTTATAATGACAGTGCAAGGGTTGCACTGTGTAACATAGCTTCAAGTCCTCTCACGACAAGGGGAAGCCCACGTAGAGAAACAGGCTCTTCTAATCTGTTTCAAGTTCGTATTTAAATTTCCACAAAGTAACTTCCAACATTAGTAGTTGAATATTAATGAATTCAATATTCTATACATTCTTATTAGTCATAAGATAGAAAGACCTTCATGTTTTATGAAAATGTAGATTTTTATCCATGGCTTTAATGACGTTTTAGATTTTAATTAATTTACTTTCAGAGTATCTCTCCAGAACGGTGAGCTGTATCCATTTATTTGTTAATAGATATTTCTAGGTCTAAGTTGAATGTCCAATTGTCGTAGACATTACGACAATTTTGTAAAGCTATGTACACACAAGGAGACCAGATTGCACGACTTTCCATAGACTGTTTATGAAGTTTAATATTGTGACATCCACGCTATAATGGCAGTATTCAATTGTATGTAGTCAATTGCAGTATTCATTGCTGTTGCTATCCTTGTGTATTATTCGACCAAGCAGATAGTGCTATCCTTTTTCAGCTCCGCAACGTTGCCAGATCGTTTTTTAGCCATGTAGAAACATAAATGATTAAGGAAATATTTAATCTAAGTTATGAACATCTATTTATTTGAACTCAAATCATTGAAAAATATATTTTATTATCGAATAAAATAGAATTTATTATTTCTTTTTACAAGAATGAACAGTTAATTTTACATCAGGTATACTGTATCAGCTAACATCTATAGAAGGCAGTGGCAAGGCAGAGAACCGGCCACGCTGTTCTCCTATCTTTCCCCACTTCCATTATAACGTGGACCTCACTATTATAAGAACACGGTATATAGGCCGTCTAGAGTTTTTTGTAAAGTGTGAAGTTTTTAAATCAAAAATTTCTAGTTTCATTCAAGATTTAGACTTTTTAAATAATTATTAAGTTACTGTTCTAGATTTTTTAATTTCAGACTCTAATAGTATCTATTTGATTCAAAATTTGATGGTTTATCTGAGTATTGAAGAGTGTAAATTGTAATTTGAAAAGTGAAAGTGACATTTATTTATTTATTTATTTATTAGATAGAGCGAACAATAAATACAATAGTCGGAAAAGAAAAAACAGGCTATTGCCCAAAACTTCTTCAATTTGACATAACCAACATTTTGATTTGGACAGTATAATATAAATTGGAAATGGGACAGTTTTGGGCATGAGCCTGTTGTGCCTTTCCTCATGTTAAGTACCTATTTGTACACGATGTGAATAAATAAATAAATACTTAGAGACCCCTTCTACTCCCAAACCAGCAGACCCAGACAAAGTTAAAAATAGTCAACAATTTCAGTTTCATTGACTGGACTATTATTTTTTATTTTAGTTGATCATTGTTGTGAATAAGCTGTAAGACGATGTTTCACGTGAAAATCCCATTTTTCGTTGTTTACATTATCCTGATATACTATGACTGTAGTATGGATATACTAGATATACCATGGTAGCTTTGGCTGGCCATCCATCCAGTGATAGTGCTAAAGGTACTGTCAACATGCTTTATGAGTCAGCCGGATTAAGCTTCATCCTTCCTCCATCAAGATTCCATTACTTCATTTCAAATGTTAAGCTGCTCAATTTCTAGAAAGGGGAAGATACGTCTGGGGCTGAGGTGAGTTATTAGGTGAGGGGTTGTAGATTCTGCAAAGGTGGAGATGGAAAGTGGAAAGGAGGGGTTGATAAGAAGAAGAAGAAACATAGGAATGGTTAAGGGGAAAGAAGGGTAGTGAGAAGAAAAGGAAAATTCAAAACTCGAAGATGTGAAGTAGACGATGAACACGAGGAGAAAACTATGGGGACTGGTGGAAAAGGGAGATGGAAAAATCCAAATAAGAATTTCTATTTTTAGGGTTCGGCTATTGAATACGATAACAATGAGTAGAAAAGTAAGGAGTTGATGAGAATATAGAAGACGAATTCTATAAGGAGGAGAAAGAAGAAGAATGAGGAGGAGGAGGAGCATAATGAATAGAAGAAGAAGGAGAATGAGGAGGAGAAGAATAAGAAGAAGAAGAAGACGTGGAAGGAGAAGAAGAAGGAGAATGAGAAGCAGAAGGAGAGGAAGAAAAAGGAGGAGAAGAAGAATATGAAGAAGAGAAGAATAAGAAGAAGATAAAAGACAAATCAGAACTTAGAGCAAGGATAGAAAAGTGTCACAAGAAAAAATAGAAATGCAGGTGGAAGTCACTTGAAAGTTGTAGAATAAGCAGCAGATTAAAAGAAGTGGCAAAATGAGATGGGATAAACAGTGGAGGAAGAAATTGTTGATGATGAGGATGAGGTGAGAGCTGAATAATAAGTAAGACAAGAAATAAGAAGATGAACAATTTTATAAAGAAGAAGAAGAAGAAGAAGAAGAAGAAGAGACGAAAGAAGGAGAAAGATGAAAATTATAGTGGAAGTGAGGAAGATGCTCGCGGATTTGAGCTTGAGAAGGCGATTTAGAGCAGAATAAGATGCGGATGTCGAGCTTAAGGAAGATAAACTGGGAACGGTTACTTTTCACAAGGAAAATATAAAAGCGGTATTTTTGAGAGATACAGGGGTAGTTTTGAAAATGAGGCCTGGAATGGCATGATATGAGACAAGCCACTACTGTTAGGACATGGAATAATTTTTTTCTTCTGACGTAAGCCCTTCTCGGAAAATGGCGAATAATTTTCACGTAATGGCTGGAGACGGGATTGTGCCAGGATTTCAGGGTTGAAAGTATGAAGGAGGTAAGAATATCTTTTGGGAAGAATTGTTATTTTGGCTATCAGCTGAAAAAGTCAAGTCTGTGTGAACTGCGTGCTTGAGCTCTGTCTGGAATTCTGCAAAACAAGAAAAGTAATTCTTATTGTGCTACACGTAATTTTTCAAAAATATCTAGAAAAATATTTGAACAGACTCTGCCACTTCTCACAAATGTTCTCTCACTCATGATAACACAGATTAGGAAATTCCAGACTTTAGGAGGAGAAACTCCTTTTTGATACATATCCTAATTTTATTGCTATTGAGTATACGGGATATAGTGTACTTTTTACTTTTCAAGTTTTAAAAAGGCAATCAATTATAAACACAAGCTATCCAGTATTGAATACAAAAAAAGGAATACTATAAAGCCTGAGTAGTAGTCCTTTACCACTGAAGAAATATACCAGAAGAAATCAAATGCCATAATATTTTATAGTGTACATAAAATTATCCTTCGAGCTGTAATTAAACCAATGCAGCAACCTGATTAAGCAATTACAAGGTGAGTTAAGTTAATTATGATCTTATTTCTTCATTCCAACGTGAGAACTTATGATTAGTATCTCATTCTGTTTATTTCTTCTTATAGTACGAAGTTTATGTACCACAAATAAGATGCATTACCTGATCAAATATCAGCGATAAATCACTCTCATAATTTATCATATGGAGGTGTCAAAAGATACTGCATTAAATTGAAATCCAATCCTTTTTGTCCGTTTATGGAAGTGAGAACAGGTACTTGATCTGTGTATGGCTGGCTTGTCATTTCAATTACGCTCGTTGTCTTTCTTCAATGACATTTGCTCTCTTTATCTAATGCGAGCATGTATGCCAGTGTCCCACTTTGTAGCCACCCATTTATTACCGTATACTATATTTATCTGTTTATTTTACAACGTCTCAATGTAGTCCTTCTACAACCACAACTTTAAATATGCTTGTTTAGTATCTGTTATAACTTACTTATTATAACTCGAGACAGTTCCACCTATTTACCAACAAATAAACATTTCCTTTATCTTGGAATGGAATCGTCTCCTACAAATGTTGTAACAACATAGCTTTCATTTCACTTACACATATATTGTGTAAGTATAAATATATTGTATACCTATTATTACAATTTTACAGTTCGACAATAATATTATTCCTCTATTGTGGTCTATTATGCAGTGGAACTCAATTCTATTATCAGTTTCACTCTTCTAGGCTAATATAAAAGAGTATTCAAGATTCGAAAAAATGCATCATGAACAGTCAAGGGTAATTTTAAATTCTATTTACAGAGTGATCCTTGTCTAGTGAATAAAGTGCTTGCGTAGCAACCTAGAGATCCCGGGTTCAAACCCGCTCAACACCAAAGGTTTTTGACCAGGTCACTCCCGTAATATCGGATGGACACTTCAAACTGTCGGTCCTGGCTGAAGTATGACAGTTGAAGTAAGGCCCATTGACGGCTTAAATTATATATTCAGGCAGTGGGACCTACTCGTAAGGAGTCCCCACAGACAAAACCTTACGAATTTACTTTAATAAAGCAAAATAAATCTTATAGCACCCTTTATTTAAAAAAAAACTTTAAAATAGTTGAACAACTAGTAATAAAATTCAAAATAAATAAATAAATAGAATTTTATTTTATTTTATAACCTGAAGATGGTGTAAACAGAAACTAGTTGTTCAACTATTTAAAGTTTTTTTTTAAATGAAGGGTGCTATAAGATTATTTTGTTTTATTAATTTAAAAGTAGCCCATGTCAATAAGTGAATTTACTTTACTTTTTCTATTTACCATCAATCTCCCATAGATTCACATTGCTTCATGCAAAACAAAAAATCTTTGATGTGTCATGTGTACATTGACAGGAATCAAACCCATTATATTTAAGTTATTCTTATCCAAGTTATGATTCATGAAAAAAAATTAGAAAAGGACCCACATAACAGAAACAATGGGAATAAACTGAACCTATGCAATGAACTGATTTCAAATCTCAATTATTAGTCTCTTTTTAATAATGTAGGAATAGCAATAAAATAAATAGAAGATTAATAAATTCGAACGAGATGAAGATAAAGCCAAACAAGACCCATTACATGGTAGATTGCCAGAATAACTGCAATCTGGATCTAGATCATTATAGCTACGAACTTATCATTTCACCAGAGTTTATTGCCAGATTTGATCGTGAATTGTGGGGGATAGGAATAGCATGGTACAACCAACAATGTTGGATAGGAGGTGTGCGGTAAGGGAAGGGGAAACAATAATAATCTTTGCTGGCCAACTGATGAGCTATTCAAACGTATCATCATCATCATCATCATAATCGTGAAAACCACCAGCAGTTATTGTATGTAACAGTATTCTGAGTTGTTTCGACTCCACTATGAGTGAACTGCATGTACGGTGCAGTGTGTTGTGCTTATGTGGGTCAGTAGTCAGCATTATAACAACCATTATAACATGGTGCAGCAGTGACTGTATAATGGCTTGCGACAGAAAGGTTATTATATTGGAGCATTCACTCCTATGAACAAATTGCTTCTCGCAATTGCAGCGTATTCTTCATTCTCCTCCTAGTCTACTTCCTTCTGCTTATTTGTGCTTCCTTATATTATTGCACTTCTTTCTATGTTTTAATCATTCATCTCTATCATCCACTAGAACTCCTCTTTCTTTTCTCTTCTACATCTTATCATAGTATCTTTTTATTTATTCATCTCAGAACTCAGATTGTATAGTTATAACTTTTGAAATGGCCCAACAGGTTTGTGCCCAAAACTGTTCTCATTTCAATTTCAATTTAATCCTCTTCTTTCTAATCCTCTAATTCACCATCTTCATACTTTTTCCTTTTCCATGAGCACTTCATTGTAATCTTTCTCTCTCATATTCATGAAATACATGCTACTCAATCCAGCTTCTTCTCCATCTCACCTCTTTATACCTTTTTCTACGCTTACCTCATCCTTGATTATTTTCTGTCATTGTCCGTTCCCCTTCTCTTACCTCACACTTCCTCACCCTTCTTCTCTCTCATTTTATTATTCCTCCTCTACCTACTTTCAATTTTCCATTGCTTCGTCTCTTGTTCACTCAAATTCCAGAAGAATTTGGATTACAGATCCAAAATCCAGAATCCAGGGTTACAATTCCAAACTCTACCTACTTACAATTTTCCAGTGCTTCGTCTCTTGTTCACTCAAATTCCGGAAGAATTTGGGTTACAGATCCAAATTCCAGAATCCTGGGTTTCATAACTTTTTCAATAATTGCAATAAGTAACGTTTGGTACCAAAACACAATTCTTTTTTAATTACGAGTCCAATTCATAATAATTAATCTTAGTTTATTGGTAGCATTGACCAGCAGCATAGATCATTTCCATTCTCTCCTCAAACTGAGAATAAGAATTGGATAAATATAAGAATTGTGATTCACACCAAGAACTCTATTCTCTAAATTCGATTTCTATTGTGAAAGTGTTTCATCATAAAACAATAGGATAAAACAATCTTATAAGTTTGTGTGAAAAAACTTATAATTCCTTCAATCAATCATATACGTTTTCTCTGATAAAACTGAAACCGTATTCGCTTTTACATAATGATAAGAGTAGATTAATTTGCAGTAAAACATCCACTTCAATGCAAAAATAATATCAACAAAGGCTTTCTGGCAACACATGTTCCAAGTTCAGTGCAATAACCTCTAGCGATGAAGTATTTCCCCAGGCAGAGATAGCTGCAGGTGTTCCAGAATTTTCTCCGGCCACAAAATCGTAAATTAATGTATCAAGGAAAGTAGGAGGTCGTAGGCGCATGTATACTGTAACAAATTTGCATGAACCAATCAATGGTTGCAATTGATGGGCGGTAATAGTGAGCCGATTCAAATATATTTGTATATATTTCTACAAATGATAAGAGTTTATGAATTATTGTTGTTCAGTTATGTATTGGATATGGCCGAAGACAGATATAATGTCAGATGGGTGACATAGTAATAATTTAATAGATGGCACGAACTATTTGAGCCTTGAATGGCGTAGTAACGAATTATTTGAATTTTATGCAAATTTGCAAGTCGGAAATGAAATTGTGAAAAAGAAAGTAGAACTTGCCCACTTGCCTGCCAACCACTACCATGGAATGTCACCAAAATTTAGAGCACAATATATTTTACTGTACATTTTAATGACTTAAAGTTTAATCAAATTATTAATTTTCCATAAGACTTTGTGATGTGATGCTATAGTAAAGCAAAAGTCATTTAAATATTTTTAATCCCTTGGACAGAGACGATTCGGCCACCAATAATCCAGGACTACAGGAATTTTGGATCGCATCAGCAACTTATAAAAATCCAGCACGTGAGTGATAAATAGTTGAAATAAGAATAGGGGCCCTCAGTGCTTCGAGTGAAATAAGAAATAAAAGCTAGCTCGTCGAAAAGGTTTTAAATATTAAGAAATTAATAAAAATACTCGCGCAAGTCTAAAAATGGTATAAGAAATATTTTATTGAATAGGAACGAGTCAATTTATATATCAAAGGATACACACCAATTAAAAGAATATTAAGTTCTAAGCTAGTAATACTAATGGTCATATGATCATTGATTCTATAATATAATTTGTAATAATATAATGTAGCTCTGGTTCATTGGATAAATGATTTATCTAATTCCATCAGGTGCCGAATCTTACACACCTGAGATAAATGTATTTATTATAAAGAAATTTATTGGAAAACTGAGAAATTAATATATATTTAATTGTTGATTTGTCAATTTATCATGCTCTGAGTTGGGAAGTAATATATAAGTAGGATTATCCAAATCGACAGCACAGCAAGTGATGTCAAAGCTACATGCAAAAAATGCATATTATCAATGAAGTGGAAAGCACATGGTAAAGTTTCGTGCTATAGAACTGGAAAATAGTACTGATCTGTGATATTCTATTTGATTCGTTCTTGTCATTGTATATTTTGTTGCTCTATATATTTCTATATTGATCTAACTTTGAGATTATTTGTTTAATATATGTATCAATTTTTCATGGTGTACCATTCATTTTATTCCCATATATATAGTAATATTATATATATATTATATATATATTATATATAATATAATATATATATATTATATATATATATATATATCCCAAATATTATATATATATTATTTGTTAATTATCAGTATTAAATTATTGTGAGAGCTCCTGAATGACCTATTAGGATCTTGGTGAAATTATAGCCTAGAAAACCCACGACCAGATTTTATAGTTATAATTCTCATGCTCTACCGATTGACGCCAAGCAGGAGGCAAAGCGTTATTCCATCAAAAATAACGTCACAACACCAAGAACTCTATTCTCTAAATTCGATTTCTATTGTGAAAGTTTATCATCATAAAACCATAGGATAAAACAGTCTTATAAGTTTGTGTGAAAAAACTTATAACTCCTTCAATCAATCATATACGTTTTCTCTGATAAAACTGAAACAGTATTCGATTTTACATAATGATAAGAGAAGATTAATTTGCAGTAAAACATCCACTTCAATGCAAAAATAATATCAACAAAGGCTTTCTGGCAACACATGTTCCAAGTTCAGTGCAATAACCTCTAGCGATGAAGTATTTTCGCAAGCAGAGATACCTGCAGGTGTTTCAGAATTTTCTCCGGCCACAAAAATCGTAAATCAATATTATTAAAAACAGAGTTACGCCAAGAAAATACTGACTCCACTTGCAATATAAACAAAGTTTTCAACAAATGGCAGCAGCATTGTATGGTGCGCCATCTTTTTATTAAAAAATATCACCTCCAAAGTTGGTTGGTGTAGGTAGGTTCTTGGAATCATACAATAAACATCACGACCAACTTGGCGAAAAATGAGAACTTGGTGAAGGTTTTTTAGGTATGAAGTGGTTTCTTCGGGAAAATGAGAGCTTGATAAAGGCTTTTACTCATGAAAGTGATCACTTCCAACCAATCAAAATATAATGTTCTTACTTCATAAACACTATAACCACTTTTACCTGAAACCGATAATGCATTGAAAAATGATTGCATACAGCATACTTAATGAAGTTGTAAATTAGTTTTGATAAGCTTTCTGCCTTCCATTTCTACTTTGGAGTCCTCCAAGTTTGATATTTCACTTGAGAACACTTTGAAACTTCCTTTACAAGAATTGGAAAGTCAATTCCAGTTCAAAGTCTATTGTATAAAATGAAAGTAGTTGAAGATATAACAATATCATTTGATGAATGTAACTCAATTATTTGATTTGAACATGTATAAACACCAAGTCTTTGAAATTGAAATTCTTTATTCTCCAAAAAAGATTAACAATACAATTATATTTGCAAGTAAAAATTAAAAATACATTTCATTGGAAGCTCCTCTTATGGGCACATGCCTGTGAGAGAGGAGCAAGTTTTCTAGTAGCAACAATATACATAATCTTAAATCAAACTATTTATAGCTATGAAAAATATGACAATAATAAAAAATTGTTGTTGAAAGAGAATAGACTAGAGTAACAAATAAGACTTAATCTGGAGAGAGGTATCATTATTAAGCAAATAAAATAAACCAAAACAGGAATGAAGTGGGAAGCACAGTGAGTACATCGACGAACAAAGTAAGATCGTTAAAAAAGATACAATAATCATTAAAACTTGCATTTTTGAACAAGGAGCGAGGTCATTCATATCCAACGCACTCATTAACACATTCGTTACTTAATTTCAATGTACAATTATTAGCCAAAAAAGGTTCAATTATCGGAAAGAGTAAGGTGATACTAAAATACGAAAAACTTTCACAAGATCCATTTTTATAGTCCTTGTTAAAGACGGCTGATAGAGCAATTTTATTAGCAATAAAATCTTTCAACAACTTTCACTGAATGAATACAGGAACAGCAATAATTCATCCACTAATACAAGCAATATATCTGTGGATGAACTCTGTAACGTTTTTCTATATCTTTGAATTCATCCAGAATCCACTCAGGAAGATGAACAAATTATTTACGGCCGCAGTCCTTCCTGATCGAACCATTACCGACATAAATCTAATACTCAAGATCTTATCCAATTTTGTGGAAACTGGTAGTATAGGTGATATTGAATCAGCATTCTGGCGGAGAACAAGTTGTGTCGTGATGACAGCAGCTCTACAGTGGCTAATGGATTAGAATTTATAAATAAATTGTTATCGGGTGGAAATATCTGGTGAAAATAAGCCGTTTCAAGAGTGGTAGTAATTCTGCCTTGTCTGAATGCTTGCCTACTTTCACCAATAAATCACCAGTATGTGATTTGCCTACATACTTATGTGGGGAGAAACGTATTTATCAGAAGAAAAGAAGACTGACAACTGGAAGAGGATGAGAAGGAGATAGAGAGTAAGAGTGGGAGGGGAGAGGAGTGGGAAGAAGAGAGGAAAAAGAAGAGAGAGGAGCAGAGATGTAAGATAAAAAAAGAACTAGGAGAAAAAATGAAAAGTAGGATTAGATTATATTAGATTTTTTTATCCATGTAAATTATGATTGTGCTGGCTCATGGACTAGTTCACAAAAAGGAGGAGAAGAAGGAGGAGAGAAAGGAGGAGAAGGAGGAGGAGGAGGAGGAGCAGGAGGAGTAGGAGAAGGAGGAGGAGGAGGAGGAGGAGGAGAAGGAGGAGAAGGAGGAGGAGGAGGAGAAGAATAAGAAGAAAAAGAAGAAGAAGAAGAAGAAGAAAAAGAAGAAGAAGAAGAAGAAGAAAAAGAAGAAGAAGAAGAAGAAGAAGAAGAAGAAGAAGAAAAAGAAGAAGAAGAAGAAGAAGAAGAAGAAGAAGAAGGAGGAGAAGTAAGACGGAGGAGAAGTAAGAAGGAAGAAGAAGAAAAGGAAGAAGAAGAAGAAGAAAATATGATGATGGAGAAGAAGAAGAAGTAAAAAAAAAGGAGAAATTGAAGGAGAAGAAGAAGAAGGAGAAGAGGGGTGGGGATAAGGAAGAACATTAGAAGAAGGAGGTGGATCAGGAGGAGGAGGAAGAGAAGAAGAAATGAATGGGAACAGGAGAAGGAGGAGCAGTGGAAAGGAGCTGAAGATGATGTAGAAGAAGAAGAAGTGATAAGACAAGTGAATGGACAAAGTTGATCAGAAAGTATTTAGTATTGACGGAGAAAATAACAAGAAAGTAGCATCGTAAAAATGTCAAGATAATATTGTGACTTGAGTATAAATAGATGGAAATTTGATGATATTAATCAATAGTCTTTGCTCTTCAAAAATCAAGTCCAATCGATTCGCACAAAATAGCCTTTCCAACAGCTTCTACTTTTTCTTCCAAAGTTTAAAGGTGAAACATACTTATCGATCATTCGATTGACATTTATCGGTGTGTGATTGAAAGTTGATGCTATAAAATGTATGGTTTGAGAACTGTGTTGATGGCTGGAGACATGCTCTACGACTCTGTCTAAGTATGATGAAACTTTGAATTTGAGGCCCGGTTGCACAAAAGCCGGTTGAATTTTAACCGTGATTAACTTTGCAAGAACCAATTAGAGAAGGTGTTTTTGAAAAGACATCTTGAGTGTGAGAGAATTTGAAAAGAATATTAAATTTTAATGAATCTCTCAAATTATAAAACTACTCCAAGTCCACATTTATCGTAATTTGAATCACAAGGAGGCTCATCAAATCCTTTGCTATATTATGATATTTATGTCTTCAATTTTTTTTATTTTTAAACCCGTGTTTCCCACCTCGTAATAGTTCAACTTGTTTTGAGGTCAAGTAGGGCGCTAATGATCTTCCAAAAACTATCTAGGAGCTGATGCTCAAATTGCATGACTCAAACCACTTTTTTCTGCTCCTTCTTCTTCTTCTCCTTCTTCTTTTTCTTCTTCTTCTTATTTTTCTTCGTTTTTTTTTTCTTCTTCTTATTCTTCTTCTTCTTCTTCGTCTTCTTCGTCTCCCTCCTCTTCTCTTTCACACTCCTTTTTCTGCATTTGTGTATAGCTATCTATATCAACATGAATGATGTGTACCTCATTGAGTCTAATAATGCATGTTAGGATGTTGGAGTTGAAAGCGTGTACTTATTCAGGTTTGAAGCAAGTAGCAAGACTACTTGGAAAAATGATGGCTGCAGTCCAGCTGGAGTCAATTTTCCAGTCAGATAACGATTGACACGCACTTCTACAGAAATTCAAGCGACTGCCAACAGAGCGCACAAGTTTCTGTCCATTTCATCTGTTCTGTTACTGAGAGCTGAATTAAATTTTGTTTAATTCCATTTTATTCCATCTCAGTTATCAAACTAAGATGGGAATAATAGCTGCTTCGTTAACAGATTCTCTATTTTTATTAAGTGGGATTATAGAGAATTCCTCGATTCCGAAATTCAATAGCTTCTATAAGCTATTTCATCATCTCGATTGGGATCACATTTCATTGTACGTTTTCCATTGAAATGCTGAGAAATTATCATTTTCATTGAATTTCACCGATTTATCATACAGCGTGCTTGTCTTCCGTTGCCTGTTGTTTTGAAAACCACGTAAAGCATAAACACACTCTGCTGAAACATAAAATCAAATTTGTTCTAGTTATTGTTTTTTAGAAAGGTGCGTACAGATATACGCGCCGCGAACATGAGCAATTCACTTTTAATCAACTGATGCCAAACTTTCTATATGTATATCTTCTACCGGTTCTGTAAAAATACAGGTATAGTCAGCTGATTAAAAGTGAATAATTGCTCATGTTCCCGGCGCGTATATCTGTACGCACCTTTATTGATATGAATTACAGTTCAAATCCCAGTTTATAATATTGACATTTTCAATATGATATGATATTATACTGCTTGACCCGTTACCTGTATCACCTTTGTTATCGTATTTATTGTGATTTTTTTGACCGAGCGAAGTGAGGTCTAAGATTAAAGTCGACGGTTTGGCATTTCTCTTAATGTTTAAATGTTTTAATGTTTATATGTTTATATGTTGCGCATTTACGGCGCAACGCGGTAATAGATTTTCATGAAATTTGATAGGTATGTTCCTTTTTTAATTGCACGTCGACGTATATACAAGGTTTTTGGAAATTTTGCATTGCAAGGATAATATAAAAGGAAAAAAAGAACCTCCTTCATACGCCAATATTAGAGTAGAAATCAGACTATAGAATTATTCATCATAAATCAGCCGACAAGTGTTTTCACAGATGTGTGGAGAAGCCAGTCTGCTTTATTCCATAAGTTCTATAGTTTCAATCAGGTACTTGTGGATGAGAATACTGCGTAAGGTCTACTGTTCACAGAACTTCTAGTTGTAATAGTTACTATCTTACAGTGATTATCAATACTCTCGTATTCCAGTGATACATAGATAGAGACCAGTGTGGGTGTTGCGAAGAGCATCTCTTCTATAGTGAGGTCCACGTTATAATGGCAGTGGAGAAAGATAGAAGAACACCGTTGCCGGTCTTGTCAATACCTTCTATAGACGGTAGCTGATACAGGTTTGAAATATTAATTGTTCATTCTCGTTTAAACTAATCAATTATAATTTATTACGCAAAAAATTATATTTTTCAATAATTTAATAATGAATTCTTATAATTAAGATAAAATATTTTTTTAATTAATTATTAATTCTACATTGTTAAAAGATGATCTGGCCACAGAGCAAAGCGAGAAAGAGATAGCGCTATCCGCTTTATTGAATGATAGAAATACTATTGCTAATCAAACACTGCCATTATAACGTGGACCTCACTATAGTTATTGCAATACCACTTATGTGAAAGCGTATTTGGTTTGTACATGGTGACACGATGACAGAGCAGGATTGTTCACCTACAGAAGAAAATTAAAGATTTGTTGTACCCTTGGCAGATTTGTGGTGTAGGCAACTACTGCCTTTTTTGAGGCAGTAAATTTCTGGTAAAGCAGGACCATTCATGATACTGTAAAATCTCGTACTCTTACGCTTGAAAATTAATTCACTGCACATCATTTTCAGTGTCAATATACTCTGATACATTGCGAAAGAACTCAAAAACTGCAAAATTAAATTTTACAGTACTAGCATAGGATAACCAACTTTATCCTCTATTAATTGATTAGTACAATATATAAGTACACCATCAAAAATGATAGGGAGAGAAAAAATGAAAACTATCTCAATCCAACCAATCAGTATCGTTACTCCATAGTAATTGGATATTTTTCCACAAACCTGCAGAAACAAAGAAGTCCTTGATATTTTGTAACAAATTAATTGTTATTTTGAGCAAATGAGATGACTATTATGAATATTTTCGATCAATCATTACTCTAACAAACCTGTAATCGGTTTTTGACAATTGAATCAATTATTGATAAAACTTTTTGTTGCTCACAGAATAACAGAATAATCTGAAAGTATTTGACTAACTGTTTCAAGATGTCCAACAGATTCGGAAGAAATTGGCAGCTCAGGATTTAGGATTGCCATTTAATGCGATTGACAGTTAGGATTATGAGGCTTGGAGTCGAATAGCTCCCTCGAATTTCCGATTGTTCAGGTAACAAATTATTATTGTTTCCTGTTAAAATCGTCCACTGCACCTATTAGTGAGAACTTAGAAAGCGGAAGACACTAATTATTGGTCACTCTCAAAGCGAGAAATGTTCACGATTCACCTGACAATCACTCAACGTAGGTACTGAATCATCAATCATGTTTCAACTTTCATTCCTTTTACTAATGTCCCTTCCACCAATATCACTTTTGAGAAAGGAAACAGGAACCTGAACGTGAGGGATTGATGATGCATTACGTTCTGTAAAGTGAGGTCCACTTTATAATGACAGTGTTTGATTAGCAATGGTATTGCTATCCTTGTCTTTCATTCAACAAATGGTATTGCGCTATCTCTTTCTCGCTTTGCTCTGTTGCCGGATAGAATGTACAATGAACAATGTAGAATTAATAATTAATTAACAAAAACAAAATATTACATCCTAATTGTATAAATTCATTATGAAATTATTAAAAATATAATTTATTGCTTCATAAAATATAATAATTGATTATTATTTTAAACGAGAATGAACAGTTTAAGTTTACATCAGTAAACCTGTATCAGCTACCGTCTATAGAAGGCATTGACAAGACAGAGGTTCGGTAACGGTTTTCTCCTATCTTTCTCCACTGCCATTATAACGTGGACCTCACTATACGTGAATCAATATAGAATCATTATCAGTTGTAGTTGCTTTACATAAAGTAGAAAAGTTAATACTTTAGTTGTAGTATTATTACTTGGTCAAAAGTATAATAATTATGTATTTCATTTCAAGAATCACGCTAACTCAAATTCGAGGTAGGGAATATACCACTTTGAATCTATTGTTTACTTATACTTTTTATTCTTTCACGAAATGAAAGAATATATAATAAGTCTTACTATTCCTGCTACTATTCATGAATAATTTTATTCTTCCTCATTGATTTAAAGTATAGAATGCAGCGATTCGGGGAATCCATGCATAGAATATTGACAGACTGATCTATAACTGATCATGAAACTTATATCTGAGCTAAATCATAGTCTATTCAAATATTTTGGACTAAAAAATAAGAGGCCTCATTCCACAGAAGAGATAAACGACATTTGAAACAACTAAGTTACCCCATAAGTCTAATTAGTCAGTCCTATACTGGTTTAATATCCTACACTGCCAAATTCCTGAATGCGCCAACCTGGGTCTCATCGCACATTCATCTTCTGTAGAGATATTTGATCTTGAACAATCTTTGATATAAATATGAGCAATATCTTTTATCAAATATATTTTTGTTCAACTCGGATGTAAGTGGGAACCAAAAGAAAGAGATCATTGATAATAATTAGTAAAATATCTCTGACTATAATTTTGTTGTAATATGATCATAAATGGATATGAGGGCGTAATGAGGCCTAAGGACTCGAGACGTTTTACATTCTAGAAGCCCCATGGACGGGTCCTTGTCCTGTTCCAACCCAAGCCATTCCAGCATACCAAGATGGAGAATGTCGAAGACTGGAACAACAAGGTTGGCAGCGGCTGTGCGGAGGGAGAAACTGGAGAAAGTGGGGTAAATTCGTGTCTGTGTGGTGGCTACACTGTAATTCTATCGGCTTCCCTTCTTCAGTTGACCAGAGTAGCGGGTTGCGTGCGGTACTCCCGTCAGTAATTGGTCTTTCAGTTCGCGTGTATCTAGTGAATTAATTGTGAAAAACAAACAAAATCGGAACCAACTACAAGTGTTTAGTAACTAATTAGTGATGGGAACCGAAAATCAGTTGTGGTTTATTTTAGAAAAATGATCACAGTAGTGCGTGATAACCTCAAACCCTAGTGATGAAGATGATGTTAGTTTTGTGACCGACCCTCCGGTTTGTTGTGGAAGAAATTTTTAACTACCTCACTCTCCATTGTTTTTAACACAGCCTAATATCTAGAAATCAATTGAATTTAGTTTCTAGTGATATTTTTGAATGAAATAATCGTTTACCAAGTGAATTGTCAACCACCGACGATAGAAATTGTGTTGTTGCCTTTATTGGTGTTGGATATTCCTTTTGTGGATCGTGGATTCTTGGAATACAGCCGTTTTGTTTTGATCTACTTTATCTTGAAGGTAATTTTTATCCATTTTTTCTAGACATCTATGCCATTAAACTACTTTTTTGTAGAGTTTATCATACTTAAAATACTACTCATATTTTATTAACCTCTTTCTTCAAATATTCTTTATTTTATACCAACTAGGCTACCTATTGATTGAATTTGGTCCAAATTATTCAATTGCTCAATTCCTCACATAAATCATATCTACCTTGGCTAATATGTGTTTGAAGCATTGAACAGTATGCGAATTCCTTCACCAAACACCAATACTCTTTTTGGTAGGTTCCGACTTCACCGGTAACCGGTAAACTGCTTTCACGATCGTGTACCACCTACCTGAACATGTTGGCTCGTGTTCCTATCCTTTCTGTCAAAGACGAGGAGCGTCCGTAATTTGTATTCCCGACTAGGATAATGTTATTTATATTTCAAGTCACCTTTGTTCAAGTTTTGAACTCATATGAAAGAGTTCACAAGTCGGAATTTTGTAGTGTTATAAACAGTCAACACACAAAAATAGCACATTTATAATGAATACCTGACATCAGGACCTAATGTGAATGAGAGGTCCTCGTCATGGAATAACGTTTTCCCATGCTAATTTAGACTTGTTCAAGATCATTTCAATGTGTTTTCTGTGATCGTTCTGTCTAGAAAAACACTTTTTTCAAGGCGTTTATTTGTGTCCTATTTTGGTTTTTCATATTTCTTGACTTATCTTCATACTACAGTATTAGTAGTTAAAAGTAGTTGAAAGTTACGCGAAATCTGTTTGATAATAATTAATTTTGGCTCCCGCTCATCCATCTAATTATTTTGCTGGTTAGAATATTGAATTAGTTGAATAGGTAGGCCTTCTCGTTATTGTATCTAGCCTAAATAACTTATTCGACCCAAACCCTGAATACATGCACACATATTAACGTCAGTTTCCCACCATATTTCAATAGAATCGTAACAAGTTACAGTATTTTCAAATAGAGTCTATAAATTACAAATATCATTTTTAACATGATAAGGACTTCAAAAATCACATTAATGAGTTTCTTCATTGAATATCGAGCAGTAACGCTATGGCTTTGATAACATGACCTGCAGGTCATTCCTACTGATAATGCAATAATAATAAAACTAATTTACTGTCAGTTGACGCATTAGACAATATAAGCGCCTAAAATTATATCAACTGTTATCTACAATGACTAATCTGTAAGAAACCTATTTCGAAAACTGATGAAAATAGTATGATTCGTTACTAATATATGATCTTAAACTTTTTCTGAAAAAGCATTCTGAAACCTTCAAAAATACTCTTAATATGATTCATATTAATAAATTTAATAGTAAAAAATAATCTAAATCAATAATATGATTTCTCATTTCTTTAATATTACGATCTTAAACTTTTTCTGAAAAAGCATTCTGAAACCTTCAAAAATTCAGTTAATACGATTCATATTCATAAATGTAGGCTATAGTTAAAAATAATCCAAATTGGCAAGGTAACATTAAACTGAATGTTATTTAAATGAATTTTTCATTTGAAAGCAATAAGTAATTCAATTGATCATACTATTGGAATTTAAAAACTATAGTAGTGACTCTCTGATTGTTCTCTTGAGCTTACACTTGAAGTTCAATAAATTTATTCAGAGAACAAATAGTTGACATTCCTGTGTGATGACTTGACTCCTACAGAAACTTATGTTAATCATCTAATTGTTCGTTATCGTTAATGGTTAAATTTAAAACATTGTGAGTTGAACTACTGATTTCCTTAAAAAAAATAACTAGGTAGCAAGTGTTTTTCCAGAATTCTATTTGGTTGGACTTATCAGCCGATATCACTATCTTACCAAGTAATTATGTACTTCCGACAATTTGTAATATAACTGAATGCACTCACTCTACTTATCATTATGCAACAATGCAACGATCAACTATTTGGTGCATGTTATCAGCTGTACTTGAATCTTCACTTTTCTCACTAAAGTTATAAAATATTCTTATTAGGCTACCTGATTAGTGTGATGTCTCGAAATCCAATTTTATGTTTATTATTTATTTATAATTTATCATAATGTGTAAATTAAATTTATTGTCCAAACTGTGATATTGTCAAATTGTTTTTCCTGACACTAAGGTGGAACCATAGAATTGTACCTAGATTTTTTACCTAGGTACAATGCTATTGGTGGAGCTAACCCTAGAAGTAGCAGATCTTCAATTTATCGGTACCAAATTTTTCATCAATAATTTTGGTACCTACTAATCAAAACTTGAAAACGTGAAAAATGTGAAATTAAATGTTTTCTCATGCCTTTCAACACTTGAAGGGTCAGTTTTGAACAAAAATAATTTTGGAAGAGAAACTAAGAAAATCCCAAACAGATTCAACCAAATATTTCATTGTCAAGCCTTGATGAAAACAGCTTGAACAATGGTTCACCCTTCTAACAGAATTCTACTAAACGGTACTAGGCGTAAAAATGTGGGGTAGCAGAAAGTACCGTACTATGTTGTTTAGTTTGGGGATTTCTAGTTTGGGTTTCAACAATATTTTGAATGAACTGTTTGTTTCTTCACCCAAACTGACCGTATTCTTTTGTATGAAACCCTTTCTACCCACAGAGAACAGAACGTATAGACTGACAGCTCCTCAATATAGTCCTCTGACTATTGTGATGCTATAAACTACACTGCTTCTATTCATACATGAGTGTTTATGACTCCACAAAGTTGATACTATTTACATCTGAATTAAAACGAATACCATTATTGATGTAATATTTTAAAGTATATCAAGGGAACAATGGGCTTTATTTTTATTGCTTCTTGTCTGAGTACAATGGATTTAAAACAAATAATGATAAATAATCACAAGGGTCAAGGAATCCATTTTATCGGTGTTCTACTGATTAGTGAATCACTGGTGATTAATCTCTGCTCCTCTTTCTTCTACTCACTATGATCCCCACAGTATGTAATTTTTTCAATAAGTAGTATAAAACTTCAATTTTACTTTACAAGGAGTTATTATGAGAGTGTATAAGTGACTCCAGACGAGATACGTGTATCTCTCTCAGTTCAAATATACAACCAGTTTGTTGTGAATTTCGTTTATAAATTTCTTCAGTACATCGTAACAAAACAACTCTCTCTGTTTCTCAGACGAATAAACTCTGTATTTCGTACTTTACTATAATATTTGACCGAGCGAAGTGAGGTCTAAGATTCAAGTCGACGGTTTGGATTTTCTCTTAATGTTTAAATGTTTTTATGTTGCGCATTTACGGCGAAACGCGGTAATAGATTTTCATGAAATTTGACAGATATATTTAATTGTGCGTCGACATATATACAAGGTTTTTGGAAATTTTGCATTTCAAGGATAATATAAAAGGAAAAAGGAGCCTCCTTCATACGCCAATATTAGAGTAAAAATCAGACTAGAATTATTATTCATCATAAATCAGCTGACAAGTGATTACACAGATGATAGAAGCCAGTCTATTGCTGTATTTCCATAAGGTCTATAGTTTTAATCAGGTACTTGTGGATGAGAATACTGCGTGAGGTCTACTGTTCACAGAACTACTAGTATAGTATACCAAGGTACTCTTGGAGGTTGGACTCCACTCTACCCTACACCACCCTACTACTTTTCTTGGAATTCTCAACATATTCTCATTCATCTTTCCCCAACTTGTATTCATTCAGAATGGTTGTGACGAATTTTGGAGACTTGCTACTTTTGTCTAATGATCCTATACAATACACTATCCTGTATTGTGAACGTACATAATGGGAGAAAACTTCAACACATTCTCTTCAGTGTGAGAACTACTAAGTTTTGTTTCGTTTGGTTTTGTTGACGATTTTGTAAACCACCGTCATGGTACCGTTATTTTACAGGGCTGTTTCTCTAGCATAGTGTTTGTTTCCATACTTTTTGTTATACTGTATTTCGACCTCATCCTTGTCTATACACATAAAATATTTGAAAACGTTATTCAATACGCATTGCAGTTTATTCCACCTTTTGGTTTATATTTATAAACTAAACTAGTTTATTGTTAAACTGAAATTGATCAGTTGCGACCTGAAAACTCTGACACCAGACCTGAGCCAGCCAGGTCACACGATATTATTAATATTATTATTTAGTTTATTGTTTATAAATAAGCCTATGTAAGTATGCTAGCCTATATGCCTAGGAAAATAGGCTAGGCTATAAGCCTAGGAATCTAGGAAACGAGGCTCTACTGATGAGTTTCTTGGGAGAATATTATTTATTAGTTCACTTTTTGTATAGTTGAGAAGTCGATATTGTGGAAATTATTCATATTAATTTCTTAGTCTTTTATTTACTTTATTAGTTATGTTGAATAGAAATCGATCGATGGGTAATGATGTCATGAATTCATTGGAGTCATAACAAAAATGTGAGAAAAGTAATTTATAATGTGAGATTCAGAGTATAGGTTGTCAACAACAACTATCATCAACAGTTTTCCATTGTTAAATCTACTCCTGCCAACGTTCATTATTTTCAAAATTATTATGAAATTCATTCCAAGATGAAGCAGTGCTCCTCAAACTCCTCAAACTGGCAACTTTCTCTTAAAAAATCAAATTTTTAAGCTATGAACCTCAGTTCTCAACATGAATTTGACACCAGAACCTTCTACGAACTGTATTGGTAAAATTGTGGAGAGATTTGCAATCTTCTATATTTAAATCTATATACTATTCCAATAGGAAAACTATAAAATCTGACCGTTACTCTAGTTTTTACTGGGCCAGGCATAGTAATTTATTTTATCAAGATAGCTTAGCTCCGTAATATTTCTACTCACTCACTGTGAGTATATGCTAATCAGCTTCTGTATTTGGCATACATCTGAAAACCAAATGCTGAACAAATATCTGCTAATTCATCTGAAAGTTTTCAAAAGCATTATTAGAATATAAATAATAGAAGAGAAAGATATACAGAAAGAGAGAGAGCGAGAAAGAGATCATCTACTATCAAATTTCTTGTTTTTAAGTTATTTTTATTGCCTCAATAAAAATAAAAACAAAATATAGCATTCCAATTCCATTCCATAGCAAATCGTTTGGATAAACTGATTCTAGGCGCCGATCAAGGCACGTGGGGCCACTTATCAATTCAAGAATCACTGTTCAATTGAGTCAATCAATTCAATTAGAAACCTAGACTATAGAACTATACAAAAGCAAAACAGTCGAACTGAGGGTTCATCTATCTACTTAATTGATCGTCAGGCAAAGTCTTTTCTAAAAGGATGATTCATTGTGTCACTTATGATGATTTATCCCACATCATATCTCTAATATAGGAATACGATTGAAAAGCATTTAATCTACGAGCCTACCAAATGCACACAAGATAATTTGATTGATCACTGCATTATTTAGTAATGCTTTGCTATCTAATCCAATAATTCATGAGCAGTCAAAAATGTGACATGAAATTAGTAAATATAGTAGGCTACGTCTTATGTGTGTTGTTTTATTCGTAGTACATCTTATTGATTTAAAATTTAAAAGCGATAAAACTTTGTGATTGATTGGCTTTGTTTTCCTCGATATTTGGTTTTACTCAATTCATTTTAAAATTATTTATAATGCTCTTTCAATGTGATATCAGACTATAAATCTTTGAGTTTCGTCATTGAATGTAAATCATCGTACTTAATATAAATCACCTATTAAAGCTCTTAACTTATTAAAACTTATCAGAATGTCTCAAGCTTATGCTTCCGCATTTGGTGGTTGAATTCCATCCAGAGAGGAATAGAGATAATTATTTAATTAATCATTTTTTTCATTCATTTATCTATTTACAAAGGCAACTTTCTTGTATTATTTTGAGCCTAGGTGATGATGAGGGGATGAATGATGAATTAATTATGATGATTAGAAGATACATAGAAGAGAAAGAGATGAATCTACATTTAAATTGCTTGTTTTCAAGTTATTTTTATTGCTCCAAACAAATAATTTATCTAAAAATATTGTGTTAGAAAGACAGAAATAGTCATGATTCCTCAATTAGAAAGAGATGAATATCCTTCACACAAAAATTCATTTCTCACTTCATTTGTTGATGAGAATCAATCAATTTGATCTAAAAAGAGTAATAACTATAAATTTTTCAGTTTCTTAAATCCATGAGTTGGCCTACTCACTATCTATTAAAATATGATAAACTTCCTGTAGGCCTAATTGGATAAATCAAACCATTGATTTGATGAATTATTATAATCTCAGAAAAATTCTCGAAACTTATCAGAAAAGTGTTGTCAGGTTGTAATTTAAAAGTGAATCATAAAGAATATGTAGATTGCTAATTAAAGGGAGGCTATCTAACATTAATTCAGACTGCAGAACAAGCATAGTGATTCATAATACTGGTTTAACAGTAGAAGAGGTTCGAGTAAATTGAATTTATCAATTTAAATATTCAACAACCTGAGAATTTATTTGACACTAAATTCAATAAAATAAAACCTACAAAGATGAAACAAAATGAGACTTGATATTTTCCTGTCTCAACGACTGGAGGTTTTTTATTTTTATTTATTATTCAGTATCTCCTGCACGTATATGGTACAATTTTTGTTTTTCATATTCACTGACTGGTAGGCCTACTATTTCAACATAAAACTAAATGAACTTTATGTGGTAGGTTATGTTCATTTCTAAACCTGTTTTGCCGTGAAAAGTGTAATGATTTTAGTTTGTTCTTTTCCATTTTATTAAACCATCCTTACTGAATCCAGTTGATAATACTATATACGAGTTTTAGTTGATATGTTTATTTCACTAGCGGTCAAATTATTCAAAATATAAAACCTAAAGCTTGCCATCTTTCCGTTTCAACTGCATTCTAATGATAAATACTTGGAAGATCATTGACTTTTTCTTACATGCTTTTATCTACTTATTTCCTTTTTCTTCCTACTCTATCCTCGTTTTTACATCTCACCAATTCCTTTTTAGATCTGTTTCAACTCCTATCCTGCTGTTTTATTATAGGACGTCAAGATCGGAGTACTTTACAGTACAGCAAAGTGTAATAAACTTTTAAAGTGTAAAAGTGATTTTTTAGAGAATGAAAAACTCTCAGAAAACTCAGACTTCATTTTACAAACATGGGTTCAAGTCAACTTGTACTCTCACACTCCTCTGTATGTAATTTTCCTTTTTTCAGTTCCGATTTGAAGTACTTATGATTATACTTATTAACGATCCACTTATTAGGCTACTTTTTAAATAATACATTTACCAAGATGAAATTACAGTTCAGCACTATTGGCTCTAAAAATGGTGATGATGAAGAGGGGTGGGCCAGATCTGTGGTCATATAAGCTTATATAAGCTTGGCGTTTAGATTTTTTTAAATTGATAATTATGATATTAATTATTCATAATAATTGTAAATCCATGGCGAATAATAATCATTTCATGCTTAACTATTTCGAACGTTTAAATACATTGTCGTTTATAGTTGCCTACATGAACTATGAGCACATTCTTGCTGAATGAATTAGGGGGAAAGATGCATGAAATATATTATTTGATTATATGGGGTTGCTTACTAATTTTGAACTACTCAGGGTGGTTGTGCATGGAAAATTCTCTTGTTGATAATTTATATGTAAGATAATATCATCTATCATGGGTTAATATATGGTAATCATGGGGGATTATAAGTGGAAGCATGAAGGAGATGATAGGAAGTAAGAACACAAGTAAGTTTATGAAAGGCACTGTAGGTAGTAGCTGCATAATAGTGGTTGTGCTGATAAAGGTACACCGTAGTGACCATGTAGAAGCCTCGATAGTCTTTTAAAACACATCGTTCTAGAGATCTGCTCTAGAGAGAGCGCTGGTAGACATTACACTTCACGAACAACCAACCGAACAGAGGACAGCAGAGACTGATGATGATGATGATGATGATCACCAACTGGAATCAAGCCACAGATGAAAAGGAGGGGATAATGAAGAAAAAAAGAACTGCACAGAATAAAAATAATGAGGAGCAAGAAAAAGAAGAAGAGATTCGTAGGAGTAGTGGGCCGGTAAACCGGTGAATGCCTGGAGGTAGACAAAGTGGAAGAACAGAAAGAAAAAGTAAAGATTGGCCAATATCCAGAAACGCAGAGAGACCAACATCCAGCCGGCCGGCGAATAAACCAGTGAGAAGAAGGAGAATATGAGAGTAAAGATTATGAAGAGGAAGAGGAGGAGTTGGTGAAGATGATGATGAAGACGAAGAAGAAGAAGAACGAACTGGTTGAACTCAACTATAGCAGCAGGAGCATAGTTGGCCTAACAGAGTACGATGGTCCCTGACAATAATCAACCACTGAAGATGAACATGCTATGCACTTCTCTTCAACTTTTCTTCTTCTTCTTCTTCTTCTTCTTCTTCTTCTTCTTCTTCTTCTTCTTCTTCTTCTTCTTCTTCTTCTTCTTCTTCTTCGTTTCCTCTTCCTTCATTATCATCATCCTCTTATTCTAATAAATCTTTCAATTATATTCTTGATCTTATTCTGATCTTCCTTCTACAGCTATTCCTTCTCAATGTACAATTCTCATAAGGAAATTAGTGTAAATTTTGATTACAAAGTTTGTAATAAATTGAAGAATAGTGCTGAACACTTTGAGAATCTTGGCAACATAGAACATATTTATATTTCAAGGTTTATAGTGCTAAACTACTTCTAGGTATTGCTAATTCCATAAGAAGATAATCGCATTAGAGATTTATTTATTTATTTTTGATACAATTACAAATCATATGAATATGATCGGGATAGAACAACAGGCCCAAAACTATTCTGTTCCCAAATTTTGATAAATAATAAAATGTCCGAAAAAATAGGTTATGTTCTTGAAAGAATAAGACTTTGATATTGTCAATACCACTTTTATTTATTCGAAAATTAATTTATAATTCAGTACCAGGTTTCATGGTAAAACCTACCACATCTTCAGCTGAACTACTAAAGATTTATGAACTACTAGGTTATGTTCTTACTGAGGAAAGTTAAAGTTCAAAGTTCTGTCCAAAAATATATATGAGCTAAAATTTTTGAATTTAGAATTATTAAAATACCAAATCATAGTCGAATATTGCACTTAATATCACCGCACTTGATAATTTCTGTTGTATAGGTTATTTCTTATAAAATCAGACTGAGTAATCAAGGATTTAGTGTTCCTATCTAAGATAGATACCCGTTTCGATTCAAAATCTTCTTTCTCTGTACAATTTCTCAAGAGAAATTGATGATGATTTATATTTCAGGTTTGTTATGGTAGATAAGTGCTGAACTGTATCTAGGTAAAGTTGGTTCAATAACAAGATAATCTGAATTAGAAATTCTTAACTATTGTAGGATATTCTGTTTCTCACAATATCAAATGAATAGAGGATTTAACGATTCTATCACAATTATCAAATAAATGACAATTTCAATGCGAATGTTTATTAAAAAAATCATGTTTGTTCGACCAAATTCCTTCTTTCGATGATTATTGAGCCACATGAGATGAAGATTAAATGTGAGAAAATCGGCGAGTAAAAGATTAGCCTATATAATAAAACTCTGAGTTTTGGATGTGCTGTATTTGAATGAATCAACAAAAACTGATCAATAAATTCTCAACTGGATCAAATTTCAGTTGTGGGAAAAACTTGTATTCTCAAAATACTGTTGACAATGGCAACAAATTTTCATAGGCCCAGTTGCAAAAAAGCATGTTAGATTTCAACCTTGATTAAATCCACGAGAACCAATCAGAGAAGGCTTTTTTGGAACGAAGGTTCCAAAAGAGAAACCAATCAGGGAAACCTTAGTTCCAAAAAAGCCTTCTCTGATTGGTTCTCGTGGCATTTAATCATGATTAAAATTTAACAGGCTTTAGTTGTGCAACCATATATCCGTATTTCTCAGTTTTTTTTCATATCTTGATGTTGAGTATCCATTGCTATCAACATTGAAATACTAGACTGATAATGAACTACAGTGCAGAAACGCGTCCAATGCTACAAGTCTCCCAAGGCGATCACATCATTCATTCCAACAACTGTCGACACTTTCCTAACGACACTTTTATTTCGCGGCAACATGCAAGTCATGCAACAGCATGCATCTGGAATTAAAAGTTGAGAAAATAAGTCAAGTGAAGTACTTATCCAGCGGCAGAGACCTGCGCTAAGCGCGGCAACAGAATAAGTCCTACTTCATATTTTGCACACCTCGTCCCGTGACTTGTTAAGTGCACAACTTTTTCTTCACATTGCCGTGCAGTGGATCGTGCACTCGGTTAAAACTGAGAAATGAGGCTTTGCCACGACACTAATAATAAATAAAATATTATCGGCTCAATAATGATGTCGGAATAGAATGGAAGAGGATGAAGTATCGCAGGAGAAAGAGAGAGTGAGTGGAAAAAGTGAAGGTGAAATATACAGGTGGTGTTGGACAGTACGGGTGATCATAGAGGAGGAAGAAGAGAATTAGGGAGAGAAGAAGAGAAATCAGGATGAGAATGATGAAAAAGGGAGAGGAATATAGAAGAGGGAGAAAAGAAGAAAGAAAATTCTCAAAAGGTCCACATGATACAAAGAAGGAGAAAGGATGATTTAAGTCTAAATCACAATTTTTATTCACAACTCAAAATAAAATTGAGAGTCCTTTAAAAAGTAGAGAAGAACTTGGTGTGGAAGAGAAAAGAGATATGATACTAGAAGAAATTGATACGAAAGGAGAAACAGCTAAAATGATTGAGTAGCAGCATAAACTATAATTCAAACAAAGAAGGAGATTGATGAAAAAGACGAATGAGAAGGATTAGACAATAGTAGAATATTGGCAAAACAATAGAGATAATGAAGATGAGAATAAAAATTGTAAGAATATCTCAAGTACGAGAAATTGTTCAAAGTTGATGAACGTCTAAAAGTGAAATTCAATGAGAAGGAAGAAGAAGGAGAGGACATTGATTGAGACTTCAATAAAAAACAAGATGGGAAGGGATGAAATGAATTAATGGAAAATTCTAATAAATAAATAAGGAGCTTCCAAGATCAGGGTTGGAACGAATCACAGTTTGACGAAAAAAGGAGTGAGAGAGAATCCAGAGTAGAAGGGGAGTATAAGAACGAATATAAAAGTATAAGAACGACTCATATTACTACTACTAAGTATAGTAGAAGAAAAAGCAGAAAACTGAAAAAGTGAAGGTAAATACAGGTAAGTTGGAAAAGAAGAAACGCGAAATGAGTTCCGCTAGACTAAGCTCTGCCGTGTTAGCGCAAAACTGTACATTGCGGAATGCAATAAAGTTGTTTTTAAAGCACACAATTTAATTTCTCAAGTCCTGACTGACTGGCTTGATAAGATTGCATCGCTAGTGAATTATTATTAAAAAAGGCACGGCGTTCTCCTTTGCCATGAGTTGAAATATTATTTCTTGACTTGTTATTGGATTACTGTAATAACCCTTTCTGAATTCTGATAAATTTTAGATTTATTGCATTTTCTTGGGATTATATACTTGGGCCTACGCATTTATAGTATTTTTTCTGACCCTAGTCTTTATAGATCAAGCATGATTGAAACTCGAATGGAAAACACCAGAATGGTACAGGGATGAAATGATGGAAAATTCTTATGAAGAAAATAGGAGCTCTAAAGATTGATTGATTGAGTACTTTATTTATGTAGATTACAATATATACTGGCTTATACACTTATATACAATAGCTTACAATACAGCAAAATTATAGATGAATTTACAAAATATAAATTAAGAAAATAATTATTGAGCTGTATATGATATGAAAAAAAGGAATTTGAATAACTATAGATGAAATAGATAATATTGGAATGCATCTACATAAATTGGCGGTGCTTTGGACATATCAATGTCCATTCTTCAGAAAGAATATTCGAAGTATCCTTCCCACTAACTCTCTACTAGATCAGGGATAAGTAGTGTATAATAATAATTATGACGTTGGATTTTGGTGTAGGAAAACCAAAAAACGTTGAAACTATACTCTGTACAAATTAACTTGTGACTTGGGATGGACATGCGCAGCAGAGAAGGCATACAGAGGTAGGGATACATCGGCTGCGAAGTTGCCGTTCTAACCGGCAAGCATTCCTCTAATTTCAAGCGCTCATGTTAAACTTACGGAGTTTCCTGTCTGGAATCTTTCAGTCGACTGACTCTAATCGACAAATTGGCAACTGCGCTTCTACCTATGACTCTATCCATCACTGTAATTGGATGATCTCCCTCCATTTCTCCGCGCCGAATATTCCTCCAAGTCTGAATTTAATTTGTACAGAGTATAGTATTAAATATAATCATGATTTGATTCTCACCAATTGGGCTTCCTTAAATGTCCTATAACCCTATTTAATTTACTGGACTGTATTACAATATCTCTAGGATCATTAACCCTTACAGTTCCATCTGAATCTTTTTCTAACCCTGGAAACACTTATTAGAAAGCAATTTAAGTGATTGAAAGTGAGTGGTAATTGTGGACAAAACCAGTCTATTTTTACAGCTATTCTTAACGTAAAGTAAGATGAATAAAATTATGATTTTGATTTTTTCTTCCTCCATTGGTTAAGAAATTAGTTTCTAGTTCTCTTTTTGGGTTCGTTCCTATTTCCCCATTTTCTTCTTTCTTTATCACTCTCCCTTACTTTAGTTACACGTCTTCTGCAAGTTCCTTCTCTCTTGTCATCCACCCCTTTTCCTCCCACAAATATGTCAATAAGAGGGGGTCTTTCAAACAGCCTACTATTCATTTTGTGCAGACAATTTTTCATCGAATTAGAAGCGATTTTTCTGCGTGATTTTTCTCTAGTTTTTTTGCCATCGTTGAGAGGGGGTTATCGATGGTTGAAGAGAGGGGCGAGGGAATGCTATAATAAATCTGGGGAACTGTTGAGAAAATAAAGAAACCCCAATAAGAAAAATCGAGAGTGCATGCTTCAAGTAATATACAGGAATGGGAGGGGCGTGAAAAGTAGACCTGATTTCGTTTTTTTATTCGAGGTAAGGATTTTTTCGAGGGAGACTTAATTCTGAGTTGTGGGGGGGGGAGATGACAAGTGTCGCGGAAAAGGTTTGGTGGTGTGGGAGAGGGGGGGACATTGACAGAACTGTTCTGTCGCTACGGTAATTTTGGTAGGGTGCTGCCTACTTGCAAAGCCTAGGAAGGAGACGGAAAGTGAGAGAGAGAATTAGAGACTTTATCACAATCTGTGATAAATGACACAGCACATTAGAAGAAAAAGAATAAGTCAAGGTGAATAAATAAATCTGAGTTTCTTTAGTGGACGTGAGAGTGGAGAGAAGTAGGAGATACTGAATAGTGTGTAAGGTAATACAGAGTAAGCAGTCATGAAAATGGAGGAGGAGAAAGTTATTGAAAAAGTGAAAACGAAAATGGCTCGGAAAGCGAAGAACATTAGGATGTGCATAGAATATCCGTAGGTGATAAGGAAAGATGCAAATGAAGTGGTAAAATTAAAAATGAAATAAATTATGAAGAAACTTTTAAAAAAAAGTTTTCAGAAAAATAAATAAGTAGATATCACCATAGAGTAAATATACCGTTTAATTATTATAGAGATTCTAATTATATAAAGATACCTATTTTTTTGTCTCTGGTATCACCCATGATTACGAGATAATTTATTTCTGGTGTTTTAAAATAGCTAAATTAATGAGTTTTTCATTTCAATTCTTATTTCAGTTCAATTCACTTGTTATATCCATCACACAAGTATAAATAAAATGTATTTATGTGCATATCTGACTTTTCTTTGTCAGATTACATAGTACAGGAATCGATATGATGAAATCTAATGGAAAACTTCATTTTTATCTGACAGATATCATATCACTATTTTTTGTTAAATACATCAATTTGTTGAACTCAATCCTCAATCGTGTGAAATACTGTAGAATGCTACATCATTTTCAAAAAAAAATTAATGGCAATCACCTTGCTCATAACAATCATTAAGTGTAGTAGTAGTAGTTTGTAATCATATAGCCTTCTCTGATTGGTTCTCGTGGAATTAATCACGGTTAAAATTTAACCGGCTTTTGTGCAACCGGCATTGAATCTTCAAATCAAACGCTGAATTTTGAAATTTGTAACGCTGTTCGTAACGAATCAAGAACATCTATTCAATACTTTATGAGTTTTATTCACTAATTCACTTCTAATCACTCATTTATTTATACTAAGAATGGCTCATTTACTTCACGTTGTGGCAATTTGAGGTTCAGCAATGTTAATTCCACCACTCAACCATGTGATAAGGATTGTTTAGCCTCCCTGTGTATTTGAAGTTTTGGTTGATAGTTTCAAAAATACGATTAGCTTGACTAAAATCAATTATCGCCTGGTTGCAGCAAGGTGGTGGGAGTGGGGGAGGACCCAGACAACCTCCCCCCTCCTGTCACTCATACAATTCAAGTATGATGGATTATAATTGCACTAATCGATAACAGAAGCCGTACAGGTGTGAGGAGAGGGCAGTGCCTAGTTTAGGCTTTCACTAACAGTAATTTTGTAGAATAATTTGTAGTTTTCAGTTTCCATCAACCCTCTCGAGGAATACTATACGGAGTGCGTGATGCAAATGTCTCTATTTAGTCACTTTCATACAGACTCGCGTGACCATTTTCTCCCCCAAAATTTCAGGTCTTATCACGGCAAAAATCTCACGTAGGTACATTATGTATAGGGTGCCCCGTGAAAGCTTAGTTAATGTTTCCTTCTTGACAAAACTAACAAAATAAAACTTTATATTCGAAAATATGGAAGGATTGACTAATAAAATCAATTTCTCCATTGGACGGTGTTATCCTAGCATGATTTCGCTACTTTTATGATAAATCAAATAGAAAAAGACTAGTCTCTATATGTCATTTTCTCTGATTTGTACATTATGTCAATTTTTCTGATTGGCAATGAATTGCAACCAGAGGAGTTTATTGACAAAAAATATACATAATTATTACAATATTCAATATACATAAAAATATTGCTAATAATAAACTTGGTCCTAATTATGATACCCCACTATAATAGTATGTGTCGGGGTGATCATAATATAATATTCTTTTCTAAAACAGGTATGATAAATTTAGTTATAAAGGTAATTTGTGTAATATTATGTAATTTGTGTATTTATGTAATTTTAGTTATAAAGGTTAGTTATCAAAATAATATACTTGTTATAATTATTATCTAACGAAAATCCTAAATAAATGCTGCAAATCACCCCGAAGACTTCTGCTACTGCAGACATTGACAACAGGGTTAACAGCTGGATGGAAATTCGATGAGAACTACTATCCAAAAATTGGCATTTTTTATTAAAAATTTAGCATTTATCCAAAACTAATTTTTGGATAGTAGTTCTCATCGAATTTCCATCTAGCTGTTAACCCTGTTGTCAATGCAGCAGAGGTCTTCGGGGTGATTTGCAGCATTTATTTAGGATTTTCGTTAAATAATAATTATATATTAATTAGCATTTGAATAAATGCATTCTCTATTTAATTCCATCTGTAATATACTTGTTACATCAATGGATCTTCAAGAATTCATAATTATGAACGTCGACATTATATTCTGTTTATAAACAGTTTATCAACAATTTCTGAGTTGACCAATCTTGAGTTGTCACCAGGCCCTGAATACAATCTTCACGCACCTTTCTTGGTGCTTATCCTTTTTTAGAGTGTTCTCATAATAAGATATATTTTATGTCACATGAAGTGGGCTTATTACTTTCGTGAAAAACAAACAATTTTTCTCCATTAATAATATTTCCATCGCTACTATAACACGTATAGAGGAATTTTAATATGTCAGTGATAAATCCAATTGTAGAGTATTGATAAGTTCAGTCAATTCTCCTTTGGCAGAAAACGTTCACTATGTTTTAGAGTTCTCATAGATGATATACGTTCTTGAGACGTTTGTTCTGTGCAAAAACACTTAGAAACTTGTATTAGCTGATTCGAAATGTTTAAAAATTTAATCCACAGATAAATCCAGTTGTAGAGTTTTGATAAGTTCAGTCAATTCTCCTTTGGCAGAAAACTTTCACTATGTTTTAGAGCTCTCATAGATTAGGCTCTTGAGTCGTTTGTTCTGTGCAACAAAACTTGAAAACTTGTATTAGCTGATTCGAAATGTTTAAAAATTCAATTGAAGTTGGGTCTTGTGCTTCTCCCTGGATCTAGTAGATGTATTTTGTGAGGAGAGGAAGAGAAAGACAAACAACCGTCAAAGCAAACAAGAGAATCCATTAAGTTTGTGTAACTCAAAAAGTCAGCCTCAACTGCCTTGTTATCTGCTTCTACAGTCTTGACGTTTAATAAGTTTTTAAAAACTACGTGGACCATCCAGGTGTGTGAGAGAGAGGTGTATAGAACACGGGTAACAAGGAAGAAGGAAGGAAAGAGATGGAGCGAGAGTGAAAAGAAACAAAATTGGAATCCTTTCAGCATCTTTTAGCTGAGAAGACGAAGGAGTGCAGACTGCAGACAGCACTGAAAATGAGCCAAGCTGAACTCTTGAATTAGGAAATTCATTACAAGTTACTAGACAGATCATTGTTTGCTAAGACTTTCTTATCTTTTTTCACCTCTCATCTCTCCTTTCGTACTCCTATGCCATTCCCGTTTCTCCTACTTCTTTTTCCTTCTGTTCGTTTTCTTCTTTTCCCTCTTCGTCTTCTTATTCTTCCTCCTCCTCCTCCTCCACCTCCACCTCCTCCTCTTCCTCTTCCTCTACTTCTTCTTCTTCTTCCTCTTCTTCTTCTTCTCCTTCTTCTTCTTCTCCATCTTCTTCTCCTTCTTGTATTCTAATCCCCCTTTTCATTTTCGTCCTTTCTTATTGTCTTCCCAATCCTCCTACTTATTTGTGTCCCTGTTATTCCTTTAAGGTTCTCCTTGTTAACCCGCTTCTTCCTTTCCATCAATTTTTCATTCTCTGTTTTTTCTCCATCTTCCAATACCTTTTCTCCTCTTGCATTTCTTCCACATTTCCTCTTCTCCCAAGTTTCTACCATTTCCTCCTCCCTCCCTTCAACCTCCATACTTTCCTACTCCCTACTTGTACTCTCCTATCTACTTTCTATCTTGTTCCTCTCTTTCTAAAAACAAACGAAACCCAAATGGGATTTACTTTTCCACCTTCCACTCACTCACCATCACCTTTTAAAAGTTGGAAACTTTCCTTCGAAGTTCATCAACAGAAAGAATGCCAATTACAGAGTGGAGCTGCAAACAGCCGGCAAGCCGAAGTTGCCAAGTTGTGCCGAACTTAGTCATTTGCTTAGTGTTAAGTACGAAGTTCTAATCTAGTTAAGTACCTACCACACACTCATCTGTCGTCTAATGAAATCCCAATGAACAGTTTGTATGCACTTCACTCCACTTTACCTCGACTTCTAGATCATTTTGAGCTCAGCTTATGAACTGGTTTGTTTGGTTTATTTTCAAACCACATCAAACCAAGGAATCTAGAATATTTGTATACAATAATTGTTAACTTAAGTTAAAAAACTGGAATACTAGAATACTTGTATTCTAGATTGGTTGCATCAAACTATATGTGCATATAATCCTATTTTATTAAGCGAGCAATCTATGTATATATTTATTTATATGGTTATTATTATGTCCAACGGATCTCGAAAACTGCTCTAACGATTTTTACGAAATTTGGAACATAGTAGGTTTATGATATAAAAATTCTATTGCACTAGGTCTCATCCCTGGGAAAACTCGCTGAACGTCATTAAAAGGATAATTCATCCTTGTAAAAACATCTGAGACTTTCGACGTCTGTGGATGATAAAAAAGTGAGTGAGTGAGTGCGTCTGTGGGAAATCAAAATATCTTATCCCCGAAATTCATAAGCTGACGTATAGCCAGCTGTAAAAATAAACACGATCATTTTAAAGAATTGTGCTCTGTTTATCAATAAATAAAAATAACGAGCGAAGATCGTTGCCCACCGATATTAATAATTAAGTATCAGCATGAAGGATTCCAGCATTTCAAATTATTCAATTGTATTCTGGTATGCTTATACAGTAAAAATAGTTTTCTTGTAAATTTTGTATTATTTGTTAGTGGTAGGATTCTTTGCCTATCTAAAAAATATCCTCATAATAGCACCACTTTTTTCCTCTTTTTATCCCATATGAGTTGAATCAGGACCTCCTATATACCTCTTGCAGTCCTGGTTCAATCAATTACCTTATTTTAATTTTCATAATTACTATGAATTTCAACGTGGAAAGCATAATTGGAAAATTCCATAGTTTCTCTGTGCAGATCGAATATTGGCAGAAATAATATTATTCTCTAAGAATTCTCAAAGATTTCTATGGTTCGAGAAAGTTGATACACTCTCATTGGAAAATAACCAAGGAAATTTAATCATATCACGTGAGTCTATGTGATTGCATTTATTCACTTTCAAGATAGAAGCAAAGAAAATAAAACCTAAACGTTCAAAAATACTGTGAATACTGATCCTTATGCATAAATAAATCAGTTTTCTGTATTTACCACATGATATGCTTCAAAGCCTAAACACATAAGTGATTATATCCAATTCAATTAACCACTGTTGTTGCAACTATAGTTTTGGAATGAACTATTTTTATACATTGAAGTACAGGTAGAGTATTTAGGTGTTTATTTCTTCGTCTAGCTCCAGCCAATTGCATTTGATTCTAAGCAGTTCACGAACCGGTTTTGAACTGCGGATTCCTATATAGACGGCCAACCTCAAGTGAATCAAATACATATAGATAGATCCCAATATTAGATAGACTGATTTGGACGATATAGATATAGGTGCAGCTATTAGATGGACTGTTGTAAGTATGCTTGGTTGCTATAAATAGCTATAGAGCAGTGATGTACAGTTGGAGTATAATTTTCTCACGTTCGCAATCAGTAGAGAGGAATGGAAACAAAAATGGAATGGACTGATGATTGCTTTCTACATTTACCTGTAATTTTGAGACTGCTGTTTGGTAACCTTGTGTTCAAATTTCAAGCACTGTTACCGCTAGATTTGCTCCAGTTTTTCTATTTTGGAAATGATTATTATTGTATTTGGCCTTATCAAAATATCTACCACATAGTATGTAATTGTATTTCACATTTACTATTTATATCTTAATAACACCTTAGCAGATGAAAAAATGAGAATGTTCATTTTTGAAACGTAATTTGAACGTACTTAAGAAATGAAAGAGAAATCCTCCTTTGTAATTGAAACGAAACGTCATGGGCTTTCTGAGATGTGTTTTTTAATGCTAAGGCCCGGTTGCACAACAGCCGGTTAAATTTTAACCGTGATTAATTTCACGAGAAGGGGTTTTTGAAAAGACGACTTCTCTGATTGGTTCTCATGGAATTAATCACGTTTAAAATGTAACCGGCTGTTGTGCAACCGGCACTAAGAATATTAATTCTTCGTAAACTTATGGTGTTGATTTTGTTAAGACTGCAATCCAATGTTTTTGTACTATAGGTAAAACATTTTTTTTCAATTAGCCAAATTTCTACTAGATAATAAATTTATAATTGAAAAAATTATGAAAGAATTCAATTTATTCATTCATCTAAGAATGTGGATCACTGTTGTTGGCATTGGCTGTTGCTTCCCATTGTGGCCATTCACAATGGGCTTTTCCAAATGTATACAGTAATACTATTTAGTACTATACTGTATATCTGCATTTTCCCTGTAATGAATAGACGACATTGTGAGTGAAGCATACTAAATATATTAATATTCATTTCAACATTGCTATTGTAGCTTTGTTATAGTAGGATTTATTATGTTGGTCAGTAATCTTTACCATTATTTTTTATATTATTATTGCTTGTTAAAAATAGTCCAACTATGTTTGTATAAGGCACGACCATGATAACAAATAAATTTCATCATTGCTCTTTCTCACTAAAATCCTAGTAATTGTAGTTATGATCATCTTGATGTATGGATCTCTTCAACAATACTTTATTTCAGTATTGGAATTTCCAGGAATACCGCATTACAACTTACAATAAATTAACTTTCTAAAAACTGTTATTTCCACATCAATTTCACATTCAATAATCGAAAATAGCTTGATGTGAATTGTTGTTGTTGAAAGTAACATGACAATCAGAAATCAAATCCATAAATAGATACGATTTGAGAACAGTGATTGTATGTTAATCCAACACTAGAGTTCTGACTTTCTGTAATACTTGTCAAGATTGATTGATATCAGATATTTATTCCAGGACGATTGACAACCTTGAAAATGGTATAATGTTTTCACTTTATAATAATATTATTTCAAACATCCAATGAAAGCTGTTTAAATAGAGCTAAGGACTTCTGCTACTGCAGATATTAAAAACTATAATGTTTCTGCTTCTGCAGATATACAAACTATAATGTTTTTTTTTCTAATTCAAAATTTGTTCAATCTCTTTCTACACAATTTTGATAGGCCTGAGATTATTTTAAAATTTTTAAAAAGTTGATGTAAATCGGTGAAATAATATCTCGATGAACTAATAGTATAGGGTAGTCCTAATTAACTGGGAATCAACTTTCTAATTTTAGGTTCATCAACTTCTATCATAGGCCTACTATTAAATTATTTTATCTTGCATTTCCTAATGAACTTGTAATTAACTTTCCGAACTAATCCTGAGTCAATAACTTCTATCACTCATTCACATTAGTAGTTTGATTGAAGATAATTTTAGATATAAAAATCTCATTTTATATACTAAAATAACTAATGGCCAATGAAACCTAATTGATTTCTGAATCATTCAATTGGCTGTTTCATTGAACCCATCTTCCATCTAGAATATATATTTTTATAGCATGCGTATTACTGATATCAAATAGGTATAGCCTACTCATTCTGCCGTAGTAATTCTCTATCACTCCGTCTCCTATTATTCCACTTCCTCCACATATATTTCCCAACTACTAGTAGTTCTGTGAACAGTAGACCTCGCGCTCAGTGAGTTACATTGACCTGTTGTTATGTTTTCTCAAAAATTAATAAATAATTTATCTTGAATGAAAAAGACTAAGAAATTGTCAAAAAACCACTGATTTATTGATAATTAGAAAGACCGGTTTCGGTTATTACACCATTGTCAATCTCTGATAAACCAAATAATCACACAAATATCTAAGAGTTTATCAGAGATTGACAATGGTGTCATAACCGAAACCGGTCTTTCTAATTATCAATAAATCAGTGGTTTTTTGACAATTTCTTAGTCTTTTTCATTCAATATGAATAATTACCACAATATCAACTTCTCAACTACACAAAAAATAATTTATCAATTAAAAATGTCTAGAAAATATCCTAAATAAACATAGAGCTTTCTGTCCTATATCGTACCGTGACGTGTCGTCCCGGAATGTGAGTGTGAGCCCTGTTATCAGGTCTGGCTGCAACTGTCTAGTGTGTACAACGTTGATGGAAAGATACAATAAATTTTCAAGATGTTCGATGTTTTTGAACGGGTAGTATTATAGTCAACTGTCTACTAACGTTAATGGAAAGATACATTTTCAAGATGTTCGATGTTTCTGAACGGGTAGTATTATAGTCCACTAGACAGCTGATTTATGATTAATAATTCTATAGTCTGATTTTACGGTAATATTGGCGTATGAAGGAGGCTCCTTTTTCCTTTTATATTATCCTTGAAATGCAAAATTTCCGAAAACCTTGTATATACGTCGACGCGAAATTTAAAACGGAACATACCTGTCAAATTTCATGAAAATCTATTACCGCGTTTCGCCGTAAATGCGCAACATAAAAACATATAAACATTTAAACATTAAGATAAATGCCAAACCGTCGCCTTGAATCTTAGACCTCACTTCGCTCGGCCAAAAATTGATTTCCTATTGAGTTTAGGTCCGAGGATTTTGTTGGATGTTTATGTAGTGATTACTCATTACTGAGTAATATACTGTACAAATTTTGTTGTAGGATAGATCAGAATGCCTCTCTCAAAGAATGTCTGCAAGTAGATTTGGATCATATCCGGAACATGTGTTCACTGTATTTCTATATATGCTCGAGGCAACGTTACAGCATACTCTTGTCCCAAACTTGCCGCCAGTCATCACTGGGTGAGTGAGAGCTGAACTGAAACAAAATGATAAAAATGAAAACGTAAAAAATTGACACGCCCATAGGAAACCTGTCCAAGGGAGAAAGTTTTGAGTTGTTTATGAACCGTAGGCGCAGGCGCAGGTGTACTTTGAGGAGCACTGCTATACTGTCTGCTCTGCCTCCTGTGTGGGCATGTTATGCAAGAATTCCCTCTCCTCCTCCGATCCATGAGTCTCTCCTCACCAACACCATTGAAGGGGGCTACCATACGTCGGTACACTTTCAACACTGTAAAACAAGGTGTGCAAACACTTCAAATTACTGTCAGGTGTTTTTCATTGTGCAAAATAGATTGGAACAAAATTTTCTGCTGTACTTACTTTTCTTGTAGGATTGAAAGTAATATTTGGTTCGGTTTCATGAACAACAAATCAGTATAAAGTTTGGATCAATCTTTTCTTCTGGTTGACTGATTGTAGTTTACTTATGATACTAAATTAAATATTCTCCATGGATTCATTGCGGATATAATTAATTTATAACAGTTCATAATTTATATTATTTAGATTCCGGGAATCTTTAAATATTATAGTTGTTGATTTCTCTCTTCTTTATCGATGTTTGATATTGTAATAGCAATACTAATTCTCTCCTACTTCTAAATAGGAATTCTTCATTAGTAAATGTTTTTTATAAGTATTGACAAAGAAAACTTGTACGAAAAACTTATATAAGATTGTTACATTCTATGGTATTGATTGATCTCTTTTTTTTACAAACGAGAGTAAAATCTTAAATTATTGTAAGATATTCTATGAAAACAGCTTCTCTATCATGTCAGTATAGAGATTTGCATTTAGAATAAATTTACTGCACTGAGCAATTAGTGGAAGTAAATCTTCATATATAATAGATTTCATGCAGTGGAAGAACTAAACATTAAATATGAGAAAACAGTAAACTGAAAGCAATACCAGGTAACAAGAAAATTATTGTTGTTCTTCGTTGCAAAATTCATTCTGCACTACAACAACTTTGGCAACAACAAATATTGAATTCTATAGAATCATTCCAAAGAAATATGTGTTTCTCTTCCGGCATCCTCAATTTCTTCTTCCTTCTCATAGTTTATTCATTTCTTTTGTGTGCGATTCTCATCAGTTTCGCATTAGACCGCAGTGGCTGCATACTTCATTCCTCTCACGTACTCCATTCGGCCACTACTGCCAAACATTATTGCTATGATATTTCCACATCATAATCATTCTTCTTCTTTCCTTTTTTTTAGATTTATCCTCTTTCTCTCACCTTCCTTTATTCATTACATCTTTCTCCTTTATTTTATCTTACTCACCTGATCATGCTCCAATATAATGATTTTTCTGGTATTATTTTATTATCCATTACCAATTAATTCTGCCGTAGAATTTTTCTATCACTCCGTCTTCTATTCTACTTCTCTCACAGATATTCCCCACCCCTAAAATGTTCCTAAATTTCGTCATTATTTATATTGATTGGACTTGGGTTTAGATTGATCCTTTTAGTTTAGTAATTAATCAGTTTTTTCAAACACGATACACTTTTTTTAAATTTAGATTGAAATGAAAACTTCCATAACAATCATATCTTACCTTTACAAGTAGTCTAATTGAAACACTGATGCTTCAGAGACGCTGAAGCGAATGAATTGACGAAACGTTACAGACGCAAAGATAAATTTGTTGAAGAAGCTTTCAACCCTGCCTTCCAGCTGAACCTGTGAATCGAATTCAAAATTTTCCAATTCATGGAATAAATAGAAATAACTATTCTTATTGTTGAATCCACATTTCACGATGAATACGTTAGATTGATGTAGGAGTGGCTGAACTAGTAAGTAGTCCACGCCTCAAAACCAAGGAGCTGTCTGATTGGTCAATGGGTTGACTAGTCGCTATTTTACATCCGCAGCACACTACCAATAGGAAACAATCAGCTTCCAACTAGCTTTCAGCTTTCATTGGCCAACTAAACTGTTCGTCGAACTTTGGGCATGTCTTACTGTAGTATAGCCACTCCCATTATGTTTTTGGTGTCTTGAGTTAGTTCTACTTTTCTCCGCTAGGATTATTTCTCTTCAAAATTCTGGAAGTGAACAAATCAGCATATTCACTTCAAAAAATACATCAGGCCTAATTATGAAATTTCATTGTGATATTGTGTTCAAAATTCATGCAATTAACATGATAGGCCTGCTATAAATTTGAAAAAAAATGTTTTAGAAGAGAGTAGATCGACGTAATACACTCATAATCACCACAATTCAATTCATTTTGTCAATGAAATATTAGTCTTGTTTGTTGAACACTGTAGAAATTTACTGATCTTTCTTTAGTATATTATCATAGCCTCCTCTTATACAGATTAGAGGAGGCTATGATATTATGCATTTTTCATCTATTGCGTCTATATATTCCATGAGGTTTAGATACCGGTAGGCCTTTATCATAGCCACCTCTAATATGTATTAGAGATGGTTATGCCTATATCATTGAAACACGTCATTGTATTGGAGACTAGTTGGTCAGATGACTTGATATCATCCATTTAATTCATATAATGTGATTCATATTCATCAGGCTTCAAGTTTATGTTAATATTTATATTTATCAAGTTCATATTTTGTCATTATTTATGTAAACAAGTGAAAATAATGTAATTTATGGAGTTGTGAAGGTTCCAGAATGTTACCCCGTTCACACTGGTTTACAAGACTCATCTGTTGTACATCTTGGTTGGATTTCTAATCAAAGCCTCCCATCTCCAAAACTGAGATTTGGTCGACAACAAAGGATCTTCTGTGCTAAGCAACTCATCCACTGTCAAATCCAACCCGAACACAACTAAGTCCCAAGCACCAAGAAAGGACTTAGCACTTGCTAAGCTCATGGGAAGAGACACAGAAGGCCCTCCAGGATTAACATAAAGGACCGGCCCTTTTGTTCCCCGGGCCAAACACAAAGGGACTCGTGTAGGGGTCTAGTACCGTCACAATAGAATATTAATTTAAAGGGTTCTGATAAACAGAAAGTTTGGCCAGCACTGGAATAAATTTGGCGGCATCCCTTGGGTGGATAGCAGTTCACGTTTGGTTTGCAATGCGGGTGATTCTCGTGTAGGCACTAGATGAATGGACATCGGAGATCGATCAAGATATTAGAAAATCACTAATAAATTAGATTATAATCACTATAAATTGAATTTTTTATAATATGGATTGATAAATAATTGTAGACTTTGAATGCAATCTTATTCATGTACATCCTTTAGAAATATAACATAATTAAGTAAGCTAACAATTTTATTGGTTGGATAACTAACTAATTATTGATATTGTGGTTGATTTCTTGAAATATTACTAACTGATTTCAATTGTTTTTCACAGGTAATTATCATATTCGGATAATAATAGATGCCTTCAACAATGTGGTGAGTTAATTCATCTTGAAGAACTGAGTAAGAGCTTATCAGTGTCTCATTAATTCTCTTTGGACTTCTCAATTATAACTCAAATTGCATGAATGAACTTATAATACACAATGATTACATAATTTAATCCGACAATTCAAGGTAAAGTTAAGCCATTTCCAGTATCTATTCAAATCAGTGTTCAATTACAATCAGAATATACAGTATACATTTGTTGGAATTGTTGAAGGATCAGTTAAGTGAAAATAAATAAGTATTTATGAGTAACCTAATTTCTGAAGCCTTGAATCTCCAATTATCAAAAGCTTCACTGTAATGTTAACTACAATGGTTATGTTTTCTATGCTACAATGATGAAGAACAAAATTTTTGTAATAATCATGTCTATCTTGATTTTGTATTTTATATCTGATGTAAAGTAAAATTTAATTATTGACTGTTTTTGCAAGGTTTTCAATTCTAGTGATAATATATTTACATTATGTAGAATAAAGGTACAGCGTTGGAATGTAGCAATTGAACATTGCAAATTGGTTTAGAATGTTAAAAATTATTAGTAATAATATCTGGAGACGTGAGTGTGGTGTTTCATAAGTCACCCGGCACCACGCTTTCTCCAAGCCAGCAAACTATATAGTGGTGCTCGGGCTCGGCTCACTCAAGTTCAGTTCTGCAAGCATTCGTGACGTTCTGCATGAGTTATTATGGGTCGAGTCGCAAATCATCACACAAGAGACTCCCATCCCACTGGCAAGCAGCTTCCATTGCGGTCCGTACAGTGCCTCTAGTCTGCTAGTTCATAACTGGTGACACCTAATCATTTTAGTACAGCATATGACGACAACGCAAATACCATGTTACCACTGTCATGAGCTGGACAAGGAGGCAGAATACTTGAAGATGAGTGCATGAGTGAGGAGGAGTGTGACCCGTTGGGAAGGAGGAGAATGGGATAGAAAGAGAGAGAGGCCAAGGGAAGGTGTAAGACAGAATGAGAGAATACGACCTGTTGATGGTTTAAGGGTACTTAAACAGCGTGAACTATGACCTCTCCAGAGGATGCCTGTGAACTTTATGGAGTGTTCTGGACATATTTCTATGATTTACTTCAGGTCTTGACAAGACAGGTTACTCGGTGTTTTATGGTTACAGGAAAGTAACATTCTATGTTTGAGTTGTATTTGAATGTATATTGGTTCTAATTATATTGGTGTTGTGTAAATGTGTTTTTCAAACATAACGAAGGAATTTTGAGAAGTTCAGGCATTGGAAATTCATGTTTTGTCCGTCATTATTCAAGGCATGAAACTGAAATATTCGCTACCATCAGAGTCGATTCTAGAACTGAAGTGATCTTATTTTCAAATTCAACTTCGAAGTTGAGTACAGTATTTTTATTTTCTCTCGAGGCTTCCTTGAAACCTGTAACAGAGCACGGAATTCATGGATGTTAGTCCACTTAGTGCCAGTTGCACAAAAACCGGTTAAACTTTAACCGTGATTAATTCCACGAGAACCAATCAGAGATTGCTTTTGTACAACCGGGCCATTATAGCTATTTATTTATTAAGATATTTGATTTATCAGAAGATTCTTTGTGAAAATTACCTTTTGTAGTTTTGATACTATTCTGATGAGTATTTCAAATCCTTGATGCCTTATTTTTTCATCTTGGATTTATTGCTCAATCATGCCCTGTTCTGAAGCTTGAAATTAGAAGATGTGTTCCAGCAGGCAGTGATACAAATTCTCGAGCATGTTGACAAATTGGCAAACTTGTTTGCTCAACTTCTGATTTAGCAATATTGCTGTTTATCACCGGTACATTTGAATTCAAAGTAAAATTCCTTTCCTCTTGAACAAACTGTCATAAATTATCAATCACCGTTTAAGCACCCGATGCTGTGAATTTATGACTTGCAGCTCTGGTATTAAAAGCGCATAAATACTCAATTTGAAGTTCTTTCCAAGTTAATCAGAGAATTGAACAATTAATAGTTTGAAATTAGTAGTCGGCTCACAGGCTTCGCGCCATTAATAAACCGATTTATATGCGCGCGCTTTGCGTGTGCGCGCGTGCGTGAGTGTTTGTGTTCTACCTGAGGGCACGCAGCCAGCAAGCAACCGTCCAACCGACCACTGTTCCTTATCTAATTACCGATAAATATTATAATTCGATCACGTAATAAACTATTGTGTTAGAAGGGGTTCAGGGAGGGGGTAAAAGAGGTAGGTGGGCGTGTCCATTAAAATATTGATTTGGTTCTGCATTTGAGAGAAAGCAGCTTATGAAAATCACACATTTTTGAATTTAATTTAATTTCAAAGTTCTCTGTGTATGACGGAAATATGGAAAATTTTAATGTATGTATGAGTCACTTACTGCATTGAGCTTTCCTCTTCCTCTCACTGAAATCTCCAAGAAATGTGAGTTTTCCTAGTTCACGAACAAAAAATTTAGCTGTGAGATTTCCAAAGCTTTCACCATCGTCTGTCCTGCCAAGCATTTTTGGGAGGGTCTCAGTTTTTCTAGATTTCAATTCATCCTGCCAATGAAATAAGATGAACATAACCTAAAAGGTCAATTTTATTTTAAGGTATGTTCAATAATTTTTCAAAGGAAAAAGAGAAGGTGAAGGAGGTTCGGGTTTTGCTTTTAAATGGCAATATGTTGGTATTAATATACATTTTTTGATAATTTTAGATGATCAACACGAAGAACGAAAACATGAAATGCTGGATGAACTGAATTAATAATAATAATAATTTCTCTGGATGTTGGACGACACATCCAGAGGAGTTTATTATTCATAAATTCATACATTACATATTATTTTTTCATAACAATATTCAGGGATTACACCTGTTATTCCAATATTATGCTGAATTTTATTATATCTTGAATGATTCGGTTGTTACACCGAAATTGGTTGTTAAATAACCATAACTAGTTTCTCAATTTCTCAATAAATAATTGTTTGAAAGTCGTTTTGATGAAATTAATATAAAGTTCAACTCCTCTAATTTATTGGAGGAATGTGTCAGATGTCCCCAGCTTTCACTGTAGGAATGCCGGAGGCATGTCCGTGACGTGACGTGATCGTGACGTGATGTGACTGCAGGTGATCACCTGTCACTGTTGATGTGTCTGTGACAGTCTCAAACAGTGTCTGTCATCCCTCCTGGCCACACTTAATAACTCTTAACAGACTGACATTTCCGTTTTACTTGTCTCCCATCTCAAGTAATAAAAGTATTGTTTTCTGAAATAGTGTTTCTGATGCCCCAATATTTTACCACAGCCGACGTTCCGCTACGCTGAAGTTACGATTATCGTGTTTTTTGTGTGTTACCGCCGCGCACATAAGACATAACGTAACTGATCGTGTAATTTTTCATCCATTCCAACCCATTGTTATCGACCGGATAGGAAAATGAGCTCTACGCTTGTCTTGGGTGCACCTGCTATGTATGATGAATTCTATTCAGCCCGTTTCAAGCCTGAGTTGGGGTATCAAAGTGGAGAACATAATTATTGCTCTATGACATTTTGTTCTTCTATCGCCGGATAAGTGTTTGTAACTTGAATACCAGAGAGCTAGAGAAACATGCATTGGCTGTCAAATAAGATCCAGATGTAGCTCTACAGATGTAGTTCTTCACGTGCTGTCATGTTATATGAATGGTACTACACAGTCACAATAGCAAATGTGTGACTGGCATCAGCTTTTATCAGTATTATAAGTTCTCGATATAAGTAATAACCAATCGAATGACTGCATTGAATAGAAGAATCTGTAATTCCTTGACCTTGAACTAAAACTTGTTTATTATATTTGTTTCAATTTAATTTTGCTAAACATTTTGAAAATTTCAAGAATAGACCTTCTTCTTGAATCCCCTTTTAATTGAAACTGATAATAAGCCTCTCTAATTAGTCACTGACTATTGTCATATCTTGTTAAGGCCTTCATAAATTCGAATGTTGATTTTCCAGAGAATTAGGACTATTATTTATAATGATATAAAATAAGTATTGTTTTGATGATAATTTTCAATGATAAAATTCAATGATATTACTGAAATATTAGGAATGATGGCTCATTAATAATACTAATAGAATCCATGGGATATGAAGAATGACATTTAAATATTTAATGTAGGCCTAATATTAGTAATGAAAGCCCATTAAAAATACTTATAGAATCTATGGGTATTTGTAAATACTAGGCTATCGTAGACTCTTATTTCCAATATTTCATGAAATATTAGGAATGATGTCTCATTAATAATACTAATAGAATCCATGGAATATGAAGAATGATATTTAAATATTTAATGTAGGCCTAATATTAGTAATGAAAGTCCATTAATAATACTAATAGAATCTATGGGTATTTGTAAATACTAAGCTATCGTAGACTCTCATTTCCAATATTTCATGAAATATTTGAATTCATTTTATTCATTAATAATCTATTTCTTCTGGACCCATTATTTCCTGGAATTGGATAACGCTCATAACTTATTACTTCAGAACTCCACAATTAGGTATAGATTATAACAAACATATCAGTGGTCAATCAGTGCAAACGGCATACATTTAATCAACATAGAGATATATGAAGGTCTTCACCAGACATGACAATAGTCAGTGTTAATTACAGAGGCTAGCTATGTGTTAATGATTGCTACAATACAGGATGACACCCGAAGTAATTGTCAAAGGGATTAGGAGGAGTGGCTGAAAGAGGAGGAAATTGACGAGTGAGAGGGAAGGAGTGATGAGGGAGTGAGAGAGGCCGGAGTAGAGTGAGGTAAATTAGAAAAGGATAGTGAAGGAGTGGGTGAGAATAATAGTAAAGGAGAGGAGGAGAGAATATTGACAGCGGCAGAGAAAGAGAGAGTGAGTAAGTGACAAAGAGAGATAGAGTGGGAGAGTGGCAAACAAAGAGAGAGTGAGAGAGATAACTACAGCATCCGATTGGACCATAGATGATATTTATAATTAGCTGTAGTTGCCTCACTGCTCTGCTGTTCAGAGCGTTCCAGTTAACGTGGAATTGGCTGGAGGCTCTTTTAGTAGTTGGAAGGGGGTTCGGAGGTCACATTATTTTGGCCCGCTGATGAAATGTGTAACAGAGTCAGGCCTGCATGTGATGTAATTACATTAGTAAGTGCATTGTGTTGGTGTGATGGATAATTCGTAAGTGACACTAGTTCAGCCTATCACTTCGATCTCTCAGTGGAGAAATTGAATTGTATTGTAGAGCTAGTTGTAAAGTTCAAAATAATGTACAGTGAAAATTGTAATATCAGTGTCTCGACGCTGGGTAACCATGGGACGCATGGGAACCATAGTTGGCTAGGTATCTTCCTCTCTTTTTTTCTCTTCTCCAACACACCCAACCACAAAGCCCATGGTTTTTTATATTTGTAACATTTTATTGTGTTTTATTTGTTTCGTAATTCTTTGTAATTTTGTTTTGTGTGTTTTTAATAAATTGAAATTGAAAATTGGAAAAATCATTAATAAAGTTTTCAAACTTGTCTGAGATGGTGATGAAGGGAAAATAAATATGAGATTATTGTCTGTGTGTCTGTGAGAAGGAGAGTGTTAGAGAGACTGTGAAAATGGAAGTTAGTGTGATAAATGGTTGAAACATGTGTTGCCAGGAGTTGACAAATTTAGTACTGTACTGTTCATATAACTAGCTATATACAGCTATATCAAGTAAAGTACTTAATTTGTACTTTTTAGACTCTTTCTTATTTAAAACTTGGTGATGATTACCAGGAGTGATTTAATGAATGTGATGGACCCTTTGTAAACTGTTTTCCTCTTCCTTGTCACTTCAGTATAGTTTCTCCGGTTAACATTATTCTAAGCGTCACATACGTTTTTTGTTTTGTATTCTTATCTATCCTTGATACTACCATTCTCTGGCAAGATACCATTCTCTTTCTTACAGTATGAACTGCAAAATATAGCCAGCGATTATAGAATGTTACATTTAATACTCTGGATTAAGCCTAACTCTTAGCACGTAAAAATAAATAACAATACAGATTTAACAGAACAGTTAAAAAACTTTTCAAGTGATTAAGTAAGATTTTCAGTGAAGATGACGTTTCAAAAAAAAACCTCTACTAATGCAATTAATATCGGGGCACCGAGCTTCGCTCGTTATTTATTTATTGATAATCAGAGAGCACAATTCTTCAAAATGATTGGGGAAGGACAAACAGGCATAGCCCAAAACTGTTTCTTCCCCGAATTTTGATTTATACTCTATAAATGGTCCAAAAAGTAGGTTATGTTTCATACTCTTGAATTCTGGTCCAATTTTCAGTCAAAATATTTAAAAACAGAAAAGTTCTAATTTAGATCAGAAAAGTTCTAATTTAAAATTGAATACTAACAAAATAGCACTCACTAATCACTTAAAACTGTAAAATAATGATTAACTTTGAATATTATGATATACTCTAAATTAAAGTGATGAACAATGTCATGTCAACAAATCAGATTATTTTTATAGAGTCTATTAAAATTTTTGGATAATATTTCTCGCGAGATACGGTAAGCTGTTTAAATGATTACACAGCTGATCTCCCACACAGGCACACACATCTTTTGTTATCGACAGACGACGAAATCTGTTCTTCCAAGAATGAATTATCCTTTTAATGTCCTTCAGCGAGTTTTTCCAGGGATGAGACCTAGTGCAATCGAATCTTTATATTATAAACCTATTATGTTCTGAATTTCCTGAGAATCGTTTCAGCCGTTTTCGAGATCCGGTGAAGTACAAACATATAAACAGAAATTGCTCGTTTAATAGTATAGAATTATTGATAGGGGGGGGAGGGTATTTCTCCAACTTACCTATCCTTCTCGTACCTTCACATTATGTCTATGGCAACCAATTCAAGTCAAATTCAAGGTCATCATGACGAATACATACATCAGAACTGATACGAGAAAATAAATAATAGAAACAAACAAAAATCAAAATGACAAGAATGAAAACATGACAAAGGAAAATAAATGCAACTAGATATCATTTGGATATTCACAGGCAATTAAACGTTGTCACGGAACGTCAGACTGACACATGAGTACATCATGAAAAAGGAATAAAATACCGGACACAGAATAAAGAAGAAGGTGGATGGAAGAATAAGAATGATTTACGCAAATTACTCCGTCGTAATTTTTCTCATATTCATCATCCAGCTGGTAATTTGATATACTTCACAGTGAGTGAATGATGTAGGTGCAATTTTTCTCTTGAGAAGAAAAGAGAGACGAGAAAGAGAGAGTGATAAGTTCGGGAGAGAGGTGGGCATTGGGAGATAGGTTGAAGAAGATGAGTGACACTGATTGCAATGCAATGATTCAATCTGCAGTCAATTGAGAAGGAAGAGGAGGGAAAATAAGAATGCGAATACGATAGAGGCAGAGGAGAAGCATAATAAATTAGTAGTAAGAAGGCGTAGGAGAGAAGGATAAAATGGTTGAACGATAAGAGAATCAATCTGAAAGATGAAGAAGAGAACGAAAAAGAAGATGAAAAGGCTGAGGAGAAAAAGAAGAATCTGTTCATGAAGGAGGTAGTTAATTTATAGGTGAAGAATATTGAGAGTAATAAGCTTCAGTGTATGTAGTAGTGATTGACTGATCAATGAACGGAAATGCCAATCATTGCAAAAAATTGTTCGTTGAGCACAATTGTAAAATTTTCCCATCAATTGATAGGTGGTACTTTGAAGTATTCATTTCCCGTATGCTATTATTCTATTGAATTAAAATTGATGTGAATTGAAAATTGCATGTCAAGCTCTTTTCTCATTATAACCATTGCGATTAAAACTCAGTAGAAGTTAAGAAACTTATCAGTTATCTTCAGAGTTCCTTGTAAATTTTCAAACTATTTCAACTATTTTTAATTTCCAAACGGTTGCAAACATATAGACCTAGAGCTGCATGTAGAAACTGGTAGGGTAAATGTACTAAAATTTCATTGAAATGGGTCTTCTCTATACGTTTTCCAGTTTCAATCCTCAAACGATTCAAATGGTGACTCAATCTTTGACATGAAAATCTCAATGAACGTGTTTTTTTCATGGAGTACCTATTTTTTAGAACTGGAGTCTTTTAGTGAATATCTGATGGAATATGACGACTAGGTTGTTGCCTATGAATTTTAAGCATGTCCTACCTTTGCTCTCAGCCCATAAAAAGTCTGTTATGTCATTTTAATGACATGAATGACAAAATATCACAGTTTTCTTTGAATAGGAAGATCTTTTTTCAGTCGTAGTGTATGTCATGATTGTCTTTGATAAATATTTATTATGATTATCTACTGTACAGGTATATTGTAAAATCACTTAACTTATATGGGCTACTCAATTCAAATTAATAAAAATGTTATTAAATTTAAATTGAAAATGACCAATGGTCGAAACTAGTCGTTAAAATATTTAAAAGTTTTTAATAACGGGTACTACAAGTTTTATTATTGTCTTTTCTTCATTAGTTATATTGTATTTTGATTCAGACTATATTAGTAAAGGCGTGATTAAGTTAAAAACTGGGAAACTGAAAACAAGATTGCGACGTATGAATTGTCTGTGGAAGATGATGCTTTTCGTGTACAGGAACACGTCTCGACTGCAGTTCGGAATAAAATAAAATAAAAAACAAGGATAAAGATGATGATGATGAGAAAGAACATGAAAGAGTAAAAAGGCGAATACATTGTGCTGGTGTCGGGTCCTACATTGCGTGATCACCTATGCAAATATTTAAAATTGTTTATTTTATGTGTTGCCTTACCTCTAACATGCTATACATGATTTTTAATATTAATATCTCCATCTTTCTCCTGTTCTTTATCTCTTTCTTCTATCCATTTTGTAATTTAAATGCACCTAAGCCTGCATACATGCTCCAGTTGTATCTGGTGGATGGAACATTGAGAATCTTTTCACATCTTGTTATTTACTTTTGACTGTTTCTGAATTCGTTTACATTCACGATTGTCACTAATCACATTTATATTTTCTCTTCTCTTATCCGTTCTCTTCTCTCGTTTCCGTTCATAATTCTACCAAATTCTACTGGTTTTATTTATTAGAATAATCTCACATTTTTCATAGGTAACTTCTCTCTATGCCTCTCCATTTTCGTTGATTTCCCAATACCCTTCTTTCTGATATTATTCTGAAGTTTCTTCTTTTCCTCTCATTTCTCTTCAGAATGCGCTTTCCTCATCTATTTATCAAATTTCCATTCCTATGTCCAATCATTTTCCATTCTCTCTTTCTTGCACATTTTTCTATCGCACTTTTCATTTCTTTAAGGAAGGGATTGGAATTGATTTCTCATTTACATCATTCAATTACTCCACCATTTACCATCCATTTCTATTGTCAACTTCAATTTTCTTCATTTTCCCTTTTCATAATTATTTCTACTTTTTTACTTTTCTTCGTTCTTTAAGTTCTACTTTTGTAGTTCCATTACCTCATCATTCATTTCGCAATACAGGTAATTATTATCTCTCAACAACGTAATTATTATAATCCACGCATGAGTTGAGGGCTCATCAGCAGCAAACTAAAATTTATGATCAATAAATAATAGTGGGAGGGTAAAAATTTTACGGGAAAATAGTGTTCGCGTGGAAGGACTCTCAAAAATGTCGTGATAAAAGGTGATGAACATTGTTCAGTTTTATCGTTATCGTTTAATAACAGGGACTCATTAAGCCGGTACATGGATCAAAATTATAAGTACGGAGGAAAATGTAATAATTTAGACCAATTATAATTTGTGAAAGGGGCTAAATTCACGTCTCATTCCTTGATGAGGGTAATTTTTCATAGCGATAAGGTGGCTTGAGCTCTATCATTGCTGATAGTTTTCTATCTTGTTTTATCTCTGCATGTAGATTGTCAAAACAGCTCACACATTCAAAATATATCTGTTTTTGAAACATTATCAGATTGATGACAAGAAATATATATTTTCGTGTTTTTTAAATATGATTAGATTGATAAACTTGATTGTTAGATTTTCAGTGTGAATAAACATGTATGTGAACTGTAAAGGTGTTCAAAAATTTATCAAACGTATTTTTAACAAAATGAGAAATGTTAGGTAGATAATAGCTCGGAAATGGCAGCATTATGAAAACGATTGTTATAATTTATGAAAGATTTGCTTGCTCATGGGAGATAGTAATAATCAAAATCTTATAACTGTGGTGTAATTCATGATTAATAATTATGAAAGTATTGAAAATGAGTGAAGCATGACTTGAAAATATTCCAGTCATTATGCATGGAAACGTAAGGATAATAATGTTATCAGTGGGTAAAGAAGGTCTTCAAATCTTCCTAGTTATATATTTTCTATACATATTTAATTATTCGATCCTTGATGAATCGTTATAGAAAATACATGAACCAGAGACAATAAGGGATTACTCTTTTTACCTATATAAGGATTATCCCTTATTACATAAGGGATAATATTGATCAATATGTATTAATATTCTACTGAAAATGTTTCTCAAAAGTTCTAGGAGTTGAAATGTATTTCCATTCTAATCTAATATATTTTCCTGACAATAATTGGAACAATTCTAAAAATGTCTATTGAAATCATATCAATTGAGTTATTGTGATATTACTGATGTTGGAACATCTAGTCTCTAAGACATATCTTTTACTGTTCATTTATTGTTGATTCTAGATTCAGTCTTCAATTACATCCAATGTGATGATGTGGAACATCCACGAATTCAGCGAATAAAAGACAAATAGAGCTATTTGAATAGCTCGCCTCTATTTTAAATGCAAATTGAGGTTTGGCGTGTCAAAAGGATGTTAGTGAATGCAATCTTGATACAACTGGGGAACAATTTGTCCAAAAAGATTCAAACGATAATGGAACAAAGTTTTACCACTAATTGAGCTTCAGTTTGGTCGCATTTTCTTGATTGAACTTGAATAATTTATTGTGTATAACTTTGACGAATGTTGCAAATGTAGTGAGAAGGTTTTGGTAGTTTAGTTGTGAGGGAGGCAAGAAAATAAGAATCCCGTTATAGTTTGTTTCATTTCAGTTCAATCAAGGATCATATTATCCAATTTAGTAGGTGGGTTTCATGCTATTGGTTATGTTTCATCCCATTACGGGAGAAGAAAATTAGGAATTTTCATGATACTTTTTGGTCTATCACGTTGGTCCACTGCAGATTATCGAGTTATTGATAATCAAAAATCATTATTACAAAATAATATGATTGGGAGAAGACAACAAGCATAGGCCAAAAATGTATTCTCCCAAATTTCTACTAAAAGAAGTTTCGAGAAAATAATGAGTTTATGATTATTGAGTTGAGGCTTTTAAGTTGATCAATTCTGAATTATTGATTTGAGGCTATTCAAGATTTGAAAATTTGATCATCCACTAATTTCTTATCAGAATATAGTGAGTTCCTTTTATTCTTATGATATAAGAATAATATTTTTAATACTTATATACTTCTACTTATATACTTTATAATACTTTTAATACTATCATAATACTTTTCTATCATGATAGAATCATTGAATAGTATCTTGCGAATCACTATGAATATATTTCCACATTTTCCTATCCAAATAAAGCTACACATGAACAAACACTACACATTAAAGATCCTCACTTTGATTTTGGCACCATTATTCAGTACGATGTGAAGATGCAAAAGCTAACCTTTAGCTTGAGCTTTGGATTGGAATAATATGCAAGTTATAAATCACTTGAATGGGGAATCAGTAAACACAATCGGCCAGCCAATTTACCCAGTTGACTTGCATTGGGATGGGACAGTTATCGGTGTTTATCTATCTACCATCCAGCATTCGCCGTTCTTCAATTATTTATTTCTCTTTACACTCTCATTCTGTCCCTACTTTAACACTTCCAATTACCGTATTTACTCACTGATATCTCCCTCGTCTGAATCCCTACTCGTATTGTTATCGTTCCTTTTATATCAACTTTGACATCCTATGCATTGAGATTGTCAAGACTCTTGCTTTCCATGTTCTCTACTTCTAGGCTACACAACTGATTCTTCTACTAAAATATGTAATTTTTTAATAAATTTATATAGAATCAGTAATGATCTATTCATTTATTTGATAGTGCAAAGAATACAATAGTCGGAAAAAACAGGCTTTTGCCCAAAACCTCTTCAATTTTGTCTAAAATCGTCCAAATATTATGTAGGTTATTATTCATGATCTTACTTAGTTTTTCAAATTCAATAATAATATATATATTTTCAGTATTAGTGACCTGTGTTGGTCATAATTTTGAAGCTCTTCAACTATATCAACTTTCAGTTCATTTTTCTCTTTCTACCACTACTTCTCCAATTTCTTGAGCTGTTAATCCCGTAACTTTTTTCAACGTTTCTTCACTCTTGTTGTGCAGAAACAGCTTGTTTCCCATTTTCCTTCCATACATCCTGCTTCTGTGTCTCATAATCCTCGATTCCTGTTTATTGATGATGAATTTTCTTTTCTTGTACTCCCGCTACCTATTTTTGATCCCTCATTCTTTATTATCACTGTTTCACCGTAACTACTTCCACTCCTGTTCTATTCTAACATCATCCCTCCACTCATTTTTCATACATGTTATTTCTACCTTTTCTCCTATCTTCTCTCCATACTTCTCCCTACATACAACTCCTTTCATCCTCTTCCCTCCTATTCCTTTTCTTCTCTTCTCTTTCCTTTTCTTCCCTTTTCTCCTCTTCTATTCCCTTCTTTACATCCATATTGTCTCCTATCCATTTTTGAACCATTCCTACATTTGCACCTTTTCTTATTCCTTACTTATTTTTCCCCTTTATCTTCTTCCCTTCTTCATATTGATCCGTATCCTTCTTTCTCTATCTTCTCATATCGTCTTCTTCACCATACTCTCTCCTTTCACCTGTCCTCCTTTCTCCTTTCCCCTTTACCCTTTCCTCCTTTACCCTTCCCTCCTTCACATCTATTTATAGTCTTCTTTTTCATTTTCGAACCATTCCTATATTTGTACCTTTTCTCATTCCGTACTTATATTTTATTGTCCTTTCTCCCCCTCTTCATATTGCTCCTTGTCCTCACTCTCTCCCTTCTCTTCTTCTTTCCTACTTTCTCCTTTCCTCCTCTCCTCTTTCCTCCGTTACACCTATCTTCTTCATTGTCCGTTACACCTGTCTTCTTCTCCATTTTGGAACCACTCCTACATTTGTACCTTTTCTTATTCCCTATTTATTTTCCGGTTTTTCTCTCCTTTTCTCCATATTGCTACGTATCCTTTCTCCATCTTCTAATCTCGTCTCCTTTTTCTCAACTACCTCCTCTTTTCCTTTCCCCTCCTTCTATACCACCTCATCTGCCCACGTTTTCATTCCTCCTCTCCTTATTCTTCGTCTGCCTCGTTGTCCTATTCTTGTTATTCATCTGCGTTCCGATGCTCATCTGTCCAGTGTGACGGTGTCTAGTAGTGACTTTCGGATCCCTGTGTGGCCTAGCTCTAGGTGCAAGGTGATGCCCCCCGCTATCATGTGGCAAAATCAGCCGTAATTGCCTGCTGCTTGCCTCGCTCCTTGCTGCTATCTCTGCCTCACAAACAAATACGTCAATTTACTGCGAGCGCATGCTTTATTACGTTCATGCATGACCCACCTTACTAAAGAAAGCTGAAAGGGCAGTGTGAAGAGTGACTATTTGATGGGGGCAGGATAAAAGATGAACTGTTAACATGGAAAGAAGAACAACAATTATATTGAAAAGAAAGGAGAAGAGCAAAATAATAATATGAGGTGAAAAGTAGGGAGAAAATTTAGGGAGAGAAAGTGGTGAAGTATAGGGAGTAAATTGAAATGTGGGGAGAATAGGAGAAAAAAATGGAAGGTGGAGAAAATGATGGAAGACGAGTTGTGACGGTTTTGTAAAAATAGGAAAACAAGTAGTAGACTTGGAAATGTGTTATAAACAGTACAGGAAAATAGCTACAGGAGTGGGAGTAGGGGAAACGATCTCAGATCGGCTAGATTTCAATTTGTTCTGCCTATGAAAACAGATGAACATAACCTAAAAGGTACTTTTTTAATTAGGTTGAAGGGAGATAGGTTTTTCATTTAAATGACAATATGTTGATATCATTTGAATTTATATATAAGAGAGTTTAATTTACAGCTACAGCCGTTTCTCGCATCCCATCACTACCCCCGTAAACAAAGCCGTAGTGCATTCGTGTGATGTTAGCACGAGTAGGGCTCCTACACCAATAAAAATTCGTTGATTTCAGCTGATCTATATCAGCTAGTGTTTTTATTAGTGTAGGATCCCCACCTGTGCTGACGTCACACGAATGAACTACGGCTTTGTTTACGGAGGTAGTGATCCCATCTGCCATTTATTGCGATTATTCCAGTTTCCCTGGACTAGATTTCTATTCATCATACAAGTATTAATAGAAATCTTTACAAGTGGAAAAAAAATATTGTAAAAAAATATTATTCGATTAATTATATTTCGATTATATATTTTGCTCAATTTTTTTCAATAAACACAAATAACGAAAAGTTGAAATACAGGACAAACTGGAATACAGAATGAAATGAATGTCATCTGCTTCTAAAATAGTAATATCAAAAGTAATGAATAGAGCGAAACTATATGGTGGAATAAAACTTGTGTTGTTAAGGAACGGAGAAGAAATAGAAAAAGTTGGTTGAGAATACACGAATCATATCACTTGAAACATTAAGTGTTTGAAACCCCTCAAATTATCCGAATTTGTATGGGATTGAGGTCGAATGGATGAATACAGAATTCATCAATCACTTGATAGATGAAGTGTTTGTAAAACCCCACATCATCCGAAAATACATAAGATAGAGATAACGGATAAAAATATTGGTGGGAGTGAAATGATGAAATAAATCTTGTGTTGTTAAGGGAACGGAGAAGAAATAGAAAAAGTTGGTTGAGAATATCCAAATCATATCCAAATCACGAATCATTTGAAACAAAGTGTTTGAAAACCCTCACATCATCCGAATATTCATGGAATTGGGGTCGAATGGATGAATACAGAATTCACAAACCACTTGATACATAAAGTGTTTGAAAAACCTCAAATCATCCGAAAATACATAGGATTGAGGTGGAATGGATAAATATTGGTGGGAGTAGACAGAGAGGACAAGGAGAAGAGCGGTGAAGGGGGATTGAAGAAAAAAGAAACACCTGAGAAAATCAAAAGGCGTGGGCATCCCTTGTGATCTAGGAGGAACTTCGAGGACAAAAATTCAAATACCAGACATTTATCACTGAACAAAGAAGGGAATACAGTTAGTATGTGTACAAAGAAGTGATGCCGTGGAGGAGGAGGAATGTATGCGAATCACAAGGAGTGAGTGAGAGAGTGAGTATGAAAGAGTTGAATTGATAGTATCAGCAGCAGCAGCCGAAGAAGTCACACCTCGGTGTTGATGGTGGTCGCAGGGGGGGGGGAAGTGACAGATGGGCCTAGGCCTACCTGCCACTCGCGGCCACATTTATTTAATTGGGAAGACTGCAACAAGTCAAGCCACCTTGCCACGCCGACCTGTGACAACTGTATAGCTAAAAGCCTAATGAGATCGCCTTGCCTGGCAACCCTGTCTTATCACTTCTTCTTCTTCTTCTTCTTCTTCTTCTTCTTCTTCTTCTTCTTCTTCTTCTTCTTCTTTCTCATGCTTTTCAACAGTATCATATCCTAGCCCCTTCTTATCCGTCATATCACTGCAACTCTGTCTTATCAGTACTTCTTCTTTCTTATCCTCTTCCTCCCCTTCTTTCTGTAATTCTTTCTTATTCTCCTCCTTGTCTTCCTCCTCCTCTCACTCTTCTTCCTTATCATCTTTATCTTCCTCTTCAACCTTCAACCAGGCCTGTTTGCAGGGAACTGTTGAGTATGGATGATATTTGTACAGTTTATAAAATATAGTAGATATTTTTTAGTGTAAATTTAATATAATAGAGGTTATGGAATATAGAGACATTTAACTATATCGTGATAGATGCTGAATGCTACTTCAGCCCATGATATGAGGAGTATGCATGCGCACACATACTGTTTCAATTTCACCATAAAAATATATTGGCATGCATCTCTAATATTTGGAGAATAAACAACGGTATTCAATTGAATTTAGGATTTAATTTTAGAGACGAACCTACAATAGTTTCTGTTCCTTCCACAGCTCGCTATCATCATAATGTAAGCAATAGGTACGTGCTTAATCACCAGCACCCAGTCGTTTCAATTTTGTCGCATTTCTGAGCATTTTTTGCAAACCAGAGAGAATTAGAAGAAGGTAGGAAATGAGTAAATGTGTAGTGAAACGTAAGGGAGAATTTGATTAAATCGCCAAAAAATGAGAAGAGAGTAGGCGATAGTAGAGGAGGAAACTGATTCATTGATTGAAAGAGAGAGAGAGAGAGAGAGAGAGAGAGAGAGAGAGAGAGAAAGAGAGTAAAATAGGAAAGAACTGGATAGAGATTCTGAGATTCGAGCCATGAATGGTGGGATTGATAGATAATTGTCTGAAAAATGTGTTAGGGTAAATGAAGGAGTGACATTTGGAAAGTGTTAGAAGAAAAGAAGTAAGTAGCGAATAGAAGTAGAAGACAATGCTGTGGAAAAGCGATAAGTAAGAAAAATTGGAAAAAATGAGAATGTGAGTGAATAAAAAAAGGCGGAAAAGTATTTAGGAGTCAGGAGAGAAGAAGAATTTGTTGAGGGATGATGACTGAATGCACAGTAGATCATGAAATTTAAAGGATGGTGTGGAGCATTCAAGGAACTGAATATCTGAAGAAAGATGGAAGATAGAAAAGGAAGAGAAAAGAAAACTATTACACAGAGAAGATGACAGAGTAACTTGGTGACGGAGAAAGTGAGAAAAATGAATAAGGAAAGCTAGAAGGAATTGAGAGGAGTTGCAAAAATTGAGAGAAAGATTAAAGTATGATATTGTGAGGAGAGGAGGTATGAGTGAAGAAACTCATTTATAATTTAGTAATATATATTCATACTGAAATATCAACTAACCTTTTTTCTTCTCAGCTCTTTTTTAATCTTGAATGTTGTACGGCACCTTACTTTCATGACAGTCTCATAAAGTGATGTAGAGAAAGAGGCTGCTCTCAATAATTTATGGCATCTCATAAAATGCGGCTGAGGCCAGTAGTCGCTATTGTTGGCGGTGACAATGTTATGAAGCGTCTCATGGCAATTTATGGCTAGGTCGCTCATTTTCCTTTTGCTAGAAATGTCTTGCTCAATTTTACAGGGTTTGTTGAATGGTGCTTGATTCTACTACTACTGAGGAGCCGTTTGCTTTACAAAAAATGGTACAGTTATTACTTATTTTGAGCTTTGAACGGCCTAGTAAATTAGTAGGTGTACCTGTAACATGTTGGTTTAAAGTTTTCTATGGTGCATATGAACTTGATAGGACATGAACATTGAACTAAAGCACAGAATAAACAATCTATAGAAGTTTTATAACCAAGTATAGAAGTTCTCTCTGACCAGAGACAAACCAATATCCGTTTCTCTATGACTTGCTTCAGTATTCCGTTTCTTTATGATTGAACTTAACGATACCATTGTATCAAAAATATACCAAAATATATCATTGCATTGGTATCTAGTATTCGTCTCTTATTCAACTCAATAAGACAAGAATTTTAGAACTAAATGAGATAATTCTCTAATTATTTAAAAGTGTTTTCAGCTGTTCCACAGGGTTCCACACTAGGCCCTATCCTATTTATTATGTATGTTAATTATCTTCCTGCAGCAATTAGTTGTAAAAATGTAAAACCATTCATGTTTGCTGATGATTTAGCTATTCAAATGAAAAATAATTGTCTTTCTGGTAGCTAACATACGGTTAATGGAATAATTGAAGATTGGACAGCTCCTAATTCATTGTGTCTTAATAAGGACAAAACTCAACTTTTGGAATTTGGATTTAGATTACAACCTGACACTGCAAAGTTTCTTGGTATTACAGTTCAAAGCAATTTAAAATGGGACTTACACATCAAAATATTATGTGGCAAACTGTCGAAGGGAATCTCTATGTTGAATAGATTGAAGTTCATTGTTGATAAGAATGTTTCAATTCCAATGTATTTTGCTTATCTTCATTCTCATTTGTATTATAGTGTTGTTGCCTGGGGTGATGATACGAATGTAAAGAAACTATTTGTGTTACAGAAACGAGCAGTAAGGGTCATTGCTATGCTAATATGAATAGTCGTTTTCATTTTGTGGATTTATTTAAAAAAATCAAGACTTTGACAGTACCAGCTATTTACATTCTTGAATGTCTTATGTATGTAGAAATCAATTTAGCAAATATTTCTGTAAATGGCAACGTTCACAACCATTACACTAGAAATTCTGAATCTCTTAGAGTGAACCAGTGCAATTATGCAAATACATTGAACTGCTTTAAGGAGTTTGGTATAAGAGCTTATAATAAGCTTCCTGAACATTTTAAAGAGCTAGAAGTGGGTAATTTTAAGAGAACCACAAAAAAGATTTTAATAGAAATATGACCATGTAGAAAAGAAGAGTTTCTAATTTAAGAGTATTTTTTTGCTGTTTGTATGCTTGTGTTTGCATTTTTATTCCTTTTATGTAAATACTTTTTATTTATCATGTTTAATCCATGACGATGCATTTGTTTAAATGTTTCCTACAATAAAGAAATCTTGATCTTGAAGACAATTAACACATGTTTTAATATTAATTGAAGATCCTTTGAATTCTTAAAAATGGAGTGAAGTGTGAGATAAATGACAAACAATTCAATCCCTGCAAGAGTGAAAAAATCTAGATTATGGATATTTATTTATTTATTTATTTATATTTTTCACAAAGAAGCACTGATTGGGAGAAAAAAACTAAGGATAATCCTTGTACTATTTCTCTCCCAAATTTAGATAAGATTTTAAAAGTCTAAAATAGGGTTATGATTTCACTTTACTAAAATTTATTCCATTTTCACTCAAAAACAACAAAAATAAAGATTTTTTAATTTTGACGGTTGAAAACAGAATAAAAAAACAAAAATATCACACTCAAATCACCATTAATTGGAAAATTTTTGAGTAATTTTACAAAATTTAGAGCCAGAGAAAAACACAACTCACTATTCAGCACAGCTGATTAACTGACAGCTGATTAAACAAGTAATGTCAATTTGAGGAGGAAAACTACGATTAATCTAATCAATTTATTCTAAGCTGCATTAGAATAAAATAGAAGTGGCATTGAATTCAATATTAAAATTTTCCAATTTAATATTGAAATCGATAAAATTTCTCCTCTACAAACCTCATTTCACATCAATAAAATCAATATAAAACATGTAGTACCCTCTTTATTTGAAACATTTTAAAACTTTAAAACATTTCAACAATTCAACTTTAATAAAGTAGCCCATACAAATGAAGTGATCTCTTTTCACATGTCACAAGAAGACATCAACGTTAGTTAACAGTCTACTAATTTTGGCATGAAGGTACTAAGAATCTGGAAAGATCAGGGAAGAAATAGGAAGTTCTACTGAAACCTTGCAACATGATCAATGGCTACTTTAATTATAGTTGAAAGGTACGAGTACTTCTAAGTTTGATGAACAACTAATGCTGCCCACAACTTGTCAAATGAATGCAAAGTACAATAACTTGACCTCTCTTGTACCCAGTAAGTATTGTTATAACTAAGAATGAGCAAGGATTACTGGAATATTCCATAGAATTCAAGGCAAGTAAGATTTAAATTGTAAAGGAAAAAGATAGCAACTCAGCCTGGATTATGAAGCTACCATTGTTTAGCTCACGCAGGAACTGTATCAGCTGAATACATTGTTAGAATTGTTGAACAATTGATTTGATAAATTGAATAACTTGATAAATTGACAGCCTATTCATGATGAGAGCTATTCATAATTCTATGGGTCATACACCCAGCAAACTATATCGAGTATTTTGACCTTGCGCGGAGAGTCTCTTGAGACAGGAATCATTCTTGAAAGACTTTCAAATCGTATATAACAATATGAAGTTCTGCAATCCTAAAGTTAAAGTTTATTTAGTTGTCTGTGGCAATCAAAACTATTATATAAATGCTTTATTTTCTGTATAACTTACTGTGATAAATGTCTGGTATTTTAATTATCCATTTTAGGGACAGCGATAAAAAGTGCATATTTGGAATCTCAGATTATTTAATTTATTTGAAGGGAAAGAGATTGATTGAGTGCTTTATTTCTGCAGATTATAATATTTATGTAGAAAGGAAGAGAATAGAATAGAATAGAATGGCTGCCTTTATTTTTACCTAGGAGGGCGGAGTTAGGGCGCAGCCGGCCCTCTCTTACACTCAACCCTCCAATACAACGCTAAATAATTGCTAGATTAAACAATCAAATTAAGAAAATATTTAAGAGAGAGAGAGGGCGATTGATTGATTGATTGCCATTATTAAGGGCGGAGTTAGGACTCCAGGTCCTCTCTGCCACAGACAGAGAGATATTTGATATTTATTCAATTTGTCTTACATTGCCAGGTCTGACAAGACCTATGGCAAACACTTATAAATGAAACAAAACAAACAAAAAAATAACACTTCTAAATTTAAATACAATACATAGTGAAAAATATTAGTGGAAATTACTACAATTGATGAAAATAATGTAGGCTAATTTATAGGATGGACAGAATTCACAGGAAAGTGTAAAATTGAAAGGTACAAGTGAGAGGATATTAAGGCTTGGTGAGGGGTAAGGATGTAGAATATAGAGGATTATGGATATAAAGGAACCCGGATTTTCGGTGGGGTTCTACCACTTTATAGTGAGGTCCACGTTATAATGACAGTATTTGATCAACTTTGGTTTTGCTATCCTTGTCTATCATTCAACAAAGTCGGTGGTACTATCCTTCTTTAGGACCACAACGATGCCAGTTATGTTTTTGACAGTGTAGAAATATAATTAATAAATGCAGAGAATCGGCATCGCAATTCTCCTATCTTTATCCACTGCCATTATAACGTGGACCTCACTATAGTACCTTGGGTTGTTGGGACGCTAAGCCTGCTATTCTAGACCGGCAGCACCATGGCCAAACTATCATTTAAATGAGATTGATGGAAAGATAGGAGAAAATGGAGCAAATGAAATAAATGGGAATTGGAGCAAATAGAAATAAGAATGAGAATATCAATTTAAGTAAAATAATGATGAATGGAATTAACATTAGAACAAACAGGACAATAGCTCAGTCACCATCCAGTAAATATTTAAACAGATTCCTCTTGAAGGAAGCCAATGAATTGGACTGGATCAGGTGGTAGGGTAGGGAGTTCCATGCGATTGATTGATTGATTGATTGAGTACTTTATTTATGTAGATTACAATATATATACTGGCTTATACACCTATATACAATAGCTTACAATACAGCAAAACTATAGATGAATTTACAAAATATAAATTGAGATAATAATTATTGAGCTGTATATTATATGTAAAAAAGTAATTTGTAATATAATAACTATAGATAATTATATTGTTATGCATCTACATAATTGGCGGAGCTTTGGACATAGCAATGTCCATTCTCGGAAAGAATATTCGAAGTATCCTTCCCACTCTCTACCAAAGAGAGTGAGAGATTGATTGATTGATTGAGTACTTTATTTATGTAGATTACAATATATATACTGGCTTATACACCTATATACAATAGCTTACAATACAGCAAAATTATAGATGAATTTACATAATATAGACTAAGAAAATAATTATTGAACTGTATATGATATGAAAAAGTAATTTGTAATATAATAACTATAGATAATTATATTGTTATGCATCTACATAAATTGGCGGAGCTTTGGACATATCAATGTCCATTCTTCGGAAAGAATATTAAAAATATCCTCCCCACTAACTCTCTAACTCTCTGCGAGAGAGAGATAGAGCGAGTTAGAGAGAGTGAGAGAGACAGAGAGCATTAAAGTTGCCGAAGATTGGAAGTACAGTTAAACGAGAGAATAATAAGAAAAATATGAAGTCTGTAAAGTCAAGACAAACAATATTGCAAGACACTAGAAATAAAGCAGAAAATGAATAAGTACTTTGGAAGCAATGAAAATGGAGAAATAAAGTTGAACAGCAGGGAGCTAAACGTTCAGTAATCAATAATTATTGTGTGACTAATTGAAATGGTCATGCCATGCAATTCAAGGGAAGAGGAAGAAGGGAAATAAGAAGATGCAGAGGAAGAACGAAGAAGAAAATAGCTGCTCTTTGTTTGAGAGTTGGCTGTTCAGTCGGTATATTGACTGTGAAATTGTGAACACATAATAGTGGGTACCTATGACCTGTGCCGAATCCCGTCACAATGTACAATGATTGTCAATTATTGTGACTGACTGGTCACAAATTATATTAAAGCGATTGCTGTATCATGGAGTTACAATAGATTGGTTATTTTATGGTACTATTTTATGGATTGGAGGAGTTCAGAGCTAATTTGATCCCTTTGTTTAGATTGAACATCATCTGATTAGTTTCATTTTGAAATTGTCTGTTTGAATAATTTCAATTGGTTTCATTTTGAAATTTTTTGTTTGAATTATTTCAATTTGTTTCATTTTGATATTTTCTGTTTGATTCAATTTCAATTGGCAACTTGGATCAATATAAGTCTCATGCCATAAAGTTCAAATAAATTGTATGATATCGGTGTTCCTGATGCATTGAATACGCCATTTTTCAACGACCCTCCAATCTATATATTATTCTCCTAGTTTTTCTTATATTAGTTTTATTTGTCTACTCTTCCTCTCTTTCTCTTCATCCTTTTCGTCCTCACTCTCCTCCTATTCTTCTTCTGACTGCTTGGTCTCTTCTCTTCTTTCTACAAATTCTTCCTTTTTGATTATTTTTTCACTTACTACTTCTAGACTACTATTTCTTTTCCACTCGCACACTCTACCATTACACACTCACACATATTACTCATTAACTTTTCTCTAAAGGTGTGTACAGATATACTTGCCGCGAACATGAGCAATTCACTTTTAATCAGCTGACTATATCTGTATTTTTATAGAAACGGTAAGATATAAAAAGCTTGGAATCAGCTGATTAAAAGTGATCATGTTCGCGGCGCGTAAATCCGTACGCACCTTGACACATTCTCACAATCCTACTAAAAAATTCCAAACTGATATTTGCTTCTCTTGCTCATATGAGCAATTGTCGTCTTATATGGGTTTTTATGTATGTCTACCAATTCAACTACTGTAGTAGTATACTGCATTTCAGTATTTTCTCATTATTCATCATTTTTCCAATTCCTTACTTTATTCTTCTACTTGCTAGCTAGCCTTCTTGTTATTTCTCACAAAATCATCGTACCTCCTCGGTTCCCATTTTCCTCTTTCTCTTATTCGATTCTCCCTTCCCATTTCTTTTCAGTTTTTAATTTCTGATTATTTTCTCCCTTTTCCTTTTTTCTTCCTCCTCTTCTTCTTCTTCTTCTTCTTCTTTTTCTTCCTTCTACTCCACTCGGGACAAACCTTTTGTTCTCTCTGCACCCGTTCGATTTGTGAATGTTTCCATTTTGATTATTTCCGATTCGAGAGTGCTTTTCGGAATTGTGGGTCCTACAACCCCACCCCACCCCCTAGACCGTTTCCTCGCAATGAGAGTGAAGTCGTGAGGTTTTTAAGGGTGGAGAAGTTGAGTTCGATTTTTGTGATTTTGTGACCCCAACCCCCCTCAGTAACCAACCCCAGCACTAAACCGAGACAGACGTACACTTTACCGTCATGTCGAACAATATCAATATGCTACGAGTATTTAATGACTCTGCTTTTGTTACTCACTCACTCACTGTGCTTCCCTCAAACTCTTCATTTCTTTTTAAAAACTGTGTGTCCCTTGCTTCCTTTTCTATAAAACTTGTCCCTTCTCTTAACACTGATTGTGTTCGAACTTTCTGCACCCTGTTTTCAATTATTTCTTTTAAAAATACTTCGTCTGAGTTCCTCATTTGAAAAGGAGAAGGTGTCTGCTGTGGAAAGGTTATGCAGAGTTTTTCTATCAATCTGTTTTTATCGATCTCCCTATAAGTTTTGCATTTCCTTCGAGTAGCTAATAAGATCCACACTGTTGTAGTATTTGAAACTTCAATAGTTCGATTTAGACATTAGAAAACTCACTACCACTGTATTTTATTATTATAATATTTTGTAATAGTATTATTATTATTTCAATTTAGTCAAATTTATGAACGAAACTGTAGTCTACTACTGTTTGTACTAAACTGTATGTTTCTTACAATTCGGTCAGTGCATTGCATTGTAATTTGACAGTCGAATTCAAGCTGCAGAAATGAGGTTTCTAAGGAGTGTATTTGGCTGCACTAGAATTGATAGAATCAGAAATACTGATATAAGTCAGGTTTTATCGGTTGCTCCTCTACATGAAAGAATTATACAAAATAGACGCAACTGGTGCAGTCATTTGAATAGAATGCCACTTGAAGTCCAAAACTATAAACCTACTGGAAAAAGAGATGTAGGAAGGCCAAGAAAGAGATGGGCACCGGAACAGGTTCATTAATAAACCTATTCCTTGAAGTGAAGATGATGATGATGCATTGTAATTTCAATGTACATTTGTATAAACTCATGTATCAAGTTCAAGTAGATTGGTAAATACAATTAGAAGCTACTTACCAATTGATGAACGTGATGGTAATTGATCGTGTTAATTCATATATAATTTTTTTGTTTTATTGCTAATGTCTGTATCATAAATTTCCTTCTTGAATAGGTAATTCAGTTTCTTCTAATGTTTTAATAGCCCATATCACCACTCTATTCGAAATGATTTAATCGACTCATTTCCAGTTTGAATATATTGTTTCCGTTGAGTAACAGATTGTTGGACATTAGTTACCCTTATCGTCTACATTTCCTTTTTATCTTACCTTATTCTCTCTCAGCTGCTACTTTTTCTTCTTCTTCATAACCGCGATCGCTTACTGATTCGAAGAACTGGAGATTCTTGGCGAGTGGCAGGTTCCCCCCAATGATGAGGGGGGAAGGGGTTCAATGAACCTCATCCATACTCAACAACAGAGCTAAGCCCGCCCACCTGGTCTTCTTCTTCTTCCTCATCATCCTCCTCCTCCTTTTCCTCGTTCTCATACTTTCCTTTTTTATTCATCCTCCTCATCATCTTCTTCTCCCCTCTCATCTCCTCCTGCTGTCCCTGACCTTCTGTTGCCATTTTTCGGTCGTCTTCGTCTCTTCTATTTTTCTTACTCATTTATTTATTTATTCATCCCGCCTCATCCTTGCTCAGATTTGCGAGACATTCAGTTACATAAATTTAGAGCTACACACAGTACGGTGCGCGCCCATACACACACACACACCCTTACCTCCACTTATTTATGTTCTTCCTCGTAATTCTCCTTCTCCCATCCATATGTTTCTCTTTCCTATGATATTCATCTCTGTAATTTGATGTTTGCCATAGATCTCTCCAGTCCTTACAATGGAAATGAAATAGATCAATCAATCTAATAATCAATCAATCCTATTCTTTTATACTTTCTATAAAATTTGACTCATTCACTTGTTTGATTCAATCTTGATATGCTTCTCTTGTGTTGTTATTTAATTACGATTGTTCACGTTTCAATCAATACAATAGATTTTCTGGAGAACATTTTTCCTCAATTTCACAACTTAATTGTTATCTTGTCTGTTTCAGGTTCGTGTCATGAAGCAGCTTTGGCTAACATATTATTGAACACGCTCAGTGAGTTTTTCTTATTGTAATAACTATATTTGTGCAACAAGTGTGTAAGAACCATATTAGCCAAGACAGTTTGAATATAGCTTTCATATTGTTTACTATTTGAGTACGACTATTCATCCAGTTTGGAAAAAGTTTGCACTTATGTCGCTTATAATATTATTATATTTTTGAAAACGTGTGGATAAAATATTCATTCACTGATGAAGGAGTTGTGGCGAATCTTAAGATTGCCACCGCCACCTGTGATGTTTTCAACTAGCATAGTTTGTTTATCACTTGTAACAGTTTTATTTTCATATTTATCCAGAGTTCAATTTTGTGATTCCAAACAAATTATTTCATCATTCATTCAGTTCCATTTAATCAATTTCAACATAGGAAATCATCAAATTAAATTCCTATAGAGTCCTGTATAGGTTTTATCGAAGCAAATATCATACTTCATTGATCTGAATTAGAATCTAAGAACTGGATTTCTCAACGGTCGGTTATAAAGGAATAGTAAAATGAAAAATTATAATAACTCAAAATTTAAATTATAGAGATTAGTTGAATGATTCGAATTTTATTGTTAGTATAAGAGATAGTCAGTCTACCAATCTCTATGATAGCGCTGAAATTTCGAGTTGGCCAAACAACTGTCGAAATCATATATTCTAGTTTATTACCGTATGCAATAATTCAAATAATAAAAGATTAAATTTCCACATTTGTGTTCGAAAGCGCTCAACAAATGTTAGTAGAAGCTAATAGCTTTTATTTAGAAAAATCAGACCGCTATGTCATAATTCAAGTATTCAAAAGTGATTATTAACAAGCAGTTCGTAATGGGAAGATTTATTGAAGTATACAATTGAATCTATTAGAATCATACAATTGAATTTTCTTTTATGTAAAAACCTCCTTTTGATTTTCATCAATTTTTGTCAAGGGGTACAAAAATTGAATCAGGTCTAGACTATAATATTAAAGCACTTCATTTACCTATTCCACCATTCTTAGCCAACAAGTCATCAACCGGCTATTTGACTCTCATATCAATTAGAAAATGCCACACAGCTGTCTCAAAAATAATTACTGCCCACAAAAAACTATAATTAAAACAAACAAGAGTCGAAAACGAATTCCATCAAAATGGATTGAAAAGAAAAAAATGAGGAATTATTACTTCATTACACAGCCAGACATGATGAGAATCAACAGACAATTAATTAAAATTTCATTCCACTTGACAGTGGAAGAAGACAGTCAACGAGATGAAAAAGAAAGAGAAATCAAAGTAGAAGCTCCACTGAACACCGCGATGTGGGTGTGAGAGAGAGGGTAGAGTTGTGAAAACGGAAGAAAAAATACAAGATTTGGTATAACTTTTACAGGCTTTATTTTCTCTGTTTCTTTGAAGCAGTATACACACAAAGTCATTAAGATATCGGAGTTGTGGAGTGAGCGAAAGAGACGGATAAGGTAGAGTTGAAGATAAAGGAGGAGGAAGATTTGGATACAGGAGAACTCAGTTTCAGTGATTTTTCCTGTCGGCAGCTTTTTGGTGGACTGTCAAAAGAATTTCTGTTCGCGGTGTATGGAAGCCTCTCGTCTGTCCACAATTGTACGAGCAGCATTGAAGACGGAGCAGAAGAAGAAGGATAAAACCGAAAGGGATTCCGTGAGAGATGGAGTGAGTCTCCTTGGAGAATTCGGGCGTACTTTGAACAGAGCAAGAGCATCCAGCTCTGCTTCTTCCTGCATCAGCCAGCATTTCTGAACCGGTCCTCGTAAACTCAGAGACAGATTTAATGAACTAACTCACTCACTCACTCACTCACAGGTAGGAGGTCTCTGCAATGTCTTCCTTCTCATCTTTCTCTTCGTATTCCTGCCTTTATTTTTCTCTTCTTCTTCTTCCTATCTCCTCGCATCAATTGAATCAACGACAGCAATAATTATAAATTTTTTACAAGATTTTTAACGAGAGATAAAAGGAACATAAGGGACAGAAAAATGATATATTAGAAAAGTAGGAAAATTATAAATTTTTTAATCAGAAATTGGGAGTGAGTAGGACGAGAAGACTTAGAATAAGTAATAATTATTATTAAACGAAAATCCTTATTAAATAAAATAATCCTTATTATAGGTAGGAAAATTATAAATTTTTCAATCAGAAATTGGGAGTGAGTAGGACGAGAAGACTTAGAATAAGTAATAATTATTATTAAACGAAAATCCTTATTAAATAAAATAATCCTTATTATAGCACAAGGACAACCTTATTATTTTATCTGCCAATGTTATTACATAAGTGTTATTTGCATTTTAAATAAATAAATGCTGTAAATCACCCGGAGATTTCTGCTACTGCAAATATTGACAACAGGGTTAACAGCTAGATGGAGATTCGATGAAAACTACTATCCAAAAATTATTTGCATTTAATTAGGATTTTCGTTTAATAATAATTATTCATCAGTTACATCTACTTTAAATTAGTCTAATGAATAAGAGTTTGAGATGTTTAAGAGTTTGATCATGTAATTACAATTGATTCACACCTGCACTCTGGATCTCCTTTGCAGGTTGTTATTAAACTTTATTGTTGATAATAATATAGTGTATGTAAATTATGTATCTATTTTGAAGAGACAATAAGGATTTGAATAAATGAAATTTCTCATTAATTCCCATCTGTAGACTTATAATGAGGATTAGAAAACTGGGACCAATCTTAATAAATGTGTGAAACATTAGACCAAATAAGAAATCAAACCGGAAAAGAGAAGAGAGTTTCATGGCATCATGGATGAAATAACATTGAAGATAAACTTGGAATTTTGGAATAAAGAGGATGTCGAAGACATAAAAATTAAATACTATGGAAAGTGGGAGAAATTGAGGAATACAACTGGGAGAGAAAGAAAACTGAAGAGTTAAAAACTTTTTCGAATAAGTTATTCATTATCAAGATTTGGGAAGAGAATAGTTTTGGGTCATGCCTGTTATTCTTTCCCGATCATATTTATATGATTTGTAATTGTATCCACAGAAAATAAATAATATTACCTTAGGAAAACTATAGTCCACATTTGGAACAGAGTTCTGCGGAGCCGCGATTTTATCGCACTAAACTTGAAGATATGAATGTATTTGAAACCATCTTGTTGTTTCAAGATTATGTTCAGCTAAGTTGCTTTCACTCTTAGCATAGAGGAAAGAATACTCTGGATCATATTCGTTTGTCTTTGCTTGTAGTTAAGATTTGTCAAGTGTAGATCATTGAAACGAAGAAGAATCATGAAGAACAGAAAAAACGAATGAACGAAAACAGAAAAAAATGAGAAGAAATTGAGGAAATAGAACTTGAAAAATGAATAAATTGTGAAAAAGTAAACAGGAGGATGGAAGAAAAACAAAAAGTGAGGGAGAGTGAAAGGTGAACAATAAGGGGAAAAACAAGATGATGGACATGTGAAGGACACGGAGAAAAAGAATAAAAATCGATGTGGAAGAGAAAAGAAGGAAATGAGGAAGACGAAGAAAAAGAAGGAGGAGGAGAAGAAGAAGAAGAAATAAAAGACGTAGAAGAAGGAGAAGTAGAAGGGATGAAGAATGGAAGTGGAGGAGAGGTCGAGTGGTTGCCAGTTGCCACTCGAGCAGAGCAGACTAGCTGCAGACGAGGACGTTAGATAATTAAAAATCTCTGCACAAAACTGCGAATAGAAAGTGAAAAAACGCTGTCTCATTAAATCTTGGCTGAATAGATAGAACGGCGCATGCGCAGATGATAATCACACGTCACTAAATTCTTGCTTCGACGACAAAAACCACAGAATACTTTGAATACATTGCGTTGAAATACTGGTCAGGATAAAAAGATCAGGATGGATACAGTGGACACGACCAGAATACAGATGAAAATTACTGAGACATTGCAACTATTCAAATGTTAATAAATCAATTATTATTAAACGAAAATTCAAATCAAATGCTGTAATTCACCCCGAAGACTTCTGCTACTGCTAATATTGACAACAGGATAAACAGCTAGATGGAAATTCGATGTTTGGGGTGAATTACAGCATTTAATTTGGATTTTCGTTTAATAATATTAATTGGACCAGAATAACTTCAAAATATATTTTGTCATGGCACTGTTTTGACACAGAGCGGAGCAATATGACTGTTTTGACGAGCCGTCTTAATCATGGACATTTTTCAATTCAAAATGTATCCACATTCCACGATTTTGTATGAAATATATAGAATAGAATAGAATTTAATGCTTTTCATAAACAACAGTACAATATTAAAAGAAAAAACAAAACAAAAATATTAAGTTATTATCCATATTTATAAAATGCTATGGCTCAAAAATATAACAATGTAAGAATACAAAGAAATATTTCTCATTTAAACATCGCCATATGCAGTCATAATAATAATATATCCAAAAGTCATTAGCCACATTATCCAACTACTTATGCTCATAAAAAAATATGGAAATACAGAGTATATGGGAATTATTACTCTGAAATTACAGGAAAACCCATCATCCTAAATAGATACATAATAAAATGTGGTAATGCATAATTTTGCAGTACTCTATCTAAAGCGTTATAATGTTGCACACGGTAAAAACGACCATAGGAATCTCACTTTTGACTAGATCAGATTATATCATCAGTAAACGGTCAACAAAGAGCCGGAAACAAGATTTGATGTTTGATATTCTGATTGTAATTTTAATCAAGATTACATGATAATTTACGAATGAATTGTACGAAAAATGTGAACTGATTATTTGCGATTAAATATTCAATTAGAAGTGATTATTAAATATCAAAGTAAGTGTGGATCCTCATCATTTCTTGTATTTCTACGCTAGAAAATATTCAGTGAACAGTGAACTGCTGCTTAAGACAGAGATTCATGAGCCTTGAAGTCTGCATGAAAGAGGGTAAATAGGTCCCAGGTAAATAGGTTAAATGGAGGTTAATATCCCAGAGCAAGCGGCAATCATAACTAAGTGTTCAAAAATTTTGTCAAATAATGATGCAACCTCAGACTAAACCAGGTGTCACAGGCTTTTCTACAACGATCGATCGTGGGAGGTTTCCGGGACCACCCCCTAATTAATTCCCCTCTTCCTTCTCCATTACTTCTTCATCTTTTTCTCCTCCCCTTCTTCATCCACTTTCTATTCCTTCGTTCCCATCGTGATATTGAAGTAGTGCTGGCTGCTTTTGTCTCGACCAGTAGTAGTAATATGGAAAAAAGCTCTTCTTGATTTTGTGACCCGAATTCTCTTTCTTGTAGTCCTGTCCTTGTCACTCCCGGCTACCTCGTTGGTTCCCTCACTCTCTTTCACACGTTCGTGTGACTGGCTGGTGTCTCCCTCTCGCCCCAACTTCAGCTGATGACATGACTCTTGAGGTTTTACACTTTGGTAGGCACACAGACCTCTTCACTCGTCAGCCAGACTCATGCGAGACAAATCATTATCAACGACCTTCTCCACTGCTCGTCTTCACTCATCACTCTCACCCTATCTCTCTTTTCCCCTTGTATTTTCCTATCTTCTGTCTCATTCAAACTCTTTTTTTCCCCAGCCGTTTTAGTTCTCATATATTTCATACAGTTTCGGTTCATACGGCGGTTTTTACCGGTGCTGTCTTACTTTAGTAGGATAGGATAGAATAGAATATAAGTCCAGTCAATATAGACATAAAAAAGGGGGTGTGCTTGCAATTTATACTGTGGTTCTGATTTTTTAAAAATATTTTTTGGGTACATGAGAGATGTCCAGAACCAATTTCTTCGTGCAAAATTTCCTTGTGCTAGATACAGGGTGGCCCAAAAACCTCGTATTTTCGGCTCATTTTCCAGCTTTCAGCTATTTCTGCAAAATCTCGTAATCGGACAGAAAAATTTGTTCTTGCCTTTTTTTCTAGAATATGCAATTCTTAATAAAATGAGATCATTCGGAACTCTCTTTCTCCAATGAGTACTGAGCTATGATTTTTCAAAAATGAGTGAAATTTGAAGAGAAAATCAATTTTTGATGAATTTTAGATTTTGATCAACAATACCTTCCGATTGTTACCATTTAGATGTATAATTCAAAATCCCTCTGGGCGTATTTTTGTGCTCTACAATCTGAGATCAGGTAGAGCGCTCCATCTCCTATAGATTTCCTGGTACACCTGACAACAATGCTCCTTATATTGTGAAAAACACCTAATTTTCAACTTCAACCATCATCACCAACTACATAGTCTTCACATTTGATATTTTGCACAATGACATAAGTTCTTAAGATTATGTTCTATGAGAATCACCCGTTGGATGCACTTCATTCCAGTATTTCCTAGTGAAGAGGCGCGTTTAAGGACACCTCGAAGATCAAAATTTCATACACTTATAACTTCTGACACAATGCTCAGATTTCATCGTACTACATTTCATTCTTCTCGGCTCGTCAAGGCGGTCCAAAATCATGCATCAAACACAGTTTTATTTGGTACAGTACCATGGTTTCGTGACCACACACGTCACATTTTCAAGCTGACTGCTGTAAATAGAACTGTAGAATTTGACAATATTTATGTGTTTTTTATTTCAATATGGAACGGCTCTACAACATTGACAGTGGCTCAATCAATTTTTATTACATTATATCTCTGCTGTTGTTATGCCATGCATACTAGTAGTTCTGTGAACAGTAGACCTCACGTAGTATTATCATCCACAAGTACCTGATTGAAACTATAGACCTTATGGAAATACAGCAATAGACTGGCTTCTCCACACATCTGTGTAATCACTTGTCAGCTGATTTATGATGAATAATTCTATAGTCTGATTTTTACTTTAATATTGGCGTATGAAGGAGGCTCCTTTTTCCTTTTATATTATCCTTGAAATGCAAAATTTCCAAAAAAGTTGTATATACGTCGGCGCGCAATTTAAAAAGGAACATATGCCTACCTGTCAAATTTCATGAAAATCTTTTACCGCGTTTCGCCGTAAATGCGCAACATATAAACATTTAAACATTCAAACATTTAAATATTAAGAGAAATGCCAAACCGTCGACTTGAATCTTAGACCTCACTTCGCTCGGTCGATAAATAGTATCTCCCTACACACGGAAAAATCATCAACGCAGGGAGTATATTCTTCAAATTGTTATTCCATTATTTTTGTAAATATGCTATTTATGAATAAATGAATTTGTATTTGACAAAATACGTTTATAGAGAGTAAGTAGCCTATTAAAAATTTAAACCGTCTTTTTCTCCTCTAATTATATTTCTACCTGTATATTCTTCCTATGTTATTCACTACCTCATTACATACATGGCTTCATTACATTACATACCTCAATACATTGTATTTGAGTATTTTTCCCTCCTATTCCTTCCTCTTATCGCAGTTTATTTCCTTCCACAGTCAATTTACATTCGTTGCACTCTATCCTTACAGTTACTTTCATTTATTCGTGACAATAAACATTATTTTCCGAATTTACCAATCAAACTCTGACTTGGATCAGGTGATAAAAATGTGTATGAGAATTGAATATTGGTAAAATAGAAGCAAAGTGAACAAATAAGGATTCGGAATAACCTCGAATCCAGACACAATAATTGTTAATAATTGCAAATTATTAGTATTTATCAACAGTACAACAAGGTGTGGTAAAATAGCATAATATCTTAACGAAGAAGAAAACGAGAGGTAGTGATGAGTGATAGAGGTTGAGAGGGGAACTAATATGCAGAAACTTGGCAAAAAGGTTTGTGGGATCCAATGGGAATGAGGCGATTAGAAATCAATAAGATGAAGATAAAACTGGAATGTCTATAGTTGTAGGAGACAAGAATAAAATCTAAATTACTTTGGGTAAAAAAGCTCTAGAACGAAACTCCTGTGAAAAACAGTAAGTCTAATGCCAAATAAACTTGTCAATACCCAAGAAGGAATTAACAGCATAGTATGATATACAGTCCTGGCACCAAAGAAGTAGAAGAAGAAGAAAATGAAGAAGAGATGGAGGAAAATTGAGTAGAAGAAGAAGAAGAATAGAATAAGGAGGAAGAAAAAGAAGAAGAAAAAAGGAAGAAAAAGAAGAAGGCGAACAGCTTGGTATAAGACCCGTCTCAATTTATTATTCATTTAGTATTGGTGCACTCAGCTAGTCTGCGTGCAAACAGTGGAAGTGGAGCCTCAAGAAGGCAAAAAGCAAATGAAGGGAAAAAAGAAAAATTTTGAGTACATTCCAATCAATGTAATATTCCAGCCACTTCAGTGCAAGTCGAAGTACTAGTCAGCCTACACCACTGATACTAGTGGGTAGGCCTTCATTCACCTATTTTTATCTTCTTATCTCTCGTGATATTTTTTCCTTCTCTATCTTTTGTTACTATTTTTACTGTCGTAAAATCACAACTGAAATCTGCAGCATAAGATGCTAATGAGACTTCAATAAAAACTAATATTATAGAACAAAGCATACCGACAGATTCAAGTATGAAACTCGTGTGAGTTCTGAACTGTGGTAAGATTTTGGAGACAGGAGAATGAAAATGATATACCGTAAATATAGGAGTGTAGGATAGAGAGAAGGTTGGAGTGAGAAACTAGAGAATTTCAGTTGGGAGAGAAGAAGAAAGATGAAGAAGGAAGAAGAAGATGATAAAGAAAAATAAGATAAATTGTGGATAAGAAGAAGAAAAATAAGATGAAAGGAGAAGAGGAAGAAAACAAAGAAAAGAGGAGGAGGAGGAGGGTGAGAAGAAGAAGAAGAAGACTACGTAGGACAAGATGAAGACGAAGAAGAAGACTACGAAGGACAAGAAGAAGACGAAGAAAAAGAAGACAAATAAGAGAGGTGAATAGATTCACCATTTTACTGTCTCACCGCTGTAGACTGAGAAGCTGAAAAAGAAGGAAATCCACTTCTCTTTTTCCAATCAGGTTGGCAGACTATTTGGAGCAAATAGAAAAAGAGTAGTAGTGGCGAAAAAAGGTCAAGAAAAAAGCAGAACTAGAAGAAGAAGAAGAAGCTGCTACACTTCTCCGCCAGGTTGACGAAGTATTCAGTTGAGGAGAGAAGGGAGGTTGTTGGAAAGAAGGAGGATGTTGGAGGAAGAAGAGAAGAATGTGTTGAGAATATGAAAGAAGAAGGTGTAGCAGGAGGAGAAGAAGAGGAGGAGGAGGAGGAGGAAGAGAAGAAGAAGAAGAAGAAGAAGAAGAAGAGAAGAAGAAGAAGAAGAAGAATAGGTTTGAAAATTATTTGTGCAGTAGGAAAAGAAGGAAGAAGAGAGAAATAATTGAAGAGGAAAGAGGATTGGTGGCGAGAAAGACTACTTAGTTGTGACTGGAGACTTGACAAGTTTGTCACATAGACATAGTGCAGAGTGCAGTTTGCAGGAGTGGAATATCCAGTTCTGCACTGGGATTGTGTCCAGCCTCAGTGCTTTAAATTAAAGTCAGATCTGGCTTCATGTATCTGTGGCTTCCCATCTGTCCTTGTAAAATAAAGTAAAAAAAAGTAGGTGGAAAACAAATATCGTTTTAGAAAAGGTAGTCAAAGATGACAGTAAATATACTACTAGACTACTTCAACTGCTACAAACCACAAGTCATCCAATAATACTGTTCACTGTTCAATATCAGGGCACCGAGCTTCGCTCGTTATTTTTATTTATTGATAAACAGAACACAATTCTCTAAAATGATCGTGTTTATATTTCACAGCTGGCTATACGTCATCTTATGAATTTCGGGGATACGATATTTCGATTTTTCACATACTTACTTTTTTACTATCCACAGCTGTTTCAATCAAGGATGAATTATCCTTTTAATGTCGTTCAGCGAGTTTTCCCAAGGATGAGACCTAGAGCAATCGAATCTTTATATCATAAACCTACTATGCACCAAATTTCGTGAAAATCGTTAAAGCCGTTTTTGAGACCCGTTAAACATAAATAACCAGATATAAAAATAGCCAGATATAAAAATAACCAGATATATAAATAAAGAAATTGCTCGCTTAATATAATAGGATTGTAATAAGTTGAAACCTTATGTCATAGAATAAAACAATCTTAGAAGTTTTCTCTGCTTATGTGCTCCAACATTAGCCTTCTTCCAAATTGAATAGCCTGGGATAGTAGGATGAAAAATGGTGGAAATGATTGAGAAAGAGGGTTGGAAGAAGTTATATAAAGAGGGAGAGAACGACGTTCAATAAGGACTGAAAAGGATGGATATGTTTTCAGGAAACTAAGTTGTAAAGTATATTCAATCAATCAATTTTATTCAAATCAACACAATACAATATACATAAAAGAAATCATAACACAAAAAAATCACAATCAAAAATAAATTTCTAATAAAGTACAAAAACAGGCTCCATGGTGGGGTGTGCTGAAAAGAAAGTAAGGAGGAAAAATACCTAGCCAACTATGGTCTCCCATGTAATAGGCAGGTAGAGGGTATAACAAAAAATATTGAAGAGTGAACATAAATTGAAACAATCATGGGAACACAGATTCTGTTTGTTTAGTTTATGATAGTAACTATGGGAAGCTATTCTTAGACTATAGGAAGTATGAATACTAATAGTTATGTGAACAGTAGACCTCACGCAGTATTCTCATCCACAAGTACCTGATTGAAACTATAGACCTTATGGAAATACAGGAATAGACTGGCTTCTCCACACATCTGTGTAGATCACTTGTCAGCTGATTTATGATGAATAATTCTATAGTCTGATTTTTACTCTAATATTGGCGTATGAAGGAGGCTCCTTTTTCCTTTTATATTATCCTTGAAATGCAAAATTTCCAAAAACCTTGTATATACGTCGACGCGCAATTATAAAAGGAACATATCTGTCAAATTTCATGCAAATCTATAACCGCGTTTCGCCGTAAATGCGCAACATATAAACATTTAAACATTCAAACATTTAAACATTTAAACATTTAAACATTTAAACATTTAAACATTTAAACATTTAAACATTTAAACATTTAAACATTTAAACATTTTAACATTTAAACATTTAAACATTTAAACATTTAAACATTTAAACATTATGAGAAATGCCAAATCGTCGACTAGAATCTTGGACCTCACTTCGCTCGGTCAATAATAGGACAGTGATAAAATAATCAAGCATTCAATAGAATGCATGGAAATGATGAAGATTTTAACAAACTCAAAATAGAAAGATCAAGCTTGGAAGAATATTGGAGAGTATTCTGAAAAAAAAAGTTGAAGTCAAAAACATGTTGGAAGAAGATGTGAAAGGAAAGGAAGGAGAAGAGAGAATTAGAAGAAGATGTTGGGGAAATGGAATAAGAAGTACAAAACGGTTGGAGAAGGAAAAAAGTAAAATGGAGAGAGATGATGGAAAACGAGAAGGAATGGCTTCACGGTTGATATTCAGATCGAGACTACAGGAATAAACATAATTCGTTACGCATTCTTTTTGGAAAGTTTTATCAGGGCTATTACCGTTCTTAATGAACAAAGCCGGGTATTTTAAATCTGTTCTTAAGATTGTGAAATGCGTATGATGGTTAGTCAGAAACAAAGGAATCGACAAAGATGTTTCGTCCATGTTTTGTGAGATGGAGGAATCTATAGACACGAAGTAATTTGAGGAGAGATGTCAAGTTAGGAGATGGGAGAGAAGAAAAATATGAAAATAAAAATGGGAATGAATTTGGTGATAAAGATGAGGAACAGCACTTCATTGAGTCGAAAAATGGGTAACAAAGAGAGGAAGAAGATGGTAATGAAGAGGAAAAAGGAAGAAAAATAATATGGACACGAAGTAATTTGAGGAGAGATGTCAAGTAAGAAGATGGAAGAGAAGAAAAATATGAAAATGGGAATGAATGAGTGATAAAGATGAAGAACAGCAATTCATTGAGTCGAAACATGTGTAACAAAGAGAGGAAGAAGATGGTAATGAAGAGGAAAAAGGAAGAAAAATAATAAGAAAAAGTGAATATTGGTAAAAGCAGTGTAGGAAAGCTTCCTATATTAGAAGAATAATATAGGAAGAATAGTGAAGGAACCGTACGAGATGAAAATAGTAGTATCACAGCGCAAAATGATCTCCTGAGCTCAACTCGTCGAAATCTAAATTTCCAATCTAAACACATTTCAAACCACCACACATTGACAAAGTTTCCGTTGAAAAATAAATGAAAACAAAACAGTGGATGACTAATATGATTCAATCCGAATTCCTCGGAAACTTATTAAGTTGAAAGCTCATTTCTTATAGAGTCGTCCTTCCTTAGGAATTTCATTCCTTTCCAGATAAGATACGAGCGTAAAGAGTGGCCTGATGGATTCCGTCTCCTGCTAACCTGTTTCATCATCTTCCTATCCTTCGTCGCTCTTTCTTTCTCTTTTTGTATTTAGTATCCTTAGTCTCTATTTCGATCGTACTCGGCTTGAGAAGAGAAGTGATAAAAATAGTACTAAAGCAAAAGGAGAACACTAGACATGAAGGAAGGCTATTGATGACCGATTGATTTTTCTCTCTTATCCACTACCGTCCAATCTGATCCGCCATTTTCTTATGTAAATTCTCCATTCTTCTTGATATCCTTCATTCATTTCCTCTTCCTACTCTCTTCCAATTATACAAGTATTCTCGATTCCTATGCCCGTTTCCCTTTCTCGTATCGTCGTTTATACATTCTTTTTACTTTCCTTGCCCTATTACCATAGGTAAGGAAAGTATTGCTTTCCGAAAAAAATTAAGGTACCCCAATTTCTAAATTTCTATACGTTTCAAGGTCCCCTGAGACCAAAAAAGTGGTTTTTGGGTATTGGTCTCTGTGTGCGTGCGTGTGTGCGCGTGTGTGTGTGTGTGTGTGTGTGTGTGTGTGTGTGTGTGTGTGTGTGTGTATGAGTGTATGTGCGTCTGTGTACACGATATCTCATCTCCCAATTAACGGAATGACTTGAAATTTGGAACGTAAGGCCCTTACTATCCTATATAAGGATCCGACACGAACAATTTCGAACAATGCTATTCATGGCGGCTAAAATGGCGAAAATGTTCTCAAAAACAGGGGTTTTCGCGATTTTCTCGAAAACGGCTCCAACGATTTTGATTAAAGTTATACCTGAAATAGTCATCGATAAGCTCTATCAACTGCCAGAAGTCCAATATCTGTAAAAATTTCAGGAGCTCCGCCCCATCTATGCAAAGTTTGATTTTAGATTCTCAATTATCAGGCTTCAGACACAATTTAAACAAAAAATGATGAGTGGAAAAGATTCAGCATGAGAATCTCTACAACTAATGTTCAGTAGCATTTTCTCCTAAAATTGAAAGTAAGCTCGAAATTCGAGAAAATGTGATTATCCAATTGCAAACTGTTGGCAACTGTTGATTCTATTAAATGATTCACTATGAAGAGATAGCACACCTCGTGTGTCTACAGTGTTATTGCCCTGTCACCAGCTGGCTCAAATCTTTGAATAGTAGACTTGAGATGCGCGGGAACTCTAGCGTCAGGTGATCAATTTTCATAACGGCCAGGAAAGTTGTGTGAGTGCACCACACCAGATTTTTTCTTATTCGTTCTTGAATGTTTCTTTCTTTTTCCGTTATTTCTCTTGTCAATAAACATTTGATTTTTCTCATTCATCTCATCTTTTCTCTCCATAACAGTAAGGTTATAATTTTCCTTTTCCTCTCATCACACTCATCATGATCCCAATCATTGGTTGTAAGTATAATTTGTATTTTGGAGAATTTATCGTTTTCAGTTTGTATTGATCCAGGTTTCTACATCCTGAAACTCCTGAAAACGACTTCTGTACTACATTTGACTAAAGCCTGTTAACTGTTTCGAGTTCCTAAACTCATTTTTCTCGTTCTCTTGTAAACAGGAAGATAGCCCTGTTTGAAGAGCAACAGTCAGCCTAATAACTTCTCTTTCCGTGTTCTTGTCCACTTCTTTTCTATTTCCATCTCTCTGGTATTCATCTCCTCGATTCTGGCTGTTTCTGTCCAATTTTAATCCTCACAAAACAGTTATCACTCCATTTTTTCGTGAGTCTGTTCTGTTGTAGGCCTCAAATACAGTATGTAGCATAACCCCAAGTTCACAGTTCTTTCGGGTTCAGTTAAGCTTGGCTTATTAGTCTAATCCCTGTTCTGGCTTGTGATTTGCTGCTTTCTGTGTTCTTACCCTGTTAAAACGTCTCCTACATACTCTCAACTTAATCTTCTTCTTTTATACTCTTTTATACATATTCTATTCTCCATCTTCTTATTTCATCTTTCATACTCTCTTCATCATCATGATATTATTTGTTATCTTCTCGTGTTTCTTCCTTCTTGTAATTTTCGCTTCAAATCTTTTTTCTCTACTCCAGAATAGGAGACGATAAATACCTATGAGACAAGATAAAATACCTACTATCGATTGAATAGAAATCAAAGATTGTGGAACTCAATCAGAGCAAATACCGTACTTAATTTCCATACTTTGGACAAAATTAATCAGTGTATTATTGAAAATATCAGGGTAAATTGGACAACTCTTGCCTATGTAATACAATTAGAGTCAAGATGGTTTTACTCATAAATATAGGAGTAACACTGTGATGAAAATGATCTTGAAAGACGATTGATAACGTTTATATTAAGTTCAAATGTTGGTCACTTTGAATTGATTGATGAACTGAGATTGAATTAGAAAATGTTAACCAAATGTCCTGTGTATCGTTTGGAAACAAAATCGAGCACTAAATAAACAAACAGTAGTAGCATTTGAAAGGATGCCTGGTTCAGAGGCAATAAATGTCATTCAAATTGAAATAAACAGCTGACTAATTCCTCTCTGTTTAGAAGGACTTAATGGATTGGCTCTGTGAGCTTAATGGACGTGGATTTATCACAGGAAATGAAGTAAATTTTTGCTGTTTGGTCCACTTTATAGTGATGCTAAACGATAGGAGCGGATAGTGATGCAGTTTATTCAATTAGATTTGTATATTTCACAGGACATGTCCTAACTAACTTCCTGCTCTCCTTCATATCATTCACCCAGTGGTTCGGAATCCACGTATAAGAGTTGATCTACTTTGTTGCTTGTTACATCGATAAACGTAACTTTAAATTCAATAATTTGCCGTAAAAACAATTATCATGAAAGAGGAATTGTCAAATATCATGAAAAACAGATATCATATGAAGAACAAGATCTTGAAAACGAAACACTCGTTATAAAATTAATGAGAATCTTAGAAAATTATTATTTACTTTTTACACTTTCAATTATTGATCCTCTGTCCTCCGGGGTTCCAATACAGAGTTTAACTAGAAATGATTTTTTCCTTGTTCTTCTTTTCTTTCATCCAACTAATACATTTTTGTTCACCTTCACATCCATCCTGTTCCATTTTTTTTCACCTCTTATAAAAGTTACTCTAAATGGCGTTTATCTACACGCTAACGACTAGAACAACTCTTCAACAAAGTTGGCACAAGAGACATTTTTCTTCGTATTGGAGTTTTTCTCTTCTTGTTTATTTCATTTTTTCCTGTCTTATTTCATTTTACTCTCTACTCTCATTTCCCCCCCCTCTCTCTCTCTCTCTCTCTTTGCTCTATTTTTCACTGTATTTCTTCTTTATCGACCTCTACCCCTTGTTTACTCTTTCTTTATTTTTCCTTTTTCCTCCTTCATAATCTTCTCATATCTCTTTCTACTTCACTACCTTTCTACCGTTCTCCTTCTTTTCCGTTTTGCATCCTCTTCTTTTGCTCCATCTTCAGCGTAACGGCTGCTCTAATACGCAAACTTTCAAGTTTTGAAGCGTGAGTTACTTTGCCGTATAGCTACGGTATGACACAAACTTTGTAATAAATCGCTCTTTCTTGACGCGAATTTTCGAACGAAAGTTGTTCGTCTAGCCTCCTGGGTTGTTGTATCTCGATAAATAATAATTTGACCTTTTAAAGGCGTAGTGAGGATCGCAGGGAATGAATAAAACATTTTCAATTTATATTAGTCCCTCAGAAGAATCCAATTACACAGTTCGAATGCTTGAGGTGTTAATAAGCTTTTGAACTGTAATTATTTAGTTAGTTTGTTAACAAGTCAGCTTTTTGTTGATACGAATAGAACACTTTGATTACTATTGGTGATAGATTTTATATTGGTTTTTATTAGATATTAGGAGAAAATTCATTTTTATGAAATCATCAGTCATACTAAAGTATGAGAGAAACAACTTTGAACTAATGTATTTTCTTCCTCTCCTTGATTCAATAAATGAATTTATAAGTCAATAAATGAATATTGAATAACCATACCTCTATCCTGCAAATTAACCTAATCCGAACTATTGCAGAGCTATTAAGATCCGACTGAGCTATTCATTGTAACTTGTCTTTCATTTAAAGCATTGAATTTTCTGAACTATTATTTTAACTAATGTCTGTTCTTCCTCTCCTTGGTTCATTCCACATGGGTTAATCAATCATTAACAATACCTATATCCTGCAAATTAACTTTTACCTATTGCAATGCTATTCAGATCCAACAGAGCTATTAATTATTGGAACTTGTCTTCCACTTATGCATTCAATTATTATCTTAAAATAATTGTCACTGAGAGCTCTTGTATTATTCCTGAAATTCCAAGGAGGTAGAAAGGGACTCAATTATCCAATATTGTGTATATTTACTGATAGGTAGAACACAACCCACTGAAATATACGTTATAAATCATTTAAACGAGAGCTACTTTACGTTTCTGAGCAACATTCATTGTGGACACTACATACTAAAACATTATGTGTAGCAACATAAATCACTCACATGAAAATAAATGTAACTGTGATTATAGGCTGTAATCCTTGAAGTAGGTAGGCTACTTTAAAAGCTCAATCAGGCTTTACACATAGAAAAAAAATTCTACATAATAACAAAGTTATATACATCATAGAAGGTTCTCAGACATTCTTTATCTAAATACTGTACATGTAGTGAGTATAAGGAGGATGTAGAATGCACTGCGTAAATAATAACAAACATCAGCTTCTGTCGTTGAAAAACGCATAAAAACGCCGTTAGGAATTCTATAAATGTCCGTTTAGAATGATTTTGTTCCTCGTTTTCAACGCTGTTGCCTGTTGCCACTCTAGTTATCTCCGGCTCTTTGGGATGCTGGTTTGTTTATAGACGTGGACTAATGTGTAGCCACTGGAGCGTTCAGTGAGATGTCGTGGTACAGTTAGGACTTGCAAGTAGAAACGTTTTGTTCTAGAGTAGAGGTAGAAAAGTGCGGAGCAGAGGGAAGTAGAAGAAGTTGGAGAAGAAGAATCGAGTTGGGAAAATGTGATGAAGAGTAGGTTGATGAAATAGAAGAACAACGTGGGAGGGGGAAGGCAAAGGAAAACAGGAGAAAGAACAAAATGAAGTGAAACAAATGAAGTGACGAAGAAACAAAATATGAGGTATCGAAACGAGAATTGGAGCTAAAAAAGTGAAGGAAGAAAAAGAGGAAGTGAAAAGAATGGAGAAAAGGAAAAAGATCTAGTGAGAAGGAGGAGAAGGGAAAAGAAGAATTTGAAAGAAGGAAGAGAGAAGGATCATTGATGAGGAGGAGCACGATAAGATATAGCAGAAAGGGTTGGCAAAATATGCTTTGGATTTTTAAAATTCTTTCACTATTTTATTATTGTCTTTGTGAAAGAAATGTGTTTAATTCAAGCTGGTATTAACTTAGAATCATACCGTAGTATAGATGAATAGATAAAACTAAATCTCTTCCGAAATTAAATCAAACTTGTTCTGATTATTAGAATAAATTCATTCTATAGAAGTGTTGAATAAAATCCCTCAGTGATTCAATTTCAAAAGACAGATTAAATATTTGATAATTGGAAGATAAATAATAGAATTACAACAGATGGAGGAAAGTGTTAGTCATAATTTATTCCAGTTAAATATTTAATGACACCTGCGTAGCTTTTGCTTTGGGGAATCAACACTTGGAACTGGGTTCGCTTCGAAGTGAATGATAAATAGGAGATAATGTACATGTCATGTAAGTTACAATGTTACATATGTATCTCTACTTGTTCCATGCAGTGTTGTGTGATGATTTTCGACAAAACGCGGAGCGTTTTTGTTGATTTAGCGTTTTCAGTGCTTTTAATTGCACGTCAACAGTGAGATAATGTACATTGTGTTGATTGAATCTGCGAGTTTTGTTCGAAAAATACTGGTCTCTCAGTTCCAATGTTTACATTGAAAATCAGCGAAGAGTATTTTCAGTGTTTATTCCTATTCCTTTCAATTTATTTGATTCAAAAATGCAATTCAAATTATTCAGAGTTTATTCAGAAAGGGATGGAATGAAGTGATGGAAATAGATTGAATGGTTCTTTTCATTCATGTTATTGGAAATCAATCAATCAATTAAAATTTTTATTTGTTATCGAACATATTTCATACAAATTTTCAATACATATTTCATTCAAATAAATATTATTGGAAATAGCATGATTGAACATATCAGAAATGATCGGTTTTGTCTTTGGTAATGCAAAAATAAAATTTATAAGAGATAATAATGATAAATAATTAGTAATTATAATAATTGATTTTCAATTTCTCCTATTGGAATGGCATTGAAATCATAATGTAGCGAACGGGTTGATTGTTCTTCTTTGGCCTTCCATGAGAGAAAATTAATTCTGCTTCAATCTTCACATTTGCCTGTTTTGAAATGTTTCAAACAAATTCCTTTACTGATAATTTTTCTTCTTTTTTACAGGTAAATTGATATACGATTGCATGAGGAAGCACTCCCAAGCAAATCACTCCAAAGCATTCAATTTGGTAACTACTTTTTTCATTCTTAAGAAACTGTGTCGATACTTCTATCTTTCGTTACATGACTTCAATGAGCTATTAAACTTATTAATTTTTAAGAAACTGCGTCAATGATCACTTCTAATGAAAACTTCTATGATCAGTTTTAAGGGTGGGAGAATTAGCTTTCCCGCCAATTGAGATAGAAAAGATTTCTTGTCTTTTATGCAGTTTCTTGGAGTTAATTCCAAAATGAATCCTGCAGTAGGGTGAGGAAGACATCAGCATCATTAGTCAACAAACGATTCTTCATTCTGAGAAGAAAATTAGTAATGAGAAGAGGCTGAAGAAAATTTTTCTCATTTCAAAGTTATTAATCTGTTTTTCTCATTGGACTCGTCTTGAGCTGCAGCCGTTACAATCTGGAAATGATTAATCGCCTGGAGGAATCTGATTCTACAGTCAGATCCATTCTAAAATTAGTTTTCACAAAAAAGTTCAGCAGCTTGTTACAAATATAGCAGTGTCCTGAGAAAATTCTGTCTGGAGTAAAGGTAACTTTTATTGAGTTCTTTTCCAATATTAAACAGATGGCGGTTTCTATTCAGAATTATTTTTGTTTATGGGTTATTGCAGGGGTTCTGGATCATTTTTTTTCTGCACTAGTCCACATTCTTATAGGAATTCTTCATAAATCAACATAATTCACAAGATCAAAATAATTATGATAATGCCAATTAATAACAAAAAATTCATAGATATCATATTATTTTACTAGCAGTAGAGCTTGTATTCTTTACTCAAATATGCACACTAATGTTCCACTGATGAATCATTCATTTCTATTAAAACATGAATGAGATGGGTTATTATTACGATTATGATGAATCAACACCGGACCACATACTTTCTACCATGGACTTAATAAACCATTTGCTTGAATCTGAGTGAGAAGCACACACCTACCCTTGGATTACCACTAGAGAGAGTGGATGACTAAATTACTAGTGTGCGATTTAGCAGGGTATATGGTATATTATGTCTTAAAATTTGAAATAAAATACGTTGTCTATAACAAACATCTTGTATTGAACTCCATTATAAACTAAACTGTTATTAACAACATGAATTGTATATGGCATGATGTGGTCTTAGATGTAGTAAATTTGGAACTCAAATGAATTGGTCTCCATTAATTAATGGTCTCAACTGCCACACTGTCAATGACACTGAGAATGTAAGCACTAGTGTGACCCTTTTTTTATGTAAACTGATCGCTACTAGCCCACATTAATTTATTTTTGGAGATGGAAAAGTAGATAAAGATGAAGGAGGGGAAGAAGAAGAAGAAGAAGAAGAATGAGCAGAAGATGGAGAATAAGAAGAAGAATCAGAATTATGGGTTCTTTCAAAATTTTGAATGGAGAAATCCTGCAGAAAGCCATTTTGGAGGAGATGATATAATTTGAAGGTTAGTAGTGGCACAGAGAAGGAAGTCAGTTGAGAAGAATTCGTCATGCTTTTTCTTCCTCTCCACCACCGCGCTTCGTCTCTCCCTATTGAACGATTTCTTCCACTATTTGAGTGCTATATCTTTTCATCTTCTGTGGCCCCAGGGCCAAAGGACGAATCCCCCATCCCAGGTATCGACAGACTCAGGTAGAACCGAACGCAACAATCTCACAGTGCATTTCTTTGTTTACTTCTGCTCTGTCTGTGGAATCTGGGTTTGATTTTTTCTCTGCTATCCCGTAGCAGGTGATCTGAATCGGTAGGTCTGTTTTGGGAGAACAGAGAAACTAATGTTTTCAGTTTGTAGCAGATAAATAATGTTTTTGTCTTGGAGCCTGATTCATGGGAAAAACATACAGATTGATAGAATGTGAACGCTATCGATGAAAAAAAAACATAGGACTTGTTAACGATAGGCTACTTAATTTTTTATCTGATACTGTAACTCAGCTGCAACTGCAACCTTCCAAAAGAACATGCTACAAAATTGACGTACATTTTGGAATGTGATTTATTATTATGTACTAGAAAAAGCACAGCTTTGCTCCCTTTTTACTCTCACATTACATGAATGTATTACAATTTTTGGTGTTTTCTTGAAATATATCTTTTGAAGGATGATTTCAACTCCAACAAATGATTGTTTAGAGTAATTTTCACTAAGCTGAGCTTTGGCCAATACAAGTCTTATCATAAATTATCTTGATTATGAAACAAGGCATGATTATTGCTTTTATAATTTATGAATTAAATAATTATCTTGTAAAATAATACACTAGGAGCACTGTGAAAACGTTTTAATATGAAATAACAAATTAAAAAACAACCAGTTTCGGATGCTTACTCCATTTTCAATTTTTATTTTAATTAAAAAGTTTTCAAAAGGGTACTATGGTATTATTTTACAAATAAGAAAATAAGTAGCCCTGAATATATAAGTTTTTAACAAATAAATAAACATTAAAATTTATTTTCATTAGAATTTCCTTGATAACCTTGAGGTAAGAATTCTAAAGGTGCGTACAGATTTACGCGCCGCGAACCTGAGCAATTCTCTTTTAATCAGCTGATGCCAAGCTATTTATATCTGTATATTACCGTTTCTGTAAAAATACAGATATAATCAGCTGATTAAAAGCGAATTGCTCATGTTCGAGGTGCGTATATCTGTACGCACCTTAAGAATAACCTGAATATTAAGGTTACTGCAAGATATCGTTGATTGTAGTGTTAATGTATTTTCTCTGTATCCCAATCAACATTCTTCCCTGTAAAGCTCTACATTCTATTCAAGAGCATACAAAAAAATACTATTTGCGTATATAATTTTCCAAGGAACATAGGGGTAGAGTGCAATGAGGCTTGTAGTAGTTGTCTACAGTTCGGCGCCATCTTGTTTTAGACATTTGAATAATAAGGGCGAGACGACTAGACGAAACGTGTAATTCGCAAGTGCTGAAATCGATTTTGCAGTGCGACAAGCAGTTTGCAATTCGGTCAGTAGACGAAGACAGGCGACAGGCCGCAACAGAGAGAGCGTCATCAATGTTTCAGACTGGTTTGCCGTCCGTCAATCGTGGCGTCCATCGCTCTGTCACCGTAAAGTGCTGCCCTATTCCCAAAAGTACGATGCGACCGACAAGATTTATTAACGCAATCTGTGGAAACCGACTGTATAAACACGCGACACATAGATCTACTGTATCAGGTTAGAGTTTTGGTCAGTTGGGGCGTGGATAATACTATAATCACTGTACACTATATTTGGTTGAAGTTGAAACATAGAATAATTCTCCAGGTGGATTTTGGGCATCGTCTATTTCCTCCATGGTTAGAGCCAATGTTGTTCATATAAGTCTAGCAGGTAACCCGTGCTCCGCAAGGGTCTAATTGACAAATAAAACTTGACAAACTGAAAGTGAGTCAATGTGCAAAATTTCAAGTTAATCAGCACAGTAGTTCAGACGTGATGATGCGTCATTCGTGAATTCCCTATAAATGCCGATTCTTTCCTTTATTATATTATAGATCTCCTATCCACTCCTAATGTAGAATGGTTACATGTAAATGTTAACACATGTATTGACAATGTAAATACAGTGCATGCAGTACTTTTGACTCGAAAAAGAGAGCAGGAGAATTCTAGAACAGGTTATAACTAATTATAAACATGAGTGCACAACTCGGTTATTAAAACAACCATTAGTTACGCCAACAAAATACAATACATGTACATGTGGATGTTTGATTGCTGTTCATCTTAGCATTTTTGTATTGTCCCTCAACATATCCCATATCGTCCCTAACTCCCACGAATAAATTTAATGATAATGAATAAATGGTTATTTGGACACTATAACTCAAAAGTAAAAAATATGGATCCTTGACTTGGCAACACCTGTTGAAGGGCAAACTGAAGCAAATGTTATCAGAAGAAAAACATGTGATTTCGATTATTTTGAAGTAACTATTGTGCGTTTGTTGTAGTGTTTCATTGACTGTCTTCACTTGTAAATGTTACAATTTACGAAGAAAACAAATATGATGGTAGTGTATGATACGTTGATTCGTTGATGATCAAGAAGGCAATGAACTGAATTCTTTTGACTAACAGTTTCAAAAAAGAGAGCAGGAGAATTTTAGAACAGGTTGTAACTAATTATAAATATGAGTGCACAACTTGGTTATTAAAACAACCATTAGTTACGCCAACAAAATATAGAGGGCAGCGGGCACCCTTGCAGAGATAATAGCAGACACATAGAATGAGAAAAAAGATCAAGAAAAGTAGAAAAAGCAATTCAAATTAAAGCGGCAGAGCATAACGAGAAGAGGGGTATAAGCTAGATGCTACTTTGTAATATTACTGTATTTTTCAGTGTATATTATATAGCAGGGCATTGGGAGGAGTAGGTTGGCAGATGGCAATGTCATTCATTGTTATTGTCCAAGTATTTGCTGGAGGGTTGCACTACATAAAGAATACTCTTTACAACAATGAAAGTGTGCCAGAGGGACCCAAATCAGTTGTAAATAATGAATGAAATTGAGGAGCTGGCTAGTCACTATTCGGGGGTGAGTTGTGCTTGTAAGGGATGCTGTAGATTTCAAGAGATTTTAAATGGAAACTCGGATTATAGAGGGTTTGTAATGGGTGCATCCAGTAGATTTTGGGACAGTATACATGTATTTCTTCATTCATTTATATATTTGATAATAATATATGTCAAGAGCTTGTAGGGCCTATTGAAGCATGACTTACGTAGATTTTCAGAATATACATTTATTCGTAAAAGTTTTGTTTTAAAAGTCCTAGGAACTATTGTCATATTATCAAATGAATAAATGTATTTCTAAAAATGTATGAATTCAGGGCTACCTTCTTGTATTTATAAAATAGAATTATAGTACCCTTTAAAATTAATAAATTAATAAAATAATAAAACAAGAATACAAAGTGTAACGTAACTACTAGTTTTAACGCAACTATTTTATTAATTTTAAAGGGTACTATAATTCTATTTTATAAATACAAGAAGGTAGCCCTGAATTCATACATTTTTAAAAATACATTTATTCAATTGATAATATGACAATAGTTCCTAGGTCTTCTAAAACAAAACTTGTTATACATCATGGTTTCGCTCGTACACAATTTTCTAATATTTATAAGTACTTAATTTCGGAGTTTTTAATGAGAAAAATTAATATTTGAACTATGAATTTCTCTCAATACATTCATTACACGGTAAATTTCACACTGGAGAGCCCCATGTCAATGAACTATTGTATTGACCACGTCAGGGAATAACTTTCAACTATTTATTCAGTAACTTGATGGATGATGGTAAACTAGTTGAAAATCATGTTGCACTGGTGGTCTTGAATGTTCCAATTTGATAGTTTTCTTGAGTTTTGTTGTTTCTCATAAGAAATGAGAAAAATTCAAATTTAATCTCATTCCATTTATTTGTCAACATACAACTCATATTTTGTTATTAAAGTTTGTCTGCGACTACTAATTATAAGATATATTCTCTTGGATTATGATTGAATTGGGTGATATTTTTTATATATTTCAGGCTATTTATATAATTTTAAACAATTATTATAAGTATTAAATGAAAAATACTAAGAAATTGTCAAAAAACCACAGATTTATTGATACTTAGAAAGACCGGTTTCGGTTATTACACCATTGTCAATCTCTGATAAACACCATTTTATTATGATAATTACACCATTGTTTATCAGAAATTGACAATGGTGTTATAACCGAAACCGATCTTTCTAAGTATCAATAAATCTGTGTTTTTTTTACAATTTCTTAGTCTTTTCATTTAATATGAATAATTACCACAATATCAACTTCTCGACTACACAAAAAGTGGAAAATTATTATGAATCTTTTCTTGTTTACTACCACATTACTGGCAGTCTAATTGAACCTTGAAGGTTTATAGACCCAGGTTTATAGATTGTCAGGTCCCAGGAGAACCTGTAAAGAAATCCTACCTTGCCAAAAATATGAAATCTTTACCTTTCAAGATCCCTCCTCCAACTCACGTAGCAGTCCCCTCCCGTACTTGATCCTATCCAACACAAGGGGCAAAAAGTAATTTTATGAGTTCTCCAAAAACATCTCCACTTTTTCCGTTATATTGCGTGTCTCTTCTCTCGTAATATGCTTATCTGGTAGCGGCTTCATCTTGATCTGCTCATTATTCTTCTTCCTATTTGGTTTCCAGATTTTCTCTTCCTTCTAAATGCTTTTTCTATTTCTACTGTTTTGTTTCCTCCAAGTGTATTATTGTGTATATGAATTCGTTTTTATCCTCCATTTCCTCTTATTTTTTGTTTTCATTCTTTGTTTTCTCATGTTGTTTGTCTCCTTTTGTCTCTTCCATTACATCCTACTTCAGTTTTCTATCCTCACCTACCAACTCTGTTTCGTTCGTTCTATTCGTCGATGTATAATTTATATACTAACGGTGTTAGTATATATAGATCGTTGGTTCTATCTGCTGTTTGATTGTTCTCCAATTAGTGTTTTCCTCTTTCTCCTAGATTTCCTTCATTCAACCTACTAACTTTTCTCATTTTCCTTCTCATCCTTTTCCAACTTCTTCCTCTTTTTTCTTCTTCTCCTCTTCCTGCTCCTTCTCATACTTCTCCTTCTGCTCTATTATTCCCTCCACTACCCACTCTTCAATCTTCTATTCCACACCCCTCTTCTTTGTTAACATTCATCTCCTACTTCTTCGTCTTCTTCTTCTTCTTCTTTTTCTTCTTCCCCCTTTTCTTCTACTTGTTCTTCGCCTTTTTTCCTTCTCCGTCATTTTCTTTTTCTCCTTCTTCTTCTTCCTCTTCTTCTTCTTCTTCTTCTTCTTCTTCTTCTTCTTCTTCTCTTCTTCTTCTTCTTCTCTTCTTCTTCTTCTTCTTCTTCCTCTTCTTCTTCTTCTTCTTCTTCCTCTTCTTCTTCCTCTTCTTCTTCTTCTTCTCCTCCTTCTTCCTCCTCTTCTTCTTTTTCTTCTTCTCTTCTTCTTCTTCTTCTTCTTCTTCTTCTTCTCCTTCTTCTCCTTTCTCTTCTACTTGTTCTTAGCCTTTTTTTCCTTCTTCGTCATTTTCTTCTTCTACTTATTTTTCTCCTACTTCTTCTTTTCTACCTTCTATTCCTCCTCACCCCTCTTCTCCTCCTCCTGCTCCTTCTCCTCCTCCTCTCCTCCTCCTCTTCTCCACCTTCTCCTCATGTTTTCTCCATTTTATTTCCTTCTTCTCCTCAAACATGTCACTTTTATTTGTTGTCTTCTTCTCCTTTTTTATCCACCACTATCTCCTCCATTCGAGGCTCACTGTCTGTTTTATCTCTCTCCTACATCTTGCTTCACGTTCTGTGATGAGGGTAGAGTGAGGCAGTGAAGACGAAATGCCCAACCTCAGTCATATAAATCTTTTTCGGCTGCTATCTCACTCGTCTATCACCTTCGTGTAGCATTCAATCTTTTCTTGTGCGTTATCTTTATATGCTTTACATTGCTTCAAAGCCGAAATGTTGGAGATAACAATAAATTCCAGCAAAGAAGAATGACGCAAAACGGGTAAACGCAGAAATTCGAACTAGAAAGAAGGTGAGGCTCATATTAAGGTGAATGTGACACTTCAAGAGAGAAGAAGAAATAGAAATACCACTCCAAAATGGAAGAAGAAAACTGAAACTACTGAAGAATTTCAAAAGTAGCTGGAATTCTTTTAGAGATAAATGGAAAGTATTACTAAAGCAATTCAATCAATCCTTTGAAATTTATTGGCAAATTTATACGCAAAAAATAAATTCAGTAGTAATCGTATTAGTCGAAAATAGTAATTGTTTGAACACATTGATTTCAGCTGATATTTCCTGCATTGTAGCCGTACTCATAAATCGTGGTTATGCATTCCCATCATTTATACTCTAATTCTGTCTGAAATTTGTTTTGAATGACACTAATTTTCAAGACAGTTTAAATTTGAAAAAAAATTGTATTTTACAAGAAATATGCGACCCTATGACTTGATTCCCGATTGTGTAGCTTACTCTACTCCATTCTGTTCAATTTTATTTACCTATTTCTGCTTCTATCCATTTTACTTTCCTTGCCCTACTACCGTAGGTAAGGAAAGTATTGCTTTCCAAAAAAAATTAAGGTACCCCAATTTCAAGTTTTCTATACGTTTCAAGGTCCTCTGAGTCCAAAAACATGATTTTGTTTTGTCCACCCCATCCTTGAGAAATGGACTTTGTAACCTCCTTCTCGTGCATGAGGTAGGTAGGTAGAGCAGTCTATAAAAAGAACACATAGTCGAGATATTTCATCTGTAGAACAGCTGTTTTGACGACTTTTAAAAAATCATCGGATTTCAAAATTTACACAAAGGAAAAAGTACTCTGAAAACAATAATATTATATATACACATATACAGATCGTAGTTCGTACGATCGAACTACGATCGTAGTTCGTAGATCGTCTGATCGTAGTTTCAAATATTTTGTCGCCAATCGTCATTATGTTATTCCTCTAAATTATTCTCGTTTAAGAATGAGGCTCACAGTTCAATGAACAAGGAAAGTTGTGTGCGTGTACCACACCAGATTTTTGTTATTGACATTAGAAAGAATCGAATAAGTGGCTGGCCAATATAATTGCGAGGCATCCGAGTTTCATCCAATACGACCTTAAGAAAACAAATAAGCAATTACCGCCTAGAAAAATAATGCGTCGGTTATTTCGAATCAAACAAATCTATATCATAATCATTTCACTTCATAGGATTTCTATTCACTCTGTGGTTATACTGTAATACAAAAATATTCTCATTCCAGTTTCTATTGTAGCTCTCAGGATCTCGTATAATAATTATTAGCCAGCCTATTCTTGTGGTTGAATAAAGTTTTTATTAGTTCAATACACGCTATGATCTACAGTATTTGCGCATACACATGGACTTTCACACCTCTATAAAACTGGTCAGTTTTATTACATGCGTTTATGGAGGTCATTATTTCTTATCTGGCATATCATATGATTGCGGAGGAAAAAGTAATAATATTCTGGCTTGAATTTGGCAACTTTCAGTATAGAAGTGGTTTTGTTCTATATGTAGTATCTGAGTTCTATAACGTGTGAGACGGAGCCTTTTATGAACGGTGTGTCATTGAAATGTTTCATTTCGACTCCAGTAATTGACACGAAAGTCAGGCACTTCAGAGTTCAGAGGAAACATTTACAGCAAAAGTAGAATTTAATCAATGATTACTAGACTGGAATCAGTTTAATATTGGAGAGATTCAAAGTCAATTTAGTAATAGAGTTATTGATGATAAATTTCATCCAATGCAATCACATAATTACAAATTACTTTTAAGAAATTCCGCTCCACCGTATCGGCTATTTTAGCATGGTTCTGTTAAATCAATGGGAAAAATGAGAAACTAACAGTTACATTTTTCAATGAACACCTCAAAAAGAACTCTTATCAAAATTTCAAAAAGTATAAAATGACAAAAATTTTGTCACTAACACAATATATCCAGTGAACATAACCTAACTTCCATTGCTACATTGCTAGGACAAGTTATAATACAACTTTGTTACATACCAAACTTTTACGTTTTGTGTAGTTGAGAAGTTGATATTGTTGTAATTATTCATATTAAATAAAAATAGAAAGAAAAATAAAAATCTTAGTCCCCTTTTTGAAATATTTAATCACAACATGTTTCGGACATTGATGCCATTTCAAGTTGATGCCAAACATGTTATGAATAAAATATTTCAAAAAGGGTACTAAGATTTTTATTTTTATTTCTATTTCTATAAAAGTAGCCCTATACAGAAAAGAGATAAATAAAAATACTGAGAACAACTTTTGTTACATACCAACTTTTACTACCTTTTTGTGTAGTTGAGAAGTTGATATTGTGGTAATTATTCATATTAAATAAAAATACTAAGAAATTGTCAAAAACCACAGATTTATTAATAGTGAGTTTCTAAGTATCAATAAACTGTGGACTAAGTTCAATAAACTGTGGTTTTAGACAATTTCTTAGTATTTTTATTGAATATACCAACTTTTCTTATTCTCAATCATTCATCAATTCTAAAACCTTAAAGAAACCAGATTCACTTCAACTTGCTGCAATACAAATTTGTTGTAATGGAAACGGGCCATATTTACGACTCTACATTAAAAGCTCTCAAATGTATCTACGGACAATAGAAATAAATAATATATAGATTTCTGTGCCACAGACAATGTAGCATGGACAGTTAATGTGTATTCGTCTGAAACTAGAGCACGGTTTGAGCCGAACCTCAGGCCTAGACCTCAGCAATAAACATACTACACTTCATTCTTCATATCGTTGTTCTTTTACTAAGTGTGTCTGAAGATATGGGAGGCATGGATGAATACAAGGATAGAGTGAGATGGAGCAATGAGAAGAGATTTATAGATTGTGTTTGGAAATGACAGAGTATAGTGTGAGAGTGAGTCAGTCAAGGAGAAGGAAAGAATGTCAAATTTATTAATGAAGTATTAGTGTTGTCTCATAGCAAACCGCGATTTGTGAATTACAATCGAGTTGCCATATTTGTTGTGAAATTTATTGAATCTTAGGTTGTTCTATTTTACACGCGACAGAGAGAGAACTATAGTGTTAGAGAGAAGTGTTACTTGAGCCTTGAAGATTGCGACAAGATGGTTTACACTCACTTATGGTATTACCGAAACCTCCATTACTTTGGTACAGTATTACCATACTACGGCACAATCTAATATCACAATAACATTTTGTTTAAGATTTATCAGCTATCCTGATGCAGTATTCACATGCAATACAATGTCATGAACAATAATCGTGATGAAGTATGCTGGGATATTGGCCCATATTGACAAAAACATTTTACAATTACATTTCTACGAGGTGTTAGATGTTCATATCCATATTATTGTGAAATAGGACTCGAATATAGCATTTTGTTGAGTTGGGAATTATCTAGCCTGAACAATATGTCTTAAAATATAGATACAATCTGCCTACAGACACTTGAAGGTTTATTGGGTCTGAGGCTGTGACCAATGTGGGGTGTTTTCGGATTAGTCTTAGTTTAGAATAAAGTTTCTTCTTGTTCTACTCATCCTCTCCTTTTCTATTTCCTTCTTTAAATTCCTGAAAAAAGTTGTCTAACATATAGTCTGCTGAGCTGTGACGAGACTGATACATTTTTATAAAGCCACACATTGTCAAGGTGGCATGTGCATTATGTCTTCAGAATTAGAAAATTTTGAAGAGGCTTTGAAAGAGTGTAGTGTTTTGAAGGCTTTAAGGATTGGGTCCACAGTTCAGTTGATGTAGATTTTATCTTTGAAAAAGTCGAAAAAATAGATGGTTTGTCGAATCTCAACGTGGCCCGAACAAGATATATAGGAGAGTAGAAGTTATAGAAGAGGATGTGGAAAATAAGAGAAAAGAGAAGGGAATCGAATAGTAGAATAAGACGAAGAAGAGATTGGAGAAGAAACTAAGGATATGTTGCTGGTGAATGAAGGGTATGAGAATATCCTCAGATGAAGTTCGAGAAGATGAATTGTAGAATAAGAGAAAGAAAATAGAATCGAAAAGAGGTTGGCGAAGAAGGAGAGGATGGAGAAAAATGAAGGACAGGTTGCTGGTGAATGAGGGGAAGAGAATATTGTATAATATAAAAATGGAGATGATAATGAAGTGAAATGGTAAACATAGAAGATTGAAGAATGAAAATAGTCCAATTTCAAAAACTCTGGGAACCTTTCAAAAATTCAGTTCTATGAATTTCGTATGGTTCGAAAATACCAAAACTGTATTAAAATGTTCAAAATTGTCTTAAATAATTACTAGTTTATGATATCCGTTCATAGGAAAATGACACAGGAATTCCCGGCTATTACACAAATAACAGCATTGCATGTGAAATACATCCCTGTTTTCAAAAGCCAAATAATTATAGACCGTTTATTGTGGTACTGTTGAGGCCAGGTAAAAGGATAGAACAGGTATAATATGGCACTATTAGAAAGAGAATGAGATAAAAAGAGAAATTAAGAAAGGATGAAATGAGAAGGGAAAACAACGAGGAAGGAGACTTGATGAAACTCTCTTGTATTTCACCTGGGCGCTAGTTAATAATCTAATAATTATATATCACTTTGTGAATTATATTTCGATAACCTATTATCTTTCGCTTATGTACAGTTTTGACATGCAATCATTCCTTTTTGAAGTATGGAGCTTTTTTACAGAGTCTGAGCAAAATTATGCTCTAAACCTCTCAACTGTGTGAGCAATTACAATTATAATGCTCACTCACTTAGAAACATGTAATTATTTATTTTTTCTGGTGAGTTTCCGAATTAATAGTAGATCTCTGTAGGTTTGGACAAAGAAATATATTTATTTGAGTTTCCATGAAATTATAGAAAATTTTTATCACAATTCAGTTTTCAGATATTTGATTATTCAACTCGTCTAACACTTGATTTCATTTTTCACAGGTGAGCTACTTCAATACAACCTAAAGAAAATATCCATTGCTGAGAAGCAAGTATGAATTCCTGAAAAATCATCATCTTCTTGAAAGTAAGTCTGGAATTTATCTCCCTCCAAGACAAACTCCACACATTACTACTATAGTTTCTACACTAAATGAACTTCACATCATGCTCAAAAATCTAATGAAGAATTCTTGTTTCTCATTGATAGAAGAGGTTTATACTAGGCAACTTGGCCTTTAATAATTGGCCAAATAATGTCCCTCTTTGATTGGTGCATAACCATTGAATCGAATCTGTTTCCTCTATGAAAAGTAGTTAGGATAAATCCTGCATTACATTCTCCAATTTTGAAACTCCAATAAATTAAACGACCTTCTGCCAGTGACCTCTGATCTTTTTGTAGGAAAAAATTCAAATAAGATTTTCATATCATCGCCAAAAAATTTACTTTAGACACTTGACTAACAAGATGCATATCCATCCATAAGAATATCAGGCTTCACTCATTTTATTCAAATTATCATTGATCTAATCTTATAACCAAGAATGTCAGTTTCAAAATCTCAAGGAATTTCGCTTGACTTTCACTTTTATCATAATTTCTGCTTCGTTGAAATGAACTTCCCGTTCCGTTGAATATTTCAATTTATTCTTCATGATAAATAACATTGAGCTTTTAGAAAAATTCAATAGTTGACATTTTTTGATTGAAGCATCATCATCTCCATTGTTTCCGCTAATTGTTTCACATGAATGGGAAAAAGTTGTTATAAATAATTCTTAACTTGGAAATTGAACTTTAGAAAAATAATTATCGTGTTAAATCGGTGTAATCGAGAATAAATGAATTTATTTCCTCCTCAAATTACAAATTACATAGGTAGAAATTAAATAGAATCTAGGAAATATTATACTGATCACGTATCCAGTAGTGTGATCAGATGAGACTTGTGTTTCCTGCTGGGTGCATTGCAAAGACCTTAAAGAGATATAGACCCACAATGCCTATGCCTTCCCAATGATAGCTCTTACTTGAAATTGAAGGCCGCCATTGGGGTATTTTAGCACGAGATATTATATATTATTTATTTGTAATACTATAGATCACAAAGGCATTGGTGGCATTGGTATGTAATAATCTTATGGGTTGCCCCCTCAATGGCGGATTTCAATTCCAAGTACGATTCTTGTTTCAAGAATTTCCACTACAGTATGAATACTAGTAGTTCTGTGAACGGTAGACCTCTCGCAGTATTCTCATCTACAATTACCTGATTGAAAAACTATAGACCTCATGGAAATACTGCAATAGACTGGCTTCTCCACACATTTGTGTAATCACTTGTCAGCTGATTTATGATGAATAATTCTATAGTCTGATTTTTACTCTAATATTTACGTATGAAGGAGGCTCCTTTTTCCTTTTATATTATTCTTGAAATGCAAAATTTCCAAAAACCTTGTATATACGTCGTCGCGCAATTAAAAAAGGAACATACCTGTCAAATTTTATGAAAATCTATTTCCGCGTTCCACCGTAAATGCGCAACATATAAACATTAAGAGAAATGCCAAACCGTCGACTTGGATCTTAGACCTCACTTCACTCGGTCAATTATATGTGATCCATTGTCAAGTGCTACTATATCATTGTCAAGTGATAGTAGATAGGCTCGGAAGTTACTTTATTTTTATTCAAAATTATACTGAAATTCGGTGTCTACACAATGAAAACAAAGTTGAAAGCGTTTAAATTTACCATCAATATTCACAGAGTTAGAACCGAAATCTAAACCAGCCAATAAAGTACAGTGAGGTTGTATTGATCACAATCTTCCTCCATTTTGCAGCCAATGGACTTAGCGAAGTTGGCCAATGCTTAATGCACTCTGGCAAGTTGCACAAATGCAACCCAATCCCTGAAGTTGGCAAGTCTCAAGTTACCTCCGCAACTTTGAAGGGAAGGGACTTATGGGAAGACATGCACTTTACTGCTTTACTTGGCCAAGTCCCCCAGCTATGTCCGCCTGCCCAGGGCTTCATTCGAAGTGAGTAAGCACACCTAAGTAATAAGCATACTCTGTCTGCGTTTTATATTGCAGTCGAAACGGCCGCAGAGTAACTTAACCTCATCCTGGATAATTGTTAATCAATGAAACCTGAACTTTGAATTAGTGACGATTGAAAAGTTGGTTATATCGTAAAATAGACAAGGGAATTATCATTATGAGTACATCTGTGGAGAACTTGAGGGAATAATAGACATAATTAAATAATGATGAATGGAGTTTATGAAATAGCATGATACATGTAGTTCCCTTTTTTGAAATCAATAAAATAATGGATTGAAACACAAATTAAAACAATTTATTGTTTTAAAACTAAATTTTCAATTTATGTTTTTAATTTATTATTTTATCAATTTACAAAATTACAGGGTACCTATAATGCTATTTGTACTATGTACTCTGTACTATATGTACTATATGCATTATATACTTTAATACATACTATAATGCTATTTTATAAATAAAAATAAGTAGCCCTGAATACATACATTTTACGTATGAAGTTGCACGATACGAAGTCGAACATTCTGAAGTGGAATAGAATGAAATCATTTTATCTTATTTTTGAAGAAAAACAATTCAATTGTATAAATACTATTACCTCCTTACCCTAACCCTCAACAGCGGTGTGAGGTCAAAAATTGTCTTCCAAACATTTTCCTCATATCCTCTTTTAAACATTTATTGCCTGGAGTAGTGCTTTTCAAGCCAAATAATCATGTTATTTGTGTCAGTGCCATCTCAGATTCGTATCAACCATGCACCACATTTCCTGGTTATCTTTCCAAAATATCTATCCATTTTTGTATTCTTCAAATTCATGTCCCTATTCATTTTCTGTGCATGGAGGCTACCAGGTCGAAAAAGATGTACAGTTTTTTTATGCACCTACTTCAAGCCTGAAGTATCATTCTATCTTCGAGGAACAGGACACACTTTATTAATATAGGGTGAGTGGGAGAAAAAGAAGAAATTTGGCGGAAGGTGGGCGATTGAGAGGGGTTGCGAGGGGGTGTGGAAGAGGAGAGAGGGTCGTCAGATCCTGGGCCATTTGGAATTTGTTAGCCAAAGTAGTAAAACAGGGTTAGGTATATTGTTCCTGTCCTTGCTAGGATATTATGCTCCATCCTTCTAGGAGCTATCACTTCCTACTCCTCTCCTTTATTATCTTCCTCTGTTTCTTCTTCACGTTATTTTCTCTTTCTGTTTTCTCTTCCTTATTCTTTCATTTTCTCCATCACGAAGTTATATTCTCTTGAATTTTATCTTCTCAAAATACTTTTTCTCTTTATTCTCTTTTTTACCTTTTTAATGATCTTCCTAGTCCTTCTCAACTTCGTTAATTTCAACATCTATGTTCATTATCTTGTTTCTTCCATTCATATCCTGTATCTATTCATTATCTGTTGTTCTGTCTTCCTCTTAGTTTTCACCTTCCACCATTCTTCTTCTTCCTCCGAATTCACCACCTTTTTCTCTTCTTTGCTTTCTTTCAACTTTCTCTTAATCATTCATTATTCCCTTCATATCAAATCTTCTTTTATTCAATGGTGCTCTTACTGTTTCCCTTTTTCCCTTCTTACTTCTCCACAATTTCATTCCCTTTCTCTTTCTTGCAGCATCTACTGGTTGTATTCCCTCTCTCAGTACATCCTCATACCTTCACCTCTCCGTCTTCCATGTTCGTCTGTCGTTTTATGACACATCTTTTATGACCTCCATCTTCCCTGAGCCTTCTTTCATCTTGTAAAACTTCTTTTTCTTCTTGGATCGTTTTTATAGGTGACGAGAAGACCCCTGTCCCTTGTTCTACACTACAAACTACACCCTAATACCGTTCTTTTCGCATGCAAAATTTATCTATTCTACGGCTCAGCGGAGGCGCTTGTAAATAAATTATTCTTTTTCGCTTTGTTACATTCTTTCTTATGCCTCTCTTCCTTGCCATTCATACGACAATGGGCTGAAGATCCAGTGTCTTCATTTGTATTACTACTCAAATATTTCCAGCACATATTATACACTTTACAGTTTTATAAGTATTATAGGCCTATTATACAAATAGGAAACACGACGCAGATACAAAAACATCTAGAAACTTACATTATACAGGGATTTTCGTTAGGTCCTGTCAGAGGCCCTGAAATTGATCAGTTGCGACCTGAAAACTCTGACACCAGAATTGAGCCAGCCAGGTCACTCGATATTATTATTATTGAATGAAAAAGACTAAGAAATTGTCAAAAAACCACTGATTTATTGATAATAAGAAAGACCGGTTTCGGTTATTACACCATTGTCAATCTCTATAATAATAATAATATCGAGTGACCTGGCTGGCTCAGGTCTAGTGTCAGAGTTTTCAGGTCGCAACTGATCAATTTCAGGGCCTCTGACATGACCTAACGACTACTTTTTAGGCAGCCGGGACCGACGGCTTAACGTGTCCATCCGAAACACGGGAGTGGCCCGAGATAAATAAACTGTTTACAGAGATTGACAATGGTGTAATAACCGTAACCGGTCTTTCTTATTATCATAAATTGTTTACAGAGATTGACAATGGTGTAATAACCGAAACCGGTCTTTCTTATTATCAATAAATCAGTGTTTTTTTTGACAATTTCTTAGTCTTTTTCATTCAATATGAATAATTACCACAATATCAACTTCTCAACTACACAAAAAAAAATTATTATTATTTGATATAATATATTATTCAATAGCTATGCTGAAGAGTGAAGAGTAATGTCCTGTTTGAATTCTCAACCGTCGAGATCACAGTTCTCAAATATTTTGGTATTCTACTACTTGAATACTGTTCCCAAAAACATTGATACAAATAAAGCTATTCACGTTTCGAGCTAAGAGCTGTATAGTTTGAATTAATTACTAGTTCAAGAAAGACAAGATCATAATTATTAGTAGCCTACAAGACCGGTGCCATGTCAATAAATATTATGAGAATATAAGTTATATTGTATAAAATATCTGGAATATGTGAAATTCGAATTACAAATTGAATATATATTTGAAACCAGAATTCAAATGTAAACCATTAAATTAAATAGAAGTTGAATTTTTCGGAAAAGTATCCCCAATGGTATCGTATCCATCAACTTTGTTGAGGTTTTCAAACACAATGAAGGAAAAATTATTACCTTGTGTAAGTATTTCTCTCCAAAAGATTTAGAACCAATCATTTGTTTCCATTTCATCGTAGTTCATATTGATTAAAGGTTCCATGAACTCTATAGAAGCCCTTGGTTTGACCCCATGTGCACTTTCTGCGAAGTGCCATTTCAAGTGCATGTAAAAAGGTCCAGAAATTCAGTAAGCTTGGAAAAAAGAACCCAAAAGACGAACAAATCGTTTGGCAGAAGGTATTGAAGAGGATGTTGCTCCTCTGTTGTCAGTCGGGGTGAAGTGATGGCACAAGGAAAAGATTGCGAAGTAGAAGGAGAAGAAAAATAAGAAGCAGAAAGCAACACCCTCAATTTGTCCGTTAGTGACATTTGAAAGGGGGTCCGGTGCCCCCACTTCCCCCTTGTAAGCCCTCTGATAACCTCTTGCAAGGTCCGGCAGTCAACGCCTGATAACAGCTCACTGCTTCTCTTCTTACTTCTTTCTTACTCTCTCTTCCTTTTCTCTCTTATCAATTCCTTTCCTTCCATGCTTTTCTTTTGGAGATTTTCTTCTTGCATTATCATCTATTCTTCCTCTTAACTCCTTCTGTTTCTTATATTTTCGTTTGCTTACAGTTTTTCTATTCCCCGCTCTTTTTCTCCCATTTTCAGATTAATCCTTCTAATTCACTTTCTTCTTCTACAAATTTTACTCCTCTAAGATCTTTCCTCTTATGCTGTTCTTGTAATCTTCCCGTCTAGTTTCCTCATTCCATATTCTACTTGTTCCCCCGTTTCTCCTTTCTTCACTTCTCTTCTTCCTTCTCATTCCTCTCATATTCGTTCTTCACCTTCTTATTTCAAATATCCTCACTCCCCTCTCTGATTATTCCAGAATAATCTCTGATTATTTCTTTTGTATGTTTAAAATGATATTTCCAATTTATTTTTATTGTGTAATATTGCAATTGTATAATTTGTAATGTCTATAAATGCAAAAGGTTTTTTAAGACCTGACAGGTAGTAAATAAATCAATCTGAGAATTCAAGATCACTTCCATCCTGATAATAAGAGTGTTCTCTTTCTTCTTCTCTTGCTCCCATTCATCCTTATGATACTCATTTTCTCTTCTCCTTCCAATTCCCACCTCTGTCTTCCTGTATTGTTACTCTGCTGACTGCTTTTTCTTCTCTGTTTTTTCGTTGCCATTTCCTTTACTTTCTATCCCCGATACTGTTTTCTTCTTTCTGGTTTGTTTCCTCCTCGATCACTCTCCGTGCTTTGCCATTCCCTATGTTTTCTACTTTCTGCTTTCTACCTCCTCTATCCCTTTCTTTTTCTCTTCCTCGATCACTCTCCTTTCCACGTCTTCTGTGCCCGCCCTTGTCCTTCAAACAGGATTTATTTATTCTCTCTACTATCCCCGTCCTCTTCATCCCCGACTTTAAGCCATGTCACTGGATTTTCCATCTTTCCCTTGTCACTTGGCTCCGCTTTTCTCTCACCCTCCCTTTCTTCTCCATTGATCCTGCTTTGGCTTCCTTTGTGTGGCTGTTCCAGCTCCAAGCGGCCGGAAAAATGTAGCTTTCACTTGGCAGGGACAGGGATAACTTGACTTTGGTCAACTTGGGGAGACTTGCTTGTTCGGTCTTAGAAACGTTTTGTTGTCATCCTGTCCGGGGATTTCTCAGAAATGTTTCCGATGCTTAGTCTTTTTGGAATATTTCCATCGTGTATTGACACAAAAATTTAGTTATATCTCAATATAATATGTTCTCTTGTTCTATTTTGAAAATATTGAGTTTCAATGGGATACTCTTGTCATTAAACAATATTAGTTACTGAAAAATTCAACAAGTTTTTAAACTAGAATGACTTCTTACAGACTATTACAAAATTATGACTTACGACTCACAGACAATTACAGACTATGATAATATTGTAAAAAATATGAAATATTTATTTACTCACTGACTGGAGCATGCTTTCGAGTCGCATGGGATCCATTGTCAACAGACAACAATCGTCATTCTAGTGTTAAAACTTCATGAAAAATATAGAAGTTCGTAATACATATAATACATTCAATACTGAGAAATTATCAAGTTTGAGTAAATCTTTCTTTCTATGTGTGTATTTCATGGCTGAAATTTATGAAACTGTGCGGCTCCGTTAACCAATTCCATTCATTAATATCAAACAGTTCAAGCGGTTCATTCATTCAATTCATTCAGATACAGGAATCTTCTCATCACCAGTGTTGCAAGGAAGGCACTATACCAGAGACATTTCAATCATTTAGCACCAAAATTATATAATCTACTTCCTGCAAACTTTAAACAGATTAATCATCCTAGAAAGTTCAAAACAATAGTACACAATTTGTTGATGAGCAAAGGAAGACAGAACATAGAAAACATTATTTCAAACAACAACTAACCACCTAATGACTTACTAAACACTAACTAATTAATAATACGCACAAAAAAACTAACAAAACCTACTCTAGAACATGGTACGCCATAGTGGAGTAGGTCAATTTCCACACAGAAAAAACTGAACAAGTAGAAGACACATTATAAGAATTTTTTGTAACTAACTACTCTATGTAATATTGTAATTTATCTAATATTTTGTGTAATTGATGTTGTAGTTTTAGTTTTTTTTGGGAAATAAACATTTATTTATTTATTTCATTTTTTTTTTAATTTCAAGAAGTTGATATTGTAGGCTTAGGAACAAATGTAAACACTTCATGGATATAGGAATACGTACACTCTTAGTCAATAACCATAACCGATGAAAAGCATATACACTTCTTGAAAAAACATTATAAAAATGTTTCTTTGTGCAGAAGTTTACATTTATGTACGGAAATGCTCCAATATAATTGGAAATTGAACTACTATATTTTGACAATGTGTTGACAATGAATCTCAAGCGATTTGAAAGTATGCTGCAGTCAGTGAGTCAATAATTTTAAAAAATGTTTTAATTTTAAAATGATTTTTGTGTGTTTTGAATTGTAAATTGAGTGTGTAACTGAAGAATGTTGAAGTGACACATAACCTAGCTACATTTGGACTGTTGTATAAATTAGAATTGGAACCGTTTTGGGCTTATAAGCCTGTGGTACTTTTCTGTAAGTTGTGTAATTCTGAATGATTAAAAATAAATAAATTTTTCATATTTTCCACAATTAATATAGACTGCAAGTCGTCATTCTAGTGTCAAAACTTGATGTACTATATTGAAGTCGGTATACCATGCTGTAATTCATTCACATTTGGCGTATGGACTTTGTATCTATGGCGGTACAACCAAAAAGAATTTGGACAAGATACTCAGGCAGCAAAAGAGAGCTATCAGAATAATCCTTGAAAGATGTGATTCAGTACGATTGTTTTTCTCGCAGCTTGGGATTATGGGCAGTATAGGCTATATATATGATGTCATCATGTTTTTTAGAAAGACCAATACAGAAATAAGAAACCAGACTCACAGCTACTTTACTCGTTAAGGCAGAATTGTTGAAAGACATAGATTATACCTATTCAAGAGGAAAACCGTTTTTAGGGGAAGGTCATTTATTCAAAATTGCCAAACGATTTGAAAATTTTAGAAGGTTTGGTATTGAGTTAAAGGAATATTTGGTAAGATTATCCCTGTACTCGTTACAAGAGTTTTTATAATATTTTATGTGTATGACATTTATTTGTAATTAGTATTTAGGCTATATTCCTTAGTATTCTGTGACACTATTCATATGTATTTTTTACATGTTTATGAATGAAGATTTTTCCAATTCAATTCAATATTTTCTTTTGTACTGCTCATTTTTAGTTCTTCCTCTCTCATATTTTCTTTCCTGTGCTACTCCAACTTCTCATTGGTTTTCTATGTCTATTGGGTCAACTCTAGTTGGACGAAACATTCAACCCTAAATTCAGATTGGTTAGATAGCGGTCATCAGAATGCTGTTGTGCCCATTCCCTACCCTAATTAGAGAGCCTTTAGGGTGAGAAGGGTAGGTTGGGCTGGGTTTCGGTTGACCCAAAATTATAACCTTTTATTGCCAGCCCGAGGGGGCAGTCATTCTAATGACCATTCTCTGTAATATTAATGCTCCCAATTATTATTGCCTATCTTCCCACTTTACAACTCTGCTCTACTACTCTTTCGGGTGGTCTTTCTTATCTTATCTCTCACCTTTACCTACACTTCTCCTTCTCCTGCTCCTTCTTCTTTTCTTCCTCCTTGTTTTACTTCTTCTTCTGCATCTTTATCTTTCCTCCTCCTCCTCCTACCCCGCTCCTTAAAGCGGCCTATTTCCTCTTCTCAAAGACAGGACATCATTTGTCTTGAACCCTTTCAATGGCTGCCCTGCCTTGTGGCTCGATTGTTTGATGTCTTCTGGTCTAGCTCTGTTGTCAGACCAGTTAGTAATCAACCAGAAGTAATCACCTTTACTACTGTCTATTCCCTTGTTCCAACTTTCATTCCTCATTCCTTCTATGTATTCCTCGTATTCTTCATCATCATCATCATCATCATCATCATCATCATCATCATCATTATCATCATCATTTTCTTCTTCTTCTTTTCTATTCTTCCATATTTCTCTCCTTCTGCTCTTTTCCTCTTCATGCACTTACATCTAACCCTCCCACATTTAGCCTACTCCCTTACTCTGCTTCTCACTCATTCTCTTCAGACTTGATACCTTACTATTATTTCATTTTGGGATTATTCTTGCTTTCCATACATACACTTTGTAATTTTTTTTTTGCTTTCGAATGTTTTTTTTCTTGTAAATTTTTCCCTTCTCTCGCTTTTCCCGTCTTTCAGTACTCTTTCTTCTAACTCAATTCTCATTCCCAATTTTTCTCTACCTCATATTGTTTTATTCATTCCACTCTCCCCTACTCAGTGAAGATATACTCAGATTTTAAACAAAATGTTCAGATTCTTCTGCTATACGATCTTCATCTTGCATTATGATTAGAGATTCTTCTCCCTCTCCTTTGGTCAAGTGCTGAAAGGTTCCGAGAATGGACATGAACGTCCAAACTTCACCGTTTCATGTGAAACAATTACATTAATACCTCCATTTCGGAATATATTTCATGATATTTCTTCGCTTATTGTAAAACTTTTAAGACTGTATCTGATTCATCATGTTATTTTCTTCATTTTTAATGTTAGAACATAAGTTGAATTTTGGTTTGTTAAACAATTAAAAATTAAACAATTTGTTCATCGGTTTGTTAAGTTAAACAAACCAATTTGTTTAATTTTTTTAAACAATCTGAATCTCTTTCTATGTCTCTTTTCGCTATTCCCTCCGTATTCATCAAGTTTATTTAATTCTGTCACTCGCTTGTATTTTTTAATTTTATCACAAGCTTGTAATTATTCGAACTATCATTTTCTCGCTTTCTCAATTCTCCCTTCCAAGATAACTTTCACAGTCTTCTGTTAATCACATTCACAATCTCTATCATCAATTCACAAGAATTCCTAGTTTTCTCCCGTACTTTCCCCCTTTCTTCCACCCTTCTCCTCAACTTCACCTTCCATCCCCATGTCTCCTGGCTGGAAGTGAAGATAATGATGATTGCGATAACAATCACCATTACGGAGCTATTTTGATGCTAGTGACCCACCGAGCGACATAATTTATTCGGCCTCCCTCTGGCGGTGGCAATCGAAACTATAAAAATAGAACCGTATAACTATAAAAATGCACCATGAAAATTGTCTGTCTGGCTGTCCATAGTCTGGTTTTAATTGGAAGAAAGCTGGCTGGGAGATCCACTATCTGGAATGTAATGGGTGTAGATATCGACCCATGAGTATGTGAGTATGGTGGATATCTACCAGTCTTCTTCAAAAGAGGCACTAAGAATAATATTATTACTTCCTATATATCCGATAGTTCTCTGTACTAGGTACTAGATAATTAGTTGACAAGTCATCTAGTATTTTTTAATTGTCTGAGAGATAGGAATCACGTTCGTTTCATCAATACCATAGTAAAAACTGAGTGTGGTAGGTCAATGGGTGCGAATCTTATTCTTTGAAGTTTCATTGCATTGATTTCCCATAATTATTCCGTGTTTATTTCCTAATAAATAAGAAAACAAAGATATTGTCAAATTTCACTTTTATATACAATGGCTATTCATCATTTTATATTATTGTGGCCTTTACAGAAGACAATAATATTTGCAAAGATTACTGTCTTATATTTCTGTCCCTGTTAATGGGACAGTAACAGGACAATAATTTAAATAATACTTAAAGTATTACTGTTTTACGTAGTTAAACAGTACAGCTGATGATGTGTTGGTTAACTACGTGAAACCATGGTTCTGTTTTAAAGTTTTTATTTTGACGTGATAACGTCTTATAAATTGGTTTCCCGGGTGACACTTCAAGAAACTGCGTTACGTTCCCACGTTATGCGCTCACAATGAGAGCGAGTGAGAGCGTTCGTTTCGGTTCACGGTCGTCTGGAAAGAGCACGAATAGGAGCAGTGGCGAGCAACGCTGCAGCAATCTGTAGGCATTCACCTGGAGAGAGAGTGAAACGGAGCAGTCAACCTGCGCAGGCGCCGCAAGCAATCTCCTGCGACTGCGCCTGCTTAGGTGAATGTAGTAAACCTGCTTAGGTGAACCTGCTTAGGTTATGTTGTAGTAATCACAATGTTGTGGTCAGTGCGAGATTCTTTGTATAAATTAATGTTTTAAATATAATTCTTTGTATAAATAAATGTTTTAAATTTTTACTATTATTCCATCCTTCTTCCTACTATACGAATGAATATTCACATTAAAATTATTTTACCACTCAAGTCGTTGTCACGTAAAACTTCCGCCCGTATACCGACTTTACAGGCAACCATGCAATTTTTTTATTGAATTTCTAGTGAAATTTAACAATATCTTTGTTTTCTTATTCCTAATAAATCTTCAAAAAGTGTTGTATTTGCATTGCACTTGCATTTGCATTTGGTGCACTGCATGATATCCACACATAAGTCTCAATCACATAAGAGAGGATAAGACAAAAATTGAGGGGGCAGAATGAATAATATGTCTTGGATACTACTTTTCAAGCTGAAAATATCACCGAATCGAGATTTAGAGAATCTTCAAATTTGGTCGAAGCTTCAAATTATTTTTATTCCAAGTCGATAGTTAGAGTTCGATTAACCGACTATAATATTCATATACTAGAAAAATAAAAACTTTAAGGTATAGTGAGGTCCACGTTATAATGGCAGTGGAGAAAGATGGGAGATAAACGTTGCCAAGTCTCTCCATTTTGCCACTGACTGTACACAGCTGTTGCTCAATTCATCCCATTAAATTTAATCTAATAATAATTATCATTTCCTTGATAAAATGATCAATTTAATTTAAAATAATCAAGAAAATATATTTTTTCATAATTTAATTCAAAATTTGTTTTTATAACTGAGTTCAGATTTTTATTTTTATACAAACCTGAAATGGCGACCAATTTAAAAAGCTGTGATACAACAATCTGAATTTCAAAACAACAGAAATTGTGTTATTTGGTAGGTATTCTAACGAAATTTCTTTTTAAAAAAATAGAAAAAAAGAAATCCTATTTAAAAATGAGTAATTTCAATGGATTAATTCTGAAATAACTTTTCAATATTATTTATACCGGTACGAGTAGGTCTAATCTATACGGGTAGGCTGACTGAAGCATGGATGAAGACTGGGATGGTTAGTTATCAACTTTTAAAATGTCATTTCAGGTATTTTAATTTGTGTTTCTCATACGGTAAGGTTTAAAAATAATTTCATTGTTTCAAAAATACATTTTAAATCAATTATACGACTTTTAAAATGTCATTTCAGGTATTTTAATTTGTGTTTCTCATACGGTAAGGTTTAAAAATAATTCATTGTTTCAAAAATACATTTTAAATCAATTATACGACTTTTAAAATGTCATTTCAGGTATTTTAATTTGTGTTTCTCATACGGTAAGGTTTAAAAATAATTTCATTGTTTCAAAAATACATTTTAAATCAATTATACGACTTTTAAAATGTCATTTCAGGTATTTTAATTTGTGTTTCTCATACGGTAAGGTTTAAAAATAATTTCATTGTTTCAAAAATACATTTTAAATCAATTATACGACTTTAAAAATGTCATTTCAGGTATTTTAATTTGTGTTTCTCATACGGTAAGGTTTAAAAATAATTTCATTGTTTCAAAAATACATTTTAAATCAATTATACGACTTGTATACTCAAGTATTTTGATAGAATGAAGAAAAAAATAGCGGCTGCGAATTGTTTGTTCAGTTTTGTACAGTCACTGTCAAAAGTAAACACAAAATATTCTGGCAAATAGACAACATTGCAAAACGAGAGAAAGATAGTGCTATCTGTTTTGTTGTATGATAGAAAAGAACAGCAACAGTATTGTCAATCGTACACTGCCATTATAATGTGGACCTCACTATAGTACATACATCCATTTCTGAGATTTTCACTTGAAAATTAAATACACATTTCATGTAATTCCAACTCTTTTTCTTACTCTAGTTATTAGAGTAGAGCCAGTTACACACACATCGATTTTTGGAAGTACGATTTTTATAAATTCTACTAGATTGAATGGAGGAAGTTGGCAAACACATAATATATCTGTTAATCCAATAGGATTTATAAGGACGATAAAAAACGTACGTTTAAAAATCGATGATGTGTAAATAGACTGATTTTATTACAATTGTCTAGTATTTATGGTATTAATACCTATTACTCAATTTCTTATTTAAGTTACCTCCATCTTCTTTCCTTTTCTCTCATCTAAATCTCTTTTCTCTCATAAATAAAGAAATCTAATCCAATCTAAACCCTTTCTCTTTTTCATCCACTTCTTCTTTCCCTTCTCTTTCCCTTTATCGTACATTACCCTCATTTTTCTCCACCACCTTCCTCTTTTTCAATCCTACTCTTCCTCTTCATCTTCCCCTTCCTTCCTCTCCATTCTTTCCTCTTTCTTTCTACCTATACCTCCACCTTTATCTTTCATCACTCTCCTACTATCTCTCACTCGCTTCCTCTCTATCTCTTTGGTAGAGATTTTTTGGTAGAGAGTTAGTGGGGGGGATACTTTTAATATTCTTTCCGAAGAATGGACATTGATATGTCCAAATCTCCGCCAATTTATGTAGATGCATAACAATATAATTATCTACAGTTATTATATTACAAATTGCTTTTTCATATCATATACAGTTCAATAATTATTTCCTTAGTCTTTATTATGTAAATTCATCTATAATTTTGCTGTATTGTAAGCTATTGTATATAAGTGTATAAGCCAGTATATATTGTAATCTACATAAATAAAGTACTCAATCAATCAATCAATCAATCTCCTCTTCTTTTCTCTCATCTAATCCCTTTCTCTTTCTCATCCACTTCTTCTTTCCCTTCTCTTTCCCTTTATCGTACATTCCCCCTCATTTTTCTTCATCACCTTCCTCTTTTTCAATCCTACTCTTCCTCTTCATCTTCCCCTTCCTTCTTCTCCATTCTTTCCTCTTTCTTTACATCTATACCTCCACCTTCTCTTTCATCACCCTCCTACTATATCTCTCACTCACTTCCTCTCTCTCTATTATCTCGTGTTTCCCCTTTATCGTACATTCCCCCTCCTTTTTCTCCACCACCTTCCTCTTTTTCAATCCTACTCTTCCTCTTTATCTTCTCCTTCTTTCTCCTCCATTCTTTCCTCTTTCTTTCTACCTATACCTTCACCTTCTCTTTCATCACCCTCCTACTATATCTCTCACTCACTTCCTCTCTATCTCTCTATTATCTCGTGTTTTCCCTTTATCGTACATCCTTTGGTAGAGAGTTAGAGGGGAGGATATTTTTAATATTCTTTCCGAAGAATGGACATTGATATGTCCAAATCTCCGCCAATTTATGTAGATGCATAACAATATAATTATCTACAGTTATTATATTACAAATTGCTTTTTCATATCATATACAGTTCAATAATTATTTCCTTAGTCTATATTATGTAAATTCATCTATAATTTTGCTGTATTGTAAGCTATTGTAATCTACATAAATAAAGTACTCAATCAATCAATCAATCTCCTCTTCTTTTCTCTCATCTAACCCCTCTTCTCTTTTTCATCCACTTCTTCTTTCCCTTTTTCTTCTCTTTCTCGTACATTTCCCCTCCTTTTTCTTCACCACCTTCTTCTTTTTGAATCTCACTCTTCCTCTTCATCTTCCCCTTCCTTCTCCTCCATTCTTTCTACCTATACCTCTACCTTCTCTTTCATCACCCTCCTACTATATCTCTCTCGCTTCCTCTCTATTATCTCGTGTTGTGCAGTTCAGTTACAGTGCCAAGCATAGCATAGAGCATAGCAGCATATAGCAGTGTTGTAGTTCGGTAGTGGTGTAGTGGGACGCGAATAATTGCCGGTTTCAAATGCAAGCAAGCAACATGCCTGCGCTCTGTGAGTGTGTGTGTGTGTGTGTGTGGGTGTAATTTGTTGCCTTGCTGCTCAAAGGAGACAACAAAAAGACAACGGAATAAAAGAGAAGGAGATAAAGTGAGAGAAAGGTGAATAGACAGAGGCTCTCCAGTGGTATTGGTGTTGGTTGGTTCTTAAAGGTAGTTTGCGGTGGTGCTAGTAGTTCAAAGTAAAACACGCACCTTACAGTGTCACGGAATAAAGAGTGCTGTGAGAGAGAGGTGGACGGGAGATAGAGAGACAGAGAGATAGATAGATAGAGAGTGAGAAAGAGAGAGGGAGTGTGGTGGAAGAGTGATGGGTAGGAAGTAGAAAAGAGACCTCCTCAGTAGGAAGATGAACATGGAAAGAAGTGGTGTTCAGAACAATGTCCTATAGACTTGTACTGTAGCCAGCCTGCTCAGCCTTCTGGTATGTGTAGGTTCTTTGGAAAAGAAATTGGAATAGAAAGTGGAGGAGAACGATTTGAAGAAGATGTAAAGTGTAGGAAGGAAACTATGGGGATTGGAGAAAAAGGGTGAAAATGGGTGATGGAAAGCCAAATTACGATTTTTATTTTAAGGGTTAGGCTATTGATTGTGAAAACAATGAGTAGAAAAGTGTGGTGTTGATGAGCAGAAAGAAGACGAAAATTATGAAGAGTGAAAAAAGAAGGAGGAGGAGAGGAAGAGGAGGAAGAAGAAGAAGAAGAAGAAGAAGAGGAGGAGGAGGAGTAAGAAGAAGAAGAAGAAGAAGAAGAAGAAGAAGAAGAAGAAGAATAAGAAGAGGAGGGAGAAGGAGAGGAAGGAGAAGGAGGAGAAGAAGAAAAAGAAGAAGAAGAAGAAGAAGAAAAAGAGGAGGAGTAGGAAGAAGAAGAAGAAAAAGTGGAGGAGTAGGAAGAAGAAGAAGAAGAAGGGGAAGAGAAAGAGAAGAAGAAGAAGAAGAAGAGGATGATGATGATGATGAAGTGGATGAACAAGGAGATATGAGTTTAGATGAAGAAGATGAAGTAGAAAATGAATAGGAAGACGTTGTACACAAGGTGACGAAGGTATTTGAGAATAAGTTTATATATAGGAGAGTAAGACATTGGTGAAGAAGGAGAAGTTTGAGAAGATGAATGAGAAGAAGCTAGAGAAGATTGTAGTGGCGAGTAGGTGGTAGTTGATATTATAGATAAGTTATAAATAACAATGATAAGAAGATAAATTAAGTTAGAATTAGTAGCTACTTTTAATGGAAATAATCGGAAAAGAATGGAAAAATGGAGATAAATGAAGGGGTCAGCAAAAGAGCACTAGTATAGTAAGGTCCACGTTATAATGACAGTATTTGATCAACTTTGGTTTTGCTATACGTGTCTATCATTCAATAAAGCCGGTGGTACTATCCTTTTCTAGGTCCACAACGGTGCCAATCATGTTTTTGACATTGTAGAAATATGATTAATTAATGCAGAGAATCGGCATCGCTATTCTTCTATCTTTATCCACTGTCATTATAACGTGAACCTCACTATAACACGGTGATGAGAAACATGAAATAAAAACACTGGTCAGGAAAACGAATAGAAATTGGAAAAAAATGAATTGAGAGAAGGTTGAAGTAGTGAAGGAGACCAATAAAATGAGAATAACAAGAATGAAAACAGATGAAAAACCTAAGAGAAGATGTTATAAGTGCAAGAGTAAAAAAATTCGATCGAGATGTCATAGGTCTTCATGTAGTCAAAATGTTGTGTGTCTTATGCTATAATCATAACCTATCCCATAACGTCTACCTCATTTACCTCCATCTTTTCTACATACTCCCCTCTTTTTTCCTCCATCATTTCTTTTTTTTGTCTCCTTTATTCATCCCTTTTTGGTGATCGCATGCTCTTCATCTAAGTACATCTCTTTGCTGTATCTTCTCTTCTACAATTTCAAGTTCAATGTATACTATTTTATTATCTGACCATTGTCTCTCTCTTTCACTCTGTCTCTCATACTTATACACATTCTCTCTCCTGTTTCCTCTTCCTTCCTCCCCATTACAAATTCCAGTCGTATTGGAATTGTTATTATTAAAAAGCGAATAAATATTCATGACGAATAAATATATCGTTTTCGAATCTTCGTTTGGCTGTGTGTTTTCCTTCCTTCTTCTTCCACAACGTGTCCTTCTTCTTTTTCTTCCATTCCTTCTACAAACATCGTTTGTTTTCTTGTCCGCCTCTCACAATATACAAAGTACACACATGTAGTGGGCAATCTTTTTTCTCTGTTTTCACAACTCTTTCATTCCGTCTCTGTTCTTTATATTATTCCATTCATCTCTCCATCTCTTCCACCGAAATACAGCTTGGCCAAATACCTCGAGATGACCCGGCCAATTTATCGCGTTGTGATTTGATTCAATAAATTGTTATTGAGTTTGATTCTGTTCTAATTCACCAGCCTCTAATTGCATTCTTCTCTTGCTGTATTCATTTCTTCGTCTTTTTTCATGCATGTGGGTGTAGAGTTTAGCCGACACACCGAATGTCTCAAATGGAATCCGTTACCTCAATTGTAGGCTTCATAAAGTTTCTCACTAATAAATTTAAATTACTAATTATTATAGATATTACTAGTACCCCTTTCAAACTTTTTTCTACAAAGACATAAGTAGTTTCAGCTCTCCTGAAGTTTGAAAATGGCACTAGTTATTTCTATAATAATTAAACAATTCAAGTAGCCATATCAAAATACTTTATCGAATTTATAAGGTTATAAATTGTCTATTAAATCATTTACTAGGTATTCAAACTCTATAAAAAACATTTTATCTTAGCAGTCTTGGTACGTTCATTCAGAAACTCTTCAGCCCCGCACACACACATTGATTTTTTTCATACGGTAATTTGCCGTTGTTATAAATCATATTTCATTCAATAGATGGTGTTTGTCAAGTTCAGTTTAATCTGATAAAATTCATAAGGACGGCAAAATATCGTACGAACAAAAATCTATTTGTGTGTTCAGGGCTTTCGTCCTCTTTCTGATTTCTAGCTTTTACAATATCTTAAGCTCTGCTCTTGACTAATATACAGTGTGATTATAAAAGGTCTTTACAACTTTGAAAGCACATAAATATTTATCGAAATTACTTACAGAATCGACAAAGGTGTCATTTTTTTTTTATAAAATACTTCGAGTTTAAGGTTTGGGTGTTACTTTGGTTCGATGTGACAGCCGATGGTAATGCGACATAAATCCCACCGATAATCGATTTCTTGTCACAATCGTACCAGCATATCAGGCGTAACACGATGTTGTGATTAAGGAATGTAATAAATGTAATGTAATGTAACTTGTGGAACCGTAACGATCTGATTGTGATCCGATTTCGGAGGTCATTAAGATTGTCTGGTAGAGGCGAACATAAACCTTATCCTCAATGAAACCCCACAGGAAGAAATGTTAAATCCAGTAAGCGAGGTGGCCATGCATTAGGCACAGCACAGCCAGTCAGCCAGCACAGCCAGTTGAAAGCAATAATTGTCTCTAGAAAATTTCGAACTTCTCCGTGGAAATAAGCCGGTGCACAATCATGCTGAAAGTAAATGGGCACTTATTCATCTTGTTCAGAGAAGTCCTTTTATAATCACTCTGTGATTGTATTGGTATTGATTCTTTATCACAAATGACAATGTAATGCCAGGACTTGCAAGACCCATTGCATACTAACACTAAACTGGTAGTTCTGTGAACAGCAGACCTCACGCAGTAAAGAACAAGTACCTGATTCAAACTACAGACCTTATGGAAATACAGCAATAGACTGACTTCTCCACACATCTGTGTCAGATTGATTTCTCACACTTGTCAGCTGATTTATGATGAATATTCTATAATTGAATAGACTTAGAACGTTGTCAAAAATCCACTTTAATTAATTAAAAATTAAAAATTAATATTTTACAGGAGCATGCTTTCGTGTGTGCTCACACATCATCAGCTGTAAGTTACAGGAAGTAGAATGATTCCAACTTAACAAAAACAAAAGCAAGAGCTACTTGATCATTCTGACTAATTATCACTCCTATTTTTAATTTATGATTTTAATTTATATTCTTAATTCTAACAAAATTATTAGAAATTATATGATTTCGGCCTACTTTTTATGAAAAACTTTTTACTTATTATAAAACTAACAAAAGAAAAGCAAGAGCCACTTGATCATTGTTATATTACAATATTCTATAGTCTGATTTTTACTCTGATATTGGCGTATGAGGAGGCTCCTTTTTCCTTTTATATTATCCTTGAAATGCAAAATCTCCAAAACCTTGTATATACGTCGACGCGCAATTAAAAAAAGAATATACATGTCAAATTTCATGAAAATCTATTACCGCGTTTCGCCGTAAATGCGCAACATATAAACATTTAAACATTAAGAGAGAAACATTTTAACATTCTTTCTTGCCAAACCGTCGACTTGTATGTAAGACCTCACTTCGCTCGGTCAATTATAATGAAAACAGATGAAAAGTCAACATTTTCAGAATATAATATGTACTATCTCTCTAAAGATTATGAAATTCAGAAATCAATTACATTAATCATAAAACATGAATTGGAAATTGTCTTTGTTTGGAAAATTAGAAAACAAACATTGTTTGGAAAATTGGATCAGATTTGTAGATTATGAAAAGTGTCTGTTGAAGGGACGATCTATTTATCATTGAGATTGGAGTAGTAATGTAGAACAAGTGGCAGCTGATAATAACTCCTACTCCAACTTCAGCTCTTCTTCACTTTCAGAGCGGGCAACAATTGAAGTTGGAAGCAGTGAACGGTTGAAGTAGAGGGGGTGGGGGTTTGTTAAGGAGCGGCAGCTCATCAATCAACCTGATAAAGACCATATTTCACGGGGATCCGTGAGTTCCCCCCCCCTCCTCACACTCACCCGCAACTGACAAAACCATTTCAAACAGCACGCTAGATTATCACGAATGCTGACTGAGTGTTTCATGAAATGTTATCTCGGGTTTTCTAGCTCCTTGTTATTTGCTTCCATGGTTTGTTATTTGGATAGCTTGTCTTGCCTGGATAATCATCATTGCTATATGTCTTATTTAGTTTGAATCGTGAAGCTGCAGATGTATTGGCTCTGATTGGTGAGTGTGGAAGATGTAATTAGAGATGGAAGAATATAGATTTATCTGATTGAAGATAGCCCCTTTACTATACTTATCCCAATATATCCATATTCTTTCATCCCTAATCGTATCTTTCACGGCTACACTCTCCATCGAAAACGATAAGAACCTTGAAAATGTTATACATGAATAATAATAAAATTTAATTTAATATGAAGAAGAAGTGATCAAGTCTGCTTCAATAAATAAATATCGAACTACCGAGCTTCGCTCGTTATTTTTATTTATTGATAAACAGAACACAATTCTATAAAATGATCGTGTTTATATTTCACAGTTGGCTATACGTCATCTTATGAATTTCGGGGATGCGATATTTTGATTTTTCACATACTCACTTTTTTAGTATCCACAGCTGTTTCAGCCAAGGATGAATTATCCTTTTAATGTCGTTCAGCGAGTTTTCTCAAGGATGAGACCTAGTGCAATCGGATCTTTATATCATAAACCTACTATGTTCCAAATTTCGTGAAAATCGTTAAAGCCGTTTTCGAGATCCGTTAAACATAAATAATAACCAGATATAAAAATAGCCAGATATAAAAATATCCAGTTATAAGAATAACCAGATATATAAATACAGAAATTTCTCGCTTAGGATAACAAAATCAGTTACATTCCGACTTGAGCAACAAGCTGTGATCATTTAACGAGCCATGGCTCATTTAGTAAGGGAGGAAGGAGAATATTCTCTGCTGTAGAAATTGAAATTATAAATTCGAAATTTTACCACTTTTCAGAATATCCTTCATACTCTTCGTTCAACATCTTTAAAGTTAACATCAACCATTAAATTGTGCAGAAATAATCGATTACATCAATTCTACATTAGTACCATAAAATTACCGATTTGAAATTGGAAATGTATGATACGGAACCAAAAAGGAAAAGAATCATGGAAACAGAAATTAATATAGAATATCAAGAAAACAAAACAACTGCAATAGTTCAAAAGAAAAAAAATCGATCCGGTATTTCTTGTATTAGTTTTCGAAATTGAAAAAATCAACATCAAATAATTTACGTCAAATCCTAGTATTAATATTGTTATATTTATGTCAAGTGACTTTTGTCTATGCAATTTCTGTTTGTGACAATAAAAAATTCTTGATCTTGATCTTCATGATCTTGACAAACATGAATGACCGAGCAACAATTCACCATACTGCGTGAACCCAGGCTACAGGAAGTGAAAGGTTGTGTGTATTCTGCTGTAGGTTACTGTAGTAGTAAATGCAGTTGATGATTTGGTTACCCCATACTCCTATACCCAAGGAGTAAATAGATATAAGGAGTTGCAGGCCCTACAGATATTACAGCGAGTGAAAGGGTATGTATAGTTATAGAGAGTGTTGACAGGGGTGACCCCAGACTCCAGCTCCAGCTGTGTGCCGGTCGTGACAAATTGCTGGAATGCTCCAGCCGTCACTGGAGATGAACTTTGTCATTTTTCTCCAGTGTCAGGTCCCTCTAATGATGGAAAACGCAATATTATGCGCCACCACGAACTCTCTCCAGCAGCCTGGAGAAGGCAACTGGAACTGGCCATCACAAATGATGTTGATGATCTTCCAGTGACCTTTGGAATGCGCGCATTATCCAGTTCCTCTCTCTCTCCCTCACACTCTCCCCCCTGTTCCCTATCACTATCTCCCAACTATAAGCTCGCCGCTTCTCTCCGAAGCACTGTTTTCATTTCATGAATAAACATAGCCACATATCGCTGGTATTTGAATTATTTGAATAGTGGTGTTTTCGAGAATATTTTTCGAATTTTTCGGTTGTAATGGAGTCAATTGGATTCGTTTCTGATTTATTATGTAGCAGGCGGAATGTAGACGACATAGACTGGATCAATTGCGATGAAATGAAATAGTCACGTTTGGAATATCTGGGGAAATGTATAAAAAATAGCCGACACAACAGTCATTCAATGGTACAAACTATTGAAGTGGTAATTGAGGACCATACTAGACTACTTAATAAATAATAAAATAATAGTAAATAAAAAGTAATAAAATAATGAATAGTAAATAATAAATAATAGATAGAAAATAGTAAATAATAGAATAATATTTAATCCTCTTATAAAACATTAATACGAAATTCTCTTATTGAAGCCTACTATTAAAGAAGGAATCATACTTTTTGTTGAAAGTTATGCACTCGACCAATAATTTTCCATTTATCACATGAATTTTGAAGTTTTAGCTCATCAAGTTGAATGTGATTTTTGAATATATGTCCTTCAACAGCACATTTGCATTTTCAATAAGATTAGCCTTGTGGTTACTTCTCAGTATCAATTGAGCATCTCAGCATATTGAGCATAAATGAGCTTATTGAGCATTTGATAATTGAGCATATTGAGCATTTGATAAAAGCTTATTAAATCAGCTTATTATAATGAGCTTATGACGGAATTGTATGGTTCTAATACATAAGTCGGAAATATGCATTTAAAATATAACGAAAAATTACAGTTCAATCTTCCCAAATAGTGACTTTAATTGCTAGCTGAGTTGGCCCACCAAGATGTCCCACCTGACTAATTAGTGATGTACGATTGGAAATCAAATATTCATGGCAATCCAACCCGTTACCACTGGCGTAATATTGTTTTCAGCTATATAGTGAGTCCAGTAAAACCTTATTCATCTTCCCTGAATTCGACGATGGGAAATTCTGAATTTAAAATCTATTCGACCAGTTTAGTTGACCTTGTCTTGTGATACCTTCTTTGATTAATCGTTTCCTGTCCTTGTATGGGTGGCCTTAATTGAAAATTACTGCAAAAACAAGTCTTTTTCGCATGAGAAACTCTATGGGAGCTTGAATTCGGTCTTCATATAAGATAAGGACAGTTTCATACTTTTTTCATTTTTGTTTCTTCATTGGTTTACTTTAATCGGGAATCATTACGAGTTCATCAGTGAATCATAGAATATCATTGAATTGGAATGCTTTGGACTAACTTCTCGAATCACTCATATCGACTTCATTAGCGAAAATCTTGGAACTGAGAATGTTTCATTCATTAAAAATGATTCACTGATCATTTATAATTTTACAACGTTTATCTACTCAAAAACCGATGAATCTGATTCGGAACACGAACATTTTATGAGTACCAATTTTAGAGTACTAATTTATTTATTTACTTATTCATTTACGATAAAAATGACACTAATGTATTTACATTGATAGAGGAAATAATAAGGTAGTCCTTGTGCTATTTTTCTTCCAAATTTAGGCGACACAGTCCAAGATAAGGCAAGTTTTTCACGTGTACAATTCCTATTCCTATACAATTTTGGTCTAAGATGAACATATAATCCCTAATATTACGAGCTTTAGGTTGCTAAAAACCGTTCATCTTACATGATATATTTTCTTGAATTACAAAAGTTTAAACAAAAAATGTTCTTTCTTTAAACCAAAATAAAAATTTAAAAATCACATTAAAAGCTTTGAGTCATACTGTTATTTCATTTTTAAAACTATCGGTATTTAAAATAAATATTTTATTTAAAAAAATAAATAACAGTATGACTCAAAGCTTTTAATGTGATTTTCACATTTTTATTTTGGTTTAAAGGAATACAATTTTTGCTTAAACTTTTGTAATTCAAGAAAATATATTATGTAAAATGAACGGTTTTTTCAAATCTAACTTGATGATTTACAGAGGATGCTCAATGTTTTACTCCTATTGCTCATGATAAGTCAAGTTCAAGTTTATTCCAGGGTAATATATTTTTGACTTTGTATTTTGTATGTTTAGTTAATAATTCAATGATGATTAATATTTTACGATCAATACACGATTTATAGTTTGTGATGTAGACCCCCTCATTTAGTTTTCCAGTCCTTCAATTTTCTCCTGTTCACCCAGCTAATCAAAGTATTAATGCATTCATTTCATCAGAAATTGAAAATGCAGAAAAGATGTGGGAGAAAAGGTTTCTCTAGAAACTCTTATTATATAAACCGGGAACGAGATGTCAATTACAATTTATGTAAATATCAATGTTGTAAGTCGGAACTGGCAAACAGGAATATGCCTAATCTTTGAATGAAAGAAGAAAAATGAGAAGAAGTAGTAGTAGTAGAAGAGAAGAAGAAGAAGAAGAAGAAGAAGAAGAGAAGAAGAAGAAGAAGAAGAAGAAGAAGAAGAGACGAAAAATATGATGAAGAAGAATCATCATCATCATCATCTTACGTACAAGGATTGGGTTAATGCCTGTTCCGACTTACAAACAGCTCATTAATATCTATATTTCAATTACAAAATTACGCTATAATTTATACCAGTAGTGTATTTATTGCCATCTCTTCCGTGGCCTACCAATAGATCTTTTCCCTGCCGGTTTATAGTTCAATATCTGTAGAGGAAGCCTATGAAGAAGAATAAAAATGAAAAATGTATTTATATACTATAAGTAAAGTCAACAATTATTAGAATTGTATTAAGTAGCAACTTTGTATTTATCATGTCAACAACTCGTATTGATTCTTCTGGATGAAACATTTCTAAAAGTTCAAAAAAACTTATGGGAAAGATGTTATGGAGATATGTGAGGTGATATGCAGTTGTGCCTTGGTGCAATAATGCAATAGCCTACACGATATCTACTTGAAATGAAGGCTTTTTCAGGCTTGAAATTGTTGCTTTGCGTTCAGACTTGCTGTTTGCTGGAGTGAAGGATCCTAGTGAAGCGTGTTGCCAACTTGCCCCATGTGAAACAAGACTCTGTCAGTCAGTTTGGTTTCCATGTTTTCGCTAGCAATACATATCTGATGGGTTCAAGGACTCGCCGTAGCCAGCCACTACTTGAGATGTGGTAAATTGCCTTTTGCCTATTGCTACAATAATTGTCTCTAGTTGAGAGTATAGTACCTGTCTCCCATGCAACTTGTATTGCATCAAATCACGCTCGACTTGATAATTCTTCCTTGCATTTTGCTATACAGTATTCCGCTTCTATACCATATAATATCGTATTCTGCTGTCTATATTCCCCAAATATAGTTATAGATATCGATCTGGAAGCATGACTACATTGGCCAGCCTCAACTAAAACGTAAAACTGCACTTTAATATCCATTAAGATTGCATTTGCTTGATAAGTTGTAGGACTAGACGCGTCATGCTGTTATTTTGATTAATGTTCAGTTTTATTGTAATAATAACCATTATTGCCGAGGCAACTAACTTGCCAAGAAACGTGTTGTTCAGGTTTGATGGCTGCTGTCGTTTATGAGAATTTTCAAAGTTGATGTTTGCAAGTTTTAATTTAAAATAGAATTTATTCCACTGTATTGACATGTAGTCGACCTTATAAATGTATCAATTCAACATCGATTTCAACCAGTAACATTTTTTTGATGGTTGTTATTGAGTGTTGCATTTTATAATCAGAATCTCAATGTAGGAGTTTATTTTACCAAGTATGATTCACTCAATGAAGAAAATATCCTCAACTTTCCACAGCTGCACCCCAATTAAGTTGAAACACTATCTAACTATTCAACAATGAATAACACAAATTCAACTGCATATTTTTAGAAAAAAACCAAGAGGACTAATGTATGAGATGATTTCTAAGCTATTTCCATCTATGAAATTCATTAAAATGTATCAACAAATCGAGAACATTTTTTATATTGTTCTTATCTATTTCCACATCTTAAATCTGTTCTCTCTCATTTTGGTCTGGGAAAACCATATACTACTGTATCTAAATAGACCTCCTATCTTATATCTAAATCTGTCTGACATAATGCTACTGGTCTATACAATAATATTCATTCTGCCTCACCTTAGCCTAAATTCTCAATTCCCATACAGAAATAGACCTGAGTTCAAATTACATTTATAATTCGATGGAAAGTAGTTCAAATAACTGACACTGTTAGATTGATTGGTGTAAGATATTTTTCCATTAGATCAGTATCAATTTCATAAAACCTAAATGTATTTTGGAATTGTTAGATATTGAATAAATAATACTTTTCATATCAACCAACCATCTTTATTTTTAATACATTCAAGGCTAGACTGTTATTAACGTTCTGGTAACTAATGTATTGAAATCATAATTATGATAATAATAAATATCATTTGTTAATAGACAGATAATAACATTACAGTTGATTTTCTCCATTGGATTTTTCAAAGCTTCTTTCCTAATAATAGTTCTTCATAGCTCACCATCACTTTTTAGAAACCCTCAACATTTTAATTCGATGTAGATGCTAATTTATAGCCAGAAATATAGCCAGTTGCCATCACGTCCTACACGTAGATTGTTGGTAAAATGGAATTAGTCGTTCCAGCTCACTTGAACTGCAATATGATTCACTAACTGGTCAATCCATTAACATTTTTTTCCCCGAAAAACTGTATATTAGAAATATTAAATTTGTGACATCTTCTGTCAGTTCCCACTGTTTAGGATCTTGGCCACCATACATATTACTCGACTAATTCCATATTCTACTCTGTATCTCTCAATTTGACATTAGTGTACCAAATAGCATAGTGTTTTGAATTATTGTTAGAATTGTTTAATTCGTGACAGCTAAAACTAGTATAGTGAGGTCCACGTTACAATGACAGTATTTGATAAACTTTGGTTTCGCTATCCTTGTCTATCTTTCGACAAAGCCGGTGGTACTATCCTTTTCTAGGTCCACAACGGTGCCAATTGTGTTTTTGACAGTGTAGACATATGATTAATTAATGCTGAGAATCGGCATCGCTATTCTTCTATCTTTATTCACTGTCATTATAACGTGGACCTCACTATAGCTTGTGTTTTGGATAATATGCGCCTTATCTATGAAGCATATATTAAGATTTTATATGGAATCCAGTAATAGAATTTTGTAATGAAGTTTACGGTGCTCTCTTAACATTGTAAAAGTGAGTTTATGTTTATGTTTGTTCCTAGTGGTGCTGTAAAACTTGGTCTTGTAGCCGCTTTATTATCCGGACTTCAGACGTCTGGTCCCGTTTATCCGGCTTCCTGTTTCCCCTTGAAACGGGAAGAGTGGAAGGTTGCCCTCTCTATCCGTTCAAGGGATAAAAGGACAATATTATTTATTTTTATATTCCCCAACGCTAAATTCTGGTACAGAATCAGAATTATCTTTTTTCTGGGAACAGTAGTATGCTAGGGGACATCAGTTCCCCATGACAAGTTAACTTTGCTAAAACATGTGTAGTTCATGTCTATTAAGCACATACATTGAAACGTGTCTCACAGTGAAGTTCGAACTACACATGAAAATGGTAAAACTACCGAAAAAACTATGTTTTTCATCGGCCGATTCCACACATTGAGGTCAAAAGTGATTTTGATCAACTGTTAGGTCTATTATACGCTCTGGTTATCTGTGGGATTACAGTGTTTTCAGAGAGTTAATAAATAACATTCGTGCTAACAGCCCAACTTTACGATTCAATTTATTATTATCAAGAGGTTAATCACCAATTAAATGGAAATAGTGAACTTATGTAGAATGTCTGGCAGTTTAAAATTCATTTTTTTATTTAAGCATTGTATCTGATCAAATTATTGAAATAAATATTATTTTATGTTGATCCATTGTCTTCCTTATGAATGAATAATCAATCACTTGGAATAAATTTTGATGGAATCATCTTTATTGTTTATCCTATCAATGAAAAGTGAATTTACTTCAGGGTAAATCTTTCATTTCTATGTTTTGTAGTTCATAGATATCAGTTATTATATTTCCAATACATCATTCTTTGATGAATTGTATTTTGAAACTTACTATTTTTGTACTGAAAAATTGATTGCCCTCAACTACCACCAAAAGTTCGGATCCATGCTAACAATGATTGTCAAAAATTAACAATATTTTTGTGAGTAGACAGATTTTGTAGTTCTGCTTGAAAATGTTGACAAATTGAAAATCTAGCCTACAAAAGTCAATATTTTTCTTAAAAATTGTTCATCTATCGTTCGAATTCGTGATTCAATAATTAGGCTCATTGAAATAGTTCTAAAAATACATTTTTTCTCCATTAATTAGCGAAAAACGTTTATCCTTTTTAAGCAAGTTCATTGACTAATTGACAAAATTTCATTCATGATTGTTGAAAGAACAATAGCTAATAAACTCAATTTTGTTTCCCAATATTGCAGTGTCATATTGAAAGTCCTTATTTGACGTTTCTTAGTCGATTTTTACTGATGAATGATTTTCACCGATTAATGTGAATGTTTTTCCATGAAGATCTTCAGGGACTGATCAAGTTTCGAAACCATAGTGTGATTATTCGGAATTTATCTTATTTAGTTAAAATTACGTCACTTATATTATGGGCTACTTTATTCAAATTAATAAAAACAATATAAAAACTTGAAGTACCCTTTTATTTAAAACTTTAAAATATTTTAACGACTAGTTTCGACCATTGGTCATTTTCAAATTACAATGTTGAAAAATTTGCTTAATAAAAAGGTACTTCAAGTTTTTATATTGTTTTTATTTTATTGAGTCTCCCCAGTTCCCAATAAATATTGCTGGTATAAGCTCTAAAATAGATCCTTGATATAATCTAGTTAAAAAATCCCGAACAGATTTATTTTGATAATATAAGACAAAGAATGCAGTATAAATGAATAAAAATACTAATATATTGTTTTTTCTTTCCAGGTATAATTTCTTCGCTCCCTACCGGTATATACAGAATTGAATACGTTTAGTACGTCCTGTTCACAGTGAGTACATTAATAATACAAATCAGCGATACAAGTTCTCAGCATATTTTCAGACACAGCCCATTAAAGATGCGAATTATATGTCTAATATCTACGATAAATATTCGTTTATTATTGAAATGTGTTCCATTTCAGACATTTAAATCTATATTGTTCCAAACTTATTCCATGTTTGCTTCTTTTTTTGCTTCATCCTCCTTCGTATTTCTCTTCTTTCAATACCCTCTTCCTCATCAATGCCATTCTCTTTCTTGATAATACGCTCCTTTCGCTCCTCTTGAGATTCGTGCCATCCTTCAATAAATAATGAACAAGGTTCACTGAAAGTATCTTGCAAATTCACTATAATTATTTGTAGAAAAAACGAGAAAAACTAGACCTGCAACGAACGGAAACTGTAATCGATTTTATTTACGAAGCACAATTTTCATCTTAAAATGTATTACAAGTTGTTGCAACCTGTCCTCGTTTTAGCCGATGCATTTGCAGCAGTCTGTCCTGTTTTTAGCCGATGCATTCGAAACGTGTTTTATTGTAATTTATTGCCGGTTATCACGTTTTATGCTCGTCCTTCTGTGTTTTTTTATCGCCTTGCAAGTATGGCCTCGTTGAAGTGAAGTGCTATTTCGTTTTCTACTTGTAACTGAATTTAAATGCTTACTAATGGTATGATATTTTCAAATAATGATTGCAAAGAATGTTTTGATTGGTTATGAGGTAACTTTAGTTGTGAAACTTGATAGATTTCTATAATATTCCAGTATAAATGTATTTTTTCATAGAAGAAGTTAACTAGTTGGGAAAATTATTTTAGAATGTCACTTCATGATTAACAAGCTCTTTATAAACATACAAGCTTGATAAATTGTAGAATGTTTTGCGATTAATGGTTTAGGTCTATAGATTCTCTGAATCCTGGTTTACTCAGTTATAATCGTGTATACTTCTTGCGTATTTGTGTGATAATGATGCACATGGAATTGAATTGACACTTGGTTTGAGAATTTATCTCGAGATTGACGTAGTGGTAGTGCATGTCACAGATAACCTTTTCTCATGATGATATAGATGAAAAGGTTGTAAGGAAAGGGAAGGAAGGTTGAGAATGAGGAGCATGTGAAGTGGGAAGGAAATAGGATGGTTGAGAATGAATAGTTGAAAGGAGAAGATGCTGCTCCCGCATGAAGTGGAGCCGCTATGTAACAAATTATTTGCCCATCAAGTTTGCAGAGTGCAGAATTTGCTGTCTTGCCAGTAGTTTAATGACCTTCTCACTCACTGATAGAAGGATAAAAGTATCATGAAGAGTGCCTGCCGACGTCAAGTAGATGCCATTGGTGAATTGGAGTGGATGTGAGTTGTGATCTCACTCATCATTAATTCCTTCTCTTCCGATAGTAAAGTGGTTGATAACACCAAAGGTTTCAGACGTTTTTGCTTGTTGTTCTGATAGGGTTAGTTCTTGATGGTGATTCACGTACAGCGTTTCCTGACAATAAAAGCAAAAAAAGAAATTCACAAGTGAATTTATGTATAAAACATTTCCTTGTCGAACTACTTGAGAGAGAAAATGTGATGGAATTTAAAGCTGGCGAGAATTTCACAGTTATAAAAATTTATGAACATTCAAAGATCTAAAGATACTGATCAATAGAGATTATAATATATTATCCATTCCTTATAATATAATCTCCATTTATATTAAAGACTAGCAGGTAACCCGTGCGATGCAAGGGTCCAATGATTAATATTTGACAAAGTGAAAACTTGACCTACTGAAATCTTGAAGAATTGAAAACAGGACTATAACAATCCTTAGTAAATAAAGAATCTATATGCAAAATTTCAAGTTAATCAGTCCAGTAGTTTAGACGTGATAATGATGTGAATTTCCTATCCCGTACTTGTATAAGCCGATTATAACTTGTATATAGTTAGATGAAACTTGCATGAGCCGATCCTTTATCATATTATAGACTAGTAGGTAACCCGTGCCCCGCAAGAGACTAATTAATAACTCTACAAACTGAAAACCTGACGTAATGGAATCTTGAAGAACTGAAAATAGGCCTATAACTATCCTCGATAAATAAGGAATCTAGATATGCGAAATTACAAGTTAATCAGTACAGTAGTTGAGACATGATGATGCGACATTCGTGAATTTTACAGATGGAATAAATAGACAATGCATTTATTCAAATTTTAATTAATATATGATTATTATTTAACGAAAATCCTAAATAAATGCTGTAAATCACTCGGAAGACTTCTGCTACTGCAGACATTGACATCAGGGTTAACAGCTAGATGGAAATTCAATGAGAACTACTATCCAAAAATTATTTGCCAGCCCGGGAATCGAACCCGGTACCTCCCAATTGCTAGTCAGGAATGCTTACCCTTACACCAAACTGACAATCTCTGGATAGCAGCGCTCATTTTATACGAAGCTATAGCGGTCAACCAGTTTACAGATGGAATTTCCTATCCCGTACGTGTATGAGCCAATTCTTTATTATTTAAAATAGTTGAATAGATAGCACAACAAAGGTGTAGAATAGTTGAACGTTAACCAATTAATGGTGCTATTATAGATTCCAAGAATCCAAATATGAAAAGAGGAAGGAATTATGAATCGGCAGCAGAACTCCTTTTCCCTTGAGTTTCACCCCCTGAACCACCGTCGAAAGGGCAGTAAATGGTCGGAACGTTTAGCTGCTCTACAAAACGAATATTATTAGAACTAGAAGAAGAAGGAGTGATAGTCTGGAATGCAGAAAAGCATTCTGTTGTTAATATGGCAACAGCCGGCCCACTTTCAGCAAGAAGAAGCTGGATCTTCTCCAGCAGCTTTTTACTCATCCCTGGAGAACGAAGGACGGAGCGAGAGAATAAGTAAAATAATAATATGGAAAAGGAGGAAGAAGAGAGAGTCGTGGATCCTGTCTGGAATACTGAATATGGTTGACGGTGGAAGGGGAACAGCGGAAAAAGCCAGGAAGTTATCGAGGAAGTCTCCAGCCTCCATTTTCCAGATGCTGGAAGCTCTTCAAATTAAAGTCGTGCTCCTGCCTTGTTATCGGTACAGTTCTCCTTATGATATCCATTCACTGGGATGTAGATCAAATATAATATTCAAAGCATTTTCCAATTGAATGGCGGAATTTTCAGGACAACCTGTTCGACTCCTGATCAGCCTGGTGTTGAGTTTACTCAATAATTATTCTTCCCTCCATTACTAAATCACAAGATATGACTGTAAGTGTGCTTTATGAGCAAAATAATTAATGATTATTCAGTCTGTGATAAGATGGTCATTGCTGTAAAACTTTGTAAGGCTTTCTATTAAATCTAATAGAACTAATATTATATCCCTTTGTGAACCCTTTTCACAACTGTTACTCTATTTATCTACAACTATATGGGTGCAAACGATAAATTCCCAAAAATTGCTCCCCAATCAAGAAAATTACAATAAACACTAAACACAATACGAAGATGTAGATGTATTCACAATCTACGATTGACAATATTCATCTACAGTCTTCCCGTCCTACGATTCACTATAAATGTTACTGATACAGGTAGTGCAGTTTTCAATATTATAACTGCAAATCAAAAAATGCATCAGTCATTCATTGCAAGGAGGTTTTTTAGTCGTATACTGTTACAAAAATTATTTTTTAATCCATAATTTATGTTGGATGATTACTGGATTATTTTAATCTCCGAGTTTTTTGTGTTACCCAGTAAATGAACAGATTTATGACCAAAATAATACTTTTAATACACAAAGCACTCACAAAAAATGTGTATTCCACTTTGATGACCTTCTGACAACACAAAGCTGAAAGTTCAAAGACCCTGAAAGCAGCCATATGTGTGTCCACAGAACAGCGACTAGTGTTATGACAAATAATGCAAATGACGTTGTAAATCAAATTAATTTCCTTAACGTTCAAAAGTGCATTATAAATTAGTTGTGACAGTGTAATAATAGCGTAATTTGTAATCAAATAAATTTACAATCAAGAGTTGAGGGCACCGCCTGCCATTCATAGAATAGTAACTGATTCTCTCTTCTTCTAAATCTTCTTCTCCAACCTCTTCTTGAGTCAGGTCTGAAAGTTGCTTGCTCTTTCTCTCCTTTTCTTTATTTCTTTCTCTCTCTAATGTCTTGTACTCTAGCCGGCCTAAAGCTTCTCTAAGTTACTTGCTCAGTCTAATTGTATCTCTCCTTCTAATCCTGCCCTTCGTCCCACTACACCTTCATCAACGTTTCTCTCATCTTTTAAGTTATATTTTCAACGTTGATCTACATTCTCCTTGTTCATTTTTTACCTTCTATATTCTTGTTGTTATTCTCCTTCTTTTTCTTTTTATTTTTGCTATCTTGATAATTTTACTCTCTTTTTCCTCCTCCTCCTCTTATGCTTTTCTCATATACTTATTCCGCCTTCTCCGTTATCAACTTATCCTCTACCACCGTTTTTCTTTCATCCGTTTATTCTTAGTTTCCCTAAATCTCCTCTTCCTCGTTCACCAGCACCTTTCCCTCCTTCCCCTTCACCACCTTCTCTTCCTCCTTCTCCTCCTCCTCCTCCTCTTCCTCCCACTCCTACTCCTCCTTCACCTCTTCACTCATCTCTCTTTTCTCCATCTGCTCTACACTCTATCTCATTTTCTGTCCCTGAATTTCCTTTCCACTGTATTTTTTCTATAAGAACTTTCACAACGTCCTTCCGCAAAAACTCTGTATTCCCTTCAAATTCATATTGTATTTCCGCAACACATCAGCATTTGTATAATTTTCGCCACTTACATGTATGCAGAAGACGGCAAGAATAGTACAGAAGGTGGTCGAGGAGCGATGAAGAAAAAGAGAATAAGAAGAAAAGAAAAGGAAGAAGTAGGAAAATTGTTTATGAGATCTTGTTTGTTTTCAGTGACAGCTGTGCTTCTACAACTTCTACCATCATTTTCTTGTTTATCATTTTTCTTCTTCTATTTCTTTCTCTCATTAGCCCTCCTCCACTCTGTTACTCCTGTGCTCTCTGTGTGTAGAAGAAGAGAAAGAAGAATCGGTGGAGGTGGAGGAAGAGGAAGCAGAGGAGATACAATTAGAGAGGCTTGAGAAACAAGTTTTCAGATTCTCTGACAGACTTCAAATGATATATGCCGGGTGGGTTGTGTGGGTGTGGGTGAGCCTGGTTAGGTTAGCTTGTTGTTGATTTTCTTATTTCAATTCTTCCAGTTTTTTACTCCTCTTTGGGCTCTGCTAAGAACTGTTTATCTATGGTTGTAGTGGTCATAGTGTCCAGTCTCAATTCACGGCTATGAAAAGGGATTGAAGAAATAGAATGAGAGAAGAAATCGAATGAGGAGGTTGAGATTAGTTGAAGAGAGAGGGGGAAAAGAAGATTATTAGCCTAAGAGCGATTATTATCCCCTCATTATAGGACTTTGTTGGTTTTAAGACACGATTGTAGAACTCGTCATTTTTCATTTTTTAAACATACCCTCACCAAAAAAATGAATTCATTAAGCAGCTCCAACTAAAAGAGAACCGAAAGAGGTTGAGTAACGCTGGATTCCCACATATCACAGTATCAGTGAACGTTTCCGGCACAGTGAAAATATTTCCATGAGTTCTAATGGTACTATTCACACTCAGCTCGACCAATCTAGTATGAATAGTCCCATTAAAACTCATAGGAATAATATTCTCACTGTACCGGACACTGATACTGATGTGTGGGAATCCGCCTGAAGAAGTAGGAGAACGATGTTGTGACGTAAGAAAGGATGGAGATGTGACTAAAGCTGATAACATTAGATATTGATGTGAATAAAATATTAGTAAGGAAGAAAATATATAAAAATTACACCGATAAAAGACAGCTAGCTGCAAGAAGAATGGAACTTTGACGAGAAGACGAAGAGCTAGTACGGAAAGAACAGTGAGAGAAATAAAAAAACATGAAAACATTATAAATAACATATTTCTTCTATTGTATGCTTTCTTATTGAATCATCTTCTCTTCAATGTTTTGTTTAGAATATTAGTTTTGAAAATCCTTATTTCACCCCTTTCCAATAGCGTTGACTCTTGCCTTTTCCAGTTTCATTTTTTTCCATCCCTGGATTCACTTCTATCTTGTTTGTATTTCCTCCAATATTTATCTAATTAACAAAGTTTCTTGCCATTTAATTTTCCAATCCTTTATCCTTCATGTTCAATGCTTCCTTGTTTGTTTTTTTTTGAACCGGTCTTTCTAAGTATCAATAAATCTGTGTGTTTTTTTGACAATTTCTTAGTAATTTTCATTCAATCCTTGTTTTTCCATTCAATAAAACACTCCTTTCAAGAAATTTCCTTTCCTTTCTTTATCATCATCCTATAGAAATAAAAAAAAATTATCACAGTCATCCTCTTTCCTTTTTCATATATTTAACCTTTACCTTCTCCAGTTACATCTTTTCCCACCCATGAACACACATCTCACTCCAATCTTGTATGTTTCCAATATTCTTCTAATCGACAATATATTTCTTTCCTTATCCTTTATTCCTCATGTTTGATGCTTCCTTGCTTTTTCTTACAATAACACACATATTCTTTCCTATCTTTATCATCCTCCCAAACAAAATGAAAGCATTCTTTTCTCTCCCTATCACATTCTTCCAATAACACACATCCTATCTTTATCAACCTCCTGAACAAATGTAAGCATTCTATCCTCTTCCTATCACAGTCTCTATCACGTTTCGTTTCTCTTTCTACATGACACTTTTATCGTATTCATTGATCGACCACACCCTTGTTATACTTTGCTTCTTCTGAATCCGTCAATACCCTCCTCTGACAGCATAAATTAGTGAACTGTCTTGTCTTAATTCAAGATAAACATAACACCACACGGTGTGGCGTACAGCATAAACAATGATGCTGTTTCTCTGTCCTAATCGTGTTACAGATTGTTTTGTTAGCAACGTCCTGTGACTAGGCAGTATTGCAATTGTTATTGATAGAGTTTGTACGAGTACATTCTTCTTCGCTTTGCAATGTTTTATTTGTTTTCATAGTTAGAGGTAAGTTAGTTTTATTCAAATGCGAGTTTATCAAGTTCCTGAAAGTTTAATTTTGTTATTTCGGTGCGAACTGGATATTATGTATTCAAAAGAAACTCATTTGGAACGCTGTGAAATTATTTGTAGTTTTATTAAAGTTGGAATGAGTATATTTTCATTCCCTTTGCAAATAAGTTTTGTCTGTTTACATTGCCAGAGTTCAATTTGTTTTATTCAAATGTGAGTTTATCAAGTTCTCGATAGTTCAATTTTGTTATTCCGGTGAGAACTGGATCATTTGTATCTTAAAAGAAACTCATTTGCAACTCTATGATATTATTTGTAGTTTTATTGGAGTTTGAATAAGTATATTTTCATTCCCTTTGCAAATAAGTTTTATCTGTTTACATTGTCAGAGTTCAATGTGTTCTATTCAAATGTGAGTTTATCAAGTTTCTGATACAGTGGTTCAATTTTGCTGTTTCGGTGAGAACTAGATCTTATATATTCAAAAGAAACTCATTTGAAACTCTGTGAAATTATTTGCATATTTGAATATCATCCTGGTTCTCATAATCTGACTGACTGATTCCATAATCAAATTATTAATTATCATGTATATCTTTCTTGTGAGGATGAGTCGAAATAGAAGAGAGAGACACTAGAGAGGAAATAGAGATGAAAGAGAAAGATAATTAGAAAAAAGCTACAAAGTGATGAAAATTTAGAAAAATTCAGTACTGTCGAATGAAAAAGAATGAGACAGAAGACTGTATGCAGAAAATGTTACAGAAAAGGAGAGAGTGAAGAAGACTTTGAGGAAGTTAGCGGCATCAATATTATTTCAGAGTTGCTCAAGCTTCTCAGTTCTGTGGTGAATTTTTATATTGGCGCGGTTGAATTTCTAGAGTCAAAATCACGTTGTAAATTGATATTCTGACAAAAAAAATTGTTTGGAGGTGCACGCTATGGGCAGAAAATTCTGCAACAATGTGAGGGCCGTTCTGTGGTGTGGTTTCAGGTGGCTTATGTTGCAAAAATTGTCATAATTTTTTTGAAAAACACTTCGGCCGTGAATGGGTAAGAAACTCTTGAGGTGCGTACAGATTTTCGCGCCGCGAACATGAGCAATTCACTTTTAATCAGCTGATGCCAAGATTTTCATATCTGTATCTTACCGATTCTGTAAAAATACAGATATAGTCAGCTGATTAAAAGTGAATTGCTCATGTTCGCGGCGCGTATATCTGTACGCACCTTTAGGTATACCATTGGCAGAGATATATGGGGAATTATTTATGTTTTTCCGAATACTTCGTTCCTATTTGAAATAGAAATCCTTCAAAAACAAAAGAGAAATGAGTGATAGGATTATTGAAATATCTTCGTTCAATTGTTCTCCAAATAGTGTGATATGTCAAATTGAAAAACATATAACAAATATTTAGGGATTGCAACAGAATATCAAGACTTCATTTGCGTTAACCAAGTTTAGGTAGACTATAGTTCAAGAATTGTACACATTTAATATCCTATATCAAATAGTGTGATATGTCAAATTGAAAAACATAAACAAATCTTTAGGGATTGCAACAAAATATCAAGACCTCATTTGCGTTAAACAAGTTTAGGTATAGTTCAAGAACTGTACACATTTAATATCCTTCTGATAAATAATTATATTGGCACATTATCCTACGTACTATTCTTTGGTCTAGTCTAGACTAATCGAGTTCACGATTATTTAGTCTAGACCAATCAAGTCTACTGAATCTAGTGCCATGGTCAATTGGCTTACATAATAAATCATTACAGTTTAGAACATCAGACTCTATAGTTCCACTAACATTTCAAGTAATTTATCGACATTTGAATATCAGGATTGTTGTACATTGTGAACGTCCAGAGTTCAATATATCCAGATTGATTATTCAACTACTTTCAGAGATACAGCAAATAAGAAGAGCGGAACACATTTAGAAGAAGACCGGAAGAGAAAACGATGCAGAAGAATCAAGAGAAAACGGAGGAAATAGGAGAAGGAGGAAGAAAGGAAGGAAGAATCAAAATTACATGTGTAACGAGTGGAAAAATAGGAAGAACGCTGTAGGAGAGAAAAAATAAGAAGAAGTTGAAGTAGGGAGCGAAGAAGAAGAAGAAAAATAAGAAAGAGATAACAAAGAATGAGTAGATGACGAAGATTGAGAAGATGCCGAAGAAGACGAAGAAGAAAAAGAAGAAGTTAATAATGGCTGAAGGATTAAAAAGATAGAAGTATTGATGAAGGAAGAAGGATAAAAGGGATGAGAATTGGGAAAGAATGAAATGTGAAGAATAATGAGGGGAAAGTAGGGAGAAGAGCAAGAAGTAGTGTAGAAGAAAGAATTACTAAAATACAGCCCCTGGCCAAACCTCGGTGTCTAGTCGCTGTAAAGAGCCAGCCACACGAAATACTATAAATAATGGAACGATACCACCACCCACTCTCTCTCTTTCTCTCATTCATTTCCTCTGATCCTCTCCTCTATCCATCTCCGTCATTCTATTCGGATATCCTTGCAACTTGGAGATTAACAAACTAACGGCGGAATCTCTGACAACCACATACGTCTTAATACCAGCCTAATAGTACTGGAATTACTGACTAAAAGTAAAGAGTGAGAAAGATACAAGAAAATCCAGAAATGAAACTAAAGAGGGAGAGAGAATATGTGAGAGAGAATGGAAGTGATCATTTTGCAAATATAGCACTGCTCTCCAGCACTTGAAAAAGCTGCACGCAATTAACAAAATCCACGAAAGCTAATTGAAAAATACGAGCTGGGCCTCCCCTGTCTCCCTGCCCCTCCCCCCATGGATAAGCACCAATAAAACAAAAGCACAGCGGTCTGACAGACTCCGTTACAGAGCGGACCGGTCTTGCAGACCGCGGCACAAAGAGCTTGCGCACGATTTTCAAAATCGAAATAACTTGTGTAGTTTTGATTGGGTGACTTGTACCTCCACAATATAAACATAGTTAGCAACGTTTAGGTCGGCCGAAGAGCTGTATAAAACACCATATCATACACGTGTCTGACTTTGGTGACGTCACAAATTGAATGTCTGCCATTAGAGGGAGAGGGAGGCCGATGAACTCATTCGATGATTATTTAAACTCAGCTACGTTTTTTACTGCAACGTTTCTGTGATTTATTATTGATTGGAGTTTATTCAATGTTGCAAATTCATACATACGGTTTACCAGAAAATACGTCTATTATTCCATTACATTATATAATAGGGAATTCCATTCTCTTTTCGGAAATTGATTATTCTTTCTTGGTATGATTTGACATTAAAGTGGGCAATGATCGATAGATATATCCATCACAATATAATATTGAATATTCTGTAATTTTTCATTTTCCATTATTTTCGATTTGTCATTTTTCTCTTGTTTGTTTTCCGCCACCTATTAAAAAACCGTGATGCTTGTTCTTCCTTCTCTCTTTTAACTAAGTTAATACAATATTGTTATTCATTGATTTGTATTTCCCATTTCAAAGCGTGACTTGAGGGAATATGATTTTGTTGTTCCAGCTCAGTTATTGATTTCGTATAATTATGAACAAATTTTCATTAATTTATGAGAAATCTGGAATTTTTCATCGACCAGATCAATTGAATGAACCATTTATTTTCAGATAGAGGTATAATGCTGCATTAATTGTTTATGTACAGTATTAATATTATAAAATTTCTTGTCATCTTTAACTGGCACATTGTACATAATTATAGACTATGTTTGGTTGATATGCCATCTTATTTATCTCTTTTCTGTATAGGGCTATGTACTTGTAATATAAATATAAAGAAAAATAAAAATCTCAGTACCCTTTTTGAAATATTTTATCACTTATTTTTTGTGATAAAATATTTCTAAAAGGGAACTGAGATTTTTATTTTTCTTTATATTTATACATAATTATAATATTTCCGGATAAATTCTGATATTGGAATTTTCGCAAAAATCTAGAAAATCAGACTGTCGGCAATAATGAGAATATTGTGAACACTCTATTCTACATTATTCGAACCAGGAAATGAAATAACGCACTCCACCCACATACAACTACTGTGTGACTGAAAGTTCGTGAACCTCTTCAACATTCCGCACGAATTCTTGCAGGTTGAATGCATCAATACCGTGCATATCTATGCACAAATGACAAAGTTTGTCCTATGAATTATTGCTGCATGCTAGAATTTGAAATCCATGTCTCTCGTCTCGTGGATACTCGCAAACGACGTGAATTTCACGAGAAATCGTGGTCAGCCGTCAATAGAAGAAGTCTCCGTTCCCCAACAAAAATGGTTCAAACTGGTTTTTTGACGAGAGAGAAGAATCCGAAGAACGAGTGAGATAGAGAAAAGTTTGTAACATGATACTCAGTGAGCAAGCAGCCTTCGCTTGCAATGATCGTTCGGTGATCGAGGCAGTGACCTCCCATCCTGACAGAGACCTGGCTCGACGTAGCTGAGCCTCTGTCGAAACGAGTGACTGAGCTTCGTTGAGTAGTCACTGAGTTGGCGTCTTTTGTCGATTTTCAGCTAGTTAACTCTAATCTCGGATCTGTTGTTTTGAACTAAATTTCAGAAGTTTATTTTTGAACTTGCCCATAAGCTCGAGGGCTTCCAGCCTAGGAACGAAGATGCCTTGAAAAGAGGTTATTTGGAGGTTGAAGTGGGCTTTAAGGAACTCGAGGAGATGTTCTTGTAAACAAACCTATAGACTTGAATGCAAAAGACTAAGAAATTGTCAAAAACCACAGATTTATTGATACTTAGAAAGACCGGTTTCGGTTATTACACCATTGTCAATCTCTGATAAACTGAGTTGACAATTTCTTAGTCTTTTTCATTCAATATGAATAATTACCACAATATCAACTTCTCAACTACACAAAAAGTGAAACCTATTGACATTCATTTTCAATCTTATCATTCATTGTAGTATTCACTTATACGTTTTGTTGATGATAGCGATGAATTCAGTTCTCATTATCTTTGAAAAAGCACAAAAATGCAATTCTCACTTATGAAATAATTGTAGTGAACATTGCATAAATTACCTCTTGAGCCTCTTATCTGAAATGTGTCCATCTTCCAAGACTCTACATTTCAAGGATTAATTCCAAAGATACCTGTTCCGGCTGCAAACACTTCCCTAAAACTACCGGTACTAAGTATATTCCGAATTTCCAGAGCAGACATGTTCTAGAAAGGGAAAGAAGTCCTCTTTTCCTTCCTGGGTAATGCCTGATCTGGAAATTCAGCCAATCTTAAACTCCATCCTCTCAATATGCTTTATCCAGTCATGATAATATGTTCTGGACTGACTATATGTATAGTCATTCACGGATAACAGTAATGACCATGTTATCGAAAATACTAGATATCTCCAAATAATTTGATAGGCTACTGAACATCTTTTTGTATCCAGAATAATTGTTAGGATTCGAAAAGAATTATTGATAGGCTATAAAAGCTTGTTCTTGAATCGCTGCATGATAATCGTGGGTAGGTATCCTGTGGAAAAGGCAGCAAGGGGAGGTTCTGGTACAACAAAGGCTAATTCATATTTTCTAGTCATTCGCCGTGTTATCATATACGTTGTTAATGATAAGCTTCAGGCTTTTATGGGCCTGGAAACCCCTTCCGGGCTAGTTCCAACTCTCCTGAGGCAGCCTACAAGGCAAAGCCTATTTTGTTATTCCACTGAAAACCAGTATGTATCATTTTAATTTCATGCCAGTAAGAACTATACTCGAGCATTCATTCTAGAAATTGAACTAGAGTATTATTATAGTCGTACCTGCATACAATAACCATTTGGGAATAATTATTCTAACCGTATCAAATTAACAATATTTTGGATGTGTATCGAGATCTTATCATAGTTGGGGCGTAATATTTTGAAGATGCACCTGTCTCTATGGGAAAATATATTTCATCTTGTATTTTCTTTGTTTTTCATTCTCTCTCCTCCGTTTCTTTCTCCGCCGAAGAAATGATTCGACCTAAATGTCTTCAACCAACTACCATTCAACTTCAGGAGACATGCATCTTATTACGTAATAAGTAACCGTAGAATAATGTAACGTAATTCAACGTTAATTCTAGCTTAGCCAACTATTATCATCTTATGACATCACTAAACGATCACATTTACTTACATTTCATGTCCACTTGTAATAATTTATCTCCTTTTGCAACAAAATTACAACTGAATCGTGAGTAGTTTCCACTGAAAATAATTCCTATTTACGTACATTCAATCTCTCCCCCCTTAAGAATCCTACATTCCTAATCCTTCTTCTTTCTTCTTCATATTATTTCTCTTTATCCTATATTTTCCCTCTAGTTTCTCCCAATCCTTCTCACTCTCCCTTCTATATTCCCTTTACATTCATTCCCACATTGTCTCCTCTTACGTCTCATTTTCTTTTTCTTCTCCCCATAAATATTTCTTTGACATAAATATCCGTCGAGTTTTTGTCACGATCATTTCAAGTAAATCGTATACGTACTGAACGCTCGATTGCATTCTCTGAAGAATCATGGAACAATTCTCATAACCACAGCAATCTTGTTGGATAGAAGGGCACACATACAATTCGAGTGATTTGGATTATTTAAAAATTTCGATCCTAGAATTCTCCGACTCTACTTCATCACTACCACCACTAATCATGTTGATTGTTAGTTTATTGATGTATTTCATAAATTCTGTTGAGTGTTCCTTCTAATGAGAAATGATCAATACCCCTTGCCTAGGCAATGACACAATTTCCAGTATTCAGCTTTAATAAAAAGTGATTAGCACAATATTATCAAAATAGCCTGGTTTGTATTGTTAGGCTCAACTCACACTTACGCGACTCAGGTCGAGAAGAGACTCCACTCTAGTTCGAGAGCATGTGTTTCCAAATGGTGACACTCAGACCAGTCGATTCTAGTCTCCGCGACGTCGCCATTTGAAAGCACATGCTCTCGACTAGAGTCGATCCTCTTCTCGACCTGAGTCACGTAAGTGTGAGTTGAGCCTTAAGGCCTGGACTCGATTTGGATAATTTTATAGTTAATTCAATTTCGCCTGCAAACCTCGTGTGACTTTGGTACTTCAATGCGTATATATTTAGTAATGAATGCTTCCAATACCCATAAGTCACCACCAATCATAAAGCTTAGATTGCATAACCTCATCTCATGGGTAGTGACTTCTTGCCCTCACTATATTATATTAATATTTATATGAATAATTTATAATACAGTATAATAATTTCATTTCATCTACAGTTTCTAATTAATTTTGTGTTTTTTGTGTGTTTCAGGAAGTGGCTAGAAGAGTAGTATGGCGTCATTGCCCAGGGAGAGGTGAGGGCGCGCACGCTTGAGAGGGGGGTGCGGGGAGTCATGTGCTGTGGCGGGGGGTCGGGGGGCTTAATAGGAGGGGGCCTCCTGCTCATCACTGTCACAGCCCTTCTGTCGATAACGCCTGCCCCCGTCCAGGCTGAACAAGGTTAGTCAATTTTTGAAAACTAACAATTTTTTTATCTAATTAAAATAATTAACAGTATTAATTAAGCAGTTGTAAAATCAAAAACATTAACAATTGAATGGAAAAAATTCAAGTATACGTTACTAAGCTTGTATACCTACCACTTTTTAATTGAAAATATGTAAAACAGAAATCGATTCAATGATTGGAAAAAGGGTTCACTGAGAAGTGAGAGGGGATTCATTATCTCTTTCCAATCAATTATTCAGTTCATGTATATATGCTTAAGCATCGATAAGCATAGAGGAAATATAATAGATAGGTTATTCTACGATATAAGTTACCAATGTATGTTGCTACATGTTCAACTATTGAGTTTAAATTAATGACACTCAAAAATTATTGGATTCAATTGAAATTCGGTAATAATAACAGTTCTAACTCGCCTGAATACATAATTTAAGCCAGCAATTGGCCTTCAAGACGTTGTTGGATTGTATTCAATTTTATACTGGTATTACAACATTGATTTCATACAATATTATGAAAGTAGTTTGTTTCTATGTTCTATCATTATTCATTTGTAGGCTATATTCTGCAAATTGAGCTAACTTATTCCATCGAAACTTTCTCCTTTCAATACGATTTGAATGTAGCTTACTTGTAGTAAAGTAAAAAAGTATGCGATATTCTGTAGTTTATTTGAGTGAGTGATAATTTATCCTACATAATAACGTATCATTTCCTATATAAGTTGTGTTTGAGAAAATTATTGAATGTCGCAGAACACAATGTTTCAAGAAACTCAAGTACAGTGGATTCAATTTTGTAGTAAGCATAGGAACTGTACAATGCCAGAAACAGTGATTTTGTTAGATTCTTGCAGATGAGTGATAGTGTTAGCTCTTGTGACTGATAATTCATGGGAATAATTTGAGTAAATAGATATTCTGATGTCATTTCACGAGTTGAAATCACAGTTACTGAATCCCAGTTGATGCACAGTCTTTTAGATCGATTGAGTTTGATATTATCTTCATCAACTTGCATCGACAGACTGAGCAAAGATGAAACCAGTTCCTAAAACCAAATAAGTTCAAAGTCTTTGTGGGACGTTGAAGTGAAGAGGAGTTGTGGGGGGGGGGGTTACTGTCTCACAAGAGCATGATGATGCCGCTTGGACATTTTTTCTTCTTGCATTCATTTTTGAATTATTCATGAGATTTAGTCTCACAGCGCAGCTCTCTAGCTGCAAGCTACAGGCATGTCGCCGTACTCTGCTCTATTTGACTGCACTACTGATGCTGATGTTGCATTATAATCATCCTTAGATGATGATGAGCAAGAGTAGAATGATAATGATGGGGATTAATGAAAAGAAGATGAATCAAGGAGTGAAGGAGTAGAAGTAGACGAAAAAGTTGAAGGGAAGTAGAAAAAGGGAAACATAGAAAGTGCAAATCCTATAATATCAAACGAGCAATTTCTGTTTTTATGTTTGTATTTCACCAGATTTCGAAAACGGCTCTAACGATTCTCACGAAATTCAGTACATGGTACTTTTATAATATAAAAATTCGATTGCACTAGGTCTCATCCCTGGGGAAAATCGCTGAAGGACCTTAAAAGGATAATTATTATTCATCCTTGAAAAACAGTTGATAATAATAATTATTTCGTCCTCTGTTGATGATGGAAGTGTGTGAGCGAGTTCATGTGTGTGGGACTGTGTCAAAATTATGACTCATCTGTTGAACTTTTGTGATCATCCAATCAGATACTTTGTGCCGGTTGCAAAAAAGCCGGGTTATTTTCAATCCTGATTGATTCCAGTAGATCCATCTTTTTGAAATGGTCTTCTCTGTTTTGGTTCACGTAAATTAATGAGGATGAAAATTTAACCGGCTTTTGTGCAACCGGGCCTTTGTGAGGGAAATTTTGGCATTCCTCTGGGAATTAATATCAATTCACTGTGATTAGATAGAACATTTCTGTATGAACTATGAATGTTATTATAATTTCTTCTTTCGTAATATATGTTTTATGCTTTTGTACTCCAGAGCTCGGTCCCCGATATTAATACTTATTAAAGTATCGAGAAAAATAGTTTACTGAGAGTTTATTGAATGACAGAAAAATAACTTCATATTGATAAAAAGCCGAAAAGAAGGAAAAGAATTGTCGACTTCAAAATAAATTTATAATTGACAAAATTAGATAGTATGAGGCAAGAGAGAGTGAGAGTGAGTGTGTGTGTAAGTTAACTGCTGTCATCTAGTGGCAGGATTGTGAACTAGTAATTGTCGACCAATAAGAGAACGAGTAGGCGGAGCTAGGAGGCGTGTCTTACTAGTCCTCACCTCGACTGTGATTGGTTCTTTTTTCTCGTTGATTTCAAATTCCAACTTTCTGATTCTCCACCTCTCCTACACTTCTTGTCTTGCTCACTCCTGAATCTTGTATTACATCATAATTCAAATTGCATTCATATTGTGAAATTCATTGAATAGTGGCAGAACTAACATACTGAACCTACATAATAATTATTATATTTTCAGTTATTATGTATGACTTGTATGTAAGCCGGCATAGCCTATATTCAAATTATGTAGCTATGTTATTTTCATGTGGATAAAGTTGAAAAAGCGAATATTACTCATAATTACTCCAAGTTTAATTGAAGTCTATAGTTTCAATCAGTTACTTGTGGATGAGAATACTGCGTGAGGTACACTGTTCACAGAACTACTAGTATTTAAACTAGTACAGTGAATAGGCTTTGTATCATAGAGATATCATTAGGCTTCCACAGCCTGAAAAATGATTTATTACAAAAAAAAAAACATTTCATGCAGTAAAGTTCCAAGTTAATTTACTAAAATCAGATATTACTAAATGCATGATTGTCTAATGGACACTATATATTCCAAGTTAGTAGTATCTACTGCAAGAGCAGTACATGACAAAATTTCTTTTTGAAAACGCGTGTGTAATGCAGGATTAAGTTAGAGTTCGGTAGTGTGACGAAGAACATGTAATAAGTAAAAGGATTATCACCGATTATATCGGTTAACTCTTCACTATCCTCTTGTTTTTTCTCAATTCCTGTTGAAAATTATCAAGGTCATTAGTAACGTTGTACCCTCTTCTCAATCATTCTTCTCCTACCTTTATGTGTTATCCTTTTTTCCAGCCACTAACATGCTCAACACCTTTCCAAAGGTGATAATCTCCTCACTCAGATACGATCGTCCGCATACAGATAACTCTTTCTTTTTCTCCTTTTTTTATAGTTTTCCTGTCATCTCCTTATACATTCACATCGTCCCCCACTCTGTTAATACTTCCTCCATGATAATAACCTCAAAAATTAAGTTGTTTGTTTTGATGACAACGCTTAGATTATCCTATGTGTTTTGGAAGTCATTATTTTTATAACCAACGTTCTTGTCGTCGATTATGATATTGATAACGATTCTTGAAAGTTTAACATTGTTGATGGCTATCATGCAGCTGTTATTTTGGAAATCAGCAGTCAACAGCCTCCTGGATAAGCGTTTCTATTATAAACTTCTCATTCGTATAATAAATGAATCAATTAATTCCTATAATAATAAATAATATTGAATCATGTGTAAAAATAACTGTCTTTTTATCGAAATCGTTCAATTTTTACATTTTCAAGTCAAGTTATTCATAGTTGATTATGATCTGATGTTAACAAACATGAGCATACTCCAATCCTCAATTCCTCAATCTAACAATTTGATTTCCTCAACTTTTTCCATAATTTTCTAAAACACATTATTTAATTGTCAAATCCAGCTAGAAATACTGAAATTGGAAAATTGATTGATATATACTTCTGTAGTAAAAACTATGATTGAGTATGGATAAAAACGTTCCCCAAATTAATTATTATTTATTTTTTATTAGCATATATTTTTATTCGTTGCTATAATCACAAATCATATGAATATGATCGGGATAGAACAACAGGCATAGTCCAAAACTATTCTGTTCCCAAATTTTGATAAATAATGAAATGTCCGAAAAAATTGGTTATGTTCTTACTGAGGAAATTTAAAGTTCAAAGTTCTGTCCTAGAATATATATTAGCTAGAAATTTCGAATTTAGAATGATTAAAATACCAAATTATAGTCAAATTTTGCACTTAATATCACCGCACTTTGAATAAATTAAGTTATTTCAGAAAATTTTGAAGCCAAAAATATACAAGTAAAGCAACTTGCATGTAAGACGTCTCTGTAGTCTCTTGAAATGCCGAACCGCGTTCATTTGCCCTACCAAGCCAATTCATTCCAGCCTTATTCATTTTTACTCTCTATTCTACTTCGTTTTCTTTTTAGGCTATTTCAACCTTTTCATATTTCTTTTGAAAAGCAAGTAGGCTGGCTGCCTGATGCCTAGTGTCTACCCTACCCCAAGCTGCATGTGCCTGTGTGCTATTTATCCAATTGTCAGCCTGTCATACAGCTCAAATATCATATTATTAGCTATCCGATTTCATTTATGTTTTTGCATTGTTTGCCTATTCTGCTCCTTCCACCCCAGTTTTACTTCATTTTTATATGTTTTTTCGCCTTTACATATATTGGGTTTGTCAGTAGGTTTTCAACTCTGAGCCGACAAACGAGGGCTACCCTTCTTCCCTTTCTCTTTCTTAATTCAAAAGGAAAGTAGACAGTACAAGTTCTTGGTGGAAGGAAACGGGATGACAGTATTGAGAAGAAAATAGTTGATGAAATGGAAAAGGCGAAAAAGAAAAAAATATTAAAGAAGAAAGTAGATTGGATGTGAGAAAGGCGAGTTCTGAAAATCTGGGATGTGAAAATATTGAGAAAAATATTGAAATGAGTGAGAAAAATTGAAACGAATAGAAAAAAATTGGTCTAGGAAAAATGAAATGATAAATTAGAAACACGTAATAGTAATGGTAGAGCGTGAAAGAATATAAATACCTAGGAACAACCATCAATGCAAACAATGACAGTACCCAAGAAATACGAATCAGAGTCGAAAAGGCCAGAGTGTATTTACAAGAATGAAGAAGCTTTTCTGTTGCCGAGATCCAAACCTTGATTTGAAGATAAGAATGATGAGGTGCTATGTGTTATCTGTTTTGTACTACGGCATGGAAGCCTGGACGCTGAAGGAGATTGATGTGAGGAGATTGGAGGCATATTTGAGCTATGGATGTATCGAAGAATACTACGGATTTCATGGGTGGAGAGAGTGACCAATGTAGAAGTGATGAGACGCATACGCAAGGAAAAAGAAGTAATTATGACAATTAAGAGAAGAAAACTGCTATACATGTTATGAGAGGAGAAAAATATCAATTGCTTCAAGTTATTTTGCAGGGGAAAGTCCAAGGAAAGAGATCCGTAGGAAGGAGACGAAACTCATGGCTGAAGAACCTTCGGGATTGGTTTGGATGCAGCAATAATGACCTATTTCGATCTGCGGTCTCAAAAGTGAAAATCGCCTTGATGATTGCCAACCTCCGAAACGGAGACGGCACCTACACAAGAATAATAGTAATGGTAGACAGCATACTCAATGGCATAAATAAAACACACGGTGATTCTGGCATGTAGTCGTCGAAAATGAAAGAGAACATTTTAAAAAGTTTGGTCTTGGAATAGTAAAGTTGACAGTTGAACGATCCCTTAAAAATATGTTTTTTTGACATTGATAATTCTTGATGACTGAGTACGTACTTATTCGTACGTATTCTCGAGTTGAGCCCGAGGTTAAGGTTACTTTTCACAGGCAATCCTACCTTCCCAAAATGCTGTTTGCAATTGTTAGGAATTTGTTAATTATTTTGTTCGCTAAACTTGACGGTATTATTTTGTTTGTCGTTAGGAGGGGGCATTGGGGAGTATGTTGTTTTGGTAAGAACCGAATTCCCGGAATTGAGTAGGACCTCTCACAAAAATGTGGCACAGAAGTTGCTGTGATGTCCACCAGGTAGCGGCACTGCCAGTTATCGGAACATTCCTGGCTATCAAAGGGACTTCACTCCCCTCTTGAATTCTTTTGGAGGACGGAATTTTTACATCAGCATGCATCCTTTACTTGTCTAAAATCAGTGCCGAATACGTACTGGGTACCTCTGAATACAGTAACTTACTTATTCGAATTATTGAAGTTTTGTTCTTTTTTCAGTTTTACACTGTACTTCTTTATTATCCGAACTGTTTTTTACTTTCCTTTCCCTATTACCATAGGTAAGGGTAGTATTGCTTTCCGAAAAAAATTAAGGTACCCCAATTTCTAAATTTCTATACGTTTCAAGGTCTCCTGAGTCCAAAAAAGTGGTTTTTGGGTATTGGTCTGTATGAGTGTGTGTGCGTGTGTGTGTGTGTGTGTGTGTGTGTGTGTTGTGTGTGTGTGTGTTGTGTGTGTGTGTATGAGTGTATGTGCGTCTGTGTACACGATATCTCATCTCCCAATTAACGGAATGACTTGAAATTTGGAACTTAAGGTCCTTTCACTATAAGGATCCGACACAAACAATTTCGATCAAATGTAATTCAATATGGCTGCTAAAATGTTGTCAAAAACAGGGTTTTTCGTGATTTTCTCGGAAACGGCTCCAACGATTCTGATCAAATTCATACCTAAATAGTCATCGATATGCTCTATCAACTGCCACAAGTCCCATATCTGTAAAAATTTCAGGAGCTCCGCCCCATCAATGCAAAGTTTGATTTTAGATTCCCAATCATCGGGCTTCAGATGAAATTCAAACAAAAAATTCCAAATGGAACAGATTGAGCATGAAAATCTCTACAATTAATGTTCAGTAACATTTTCACCTTAAATTTAAAATAAGCTCGAAATTCGAGAAAATGTTATCATTTCACTTGCAAACTGTTGGCAACTGTTGATTCTGTTAAATCATTCACTATGAAGAGATAACATACCTCGTGTGTCTCCAGCGTTATTACCCTGTCACCAGCTAGCTCAAATAATCTTTTAATAGTAGACTTGAGATGCGCGGGAACACTAGCGTCAGGTGATCAATTTTCATAACGGCAAGGAAAGTTGTGTGAGTGCGCCACACCAGATTTTTAAATGTATCACCTAACATTTCATATAATGTATCCAATCATAATGGAAGAAACTGGATTTTCTACATTTCAACTTGAAAATGACCTATGGTCGAAACTAGTCGTTAAAATATTTCAACGTTTTTAATTATAAAGAGTACTACAAGTTTTCATGTTGCTTTTATTAACTAGTGATAAATATACCATCTCGCATGTTATTTATGTAATGGAAGAGATTGGTGATGAACTGAGAGTTGGTATTTAGACATTACAGTGAAATTCAGGGATTTCGGATTTGCCCGATGTGAATGGCGAATCCGGTGACGTAATTCACACCGACAAAATTTAAACATGGCTTCTTGTGGGTTCCGAAGTGAGTACTGGGTCCTCGCCTTTCGCGCTTATATGCAGTCACCACCCGTTTGAAGGAAGTATATGTTGGAGAGAAATGAAAACAGAAATATATTGCCCTTGACCAATAACTGTACTCGCCTACTAGTATAAATTCTGCTGCTCTTGTATTTAGTTTTAGTTTATCAGAGATCAACAATGGTGTAACAACCGAAACCGGTCTTTCTAAGTATCAATATATCTGTAGTTTTTGACAGTTTCTTAGTATTTTTATTTAATAGAAATATATTGTTTGATATAGAAACAAGAGCTGAGAATAATTAAAAACCAAGTGGCATGTATGCAATCATATAGTATGATCATTTATGAAGTCGGTAAATAGAAATAGAATAATGATATCCCAAAATCGTACAATGCAGAGCCTTTGTATGCATACATTACATTTTATCACATCTACAAGTCGATTCCGTCATTGTTAGAGCAAACCGCAAAGGCCTGTCTTTTGCAGAAGACCACTGTATGGTGGAAAGACAAGTGTCAGAGGGGGGGGGCTGCGTTTCGGGGGGAGGGGAAATTAGGGTGACATTGGAGACGCTCTAAGTGCACTATGGGGGGTGCCCAAAGCCCCACAAAGCTCCAAACAACTCAGCCGCCGCCCAGAAACTTAGAGGGTTCCCGTCGTGTGTGTGTGCAATCTGACACCACTCGGCTCTGATTGGCTGGCTGATTTCTTCTGACCACGCCCCCTCTTTTTGTTCTTCTTTTCTTCGAAAAACCATGCTCTAGTTAGGTCTCTTTCCTAACCTTACTTTGGATCACACTTGAACCCTTCCCCCCTGATCCCTACAAACACATACGCACTCACATGGATTCTACTTCTTGCCTCATTGTACTATGCACAGTTTGCCAATTTTCAAGTAGATCCAAGATGGTTGGGGGAAGCAATCCGGCCTCACCCCTTCTCACATGGGTGAAAACAAATTCAAAAAGGGCGTTGAATTACCCCCTCCCACCCCTTTGCCTGTTTCCCCTCCTTATTAGTTGTTGTTGTTTTACAGTACAACTTCCTTGTGGCATAGATCCTGCCTGAGCGCAAAAATGTCCTCCTCTTCGTTCTCAAGGATAAAAGGATTTGTATGGAGGGCGACTGGCTATTCTAATGTAGGAGTTACGCAAAAAATGTACCTTGTGCAAGGCCCTGGCTTTCCTGCCATTCTTAGGTTAGGTTCCTGAAGGAACCTTTTATCTACAAGAACAATAACGGCGTTGTTCTCTCAGTTTTGGTTGATTTTTGTGTCTCACAAAACCTTGCAGACGCCGTATCATATTATTAGCTTCATAATTATCAACCCAAAGCATTAGTCTTCTCTATGTAGGCCTACCTCAAAATATTCTTCATAGTTATATAGCTATGAGTCCACTTCTACTGTTATAACGATTATTATTTTTGTAAAGGTTCGTACAGATATACGCGCCGCAAGCATGAGCAATTCACTTTTAATCAGCTGACTATATCTGTATTTTTACAGAAATGGTAAGATACAGATATAAAAAGCTTGGCATCAGCTGATTAAAAGTGAATTGCTCATCAGCTGACTATATCTGTATTTTTACAGAAATGGTAAGATACAGATATAAAAAGCTTGGCATCAGCTGATTAAAAGTGAATTGCTCATGTTCGCGGCGCGTAAATCGGTACGCACCTTAAGATTGTGTGCTGATGAGTGCTCATCCAGTTTCTTCGGTTTGGTTCATCCAATAATTCTTATGAATTATTTCATTTTCAACGAATGTCAATAAAGCTATTATTATTATTATTATTATTATTACATTTTCAATCATACTCACATTCTGATAATTTCCAACTAGAGCACGACTCAGTTCATTACTATGGAACTAGTTACATATTATTCTTCAAATAACTACTGAATATATTGTTAATACTTCCTCATATGAGTTACAACTTGCTATACAAGGAAAAGATTTGAAGTAATTTCAAATGAATTAGATGATGATTCTAGTGTTCCGTCAGAAGAATGTGTAAGTGGAGCAATGTGATATAGGAATTTTAAAAATAACAGATATCTGACAATTTGATAACACAAATTACGGGAAGACTGCATATTTTCATTCATGGAACCAGCTAAAATGAGTTTTGTTTTCAATGTGATGAGGAAGGGTATGATGCTACCTACACAATGATGGTTAAAATTGAATCAATACAAAAAGAAAACATTTTCAAATATTAAGGTGCGTACAGATTTACGCGCCGCGAACATGAGCAATTCACTTTTAATCAGCTGACTATATCTGTATTTTTACAGAAACAGAAACGGTAAGGTACAGATATAAAAAGCTTGGCATCAGCTGATTAAAAGTGAATTGCTCATGTTCGCGTAAATCTGTACGCACCTTTAGGGAAACACGTTTTTGTTATTGCAAATGAAATAATCACTCTATGATCAGGATCAGGAAAACTCTTCAAGTAGTCAGTCTACCGTGAGAAAAAACTGAACACTGAATTATCCTACTAAAAGAAACCTGATTTAGTCACTAGTCATTGCTGTAATTCAGGAATTTAGTAATGTATTGAGTGTTCGTATATCAACCTACTCTTTAGAAGTCATCCAATTCCTTTATCCATCCATTTATTAAAGTTGAAGAATTCTATTTTCCAGCAGATATATTTCTAACGAAATATTGAATAATCCTGTATTCATGTAGAATCTACATTCCTAATTTTAATTTTATAGTGGACACTTATATGATCAAGATCACGATAACTCTGCAAGAAGTCAGTCTAGAGTCTACCGTGAGAAATTACTGAAAACTGTAAAATTTTACTAAAAGAAACCTGATTTACTAACCTGTAAATGCTGCAATTCAGGAATGTAGTAATGTATTAAGTGTTATTTGTTATGTTAATAAACCCACTCTGTAGAAGTTATTCAAATTCTTTTTCCATCCATGTATAGAAGTTGAAGAATTTATGTTCTCTTCTATTTAAGCTGTGCATCTTACAGAAGTAAGACATCTATACAAATCTACAGAAGTATTTACAGTATTCACAGTAGTCTTACGGAAATATTCGAAAGTATTTTTACTGGTAGAAATATTTCTAACGAAATATCAACTAATCCTGTATAAACGTAGAATCTACGTTTATTAGTGAATTTTTTAGTAGACGTGACCAAGAAATGTTCTAGAAATGACAACGCAATGGAATCCTGCACAAAGCGCCTTATCACAACAGATGGACTGAATAATTTCAATATGAGTCTTTCCAATTAATTACTAAAAAAAAAATTGTTGAGAAGTAATAAGACTTGAAAGAACGAAAAAATGGAAGAAAATCTGGTTTTTCGAAAATGCATCACTTTAGAACATAAATATCTCGAAAAGTATAGGATTTATCTAAAACCTCTATCAGACAAAACTTGTAGGAAATTTATTAAGCTGCATTTTTGTGTAGTTGATTATGTCAATATAATCCATTGTTTCCAAGATATAAGCATGTAAGTAATAAGTGGAAAACGCAACTTTCAAACCTCCATCCCTTCAGCACATGATGTAAGGGTTGGGATTTTTGATATGCTCACCTCCAAACTAGTCTCAACAAAGCTGTAAAGTCGAAAATTGTGTTCCAAACATTCCCTTCAAATTTCATTGTCAACTGATCTATTGCTGCTGAACAGAAAATTTCACTCTCTATCCTAAAATTGCTGCAACAGTCGTAGGGAAATGCGTAAAATAATGAGAATATACATCAAATTGTAGACAATTTGATGCTCTATCAGCTTATAATCAGCACGGATTTTTTTCATCAATCGTTCAAAAATTATAAGGCCGAAAAGATGAAAAACTTGAAGGCAGAAGTGTTTTTCAAAAAATGTCTCACCTTCAAGGGCGGATATCTCAGAAACTATGAGAGATATGGAAAAATGTAGGGAACAAAACTTGTTGATAATTTTGTAAGCTTCAATTTTGCAAAAAACATAAATGTTCATAAGATGCATAGTTTCCGAGATATAATGCGAAAAATGAAAAAATGGTACTTAGAACCACCCCCACCCCTTTAGCACAGGGAGTAGTGGTGAGGACTTTTGATATGTTAATCCTCTAACTATCCTTAAAAGAGCTGTGGAGTTAAAAATTGTGTTCCAAACTTTTCCCTCTATAATCTTTCGTTGACTGGACTATATCCAAGTTCATGAACGTTTTAACTTTTCTTCTAATATATTCCTAATTTGAATTTTAAAGTAGACTCTTTCAAGTATAAAAATATTTTTGTGAGTATGAACGTGAATATAAAAAACCCGAATCATGAAATGTAGTGATCAAGAATTCTTAAGCTTCTTTCCAATGAAAAAGATGGTCGTATAGTCACAGTTTTCTAATAATTGATTCTATAATTTTCATAAAAAATAATCTATAATTTCGTGGCAGTGTTTGTATTTCACTCTAGTCCCACCATCCGATTGGAGCATCAAGTGGTTGAGATATTGCATCTAATTATTATAGGGGAATGTCGAAAAAAATAGGCATGCTGAAACCAGTTGGTGAACAATAATTGGCTGGCAATTTGATTATTATTTGTATGAGTGACGGACATTGGAGATCAGATTGTGTAGAATCAACAACAATCACTGTCAATTTAAAACGAATAAAACTTGTTTAATGAAACGTTGCTGACAGCCTTCCATAGAGAGAGAGAGAGAGAGAGAGAGAGACTGCTGGACCCAACTGCCAATGATATCGCCGTTATGATTGATTGCTAAGCTACGTCTTCCTTATTTGGATTCCGCTTGTTTCTCTTCACCTTCTCGTCCTTCGTCTAATCACCCTCCATATCCTTCTCCTCCTCCTCCTCCTCCTCCTCCTCCTCCTCTTCTTCTTCTACCTCATATTCGTTTCCTCTTCACCAATATTTCTGTTGCCTACAGTTCATTCTCTCACTGCATCCTCGTATTTTTTTGGAACTAATTTCCATCCTCTCCTAATATTCGTTCGTGTTTGTGTATTTCACTCCTATTGCACTTGTTTGTTATTATTAGCTTGCAGTTGATGAATTATTGCTGCAGACAGCATGAAATGGCTATCATCATAACATCATTAGTGGCGAAGTTGTGTGGTGTATATTCTCATTTTATGAGTTGAATTCATTCTTCTCTTCCTTCTTCTTTTCTTCTCCTTCTTCTTCTCCTTCTTCTTTTCTTCTTCTTATTCTTTCCCTTCTTCAGACTTACTTTTTTCTTGTTTTTATATTATTATTCTTGCCTTTTTCTTTCCTCCATTTCACACACTCATTCTTCTTCACTACCATTTAGTTCATATCCTAGAAATATTTCATGTGCTTCCTATCTTTCCTCTTTTTCTTCTTATTTGTTTCATTCAACTTCATGTTTATATTTGTCTTTATTTCATTTTCCATCCTTTTCCTATCACTTGATTCCTGCTACTGCGTTTTCCCCTCTCTTGTTACCGTTTCTCTACCTATTCTCCTCATCTAGTTGATTTTCTCTCTCATTTCCCTCCTTATTCATTCTCTTCATCCCTTTATTCAACCTAGTATCCAACATACTATCTTATGTATCCCTAGAGACCTTCTTTTCACGGCTTTTCTTCTTCTTCTTCCTATTCCTCTTGTTCTTCTTTTTCTTTTTCTCCAAATTCTCCTCCACCTCCACCTCATCCTCTTTCAACACCACCTACTCCTCCTCTTCCACCTACTCCTCCTCCTCGTCTTTCTTCCTATTTGTCCTCTTTTCGTCTTCCTCCTTCATCTCCTTTCTATCTCCTCACCACTTTACACTACTCTACTACTTACTCTCATTCCTGTTCATATTCATCATCATCATCCTCCCAATCATGGTCATCATCTACTATGATTATGAAATTCGTGTTTTCTGTTTACATAGTTGTTAGCGAGGGTGGTGGTGGTTGTGGTGGGGGGTGTACAAGCTAACAATCCTACCTGCAAGTACCATTATAACTTGGTCCACCACTTTAGCTCATCCGGCAAATCTCATTCATCCGACGCCGGTATAGGCTGTCCGTCCGGTGTGTTGATTGGTGGACGCATTAACATTGTTCAAACATGATGGTTCACCTTTGGCTTGGGGGGGGGGTTATTGAAGGGGGGCTCTTTGACTTTGTTTCAGAGGTGGGTTTGGTGGTCCCATACTAATGAGCACCTCAATTATGAATGTGTGTGTGAGTTTGACCGTAGTTACCAACCCCGGCGTGAGAGAGAGAGGGGGCATCAAGAATTAGGCACTCCTACACACATGAAGGATAATGTTAGTGGTAATCACTGAGATCCAACCCCTCTGACCAAACCTTTTTGTGGTAGGATGATTTTCGAATGCCAATGTTTGCGTACTCCTCATAACCAAACTCCCTCTGATGGCGGGAGGGCGAAGCTGAACGAAACTGCGGTGCTAATTCCGAAATTAATTTTCACCGCTCACAAACAACACTAATATTCTGCCAGTGTGTGCGTGTGTCGAGGAATTATTAACCAACAAACTGGGTGGAGAGGAGAGTTTCCTAATTACGAGACGTAGCTTTGGTGGAGGACAGTCGAACGCAAAGTTGTCCAAAAAGTCTCATGTATACATATTTTTTGTGTTTTCCGAGGTTGGTTTTTTCGGATACGGTTTTGTCCACTATTCTATATTCCCTCTCGAGAAATTTGAAACAATGGAATCTTCCAGTATTGAGGAATTGCTACAAAGGGTATTAACAAAAACAAAGAAATTTGAAAATACCAAATATAATGTAGTTTAGATTCATGTTAAAACAAAATCAAACTGAAAGAGCTGTTTTTCAAACTCTCAAGCCTTTAACCCTTCCAACGGGAAAATAAAAAATGTGGCTCTTTCAATACTACCGCAAAATAGAAATTTGAATATTTATATTCAATTTACAAAATTCTAAATATTTTTAATGCTACCACTACTAGATTTACAAGATCTTGTCTTGTAATAGTACTCTAGCATTAATTAACTTACAGATGGAAAGTTTTACAGGATTCAACTCTGAATTTTCGTTAACATTATTAATAATCCATTCCATAAACAAACTTGGGAGATGTCCTCGCTGGCAGAGACATCTAATTTTTTATTCTCCCGTTGGAAGGCTTGAAAATTAGTCTTTAAAATGGATAGATCTTAAATGTTGATTTCGTTGTAAAATTGTTTAATCCATTGTTTTTAGTATATTCAACTTCCTTTTCTCTCACGTTATATACGAGTGCATTCATTATCACTTATGGAAAGAGAGGAAAAATAAGAGGAAGAGAACCAGTAAAGTCCATATATAATGTACGAAGATTGTGCGGTCAAATTTGAGAATGTGATTCAGATGTAGGAGAGATATTGTTCAACAAAGTAAAGCCAAAACGAAGGACAAAACCAAGAAGCCAGAGGCAAGTGTCCAGCAAGACGCCATAAAAGAGCTCTTTTTATCTGATACTAGTTTTGGAACTCATGAGAAGAAGAAAATAGAAGTGAGCAACGAAGAAAAGGATAAGAGATGAAGGCGAAAATGCAGTCGTCTTTTTCTCGAGTGTATAAAATGTAAAATGACACCGCGACTATAAAAGACCACGCTTGATAAAGACATTATCGAATTATCTGCCTGAATTGCTTCAATCTTTTCTGATCAATAGTGGCTGGTTGCCTGATCTGGTCCCGCTTTTCATTTTCAAAAGAGATATAATAAAAGATGATTGGTCTCAGATGGTGAGAGGCTGTATGACAGAGAAACCATCAAGGACAGACACCTTGCTATTTTGTTGGTACACATTTTTGGAGGCTGAAGTTGACTATCACCTTCAGCTTAGTATAATAGCTCACAAAATCGAACACAAGGGAAAATGAGGGGGATTATAGCATATAGTTTAAATTTTAGGCTACTTTAGTTGAAATTGCAGAATCTTATTTTGGATTCTCTAGATCCTAATGGCTGGGGAGAACAAATGAGTCCAATGTAATACTAATTACAAGTGTACTAGGCAAGTCCTATACAGAAAGAAGCATCTCTTCAAATTGGACACCCTATGCTTATAAGAATAAGAATTCTTAGTTTATTATATCATTGCATTCTGTAGTCTTGTATACTTTGGCTTAGCCAATACGTACTCTACTCAGAGAGCGTAGTATATATGTTATGCTACTTATAGGCTCATAGCAAATAGCAGGCAACATAATTGGTTTAAATAATCAAGTTGAATAGATCACTTGGAATGTAGGAATCAATGGAGAAGAATAAGTGAGGATTGAGAATCGTAAGGTAGGAGTGATAAGAAAGGATGCATTGGAAATCAGTACATGGAGCAAAATCTAAAGGATTCAAGTGATGAAAATACAAAAAAAAAACTGAATAAGGATCGAGTCGCATCATGAACAAAACATCTGTATCTTAACTGACCAATCCCACCATTTGGTAGATCCCACAGTTAAGCTTCTGAAATTGGAGTAAAGCTGGTCCAATCTGCAGTAGACGAGGATGGGAAGTAAATCAAGAGCGGAACAGGAAGGGATGAAAATGAAAGAGAACAGAGAGAAAGGAGAACTTCAAACACCACTTCTATTTTGAGCAGGCAAATCAAAGGAGTGTGTGTCTACAAATACAAGACTAACCATCAAAGATTAACTAACTCACTGCTCTGAAAACCCTTTAGAACTGAATTTTGGGGGTTTAGGGAGGGCTGGTTTCCTGCTCTTCTCCTACCGCTTTGTACAATCAGAATTGCCGCAAATCAAATAGAGACAAGAAGGGATAAGAAGAACAAGGTGGATAAAAAGGGTTTTATAGGACCTGGGATCCCAGTGTAGGTAATTGCTTCAGGAATTCTTCCTGTCGGACTTGACAGAGCTCTGTATTGAAGAAGACATTTGTCATTTCCATTTCACTTGATCCTGTTCCTTTCTACTTCACCTCCTTCTTTGTCTGTTTCTCGTAATAAACTTCCAATCACTTACTACAGTCTACAGATGAATGAGCAGAAGAAAGAACACAGGAATGTTGTCTCGAAATATCAAGAATCTATTGAAAAATTACATACATGTTTCAACACCTATGGCGTCATCTTTAAGTGTTAAAACATGTATGTTATTTTCAAATAAATTCGTGATATTTCTAGAGAACATTCCAGTATTTCATTATGAATAAATATCACCACATTTCACCAACAACAGTATATGAAGAAAAGAAGCCGTTTGAAATTTGGCCATTACATGGATACAAACCCATATAATCTGTGATTTCAACACATATTTCTAGCAATCTTATTTCTGCTTGGAGGAATATGTTCCTCTCCCTCAACTATTATTATGATAGTTATTATTCCTTGCATTATATGATTTCTAAATGTATTGCATTCTCAACATGATATATTAGTAATCATTATTCTCATCAATGACAATTCCAGATACAGTCCAAGAATAGTGTATAGATGCTATATATGCTATCCACTATCCATGGAGATACAGTCATTCTTAATATAAATTGATTTCAAATAATTCTGTAATTAAAGAGACTTGGGAAATTGTCAAAAATCCAATTTATTTTCAAATAATTAACATTTCACAGGAGCATGCTTTCGTGTGTGCTCCACAATATTATCAGCTGTAATCTACTGTAACTTACAAGTTACTTACAGTAACTTTTGATGTACAACATCAAAATTCACTCTACAAACTTAATTCTTCTGTTTTGAAGAAATATTCAATGACGTTATTTTTAGGACACTAAATTCACTGACAATGATTCACTGAATTCACTGATTCAAAGAAAACTTTTAATGATTAAACTATGACTCAAAGTAAACTTTCAATGATTAATATTTAACAATTGACTGACAATGATTCACTGAATTCACTGACTCAAAGTAAACTTTTTCACACTGACTCAAAGTGTGAGCAGAATGTATAAGAGCAATGAATATTTTAATTCGTTACACAAAAAATGGTTATTGGTATCAAGAAACCAGCCAAATATAGAAAGAATGGGAGACGATACAATCAATAAGAAATAAATTGTTATCACCAGTAGCCTATCATTAGAGAAACAATAACCGCAGCCTAATATTTTGAGAAAATAAACAACACACTGTAGCTACCAGAACAATAATCGATTAATCAGATTGGTAGGCCACCTCATGGGAGCTACCAGTAGAGCGCTATAAATATAAGATTTTTTAGGGTTCCTATTATGTTTGGGAGTCGGTAATTATTCCAATTGTACTGTCCAAGCCGGAGAATACAACATGCAGTCGATAAATTAGTAGCAGCCGCAGAAGTCGAACTTGAGAAAGAAGTCTGGATCTTGGTTGGTTTGTCGTGGGTTGTGGGCGGTCCTTGTGGCGGGCGGCTCTATACACAATTATTTGTGTGTTTGTACTCATTAAATTATTATTCTGGTGTGTTTTGTTTTCAATTTTTCTTAGTTATTCATACGGGTTATGAATAGCTATTAAGAATATAACTACTGTATCTTATTTATGTAAGGGTTTGGCACTGTATTGTTCTACCCGAACTACCACAAAATGATTGTTAGATGAGTCCACTATCTACTATTGTTGTGCCGTATTCTATTTGTTTTTCTGTTGAATAAAAACATATTCTATTCTATTCTAATCTATTTTATTCCTATCTATTCTATTCTATTCTATTCTATTCTATTCTATTTTATTCTAATCTATTCTATTCTATTCTATTCTATTCTATTCTATTCTATTCTATTCTATTCTATTCTATTCTATTCTATCTATTCTATTCTATTCTATTCTATTCTATTCTATTCCAAATGAGCATACATACACTTTTCAGAACCGTAGACGAATGAAGTTTTCTGCTACCTAATAATTCTTTTATGGTATCATCTCATTATACAGTAGAAAATTACTAGTACCCTTTTATATGAGCACATCTAGTTTCGAGCAACTATGCCATTTTCAAGTGTCAAGTGATAATGATTGATAATGGTGTAACAACCGAAACTGTACTTTCTAACTATCAATAAAATCTGTGGTTTTTGACAATTTCTTAGTCTTTTTATTTAATATGAATAATTAACTCAATATCATTTCCTCAACTACACAAAAAGTGAGTGAAACTAGCTGTGTTCATTTTAAAAAATATAAAAAAGCTGCTATTAATTTCCTATAATAATAAAACATTTTCAAGTAGCCTTATTAATAATATGATTATTAGATTCAGCTATTCATTCTATTCATGCTATAATGATAACTGAATCTTTCTTCTATGATCTCTCTCGTTCCTCTCCTTGTTTCGTTCTTATTCTCTTCCTCCCTCTTCACATTCTATTTTCATCAATTTCCCTCATTATTGATTTCCAATCAACTATTGGATTCATTCTTTCCCCCCCCATACACATCTTCCTCAATTACCTTTCCTACTACCCTTATCTACCTTCTTATAGATTTTATTCTTTGAGCTTACTGGTTCTGTCCTCTTTCTACGTAATCTACTTATTCTATCCATCCTCCTATTTTGTCCGGTCATACGACTTCTCTCATTCCTGCCCTCTTCGCCTTATCGTCTCTCCTTTTTCTTCCAATACTCCATTTCATCACATATTCCAACGTTATTATCTGGTTTGTTTTACTCCATTCTGACGTCTTCATCGACTTCCCGTTCGCTTTTTATCTCATGTCACCAGCTTTTTCCTCATGCTCCATCAACGGTTTTATCTCTTTTTTCCAATGTTCATTTCTCTCATTCTTTTTTTTCCACTCTTCCAATCACTCCTACAACTTCTTCTCCTACTTCTCCTCCTCCTCCCATTCCTCCTCCTCCCATTCCTCCACCTCCTCCTTCCTCACGTGCTCTTCGTGCATCACCAAATTACTGCCCTCTTTTCCAATCCATAAATTCTTTGATTTCTTTCTTCCTTTGCAATAATTATTATTTACTATTTATTTATTCAGGGGCACCACAGCACTATTAATTAAGGTCGGTACTCTAGGCTCAGCACTGTTTCAAACCTCTAATGATTGGTTTTTGACTACCTATTTCTCACTAATGGCATCTCTATCATTCTTCCTCTCTTCTCACTCCTCTGTCGGTTCCAACAGGCTAAATGCTTCAATCAGATAAACGCGCTATTTTAAATATTCATAGTCTAATTATTCAAATGCAGCATACAAACAGAAAGTATAAATCTTTTTTGTTTTGTTCTTGCCTCCTCCCTTTCTCTTCATACTCAGCTTTCAATTGGCAATCACAGTTTCCGTTCGCGTGTTGGGAAACGCAATCTGCGCTATGCGATTGAAAATGGCATTAAATAGGAAATACAGAATTTTGTGGATTCCACTCATTAGAATGTAACGTTTCTATGGTATGGGAGAGGAAGAAGGATAAAAATCGACTGCTTATATGATAATGATTGTTCGATTGAACAATGTATATTATAAAGTCGATTTTTATCCTTCTTTCTCTCCTATACCATAGAGTAACTAATCCATCTCTAAGGGGCATCGTTATTCCATGCCTATATTGAAAACATCAGTATATCCAAGAGCAAGCTGAAAAGTGCCAGATACCCCCATTATTTGGGCACCACTCCTACCAATAACGATTTTGGAATGAGATGTTGTCTATTACATGCGAAAATCGAGGATGATAAAAATATCAATCTTCTTCTCCCAAAAATATCAATTATTTATTAATTTATTTATTCATTTAATTATGGATACAATTACAAATCATATAAATATGATCGGGAAAGAACAACAGGCATGGCTCGAAACTATTCTATTTCAAATTTTGATCATAAATAACATGTCCGAAAAAATAGGTTATGTTCCTACTGTTTCATTTCATTTCATTTATTCATAGACAATAGATACAATGCAGGTAAAAACAACAGGCATTTGCCCAAAACTGCTTTAAAACTTAATTTGGAATACACAGTCTAGAGGTTATGTAAATGATAACTTAATTCACACACTATTTTGAGTCCAAAAAATGAAAGTTCAAGTTCATTTTTTGTCCAAAAATAATATATAAGCTGGAAATTTTGAATTTAGAAGAATTAAGCTAAAAATACAAACTTTTTTTAATCTTCAGCTTTGTACTGTTTCACGTATAATCCAACGTTCGTAAGATTATATTTTTAATAAATAATAAGCATTTGTCTTCTAGTTTTTAATCAACTCCTAGTACTTCATCTTTAGTGATCATGTTATAATCACCTTAAAAATTCAAAATTTTCTTATCATTATTCCTGGACCAAAAATCAAGTGACGAAGCAGTGTGTGTTTCCATAACCTTAACCTTTGGGCAACATCAACATTTTATCAACAATTTTGGAGAGAGATAGTAAAGGCTCAGCCTACTTTTCCCTCCAATGTCATGATTATAGTGTTTTATACAATAAATGAATGAAAAATGTCGAATTACAATACCATAGATATGTTTATGGCCATACTTTTCTTAATTCTTTATTATTCTCAAAGAATAGTATGATCATCCCGACACATATTATTATTATAGTGTGGTATCATAATTAGAACTAAGTTTAGTATTAGCAATTTTGTATCTATAATATAACAATTATGTATATGTTTTGTTAATAAACTCCCCTGGTTGCAATTCATTGGCAATCAGAGAAATTATTATTATTTGAATGAAAAAGACTAAGAAATTGTCAAAAAACCACAGATTTATTGATAATTAGAAAGACCGGTTTCGGTTATTACACCATTGTCAATCTCTGATAAACTAAAACTAAATAAAAGAGCAGCAGAATTTATACTACTAGGCGAGTACTGCTATTGGGCATGAACGCCTGCCATTGGCCTAGCTAGACAGTCTCCTCCCAATCAACGGTGTGACAAAATGGCGGCTTAAGCAACAGAATCGCCATGATAATAAAATTTACTTTCAGTACAAAATAAGAACCAAGAAAACAAGTGTGAAAGATAATAGAACAAATATGTAAATGGAAAAACTATTGACTAATGTATGCTTACAATTTTATGATGAAACTAAATTCTTAGTGTTGTATTGGTTGAAATGAATCTGGTCATTTAAACTATACTGGGAATTTTCCTTAATTACTCTTGTTATTTCTAAAGCCTCTAGAATATTCAAAGATTTACCTTTGTTATTAACATGCAGAAACCCAACAATCTCCTTAACTGTGAACTTGTGATTATTTGTTATCAAATGTTCTGCAAAGTTAGATTCCCCATTTTGTTTTATTCCAATCTCTGATGTGTTCTTTAATTCTACTTTTGAAACTTCTACCAGTCTGACCCACATAACAAGCATTACAATCATCACTTTTAAGTTTGTACACCCCGCTTATTATTATTATTTCATAAATATGATGATTTTGTTTGACCAAGTACAACTATTAAGATAACACTATCTTTCGAGAAGTGAATGTCATGGGAATGAATCTTAGTTATCACATTCAACAGTCACATTGTGGAAATTGACAGGGGAAGTATCAGTTGAAACTGTCAGTCGAGTTAATGTGTTGGGGGATGGTAGTTGCTGTAGTCTAATTAGTGGGTTCAGCTGAGTAATGTTTGTTGTAATGTTGTTTTGAGTTGAGTTTGGAAGTTGGTGGAGTAGTGAGGGGTCTGAGGCTGAGTCTAGGGTGGAACAGTTGCCGGTCTGTTTTTATAGTGAGTGACATGCCTCATTTGTTGGTGACGACCAGCGTTATTTATGTTATTTCTACTTCTTCAGTCTTTGCTTGTTATTTGGGGCGGCCTAATCAGTTTGTCACCATCATATTCTATTTCTTCTACGTCCTCTTTCTTCTTCATTCCTTCATCTCATTCTCTCTTTTTTTCTCTCTGTTACGTCTTGTTATTCTCCCTCTTCATCTCATTTCTACAGTTGTCATTTGTTCCTCTTCTCCTGAATTGGCAAAATTCTACAATTCTATTCCCCCTATTTGTTTTTATCAATTCTTTCTGCACCTTTATCTTCTCCTTCCTTAGTGGCTTCTAGTTCTCAATCAAATTTTAGTTATTCTTTGTCTGTATGGGTGACGAAAATGAATGAACATACTAAGGTTAGTCACCAAACATAATAGAGTGGGAACCACTATATTGGACGCCAATAATGAAATTAGATACTTTATTAAAGTTTTTGTAATTAATGTCTCTATTGAATTTGAAGAAATTTCAAAATTGATGTGCTGCAACACTTCCATAAAAAATAGGTTTAATGATATGAAACAAGAATGTACTAGTATAAGACTAGAGCAGGTTAGTATAAATCTTTTATTGAAAGATACAAATCAAACATTTATTAATAATTGTGAGGATGAAAGTAATTTGCAGCAGGATAGTAGTAGTGTTGAAATAGAAGTAACACTTCCAACACTTCCATTGATTCAAAAACAACACTTCCATATAGGAAGAGTTTCAACAACCACTTCCTCCTCTTCTTCTCATTTTTGTATAAATTTGAAGACAAAATTAAGAAATTTAAGAAGTTTCCGGCAATAGCCTGATTTCTCTTTTCCGACTATTGTATTGTTTGATCTAATGAATGAATAAATAAATTTGTGCCTCTTGATTTTCTCCAAATTCTGTATCTTTCCTTACTTCCCTTTCCTCCTTCTATCTTCTCTTTTGTCCATTTAATCCTTCCTTATCTTATATTTCTCTTGCTTCTCAATTTTGTTACTTCTATTTTGGTTTTCTATTCTATTTTCTTCTCCTTCTAAACAGCATTCTCAGTTTTCTATAGATTTAATGAAACATACTTTGATTCTCATACATTAAATATTGCTCGTTTTCAAGATATGGTTCCTAGTATCCTCACCCCACTCAAGTATGTATTTAGTGATTTCCACTCCTGTGGATATTATTAGTGAATGGCAAATGTACACGATCTCTTCGCTATATGCCCAAAAATTGAATTCCCTTCTCAAGAATAGACCACGTCTTAAGAAGTCTTTCCAGACATCCCTTTGCCAATTATGAGTAACTGCTTAGATTGTTTCTTATTTCAGCCTGAAAATCTTAATTATTGGCCTATAACAGCAGTAGACGTCCGAAAATTGAATAAGAGATGTGTGAACTATGATTAGAATGGGCGTTGCATTTCTGACATGTTATCATTACATCAGTGGTGTGAAATTTATTCATTATTTCCATTCAGCTGCCATGATGAGATTTCAATAAAACAACACAAGAATAATGATTGGGGAGGCACCTTTCCCCTAATCATTCTTCCTCTTCTCCGTCTTCTTTAATCTTCTCTCTCTATCCCTCCTTCTGTCATTCCACTTATTCTTAGTCTAGCTCTTACTCTCCCACTTCTTTCACAATTAGATCTCAATAACACAATACTACTTTGAACAATAGCTGAGAAAAGCCTCTTTATGAATTTGTTAGCACATTAGACATGCTAATAGATACTCCGTAATTACTTTCTTGAGGAAACAAACAAACATGACCTGAAATTGAAAAAGATCGAAATTATGCAAAAATATTAATTAACTAGAAGAGCTTCCGAAAATGTGAGGTCTGATGTTATCATAATCTTCCGGTTCTAAAGCCGACGGTTGTTTGAACTTTAGTATTAATTCTGAAAATAAGTCAGTCCTGTAATCTGTACGAAATTAGGTTTCTCTATATGAGATTCTTCCAGATGAATGCTGAGGTTGGATCTTAGGTGATTGACCAGATCATAGCAATTATCATTTATTACTTTACATGTTATATGATAATCAATTAGCTTTGAGAATTCTACTGGAATTGAAGCAACCTCATAAAGGACATGACAAATTCAACTTCATATACCTCCTCCATTCATTACCACTATATGTTCCTTATAACCTCTAACATGCCCTTCTCCGGATGTGCTTGAATAAATATCACATTAGCTCAGTCTGATAGCCAGAAGGAAGTATCATTCATTTTAATGACGGGGTGATGTCGCTGTGATGGAAGACATTTGCTGATGCATGGTGTCAAAAAAGGAACATGTAGATAAAGAAGGAAACGATTATAGAAATTGTAGTAAGAAGAATAAGATGCTGAGGAACAAATCAGTGGATAAAAGAGGATAACAAGTGACTGATTTGGAAAAGTGTCATTAGTTGATGTAGAATAAGAACATGCACAAGTTTAGAGAATATTGTTACTTGAATGGATTGAATAGAGTATCCAATGTATAAAAAGTTGGAGAAGTAAAATCAAGACAGATGAAGGAGTGAGTAAGGGGATGAAAAGGAGATCAAATGATGATACTCATCAAGGTAGGAAAATTGAAACATATATTTGTTGAAGGCTAGGTCAAATTACATTCGAATGCCAAACTGTCTTTGAAGAAACGTTGGAGAAGAGAATAGGAAGTAGAAGCAAGTAGAATAGGAATAGGAAAACGGGAGAATAATTCAGAGAAGGAGATGAAAAAAATGGGAAATGGTGAAATGAAAAAGGCAAAATGTAATAAGAAATTGAGGAAGAAAATCAAGAACATCAGGATCGTTTAAATATCACATACAGTATTTTACATAAATACATTCACATATTTTACATAAATATCACAAACAGTATTTTACATAAATGGCGGACGGAGGAAGGATATTATCACAGACAACAGTTTGTCTGTCTCGGTTTGATATCATAAAGAAGTTGAAGAAAATAATAGAAGGGAATTGATTGTAATGGGATGGGAAATCGATACATAAGAAGAAAAAAATATTTGTTGAGGGAATAAAAACGATCAATATGTTAGAGAAGGACGTTAGATGAGAAATGTTTAGGGATTAGAAAGAGTACAACAAAGAGCAATCGTGAGCAAGGAAAGGAAAATCTGTGACCATATGGATAGTGAAAAGTAGTGGGAAGCAGTCTCCAGTAATGTCCGTTCTCCTCAATGAAGCTCAGAGTGAAAGACGGGGAACGTTGGTTCGAAAATGAAAAAAAAAGAATGAGAAAGAGAAGAGTCATGTGTCAGGAACAGGTGGAATGAAGAGAAAGAGGAGTAGTACTCGGTGAGAATGAAAGGCCACAAAGGAAGGAAGAAGTCTGCAAAAGAATTGATAGCAGCCGACTGGCAAACTCAACTGGAATGGTGAAATTATAGGTTATCAGTTCCTGTTAATAACATGGGCTCTTTCCAGTCTCCAAGTTTCGTTGCTAACAATCAGTGTCTAGCCAATTGTAAGTGAAGAGAATAGAACGAGAGGAAACGAGCAGAATGATGAGAGGGAGGGAGAAAAAATATTCTCACCCAATATTTCGTCTCCTGAAGTACTTCTGAAGTACCTACTTGAAATAAGATGCACATATGGTGTACCTTCTGTCATATTTTCTTATTGGATAACTTCTTACTTCATCATTTTCTTTACGTGTATCTTTTGTCTCTGCTTCCTTGTTCATGCTTTGTTGACGAGAAGCTCCTCCTAGACCATTTGGCAATTATAGAGTCCTGTCACTCTTTTAGAAAGAAGAAGGGGGTGGAGAAGGATGGAAGAGGATTAGGGACAGACAAAAGAGTGCAGTAGAATCAGACAATGAAATTTGAAAAAGGTATCAAGTGAAGTATAGTCTTGCTGGAAATGAGGTCGTTTCCCAAACTATACACAACAAAGGAGATCGTTCTTGAAACATAATAATTATTCTACAATTAGCAGTAGTGCTGGACGCGAGTCTTTAATTTTCGACTGGTGCAACAGTGCATGAATAATTCAACGTATTCCTCTGCCTAGAGTGGTTAGTTGATCTATTTCGTGCAGCTTTTTTAAAACTACGAAAACGTGACTGAAATGACAAGATTACATGACTACTCCATGTTTTTAGAATAATTTTCAAATAAAATTGGAGAGTCAATATGTGATCATGTTCCATTCATATTTTACACATTAATTAAGTAACCAATAATCAAATATTAATGAAGCCAATAACATCAATAACAATCATCATACTTCAAATCAATTTATTGTCTCCCGGCTACGAAAATAGTTGTTAGCATTTTTGATAATTTTTTTTTGACCAGATTCATTTCAACCAATACAACACTATGAATTTAGTTTTATCATAAAATTGTAAGCATACATTAGTCAATAGTTTTTCCATTTACATATTTGTTTTATTATCTTTCACACTTGTTTTCTTGATTCTTATTTTGTACTGATAGTAAATTTTGTTATCATGGCGATTCTCCATGAGGTGAATAGTAGGCTACCTCCTACTAGTATAAATTCTGCTGCTCTTGTATTTAGTTTTAGTTTATCAGAGATTGACAATGGTGTAATAACCGAAACCGGTCTTTCTAAGTATCAATAAATCTGTGGTTTTTTGACAATTTCTTAGTCTTTTTCATTCAATCGTTGATAATATTGAATACTTGAATATTTTAGTTTGTAAATTTAGAATATGTAAATTATTTGTTAAAAATAATTTATTTAAGATGATATTCATGGTAGACTCTAAGTTGGTAATTTAGTTTTTGATAAGTAGTCTTTGAGGATTTAGATTTTTAATAAGTTGATAATTTAATTTTTAAATTATATTGATTGTTTTCTTCCGTTCTAGGTGAGTGATTCAACCCTTTTGGAGCCAACTAGCCTAAAACTCGTGATCAGTGAGTGAATTAAAAGTATATTCTTCTTTAAATTGAACTATTACCGGTGTAATAATTGTGACAATTTCTAAGGATTATGAATCATACTCGAACTGACACCAAGCGATCGATATACCCTAATCACATTAAAATTTCAACAAACGGTACACGAAAGAAATGAATTGTTATTTGGATGACGTGAATGAGAAATTCCTGAATTCAATTTAACGGTATAACAATAGCACAGAAATACATTAAGAGCTCACAGGGGTTATTTAACTACCGTAAGAAATAAAATAATGTAATCGAAAATCAGATAAAAGTGGAATTTCAAGTCACAGCTGCCGTTCTGGAATTGGATGGGACAGTTGGTCAGTCACAGTATTGTATGCAGAATTTTGTATTGTTGTACTGTATTTTGACAGCATTATATAGGATCAGTAGCAGCTGTTATCAATTGACAGCAGACATTTAACTGCGACAAATTGTATACGAGTGAGAGGATTTATTGTTGTTTTGAAGTAATTTTATAGAATCAACTTAATCAGAATTAAGATTCTCAAGCCAGATGTGGCTTCTTGCTTTTGCATGCATTGCTTTTTCCTATGTCTATTACAACGATATCCTTTGAAGTTTGGGTAAAGCGTCTATCAAGAGGGAATTTTCCAGAATCACACTCCATTCCTAGGAATATATTCCTATCCAACATAATCATTTTTTTTCTTTTCTTGGAGTAAATTTTTCACAAAGAAGTTAATCTGCATTGATGGAGCTCAACCTTTCGATATTGAACTTTTGTTTAGTGCAAATTAACAATAGGCTAGTAATGTATAATATTGTAATATTTTAGTTGTAAACTACAACATAAATTACATTTCGCCAATACTCTTTTACTTTTGTAGGGAAAATTGATTCTATATAACATTTGTTAATCTAAATCCAAGATGATGTTTATTATGGTATAATAATAAATATCGGGGCACCAAGCTTCGCTCGTTATTCATTTATTGATAAACATAACTCAATTCTTTAAAATGTTTGAGGAAGGACTAACAGACATAGCCCAAAACTGTTCCTTTCCCGAATTTTGATTTATACACTTTAAATATTCCAAAAAGTAGGTTATGTTCCATACACTTCAATTCAGGTCAAATTTCCAGTCCAAACATTTGTAATAGAAAATTTCTAATTTAGATTGTTTACAAACCAAACTGAATAAAAAAATAACACTCACTAAACACTTGAAACTGTAAAATAATTATTAAATTTGAAAATTATAATACACTCTTATTTAGAACGATATACCATGTCATGTCAACAAATCAGATTATTTTGATCAAGGCTATTAAAATTTCTAGATCATATTTCTCGTGAGATACGGTAAGCTGATTGATTAAACAGCTGATCTCCCACACAGGCACACGCATCTTCTGTTATCGACAGACGACGAAATAATTATCATCTGTTTATCCATGAATGAATAATTATTATCATTTCATGTCCTTCAGCGAGTTTTCCTAGGGATTAGACCTAGTGTAATTGAATTTTTATATCATAAACCCACTATGTTCCAAACTTCTTGAAAATCGTTAGAGCCGTTTTCAAGATCCGTTGAGCATAAATTGCCATCAATAAACATAAATAAACAAATATAAAAATGTACCTATAAATATATACAGAAATTGCTCGCTTAATATAATAGGATACCATTATAATGATTATGGTATCTATGATCAATAATTCTTTTTACGGTTGAATATATTCCACTGTACGTTATACAAGAAACTTGAAGAATAAATCATTCTTCTTCATTCGACGATTTTTCTTCATCTCAGACTGTGTATAGATTAAACTCTAGTAAATTATATAATACAAACAATGTGATTCTTGAAAAACTGCTTGCAACTCTAATCAACATGTATGATTTTAAAAATAACTTTCTTTTGAGTGAATTTAGAGTGAAAAATTCATCGTATTATATTCAGCTATTAGTTTATTTTGCAATAGTTATTGAAATTCAAATTACTTTTGCATATCGAAATGAGACCAGTGTTAACCAAATTGCCTCTTAGTAATATTGCAATGTGGTTTGATTCTTACACGTTGATAGTGTGCCTATGTAGCCTGTTCGTGTATTATGAACAAATTTCATCTGCAATTTTAGTGCACTCCGTGTAATTCACGTTTCTTGCTGGCATGATCAGTGTTTAATAGATCACGAACACCACGAATAATTTAAACTCGAGTCGCGATTTCAAGCGTAATAAAAATTTGCATTCTGAGTTAACCTACTTATGCTAATGTGTCCAATAATGATCTCACGCTGTGTTGTTTAATCTGTTACTAAATGCTTTCCATGTTTCTCAATGAGCCACAGTTGGTATTAGAAAGTGATACTTCTGGAATTGATGCTAAAACCTTTCCCATAATACAACAGTTTCAACAAATTATAATTCTACAAGAGGCCTATTCTACTTTATCAAAGAAAGTTCTTATCAAATCATTATGATTCTACAAGAGGCCCAATAGACTCTATGGAAGAAAGTTCAAAAATAGAACTTATGAGCACAATTTAGTCCGTCAGGTTTCAAACTTTCAATTAGTGTCTTTTGCATAGAAACTATCCATTGTTTGAAACAGAGGTATGTTTCTCTATGAACCTACAATTTTAAAGTAATTTTTTACATTTAAAGTAGTGAAGTAGTTACTTTTTAAAGTAACGCTACTCTTCTCGTATGAAATTGAGAATGATATTACCATACCATGGATAAAACCATAAACTAAAGTTTAACCTACTAACTCTTTACTTAGGATAGTCGTTTCTAGATACTGTAGAAAGCGTGTTCTTCAGAAGTTTAATCACTGAAAATGTGAACTTTTTATACCTATTTTCTGTGTTATTCCTGAATTATTTTGACGTGTTACTCTACATTAAAAGTATGATGCATATAGTCTGATTCGAATATTATCCTAAATATTAAGCGAGCAATCTCTGTATATATTTTTATATTTTGTTATTTATATTTTTTTATATTTGGTTAGTTATATTTATGGTTATTTATGTCCAACGGATCTCGAAAACAACTCTAACGATTTTCACGAAATTTGGAAGATAGCAGGTTTATGATATAAAAATTCGATTGCACTAGGTTTCATCCTTGGCAAAACTCGCTGAACGAATTTAAAAGGATAATTCATCCTTGGCTGAAACATCTGAGACTTCCGTTGTCTGTAGATAGTAAAAAAGTGAGTGAGCGAGTGAGTCTGTGGAATATCAAAATATCGCATCCCCGAAATTCATAAGCTGACGTATAGCCAGCTGTAAATATAAACACAATCATTTTAGAGAATTGTGTTCTGTTTATCAATAAATGAAAATAACGAGCGAAGCTGGGTGCTCCGATATTGAACATTAATGAATACTATAATTTATTTGCTGCTTGAATAATTAAGTAATTTAAATTCGCAGAGCCACCTGTTCTGATTTTCGAATATTGATTGTTTTTTTACAGTGCTCAACTGATTATGTCAGAAAATATTTTTTCAACTTATTCCCAATTTCAATTGAGAAAATCAAATTTGATAGGTAACACCCAGCCTGTTGTGTTGGTCAAACTGTGTGATTCTTCTAAAAATTCCATTCAAAATTTCAATATATGATTTTAATTCACTGATGGAATCAATCGAAATATTACAATATATTAGGCCTACCTCTGATAAAAAAATTTAAAATTACATGTTTAATGAAGAAATATTACATTTGATAGGTAACAACCCAGCCTGTTGTGTTGGTCAAATGTATGATCCTTTCAAAAATGTCATTGAGAATTATTAAAATATATGATTCAATTCACTGATGGAATCAATCGAAATACTACAGTACCGTACTTATGATAATAAAAAACAATTTTTACCGATTTCAAAAGAGCATGTTGCCAACTGCATCTCCCTTGTCAACTGCTTTGCATACCATAGTATTGAGCCAGCTAATGAGCTGTGCAACATGTCCCGGGGACTTGTGGTAATGGAAATGGTCCATAAGGGAAGTGCAGCTTACCTCAGAAAAGAAGTGTTCTTCATCTCCCCCAACCAGTCACCACTGGAATCCGAAAGGAAAAAACCGTCGTTCTTTGAAGGTAGAATACTGTACTCTAGTAATAATGAATCCCCCAAAGAGAATGAATAATACTCGTCAGATTTCTTTCATTTTTCTGAATAAAACAACAAAGCCGAAAAGACTGGCTGTGCAGGTTAATTGGATGTGCGATAAAAGAAATGAGGAAGACGTAGGAGAAAAAGAATTTGAGATAGAAGAAGAAGAAGAAAAAGAAGAAGAAGAAGAAGAAGAAGAAGAAAAGAAGAAGAAGAAGAAGAAGAAAAGAAGAAGAAGAAGAAGAAGAAGAAGAAGAAGAAGAAGAAGAAGAAAAGGAAGAAGTAGAAGTAGACGAAGAAGAAGAAGTAGAAGTAGGCGAAGAAGAACAAGAGGAAGAAGAAGAAATAGAAGTAGATGAAGAAGTGGTGAGAGAAGATCTTTAAGGATAGGTTAAAAGTACTGTATGTTGAGGATAGAGATGAATAAGCGGATGAAGAGAATGATTGTAAGAGGGAGAGAGAAATGAATAGAAAAGAGAGAGAAAATGAACTGGATAAGAATTAATAAACAGAAGAGGGAGAGGAATTCAATTAGATGAGTAGAATAGGAAGAGAAATGGTAACAAGAAAGGGGTAAAACGCAGTACATGACATCAGGTAATTGGAAAAGGATGGAAAATGAAATGAAGTTGAAGATAAATGAAATGAAGATAAACAGGAAGTTGAATGAAACAAGTAAGAAAAGAGGAAGGATAGGAAGCACATGAAATATTTCTAGGATATAAACTAAATGGAAGTGAAGAAGAATGCGTGTAAAAGTAAGAAATGAGAAAAAGAAAAAGAGGAGGACAAGAATGATAATATAAAAACAAGAAAACAGTAAGTCTGAAGAAACGTTGAAGAAAGAGTGGCTTCAAGCGAGTTGAATTATTATTTCAGTCAGTGGAAACAATTCATGCGCGCATTCAAAGGGGAAAAATACCTCTCCATAGTGGTGAGCAAACTCAGAGATTTACCTGACTGCAAATGAAGAAGAAGAACAAAATAAATCGCGTTGTGAGGTTCTAATGAGCGGATTTTCCCGAAAAAGAATGAAATGGAGATGGTGGAGAAGAAAAGCTGCTTGGCGGCCAGGGATGTATAACGGTTGAAAGGTTTTCCAACTTTTAGAAAAATTTTCAAAGAAAATCTCTGGAGTTGAAGGATACCGGTTGCCTTTTCTTTATTCTTGTAATCCTCTATATTTATTCCCTTCCTTCTCATTTCTCTTTCCGATCGTTTATTGTACATCCTATTTTATTTTTTCTCCCTTGCCGGTTTCTTCTCCTTGATTCATTTTTTTGCATCTATGTCTATTTTCTATGTCAAACTAGTTGAATTATGACGAAAAATATACAGTTGGTTTCAGAATGCTGGTTAGGTTTGAATGGATATATTCTACCAATTATCAGCTTTGGATTGTGATATATTATCATCAGAATTTTAATTAATAGAAAACTAGTAATTGCCAAAAGGAGTAGAAGGATGAAGTCACTGAGAAGATGAAGAATGGGACGAGAAGAAATATGAAGGGAAAATTCAATGACAAGGTAAAACATAATCTGAAAAAAGGTGTTAGAGAGAATTTATCAGGGATAATCGTGAGTATGGAGAAAGGAAGGAATAAAGGATGTAAGTTAAGACAAGTTGAAAAGGTAGACGAATAAAGAAGTAAAATGCATGCAAATGCAAAATAGTTGAAAGGTAGACGAATAAAGAAGGAAAATGCATGAAAATGCAAGAGAGTAATATTCTTGACGAGCTTAGGAAAGTAAAATATAAGAATAGTAAATGAATGAAGAGAAATGGTTCACAAGAGGGAAAATGAAGCAAAAGAGGTTTAGGAAGAAACCAGAGGGAGGATATAAGCAGTTATAAACGGATTTCTCAATGTGAGGAAATCTTTACCGTAACAAGAATTTGTCAAGTTGCGATGTGACGTTGCTATATAAGCTATGTGTCTAGGACCAGAGGAAAACTTACTCGTTTATTCATTTACATCAACCAATGCACAAATCAAATACATGATTAGAAAAGGACCAACAGGTCTAGCCCAAAACTGTTCTCTTTCCGAATTTTGATAGTCAGCTGGGCAACGAAGTGGTTGCTCTCATGCCTAATACCTATCCTAGAAAATGGATTATTCGATATTCGATTCTTGTTTCCAATATTCAAATTTTCATTTCGTTATTAATAAAGATGCGTGCTTTTATTTCATACAAAAGAGTTTTCATATTTATTTCACTTCATGTAAGTTATAACAAATTCTATGCTAGGAGGTAATAAAACCCGGGTATGCAAAACAGAAATCGAAAATCCAAATTTAATATTGACAATATATACGAGTATGAAACATAGATGATATTGAAAATAGTATACAAAGCAGCATGGAAGATGATTTAATAGCAGAGAAGGAAGGAAGAAGAAAAGCGGAGATGAGGAGGAAGAAAATGGAGGAAGATAATGGTGAGATGTAATCAATGAATTACTAGTAGAAGGTATAGAATAACATGTAGAAGAGCTACTAACACTACGTACATCTCTATCCTTAGAAAAAAGAGCAAAAGATACTCAATCCAAAACTTCAATTCAATGTCCAAATTACCCGCGGCTTGAAAAAAAGCTGATTGTTTCCACCTGTGTGCGTGCCGCGCGCGCGCGCGCGTCTGTGTGTGTGAACGCCCACATGCAACTGCATGTAAGACAAAATAGAAGCGGTAGCTGGACGGACGGTCGGCCCCCTACACACGCATGATTTGTTACATGACATTTTTTGTTTTTGTTCTGTACATAGGAAGCCATGAGTGAGAAAGAGACAGAGGCTGATTTAAAAGCATGATGTGCTGTGTGAATAAGTAGTGCTTTTATTTCTTTATTTTGTGGGTAAGGACTCGTAGTGGGTAATTTGAAAGAAGGACCACGAAATTTCCAGCGTGCCGTGGATGGCGGCCTCTTTCGGTGGCTGTTTGCCTCGGGCCGTTCTTTTCTGCTTCTTCTTCTTTTTCTTTCTCTTACTATTTTCCTTCTCCTTTTGTTTCCTAGTTGCGTGATTATTTTGTGTAGTGAATGTAATTGTTGTAGGAGAAAGGAAGATGCACGAGGAAAGAAACATGGGTGAGTGTTGGAGAAAGATGAGACAAGATTGATCTCAAGAAGATGTTTAATCAGTTGGCGAAAAAAAAGTAAAGAAGAATATAATGTCGTAAACAATGCAGAAGGAAACAGAAAGGGTGGAGAAAAACATGTACTTGTATGTAAGAGAGGCAATACACGAGAAGGAGAGAAAAACATCTATCTACTTGTGTGTAAGGGAGCAAATATATACGCAAGGAAGAAATGGATTCAAAAAATAAGGTACAACAGAAACAGGAAGAGATCATAGTACTGATGTAGAATGGATAAATGTTTGGAGAAATGGCATCCAACAATAAGAGAAGAGGAAAATAGGAGAATTGGAGAAGTAATAAAATTATGTAGGGAGGATATCAACCTCAGCTTCATTACGGATGAAGAAATTGAGAAACTGCAATAATAATTTTAATTTCAATAATCAACTTCATTTTATATTTTGCAAATTTACTCAATTTCAAGTAATAATTCACAAAAAATCTCAATTCCAATGAATACTTTACAGATTAACTTCATTCCATCGGAAATTTGAGATAAACCTATAACTAGTAGTTCTGTGAACAGTAGACCCCGCGCTCAGTAAATTACATTGACCTGTTATGTTTTCTCAAAAAATATTAAATAATTTATCAATTTAAAATGTCTAGGAAAAATCCTAAATAAATATAGAGCTTTATGTCCTATCGTACCGTGACGTGTCGTCCCGGAATGTGAGTGCGAGCGCTGTTATCAAGTCTGGCTGCAACTGTCTACAACGTTGATGGAAAGATACATTTTCAAGATGTTCAATGTTTTTGAACGGGTAGTATTATAGTCCACTAGACAGCTGATTTATGATGAATAATTCTATAGTCTGATTTTTACGGTAATATTAGCGTATGAAGGAGGCTCCTTTTTCCTTTTATATTATCCTTGAAATGCAAAATTTCCAAAATTTTGGAACGTCGACGCGCAATTAAAAAAGGAACATACCTGTCAAATTTCATGAAAATCTATTACCGCGTTCCGCCGTAAATGCGCAACATAAAAACATATAAACATTTAAACATTAAGAGAAATGCCAAACTGTCGACCTGAATGTTAGACCTCACTTCGCTTGGTCAATAATTGTGCTGGAATTCCGGTTTCTATTGGATACTGTAGTTCTTTCATGACATCCTCTTATTCCGCATTACTTTTTAAGAACCTCTCAATGGAAAACCAACTTGGAAACATTTTGTAGAGTAATTTTTGGCAGTCGACTCAAATGAAGAACGTTTTTGCTCGTAGAACCACTTTACTCATGAATAAAATACTTTTGATCTTGAATAAGACTACATTTATTATTCTGCCAAGACGGAGAAAGCAATATGGCCGAATGCAGAGATCTTCATTTATTGACGGTGATGGTGGTGATGGGCTCTTCATTTGCATTTGCTGCCAATTTCAAAGTCATTGAGAAACTATGAGTGGTCTTACGTTCCCTCCTTCTTCTGCTTCACATCTCTATCCTTCCTCATAGTTTCTCCCTTTTCCCTTCATTCAACTAGGAACTACCTCTGTCTCTCTCATTCTTCTAATTTCCACTTCTTCTCTTCAAGGCGGTTCATCTACTACACACATTTTCAAAAAATGCTTTCTGGATTATCTTCCACCTAAACATTTTTTCGCACTTCTAATACTCGATACCTGCTATTTCAGTTACTTAGCCTAATGTTTCTGGTTATCTTGTCTGTATTGTCAATATAGTTGTCTATATTGATTTTATGTATTGTGACGTAAATGATTCAATTATGTATTGTAATCTTACAAAATACTTTGTGACTTTGCCTTATCTTCGCCTTGTATCTTCATGCTGAATAAATTGATTGATTGATTGGTTATTTCCCCCCCCCTCCCACATCTTGAACCTGTATTCTTCTTCAGACACCTCCACAATTTCTCCCTCTCTTCTCCAACCTCTTTCCTTTCTCTTCATCCTCTTTGTTCTTACATTCATCTTTCCTTTTTTCTTTCAGTATGATGCTTCTGCTTCTTTTTACATGTAGTTTCTCGACGGCTCTCTTTCTCTCAATCGGATTCTTGTATTTTCTTCACCTCACACATATTATGACTACATCTCTTTTACTACTATTTATGTTCTACGTATTTCAATTAGAGTATCGCACATCTACATGTTTCTCCTCATCCTCTACCAACTCGGTTTCTCTTCCTTCTAAGTATCAACTTCCTGCTTTTATTTCTACCCCTTCACCACCCTGTCCACCTGTATATCCTATCCCTTCTTGTTCATATTATTCCTCTACCCAGCTATCCCTATTCTACCCAGACTGATGCCAATTTGCCAGTGAAATATTCAGTCAGTCAGTTGTAGAGCTATAGTAGTCGAATAATAATATTGAATTTGTGAATATTCACTAGAAGAGCACGTTCCATTCTAACTAAACCTAACCAGTGAAGGAGTGAGTGAGAGAGTGGGCGAGTAAGTGAGTGAGTGAGTGAGTAGTGGGTAGGCCGTTCCAGATCCGCATATCTGTCTTACCTTCCCTCTCCTTCCTGCAAACCCCTCTCTTCCCTCCTCTCATAGCAAACCCTCTAATGCCAAAACCGCGCTTGGTGCAAAATGTTAATGAAATTTCACTTGCAAAGACGTTTATCTTGAAAGGGAGACTCACCCAGGCCTACCCTCCACATCTACTTGTACTCTGCGGTCTATCAACGTGAGCCTTTTCCCTTTGCTCTTCTTCTTCTTCTTCTTCTTCTTCTTCTTCTTCTTCTTCTTCTTCTTCTTCTTCCGCCTCTTCCTCCAATTCCTCTACTATTACTTTCTCCTCCACCACCACCCACCACCTCATCCTCCTTCTCCTCCTCCTCCATCATCTTCTTCTCCTTTTTTCTCTCTTCTTTTCATCTTATTTTTATTCTTATTATAATTTTCAGTTTTTTGCTCATTCTTTTTTGTCTCTTCTTCCTCTTACTTTCCTGCTGCTTTTGGTTGCTCTCTTCCTGGTCAGTATTGATGCTATGGTGATATTTTCCTCTTTCTTCCAATTTCTCTCCATATTTCAAGTATGCTACTTCTACAGTTTCTATTCAATTATCATATTTTTCTCATTGATGATTCCATACCAGGCATTTTAATCTCTTTATCCTTTTCTGTTTCCTCCTTTTTCACTTTTATATCTCCACATTATAGGCTATTTTCTTCCCAATCCCTTTCATTAATTACGATTTTAATTGAGATTATTGATTGATTGTCCTTCGTATAATAACCTTCTCTCATTTCTCTGTTAATTGATATAACATGGATATACCTTTCCACTGTCTATATTAAAAGCAGGTCTGGGCGATTGCCTGTTGTTTTTACCTGGATTGTTTTGTCTATGAGTAGATAAATAAATCATCAATCATATACATTTAAACAGAAGTGACATTCGATCACCATCATAGACTACTCTTCAATATTAATGCTTACCAATCAAGCACTAAAATCAATTAACCCTAAAGAGACACACTGGGGTGTTTCACACCCCAGGGATTTTTTTCTGTTCTGCAGTTGACAATATCAAACAGATAGGAATTTTTGCCCTGTCTAAATTAGGTTTGAAATGATGAAGTATGGCTAAGTACTTTTTTCTCTATATTTTTCAAAGAAACATGCAAAATTAAATTGGGGTTTTCAACACCCCAGTGTGTCTACTGTGTTGGCATAAAGTAAGTGTGTCTCTGTAGGGTTATCTTATTTAAAAAATTCCACATTAGCCAATGTCATCTCCCAACTTTGTATTCATCGACCATCTGCTCAATATTATGCATTTTAGAATTCTTTGAATTTGTAAGACTTGGCCCTCTTCCATCTATCAATCATCCACTTTTTCCTACTTTACTTGATTGGCAGCCATTTCATCTCCATCTCATCCCCATTAAAAAGCGTTCCTCCATTTCAACCATCGCCTTAATCCTCAACATTTCCACGCAATCAGGATCTGCAGCTTCACTAATCTCAATCCCTATCTCTGACACACGAACTCGCCCAAGTCCCAACCTCCAATGATGCATGGTTGGCGAATACGCCTACAAGCATACCAATGGAACATACCGCGAACCTAGAATGCCCGTTGACAAAAAAGTGATGCCAATACTGTTTTCAACTTCCTGTTTGTCGATTGTAGTCGAAAAGGGGAAGAAAAGGAGAAGGAGCAGTGAAAGAAACTGGAAACTGCTGAATGACCGATCCGAGCGGCCATATTGTCTGGTCCCTTTTTCGGTGAATTTGGTTGCAGATCTGACCTGGATCATTCATCGAGTCCACAGCATACCTTCTTAGAAGCCTAAATCATTGATCTCCAATCTGAATGGATACGCAGCATAAGATGTGACTGAATGCTTAAGAATTCGTTCATTGAAGGCCTTGCTACACTACGTTACACAAGCCTGATCTATGGTGACTTCAAAGTTGATTGAGGTTCAGCTGTGATATTATCAAGAATGTTGGTTTGGTTCGCCACTCCATTGAATCTTAGGTAACGCATCATATTTTTTCCAGTAGAATTCATTCATACATGGATGAATGATGGTGTTAAGATGGTGATGTGGACAGTATACTCCTATGTATAAAAGTAATCAAAGTAATCAGTTGGATTTTTATTCTAAGAAGTCAAAGAAGTATAATTTGGTATTGAAAAGGAAACCAAATGTCAGGGGCAATAGTTAAAACAATGACGGCATAATGTTAGCCCTAGCACAAGATTTGGCTGTAACACAATCAGTACAAATTTATATAATTTATTTTTGAATAAAACGTTCAGTTAGGGAGGGAAAAGTAATTGTAGAGGGGAGGAACTAACGAGGTGAATATGGAAGACTTGCATTGTTTCTAGCCCAGTAAACCCGGATTTAGGGAAACAGGGAGAAAAAGAGTTGTAGGGAGGAATAACATGTAGGATGTCCAATTTCAAATACGAAACTGTTGAATGAATAGAATTCAGGGGAAGGTGAAAATCAATGAGGATGAATAATAAAAATATGAACTACAGAAAAAAAGGCAACTGTGGAAGTAACAAAGAGAAAATAGATGAAGAGAATTCAGAGATGTTGATGAGTATCAAGAGAAATGAGTAGGAATGAAGATAATAATAAGATTAAAGATAAATGATATTTTTTTCAGTACCTATATCAGATGATTCAATTTATGAAGCTGAAAAGGTACATCTCAGCGGAGGTAGGCCTACTAGTGTAGAGATAGCTTATAAGGACCACCACCTGCAGTTGTTTCAATTTTGTCCTAGTAGGGGGTTACCTACCTTTCCTATTTGAAGAGCTCATCCTCAGCTTCAAAAGGTATTTGAATTGTTCCACTGTCTCGACCAAAACACTGAAAAGTTATAACATCCTGGTTGCCCTTTTCATGAGACTTCAATGTGATGTAAAACTGAAATACAGTTAGGAAATCATCGTCATAAACAAATCCCAAATATGGCACCACTCTTTGCCAGCTTTCTACTAATCTCAAAACTGTGCATTTCCTTATTTGTAGGAGTTTTTCAAGTAGGAGAAGCTGTCAGCTTCCAAATAAGTTTTGAATATTCAAAACGATTTTACAGTTAGTTTTAGCGACCATAAACCGGCAACCTTCTTCATAACTGTTTTAATAGTTGAATAAAGTTATGGAAACGGATTTGTTGCTGAAAAAGACAAAGGAGAAGAAGAAATATTAGCAGAACGAATAGAGGACGACTCTTAACAAGTAGTATCACATTACACTATGAATAAAAAAAAGATAAGGCAAGAAGAAGAAGAAGAAGAAGAAGAAGAAGAAGAAGAAGAAGAAGAAGAAGAAGAAGAAGAAGAAGAAGAAGAAGAAGAAGAAGAAGAAGAAGAAGAAGAGAAGAAGAAGAAGAAGAAGAAGAAGAGAAGAAGAAGAAGAAGAAGAAGAAGAAGAAGAAGAAGAAGAAGAAGAAGAAGAAGAAGAAGTAAAAAGGTGAAGTAAGAGTACAAAATAGGTAGAGCAAAGTCAGAAAAATGGAAGGATCACACGAGTATTAAGAAATATCCAGTATTTACAAGAAAGAGAGTAATTTATGATTAGTGAGGGTTTGAGAACGGTCTGGGGTACAAAGAGGATAGATGAAGAAGAGGAATGATGGAAAGTAGTAGAAACAATATGTGGAATAGATGCAAATTGAGATTCAATGTGGTCTATCCCCACAATTAATTAAAACGAGAGGTTTATACCTAATCAGATGAAATAACAATACTTTCTACTTCAGGTGTTAATGATCAGACTACAAAGAGGATAGATGAAACGTAGTAGGAAAGTATAGAGGAAAGTAGGAAAAGATAGAGGAAAGTAGTAGGAAGAATATGTGGAATAGATGGAAATTGAGATCCAGTGGGGATATGCAATTACAACATGAGCTTATTATAAAAAAAAGATAAGACAAGAAGAAGAACAAGAAGAAGAAGAAGAAAAAAAAGAAGAAGAAGAAGAAGAAGAAGAAGTTAAAAGGTAAAGTAAGAGTACAAAATAGGTAGAACAAAGTCAGAAAAATGGCAAGATCACACGAGTATTAAGAAATATCCAGTATTTACAAGAAAGAGAGTAATTTATGATTGATGAGGGTTTGAGAACTGTCTGGGGTACAAAGAGGATAGATGAAGAAGAGGAATGATGGAAAGTAGTAGAAACAATATGTGGAATAGATGCAAATTGAGATTCAATGTGGTCTATCCCCACAATTAATTAAAACGAGAGGTTTATACCTAATCAGATGAAATAACAATACTTTCTACTTCAGGTGTTAATGATCAGACTACAAAGAGGATAGATGAAACGTAGTAGGAAAGTATAGAGGAAAGTAGGAAAAGATAGAGGAAAGTAGTAGGATGAATATGTGGAATAGATGGAAATTGAGATCCAGTGGGGATATGCAATTACAACATGAGCTTGTTTATTACTAATCAGATGAAATAACAATACTTTCTACTTCAGGTGTTAATGATCATCATTATACGAGTATTTGTAGAGATTGTTAAGAATGGGATATGGAATTGGAAAAACCAATTTGAGAAAAAGAAGAAAATCAGTTATTATTTTGGAAAGGAAAAGAACAGACTTAAAAGAAGAAGAACTCTATGATTTGGAAACATATGAAAGAAGAAGAAAAGGAGGGATAATAGAAATGAGAAAGATGAATATAATAATTGCATATTGAGATTTAGAAGTAAAGAAGGAACACTGTGAGAGCATTGGAATTGAGTGTCTCATTGAATTTCTTTGACTGTATTGTGACGTGGTTGGACATAACCTGATTCCCATGCCATGGTGTGTCATGATAACACGTCTAGTCTCTTATCAGTTATAAGCCTCCACTCGTCAGTCTGTTTATCTTGATCAGCTGGGTCACATGACTAACCCTGTGACCCATTCAAACAATGCTAACAACGTTTGGCCGTGTTGATGTTGGTGTTATCAGCGTCATGTCAACCAACAGCATTATGTTGTTGCAACGTGATGCCTGTATGAAAGCCAGAGGCCATCTCAGTGACAGTTGTTGGTGTTGCAAGTGCAAGCTGTATACTAAACTAGACATTACACAATAAAATTGCATCTTGCAGAATTGTAGAGACTTGATGGTGTTTTTGAATTGCAAAAACCTTTACAGTATACTGCACTCTTGACCTATACATGAGAAACTTATTTTACTAAACGACACCTTCTGTTAAATTCTCCAAGATCATGTTCATACATCGTGAAAAACTAGATTTGTCATGAGTTTGTACAGAGATCACTTCACCGAGAATCAGCTGTTGTTGTAATGCTATTCAAGATAATAACTGTTGATTTTCAGAAGTCACTTGAGCTGAAACAATGAAGCTACAATAATTTACTTGGATAGAAACATCAAGGTTTTATATGACTCAAGTATGTTCCTGGATACTTGATACTTGTGTCCCTGATACTTGGAAAATCCTAAAGAAGTTCAATTACCTTCCACTGCTCCGTAAGCTGTTGTCGCTTAGGAATGGTTCCAAATTTTCTTGAATAACTCAATATTATTCGTTAATGTGGTAATTGAGTGGAATATTTCTAATTAATTTATCAATTTAAGCCATCTGAATTCAAAATTTATAGTTTTAATGTTTATTTTGGACCAACATTTTATAAAAATTGTACACGTGAAATTCTAACCTTATCTTGGACTTTGTCACCTATAAATTTGGAAGAAAAAATAGCACAAGGACTACCTTATTATTTTATCTTTCAATGTTATTACATTAGTGTTATTTGCATTGTAAATAAATAAATAAATAAATAATAATGGATTAAAGATAAAATTTCATTCGGTTTTTAATTCTATTTTTTCTAGAATAATAATAATTGTAATTAAATATTGCCATGATACATGCTTGCTCTGGAAATTATTCATTTATTATCACTTTTCAATACTAGGAGTCCACAATTAAACTCAGTATCATTTTATAATTTGATCATTTAATCAAACCATGTCTTCTATTTCTTACAACCCTAACGGAGTTCAGAAATAGAGTTGTAGCTAATATAGCTATAGAGAAACAGCTATTAATAAAAACAAAATAAAAACTTGTAGTACCCTTTATTATGAACTTTAAAATACTTTAGCGACTAGTCTCGACCATAGATCATTTTCAAGTTAAAATTTAACTTGATTTTAACTTGAAAATATGACCTATGGTCGAAACTAGTAGTTAAAATATTTTAAAGTTTTCAATAAAGGGTACTACAAGGTTTTATTAATTTCAACAAAAGTAGCCCATATAAGTGATGTGATTTTAGAAACAGCTATTTTCATTCATGTTTTTATTAACGATTTGATAAAAATTATATTTAACAACAATATTATTGTTAACAGTTATTTACACCTTTTGGAATGAAAATACCGTCAATTTTCGAGAACTATTCTTTACCACTTCATCACCAAAAGTCAGTTATAGCAAATTCTGTGTGAAGTGAGGCAATTTGCAGATGAGAAGGACTCAGATGGAGCCTTCTAGGTGGAGAATATTCCCCCAGATATCAAGGAATGACGGTTCAGTATGGTTGGACGTTTTATCGTCCAGAAGGAGGAAGGGACATCTGAGAAGGCAGACGAACGATGTAAAGCGAGAGTGAGAAACAGGCAAGGATGAGTGAGAAAGAGTGTGTGAGAATGAGTAAGTGCGGAGAGAGGTTACGGCACAGTAGTAATTGACAAAGGTAGGCGACCCGACCCGAGCAGAGCAAGAGCAACTACCCACTGACACTGACAAATGAAACTCAAACATCTTTTTCTCTACTTGTTCTCTCTTTTTCTTTCCTCGTTGTTCGTGGTGAACCCGTTCTCAGACATTTTGTCACACACAAACACACCGCGTCGCGCGCATAATGACTTATTGTCGGCGTATTATCAAGCCAGTGACACACAGGAAAGTGGACCCACATTAGAGAGGGTGCAGAAGAAAGGGATTGAGGCTCTACCCAGTAATGACTGACAAAACGGGTAATGACTGTGATGGTGTAGGAATGAGTGAGGATGGAGGAGGAAACGAATAGAAGGTTAAGGATAAATTGAGAGGAAAAGAGAAAGAGGATGTGGGTAGTTCACGTGAAGAAGTATGGGGTGATGGAGAAAGAAACGGATAGAAGGTAATGGAGAAAATAAGAGGAAAAGAGAAAGAGTATGGAGGTAGGTGACGTGAAGAAGTAAGAGAATGGGTGGTTGGTGTTGGATGAGAGGGAGGGGGGGAGCTAGAGCAGGGAACTGACAAATTCTTATGATAAAGAAAAAAAGGGAGTATGGTAGGCTACTTGAACAAGTTGGTCTGAAGGATAAAGTCATAGAAAAATGTGAGACGAGAAATGACAGAAAGGAAACTAAAAGAGAAAAGAAAGATCGATAGAATATAGATATAGTGGGTTTTATTTTTATAAAATGTTCTGGAATAATATTATTACTGTATTTTATTTGTTATGTAGTTTGAGTCTCTTCAGTATACCGTTGAATCAGCTCGAGGAACAATATATAGCTATGTGCAGATCCAAAAATATAGAATATAGAAAGAGTTGTAGAATTATGCTGTATTAAAGCAGACGAAGAAAGTCAATGAGGGAAATATGAGAAAGAAACAGGGTTTTGAGAAGAACGAAAATGAGTACAAGATTCATCAAGAAAGAGGGAGAAAGGGAAGTTCAACTAAAGATAAATGATGGATATAGCATGGTGGAAACGGAAGTAAGGGGAAATTGGAGGAGAAATAAGGAGTGGGAGAGATAGAGCAAGCAAGTAGGAGACACGAAGATGATGAGGAGAGTGTGGAAAGGAGGAATATAATGAGAGATATTGAACAGGATGATAATGATGATGATGATGATGATGATGATGAGATAACTTCCAAGAATTTAAGGAGAATATCGATAAAGTTGATGCTGTGAATAAAAACATTGATGTACATTTAAAGAAGTTATTTCAAATGGAAAGAGAGTGAGAAGATGAGACATGAGAAGCGCACCATATAGAGACGTAGGGCAACGAATAAGAAGAGCAATAAAGAAGACGAATATGTAGTTAAAGAACACGAGTAGTTTATGAAGGATAAGAAAAGTGAGAAGACTGAGAACCTAGGAGTAAAAATTGGTAATGACTTGAAGAAAAACGGTGGAAGACCATATTGATGAATTATATGGTGAAAATGTCGAAGAAGAAGAAGAAGTGAATAATGACCGTGAGTGTGATGAATTGGTTTTGGAATGAATGCACCGCACTGACTTCTTCAGTTGCAGCGGCTGCATTCCGATAGCTGCTACCTAGCGGTGATCTCTGCAACTATCACATGAACTCATTCATCACAAGGGTCTGTCCTCTGTCAAGGTCATTTATTCTTTGTTGATCCCATCTTCTGCTACCTTACCACCTGGAGTTGGAAACATTTTTGTATATTGTAATTTTGGGGATTACGGAGTTACCTGCCCTATAGCCTAAACTAGCTGAAAAGGAGAGAATGAAGGTAAAATTATTTTCACATCCCCCGATCAATGTAATGATTTTGTATTTGAACTGATATTGGTCATTTTGGTTGAATCGATGTCCTTTTCAAAGGTTTATAATAGACTTATTCATTATTGGAAGGGAGATGACAAAGTTGAAACATTGTTGGTTGAAATCTTTTCTAAGAATAGGCTTCCAAAAGCAATTAAAACAATTATTGATCGTCCATCCGTCCCATAAAAATTCTTGATACATCTGGAATTCAATGTAGTTTACTATGAGGGATCGAGTAGCTCTTCTGCTTCACTCGGAACCTAGCAAGTACTCCCATATTATTATCCTAGCTTCTTTATACTCCGTACAAAATTACTTATGACTCGGAGGAATATGCGGCACAGAGAAACGGAGGGAGATCAGCCAATTACAGTGATGGATAGAGTCATAGGTGTAAGCGCAGTTGCCAATTTGTCGATTAGAATCAGTCGAGTCAGTGCTTGCAGAGAGAAAATTTCGCAAGTTCAACATGAGTGCTTGAATACTCACTGGAAATTAGAGAACGCTGGCCGGTTCAAAACGGCACATCTTCGCCGTTGTATCTCTACCGCTGTATGCCTTCTCTGCTGCTCATGTCCATCCCAAGTCAAAAGTTATTTTGTACAGAGTATAGTTGCCAGATATTTTACAAAATGTATAAGCTCATCATTTAACATAAAAGTACAGTCTAGAACTCAAAACATATAGGACACATTACTGACTAGATAAATACAACAGGAGAAACAGTATGCCTATATCTACGGAAATTTTCATTTATATTCAATTATTATGTATTTCTATTCAACTCTATACGTATTTAAGTTTCGGTGAACTGGAATGGTCATACTCCCGTTTGATTTTCCTGCAATCCATTTCGTTAGTATTTCACAAAATGCACGAATGCAAAATATGTATGGATTTCAACAATACGCTTAGCTACCGCCACTTAGTTTTGATACAGAATTCAGTGATCAGTGAATGTGACAATATTTTCCCGTGTGGAATGTGTGTACGAGTGAGTATTTCATCCCCTGCTAAGCTTTACTTTTCGAGCATATGTAACCGTCACATGCAATATCATCTCCCAACACCACAAAAAAGAAAAATAATATTAAAAATGACGGAAAGATGTAAAGGGGAGTTGTTACTCTCATATATGAAGCTAATACATCACTGGAATGATTGCGTAGAGAGTGTCTCTGGTTTCAAACTTTCCCATGTTTTAAACGTATACCCATCACTTACATTCCCGTATGTACATGTTACACCACTCTACCAGAAATTAAAATTATTCCCTCTTTTTCATCACTTCTCGATTCGTCATCCTCTTAGTTTTCATTAGGTCTTCTTCCTCTTCTCCTTCTTCCACACATTTTTCACCCCTATTCCTCTACTCAATCCTTTCCTTTCTTTCTTCCTATCTTTTTCGGGAAACAGATTCAAAGTCAAATTCAGTAACGGAACATCACGAGGATTCTCTGAAACCTTGTGAACAATTATTTGCACATTAAACTAGCGATAATATTATTTGAGAAGACATAATCATGTATTAAGAAATTGAAAAATGTTCATATAATCGCTAATTGTAATGTGAAATCATCTCTTATTATTATTTCCATCATATCTATGTCTCTTCCCACTTTTTTCTCACCTATAAATTCCATTAGCTAGTATGCCAAATTTTACCTGTTTTTTCAGTCCACCATTTTCTATGTTCACCTACATTTGATAAAGGATGAAATTAATGCTTTCCCTCATTCTCACCGTTATCTACTCTCCTTTTCCTCCCCCACCTTTCACGTTTCACAAGCTTTTTACATTTTTGATTAGTTGGCCGTTTTTGTCCAGTTAATGGCTGCCGTAAAAAGAACAACCCACCGCTCGTTTAGCCCATCCACTTCCCCTATTCATTTTTTCATTTTTCCTTCTCTTCCTCCTCTTTTCATCCGTTTCCCTCTCTCTCACTCTCTCTCTCTTCCCATTTCACTCGTACACATCCTCTGTTTCTCTTCTTCTCATAAAACTTCTCCCTCCCCACACGTGTACAGCCCGTGAACCAATCAGAATGTTACAACTTTGGTAAAAATCATCAAAACTTTTGAATTTCCGCTTTTTTAGTGTTTTCCCCCTTCTATGCCATTTCCATCGTATATCATGTTCAGTTTACGTTCTTCTTCCATCCAAGCATGATACAGCCTCTTTCATTTGAGGTTTATATAGATTTGAAGATTTCAAACGATTAATTGAAAAAATGAAGATTTCCAACGAATAATTGGAAAAATGAAGATTTCCAACGATTAATTGGAGAAAACAAAAAACAAAACAAATTAAATCTACAATGGATTAAAATGTTTGAAACTGTACAACCCTTGTAACGTTTTTACATAAAATCGATAAATTTCTATTCAAATGCACATGGATTACGCTAAATGGACTAGCAAATAATGGCGATCAGACTAACTTATGTTCTCCTGACCGAAAACTACAAAACATCTCAAAGATATTGGAAATATACAGTGTATATCTAGGCATTTGAGACTAAATACGCTAAATAAATAAATTTCTATGCAAATACATGGTATTGGTACTATATGACTTGAAATTCAATTGAGTACTTTAACAAAATAACATATCAATGTCAATATCCAGTTGAAATATTTGATAGTGAATGTGTTGTATAAATCAAAACAGTGAGAAGTAGATCTGAATATCTAAGAATAGACGAAAGCTTAGTCGACTATAATAAAGTAGTATAATAGAGAACGCAAAATAAATACGTGATAGTGAAAATTCTTAATATCAAATAGAGGCTGCGCAGATTCTCTTTTATGACTAAATAAATAAATTTATATGCAAATACATGGTATTGGTATTATATGAATTGAAATCCAATTGAGTACTTTAACCAAATAACATATCAATGCCAATATTTAGTTTGAATATTATTAGATAGTCACAGTGTTTTGAGAACTAAAACCGTGAGGAGTAGATCTAAATATTTAAGAATAGACGAAAACTTAGTCAACTATAATAAAGTAGTATAATAGAGAACGCAAAATGAAGACGTAATAGTGAAAATTCCTAATATCAAATAGAGGCTGCGCAGATTCTCTTTTATGACTTTGTTTCACGGAGATCATGAAGATGATATGTCTAGGTAAGGGTGGAATGGGAAAGATGGAGGAACACCAGGATAACGAAGGAAGTGGGGGAATGAATGTCTGAAGTGGGGGAATGAATGTCTGAAGTGGAATGCCATTTCGGTGAGACCGCTAACACGCAAAGTCCAGTGACCTGTCTCTTTTAGTAGCAATCTCTTGCTACTTCTTTCTTTTCTTCTATCTATTCATCATTTTTCTCTTCCTCCTTTCTCTTCAAATTACTCTCACTTTTCTCATTCTCTTCTTCATTGCCGTCTTTTTCTCATTTTCTTTTTCCTTTTCTCATTCATCATCATCATCATCATCATCATCTTCTTCTTCTTCTTCTTCTTCTTCTTCTTCTTCTTCTTCTTCTTCTTCTTCTTCTTCTTCTTCTTCTTCTTCCTTTATTCTTCTTATTCTTACTCTATTCTTATTCTTCTCCTTTTTTTCTTCACACTTCTTTCTCCTCCTTTTTTCTTTATCCCATTCCTTCTCCTTTTTTGGTTATTCTTCTCCTTCATCATCTGAAATTAGGAATTTAAAGAAACGCATCATCTGAAAAAACACAGCTTATTCAATTTACTAATCTCACGCATAAAAATAGAATATAACACTTACTCATTATTGAAAACTTTACGTTACAGGTGTTTTCAAACGTCAAACTGATCATATAAGGCTAAAAAGGGATACGAGGATATAAAGGATACTAGGCTTAAAAAGCCCCGTATGAAGTTATACTATCATAACTTTCCCATGTGAGGTTATGTTGAATACCAAATTAAAGTCAATATTTGAATTTAAAACAATGTTGTTGATTAGTCCAATACCATTATAGATTATTGTACAGAGTCTTCGATTATACTCTATCATACAATCATTATTGGAATAGTTCATTAAAAGAGTAGTGGCATATCTAGATCGTTCAAATTATGAATGGAATAATCTTGCAGATGAACTTGAGTGAATCATAGGAATGTAGAAAAGGTTTGAATAGTTATTTTTAAGAGTAATAGCATATCCAGATCGTTCAAATCATGAATTAGATGAATCATCTTGCAGATGAACTTGAGTGAATCATAGGAATGTAGAAAAGGTTTCAAGCCAACCAAGCTGGAACGATTCCTATAGCTGATGAAAACGACCAATGTTACTCTCTGTTAACTAATACTACTAAGAAAAAAAGATAAAACTAATATAACAAACTATAGACTGAGCCGAATGTTTGTTTATTTGTTTAGTCTAGTGTTGTAGTGAGTTGAAGCCTAGTCTGCAACAGGATAAATACCAAAAGTCAGGTTAGCCAACCGCCTCATTAATAAACCACATCTGGGGTCAAACCTGGTCACGAAATTTTTCACTGTATCATTTTACTTCAGGCGGAGTCAGACATCTTAGCCAGATAACTCATCTTCTATTTTTTCTACTATTTTCTATACCATAGGAAACGTTTCCAATGAACCTTGCTGTGAACGATTTTGCTGGAATTACGTCATTTTTATTAACGAATCGGAGGATTTGAATATTATTTTGGAGTTATAAAAAATAACCAAATAAGCTATTTTTGGTTATAAAACAAAAAACAACTTCTATTTGGTATAAATAACCAAAAATAAGTTATTTTTTAGTTATAAAAAATAACTTTATTTTGGAGTTACATTCTTACGTTGTAAGTAGCTACAACGTACATGAATTTAAAATAATATTGATAAAGGTTAGGAGGGATTTGAATGCAATAAAGACGTTAATTGATTAGTTAATCGCCAGGAAATAGAAAGGTGAGGAGAAAGAATTAAAAAGGTAGTATCAATGATGATAAATAGAATAATATAGGAAGGATAATACGCTCAATAGGACATTAAGAATTTGGAAGATACTTGATGAAAGATAAATCGTCAGGAAATAGAAATGTGAGGAGAAAGAATTAAAAGGTAGTATTCAATGATGATAAATATAATAATAGGATGGATAATACGTTCAATAGAACAATAAAGAATTTGGGAGATACTTGAGAAAAGATAATAGTTTACATTAATCAAAATTTTACAGCTGTACGAATATGTATGTACAGAATATATACAGAAAAAGAGGAATTATGAGAGAAAAATAGTTAATTCGACATGAAGGAGTAGGATTGGCGAAAGAAGAAGTATAACCCATATATCTAATATTGGAATCGATTTCCAGTGATAACGATTGTTTCTCTATTGTATGAGTTTGATGGAGGGGAGGGGTTTGGAAAGGGGAAAGCAATGGAGGTAACTATTGGCTTTTCCAATGCGGAAAAACCGTTGGCGCAGATTTTCCAGCACGACACAATCCCGGTGGGAAAAATTTATTCGCCTACAATGAAATTTCCCGCCGGTGTACTAACCTTGAATCCCCCATCCAACTCCGAAATCCATAGGTGTCATAAAACCACTCCAACCTCATATACATTTATCTCGCTTTCAGAAGAAACATCATTTTCTTCAAAAATTGGCTGTCTCAGATGCTGTAGATGCCAGTGGTACTTTTGGGCGTGGTATTATTCCTTCAGGGCAAATAAATACAAAATACAATCTTGACAGGATATGAAATAGAGGAATGTGTAATTTATTGGTAATCAATAGTGCTTACTCCAGTACTTGTTTAGTTCTCCAATGCCTGCTTCAATTCACCACAATATTAAATAAAAATACTAAGAAATTGTCAAAAACCACAGATATATTGATACTTAGAAAGACCGGTTTCGGTTGTTACACCATTGTCAATCTCTGATAAACTAAAACTAAATGCAAGACCGGCGGAATAAAATTATACTAGTAGGTGAGTACTGCTATTGGTCAAGGGCATGAGCCACAATATTTTCACCACAATACATTATTATTCACATTACTCCCGCTATGAGTTTGAATTTTCAAAATATGCAACACTATCCACTATAGTTTGGAACTGTAGAACAAACGATATGTTACCCACAATTTCTCACTCCATGATTTACTGACCTTCAATTATTTTAAATTTAATTAAAACAAAACCAACCTGCACACTTATTATAAGTACACAATAAAACGAACACGACCACATTTCCTTCTCCATTCAGTTTGTCTGATTTCGTGCTTGATTGATAAGGCACAAATCAAGAAAAACTGTGTACACTGTTCTAGACTAACGAGTTGGAAAATGAATCGCTTCTTCTAGTTCCTTCAGACTTTTGTTACTATGTTCGGAAATAGTTGACGGAAGATTGTGCAAGTGATGATTGCTTCGCACCAATCAATCACAGTGATTGAGCCAATTTCCTGTTGAGAAAATTTAGTTGGTAAAATCGAGAATGTTTCCATTGTTACAGCGTTGGTTTGCAGCGGATGATTTTCTTACTAGGCAATTCTCCTTAGGATTCAATTTATTATTGATATTTATATTTCTCGTTTCCTTACTATAGAATGAATAAATAGACACAGACACAAAAGAAGGAGATTGGTGGGGGATTCCTGACGGAAGTTCCACCTCTTAGAGAAAACATATTTTTCATAGTAAATATTTTTTGTCCTGACTACATATTATACAGTACTGAATTTTACATGATTAGCGAATATGTTCATTATTTATTAAAACTTGTTCATTACTTATTGTGGAGCATGCTCATTTTTTATTATATATAAAGAGTTGTTCAAATAGCTATTTATTATAATTAAATAGTTGCCGATAATTATCTGATCTATCCCAATAAAAATGTAGAAAAATTACAGAACCTTTTTTATTTACAATGATAAAGTTGTCCTGTATTGTAGAATGGCCAAGCATCATGTATCATTAATGGATATGTAAATTAGTTGTGAGGTGGAAGCCGGTTGTAGCAATACACAGTCAACTGATAAGAGACAGGCTCTCTCCACTACGATTGAAGATAGCTATATAGTTATACTGTCAATATGTAATGGGCTGTCTACATCCAGGCGACTAGAAATATATAGATATAGCGTCGAATACAGGTGGTAGCAGAAAGTGCCTTTTCAAATGTCAATATTTATTCATGGTTCTGTACAGGCTACATCTCAATCAATATTCAATTTTCTCCTTTATCAGTAGTTTCCTCATCTCTTCTTCTTCTGCTTCTCATCTTCACTTTATTTCAGTACTTCGGTTATTACTGATTTCCTCTTATCCTTTTGTATGTTTATGTGTTCTGGAATATTATTTTAGACTTTCCTCTTCATTTTTCCAATCATCTTTCCGTCTCCATCTCTTCCTCCTTCTTTTTTTTCATTCCTCCGATTCATTTTTTTTCTCTTTTAATTTTTTTCTTCTCTCTCATTCTCCTGTGTCTTTTCTTTCCCTTCTCCTCTCACTTTATTTCTTCTATTATTTGTATATTGTGTTTGGTTTTGTTATTTATTAAGTTCATCCTCCTCCATCTTCTCACTCATTTTACATTCCTTCTATTGTTTTTTCTCCTATTTTCCAAACTCTATTCCTCCTATCTTCCTACTTCTTCTTAGGGTTGTGTGGCAGAGACCAGGAGTCCTAACTCCGACCTAATGAAGGCATATAATCAATCAATCAATCTTCTGTTTTCACCACTACGATTTTTACTCACTCTCTTCAATATTTTAAAAGTCATACACCTTGATTAACATGATTCCATTGTCGTCTATTACGATTTTCCTCCTTGTCTCTTCATTTATCTTTCCTCATTTTCGACTCACCCCTTTTCTTCTTCTCTTTTCACCTCGACTTCAAGTCTTCCTTTTTCTCTTCGTTTCTCTTTTTTCCGTTTTCCTTCCTGTGTATTCAAGATCAAAGACCTCTATCTCCCTAAGCAGCACTTTTCGGATTAAGTTTAATCCCACTTGAGTTCTCTTGCCTAGTTCTGATAACACGGCCATCAATCAAAGTCAGGTCTCTCTCACTCTCTCTCTCTCTCTTATCGCCACGTCATGTCATTTGCGTTCTGCTTATTTTCGGACTCTTATCCTCAATCTTCTTCCACTCTCACCTACTCTCAATTTGTTACTTTACCTATTCAAAGAAAACCAGCTTTTTTCATTGAGCTGAACAGTTTATTCCAAACAACTTGAAATCAACTGAAACAATTTCAATAGTTTTGAAATATGGTTCATCGTACAATTAGATATGAATAAAATGCTTTTAACTATGTTTGTCTGGAACGGTGCTCTTTAATGATAAACAGTGTGCAATTCAATAACTTGGACTTCCCAATGCGTTTTGAATTTCAATTTATCGTCAAAAGGATGCTGAATTGAAGCCAATAATAATGGTGAAGATAGAATAGAGTAAATAAATACATGAATTAATGGATAAAAAAGCTTTATTGACATCCTTCACAGAACAAAAACCTCTCATACGAGGTAAAGAAATAGTTGGCAAAATAAATCTGTGGGTAGATGACACGAGCTGATAAGTCATGATTTGTAAACTTTTCAGGAGAGCAATTTGAAAGTTTGGCATAGCTGCAAAAATTCTATAATATTTTTTCTTACACATTTACACTAATATAATCTTATATAATGTGATCTTTGACTATCTAAATATAAAATATCAAGGAATAAAACATTTATTTAAATTAACTATTGAGAATTTTTGCAAGTGATGTCAGAGATATCATGTTTTGCCATCTGCCAAATGTTTCAAATCACAATGTAACAGTATAGGAAATATCTTAAAAATCGATTATTTTGAAATTTGAATATATATTCTTTAACAATTAATTGATATTATTTACAAGTATTGATAAAGTTAATCAAACTTGAACTGTTTGCAAAGTTGTATGGGTTATGTAGTTCTCAATGTAGATTATTAATTTTTCAGATTTTATAATAGCCTACCAGTACATACACTTATCAAATTTTGCCTTCTTTTGATAATTGGTTTATAACACAAACCGGTAGTGGGAGTGTTGAGATATATGTACTTATCAATATTTGTCAACTTAGGGATTGGAAGAAAATGCTCTATCAGGCTTGAGCAAGGCCTATATCTCAGCTATTTACAGAGATACAACATATTATCTTGTTATACCATCTTATAGATCTAATTTTTCTGAACACAATCATATGCATAACTCAATAATGGTCTAAAATGTGACTTATCAACTTGTGTCATCTACCCACAGAAATAAAATAGAATAAAATTACTTTTTAATTGATGACGTGGCGTTGCTGGGACAATAATGGGTAGGTAATTTTTTTATTATTTTCACTACAAGGCACTGATCAGGAGAGAACAACTAAGGATACTTTTTTACTATAATATCTCTCCCAAATTTAGATAACATTTGAAGTCCGAAATAGCGTTATGATTTCATCATCATCATCGTCGTCATGGGTTAGGCTTTCCAAGCCTGTTCCAGCGGCGTCCATCTCTTCCTCGGTCTACCAATACTTCCTCTGCCTATTGGCTTGAGGAGTAGGGCATTCAATGGCAAACGGTCTTCAGGCATTCTAAGGACATGATATGACCACTTATTTCTATAATGTTTTTATCAAACTCAATACTCACATTCTCTTCTAAAGGTGCGTACAGATATACGCGCCGCGAACATGAGCAATTCACTGACTATACCGCGCCGCGAACATTCAATCAGCTGACTATAACTGTATTTTTACAGAAAAGGTAAGATACATATTATATAAGAAGCTTGGCATCAGCTGATTTTAAAAGTGAATTGCTCATGTTTGCGGCGCGTATATCTGTACGCACCTTTATATTTTCATTCCGAATCCGATCTTCTCTTGTGCATCCTTTGACTTGTCTAAGGAATCGCATCTCTGCTGACTGTATTCTTGATTCAAGTCTCCTTAATTTAATGGAAGACGGTCTTGTGTCATTATAAGGACATGATCTGACCACTTATGATTTTACTTTTCTGAAATTTAATATATTGGTGGTGGGAAAATGATAGAGGAGGAAGCGATGAAGCAGACGAAAAAGAAATAGAATGATGAGGTAGAGGGGAACGAAGTTAAGAATTAGGAAGAGGAGAAAGAGAGATAAATATATTCGAATGAAGTTTCGGGGGGTAATAGATGGCAATCCCGTTATCACAAGTGATCTCATCTACGATGAATGCTAGTTTTGCTGAGCCTGGAGGCTGGACGCTGGCTGAGGCCCCGTTGTAACTTACTGGTACACTACATAAAATAAAGTACAGTTGAGACTGTGTTCAGTGCTCTGGTCAGGAGCTCAGCTCCAAAGTAAATAGTTGGCTGCGCCTCTCACCGCCAAACCATCACCGCTGGTCACGAACTCAATCCTTCTTCTCAATTTCCTCTTCCTTTTTCCTCCTTTCCTCCTCTGCTTCTTCACTCCTCCATCATTCTTTTCTCTCTCCTCCATAATTCTCTTCTCTCTCTCTCTTTCTACTCCATTCTATTTCTTTAAGCTCTATATTCTCAAATGCTGTTCGTACTTTTTATTCTTCAAAATTCCCATCTTTTCACTTGCTGAATTCACTCCTCCTCCTCATTCTCCTTATCTTCTTCTTCTTCTTCCCCTCTTCCCCTTCTCCTCATTCTTCTCTCTTTTTCTTTCATTATTTCTCTATCTTTTTTTAGTCTTCTTCCTCTCCTGCTCCTTTTTCAAATATGTCTTTCTCTGCGCTATATTTCTATTTATCTTTATTTCACCTTTCCGATTTCCACTCCTGCCTCCGCCTCACACCCTCCTTAACCCCTTCAATTCCATTCTCCCCTCTTTGTCTTCCTTTCAGTTTCATTATAAATATTCAAGATATTTTAGCTCTCATGATTTTTTTCAGCTCTCTTAATTTTTATAACTTTATTTTTAATTTTTACTCATTGTAGAATCTGTCTTACTATCAGATTGAGTTCTCTTTTCTCTCATTTCTTTTAGATTCCAATATTATTTTTAAATCACTTCATATTCAACTTGTATTTTTTCAATTATTCACCCAAACTATGGTGCGATAGTAGTAGTAGTTATAGAATTCTAGTAGTCAAGAAATTATCAAGTATACTTGAAGAAAATCAATAGATCTCCAGAAATCTATATTCCAAACTATTTTGGATTGGTTTGCTTCCACATGAAATTCGCAGTCAATTTCCCACTTGCTATTCATTAAAACTTCAAAATTCTCTCTAAGCTAGTTCTCTCCCTCTCTCTCTAAGTTCATCACACACTCAGTAAACGAAAGGCTGAGTTGGTTTCAGTGCTTTCAAAGTAGTGGTAGAAGCTTCATTAGAAGTGTTGTTGAATATCTTGTAGGTTCCGAAACACAATATTTGAGAGCAAAAGACGGGTCAAAAGTGTAATTTCCGGCGCATTTCACTGATCTAGATTACTCTTCTTACTGACTTATTCAAAATTCAGAAGAGCCCATGCTATGTTTGTGATACGCTCTTACAAAATGATAGTGGTCATGGTAAATATTTAATGGAGTAGGTCAACATTGTTTGACTTCATCAGACAATGACTGATAGAAAGCTGTAAACTCTAACAAGGTAAACACAATTATTTTGGGAGAGAGTACATTAAATACTACAAGCATTTTGTATAAGGGAACAAGAAAAAATGTAGAGTATCTGAGGAAGAGCTGAATTCCTATGAAAAATTGATTCATTTTTCAATGTTCCTATTCTCATTATAAATCAGTGTGAATAGTTTCAATGAACTTTATCAAATAAATTTTTCCTCCACCTACTGTCTAAAGTACTTACTTTACTCCCTGAAACCTAATACTAAAGTGTCACTTTTTCGCTCTCGGTAGTAAAAAACAGAAAAACTCCCTAGGGAGTAAAAGTGACTCCATTTAAATAACATGGGGAGCATCTCTATTTTGAAACTTACATTGTAATAGGTTAGAAGGTCTAAGCTCAGATGAGAAGCATAATAGAGGTGTCTGTCATTGAGTCAAGTGAATTCAATACCACAACCAGAAATTTGATCAACTCATGAAATATATGTTTGTATGATATTATATTCTTAATATTAGTAGACGATAAAAATTTATACAATTTAAAAATATTGTAATCTACATAAATAAAGTACTCAATCAATCAATCAATCAATCCTCCTCCTCTTCTTTTCCTTCTTCTTCTTATTCCTCTTTCCCTTTTCCTTTCCTCCCCGTCCACCTCCCTTTTCCCCTTTCTTATTTCTCCTCGTTTTTCGTCTTCTTCCTCTCTTGCTTTTTTTTCAAATACAGTATATCTTTTTTCTGCGCTATATTTTTAGTTTCCTCTCTGCCCTCTTTAGTTTCTTCTCCTTTCTAATTTCTACTCCTGCCTTTACCTCACCCTCCTTAACCTCTTCAATTCTATCCCTTCCCATTTTTCTTCTCGTATTGTCTCCTTTTCAGTTTCATAATGACTATTCAAGATATTTTAGCTCTCATGATTTTTTTTCAGCTCTCTTAATTTTGATAACTTTATTTTTAATTCTACTCATTGTAGAATCTGCCTTACTATCAGATTGAGTTCTCTTTTCTCTCATTTCTTTTAGACTCATTATTATTTTTAAATCACTTCATATTCAACTTGTATTTTTTCAATTATTCAGCCAAAGTATAGTGCGATAGCAGTAGTAGTTATAGAATTCCAGTAGTCAAGAAATAATCTCAAGAAGTTATCAAGTATACTTGAAGAAAATCAATAGATCTTCAGAAATCTATATTCCAAACTATTTTGGATTGGTTTGCTTCCACATGAAATTCGCAGTCAATTTCCCACTTGCTATTCATTAAAACTTCAAAACTCTCTCTAAGCTAGTTCTCTCCCTCTCTCTCTAAGTTCAACACACACTCAGTAAACGAAAAGCTCAGTTGGTTTCAGTGCTTTAAAACTAGTAGTAGAAGCTCCATTAGAATGTGTTGTTGAGTATCTTGTAGGTTCTGAAACACAGTATTTGAGAGCAAAAGACGGGTCAAAAGTGTAATTTCCGGCGCATTTCACTGATCTAGATTACTCTTCCTACTGACTTATTCAAAATTCAGAGGAGCCCATGCTATGTTTGTGATACGCTCTTATAAAATGATAGTGGTCATCGTAAATATTTGATGGAGTAGGTCAACATTGTTTGACTTCATCAGACAAAGACTTATAGAAAGCTGTAAATTCTAACAAGGTAAACACAATTATTTTGGGAGAGAGAACATTAAATACTACAAGCATTTTGTTTAAGGGAACAAGAAAAAATGTAGAGTATCTGGGTAAGTGCTGAATTCCTATGAGAAATTGATTCATTTTTCAATGTTCCTATTTTCATTATAAATTAGTGTGAATAGTTTTAATGAACTTTATGAAATAAATTTTGTAGCTTATTGAGATCAAAGAATTAATAATTATCTACAATTGTCAAAAAAAGAGAGGCACATGCAGAAAATGGTGGAAATGGAAAAATTGGAACTAAAAAATTAAATTTTAAATGAACATAAAAAACTAATAGTAATAATCAAAACAGAAAAATCACACAAAATAAAACATAAATAATAGTAATAAAAATTGCTGTATCGGGAGAAATTTTTCAATAGGTTTCTTTTGTTATTCATGTTTAGTATTGTGTCAATTATAAGTAATGTTTAGTAATATTGTATTTTTTTGTTTTTGTTTTAAGAATAGAATTATAAATTATAATTTTTTTTTAGTTTTATGAAATAGCACAACTCGCATCCGCGAGATTCTTTCTCGGATTCATTCTCAGATTCTTTCTTTGCGGATGCTAATCTTTCCATAAAATGTAATTTATATCTATGTTTGTAAACTGTATTTTAAATGGAAATAAATTTGATTTGATTTGATTTGTTCAGTGGAAAACTATTGAACTATTGACTATTCCAGAATTTCTGTCATGACGCTTTAGAACTGCTTCTTCTTGCTCTAGTGATTGGTTAATTCATATTTAACTAAAATAATTTTCTCTTGTTGCAGGTAATCTAACTTTGAAATTGTGGCCGATTGTGACAAGGAGTTTGTGAGTAGCGTTCAAGGTTTGATTATTCAACCAGTTTCAAATTTTCATTTTAATTATAGTTATTATAAATAATTGACATAAGTTGATAAATCAATAAATATTTCAAACGAACATGGCTTCTACATGAAACTTTTTTCCTAAATGAGTCTGGACAAGATCATGTATTATACTGAATACTTTCTTAACGAGTTGGTTTTAGATTAGATTGTTTAAATAAATTTATTCCAATATAAATATAAATATAAACAGGAAACACACGACTCGGATAGATTAAAAACACTTGAATACTTACATTTAAACGAGAATTTTCGGGGAGCTGGGCCCCCTTTGTCAATCAACCAGGAAGTGAAGTGGTGAGATTTTCATTTCCTGGTTGATTGACAAAGGGGGCCCAGCTCCCCGAAAATTCTCGTTTAAATGTAAGTTTTTAAGTGTTTTTAATCTATCCGTGTCGTGTGTATCCTGTTTATATTTATATTATAAAACTTTAAAGTGTTTTCTGTTAAGTGCTATATATATATATATATATATTATATATATATTATATATATATATATTATATAATTATAATTTTCGACATATAAAAATAATTATTATATTTTTCTCTCAATTTCAAAGGCTCGTCAGTACACTATCAGTTTCCTTACCTTGTTCCACTTTCTACGCCTTGAAATAAACAGACCACGTTTTTCAATCTTCTATATATTACGCAGGTTTTTGATTGTATTGTTCTTTTCCTATATTATTCTTTTTCTAATCTATTCAAACTGTCTCTGAGTTTACTCAGTAGCTGAAAAAATATATGGAGTGCATTCATTTAATCTCAACTCTAATACAGTGAGAAGACTGAAAAGGAAGAAGCCTACATATCTCGTTTAAATGTAGTAAGAGTGATTCTGAAATAAACAGTGCATGGGCATTTCTAACTTAGACTGTGAAGGAGTGAATACCTCTTTAATGTCAAACTTTAACATATTAATTTAAGCTAGAATTGAACTGTTCAATAACCAAAGTGTTAGATTGCAGTCAAATTACAATAAAACAATTTTTATCTCTAATTCTGGGATTGCAGAACCCTCCCTATTCATGGAAGCAACCATTTCCACCTCGTTAAAAAAGTATTTAGTATAATACATGATCTTGTCCACGATTTAGGAACAGAGTTCCATGTTGTAGCCGTGTTCGTTTGATAGAGACTATGATGGACATGTAGGACATGGTAAGCTATGCTAATGTGTCATGTTTGGCTAGTGACGTCAGACAATACATAGATAGTATGAGGTGCAACATATGAGCTACAATATATAGACATGAAGACACATCACATACACGTTCGAAGATACAATACTGAGACACATTGATACAAGTAGAATACAAACACTCTGATCAATCAGACACACACGCATATACAACATGGACATGGTCACAGAGATACATCATATATACACATACACAGTGGTTCGTGTCTTGTTGCAACATGCCCTCTGGGTTATCTCGTCAGTTGCATTTTCCCCGGGTGCAATACTGCATTCCCAATGCAACAGTCTGGGTGCATCGTCTGGTCAATGTAGGTCAACGGTTATTTTTGAGATAGCAAGAGTGTTGAGTTGATTCAAATTTATTTTTATTTCATAAACAGGGTTTTTATAAATTAAAATAAATTTGAATCAACTTGACACTCTTGCTATCGTAAAAAAACCAAAATAATAATGATAATTCAAGATGAGTCTTGAACACAATGTTGAGATGATGAATGTTATAGGTTTATTTAATAGGATTCTTTATTTAAATAATAGGATTATTTTGAACACGATGAAAATAATTGTGATAATTTTGAATTTGTTTGACATTCTATCCAGTTTCATTATTATTATTTTCATTGTCCCTATTGTGGCTTTATAGAGATTATGATGCAGAATTTGTCATGTGATTTCACGATGATGTGATCTGATGCAACTTGATAGTAGCTAACATGATTGAGTAAAATCACAATTATTGATCTAATTTATTTTTATTTCAACTAAACTTCATGTTTTATCCAACTATCTAACCAACCAAGAATTAAGTACTCTCTCACGGTTTTATGTACGAGTACATTTTACACATTTTATGAGCATATTCACAATTTGCTATATTAGAAAAATGTACATCCCAATCTCAACAATTCATAATTTTAGTCTGTCTCAGATGATCTTTCTACTAGTAGTTCTGTGAACAGTAGACCTCGCGCTCAGTAAGTTACATTTGACCTGTTGTTATGTTCTCTCAAAAATTAATAAATAATTTATCAATTTAAAATGTCTAGAAAAAATCATAAATAATCGTAGAGCTTTCTGTCCTATCGTACCGTGACGTGTCGTCCCGGAATGTGAGTGTGAGCGCTGTTATCAGGTCTGGCTGCAACTGTCTACAACGTTGATGGAAAGATACAATTTTCAAGATGTTCGATGTTTTTGACCGAGCGAAGTGAGATCTAAGATTCAAGTCGACGGTTTGGCATTTCTCTTAATGTTTAAATGTTTATATGTTTATATGTTGCGCATTTACGGCGAAACGCGGTAATAGATTTCCATGAAATTTGACAGGTATGTTCCTTTTTTAATTGCGCGTCGACGTATATACAAGGTTTTTGGAAATTTTGCATTTCAAGGATAATATAAAAGGAAAAAGGAGCCTCCTTCATACGCCAATATTAGAGTAAAAATCAGACTATAAAATTATTCATCATAAATCAGCTGACAAGTGATTTCACAGATGTGTGGAGATTGCTGTATTTTCATAAGGTCTATAGTTTCAATCAGGTACCTGTGGATGAGAATACTGCGTGAGGTCTACTGTTCACAGAACTATTAGTATTATAGTCAACTGTCTACTAACGTTGATGGAAAGATACATTTTCAAGATGTTCAAATGTTTTTGAACGGGTAGTATTATAGTCCACTAGACAGCTGATTTATGATGAATAATTCTATAGTCTGATTTTTACGGTAATATTGGCGTATGAAGGAGGCTCCTTTTTTCCTTTCATATTATCCTTGAAATGCAAAATTTCCAAAAACTTTCTTATACGTCGTATATTCTAAAAAGAATATATAAAAAAGAATTCTAAAAAAACCTTCTTATATTCTAAAAACAATCTTATACGTCGACGTGCAATTTAAAAAGGAACATACCTATCAAATTTCATGAAAATCTATTACCGCGTTTCGCCGTAAATGCGCAACATAAAAACATATAAACATTTAAACATTAAGAGAAATGCCAAATCGTCGACTTGAATCTTAGACCTCACTTCGCTCGGTCAATTAGAATTTATGAATTATTGGATGGTTCACTTTTGTAACGTTCGAAATCATTATCATTACTCCATCATCCATCCATCTCCAAGCTTTGGGGTTTTCTGATCTAATAGTGAAAAAAGTAAAGAGAATGCCTGTTGCCAATGTATGGAACATTCAATAATTGATGTAGTCATAAATTTGATATTCATCATTTTGATATTCGCTGCTGTGAGTGTGTACATAAGGGTTAGGAGGCCCTCAAGAGTAGTTAACCTTTTTTATAATATAGTGATTAGAATCATGGAGCATTAGATAAAAAATATCCTCCATGATGCATTATCACGTTGACGAAACTCGAGTAGCAACGAGATTCGAGTTTATGGATGACCATCTATAGAGTTAGTTTTATTTTGAATCCACTATTATCTACTGTCTTCTTCACAAACAAAAAAATATTTGAGTACTTTTTCAATGTTACCAAGCCAATATTGTCTCTCAATCCGGCTTATTTGATGCTTACGAATTCCATTTTTTATTTGCGTTATGGGTGGAAAAAGAGATAGGATGAGCCTGGAAGTGGTGAAATGAGAAAGAAGGAAGGCTGGAGTATATAAATGGAGGAGAGGAGATAAAAAAGATTGAACGATAGGAAGAGAATGAAAAATTGTTGAGTGAGTTCTTGTTGAAGTGGCCATCTCTCGAAGAGTACTCCAAGTCAGTGTCTGGGCCCTCTTCTACTAAACAGGCGTCCAGTAAAGTGATTTCGAGATTTGGTTTTTTATTCTAGTATTCTCGAATTTTCTTGCATCGTCATTCACAGCGTTGGTGTCACACCTCATGAATTCTTTTCCTTCAATGTTCCTCTTTGTTTTTCTGTTCCCTCTCCAGGGAAAAACAATTTATTGGGGAAGGATAGAGAATGACAGACCTGTTAAAGGAGTGTAATACGTTTGATTATTATGCAAATAATAGCTTCTAAACTGTTGATTAGAGAAAACTGGAGTAATTGATCTCTAGTTACTCCAAATCATGAGATCTGAAATGTTTTAACTCTCTCATTTATTCAGAGGAATCCATGTTTCGAACTCATTTGTAACCCACATCACGTAAAAATGATGGTAAGATGTGACTAGGAAAACTCAATTTGAAACCATTCTATCATGAATCATAATTGATTTGTTCGTTGAACTGTGAATGAAACTAGATGAAAATTGATCTTGAACTTAAGTTGAACTAGAAGGAAACTGTGGAGGAAATTTATGTGTGGTTGCCAATGAGCAAACTGGATATTCAGATTGGATTATATTTTACACGTGAAATTCTAACCTTATCTTGGACTTTGTCACCTATAAATTTGGAAGAAAAATAGCACAAGGGCTACCTTATTATTTTATCTTTCAATGTTATTACATTAGTGTCATTAGCATTGTAAATAAATAAAATAGATGAATTAAGATAATCATTGAGATTGGAGCGAGGATGAAAAATCTGGCCAAACAAATAATGAAAAAGATAATCATTTTTAAAAGAGACGGGAGAAGCATGGAAGAAGCTTGTATGAAATGAACATTCCTGAAACATGTTTTTTTATCTATAGAAAGTGGTCTAGTTTGAATAAAATTCCATCATAAAGTTCTAGGGAAAGGTAAAAACCGAGATATCCTTCCTTCTTCAAACATTTGGTGACATCCCATGTTCGGAAGATCCTTTCCAATTGAATGGGACAGCCCACGCAATTCTATACAACAAGCGGAGGCAGAGCAGAGGGTTTGACAAGGCTTGCTATTTCTTTGTAGTGCTCTGCGAAAAAAGTGACAGTAACCCTTTTTTTGCAGAGAAGAAAAAGGTTTTCCTTGCATGAGAAAGATTGGAAAGATGAGAGAGAGGAGGAATGAGTAAGAAGGAGAATAGAGAATGAGGGAGAAGAGAGTAAATAAGTAAGAGAATACTGTGGAAGCAGAATAGAGAAGAACATAAGAAGAAGGAAGAAGAGAGAGAAGATCATGAACTGATAAAAGAGAAGTTCTAATTCGTATATGAGAATTCATAAAAAAATAGGTACAAGGGAGAGTCGAAGGGAATAAGTAAGGTTTAGGGAGAGAAGGGATAGATGCATATGAGGAAGAGTACGAGCAGAGGTATTGCGTAGAGGTAAAATGAAGATATTAAGAAATTTGAAGAAACGAGAGGAAGGAGAAGATGAAGAATGTAACGAAAACACATGAAGATGTGAATGGAAGAATATTTGGACTTTTAAAAATGAACTTGAAATAACACGGAGAAAAGTACTCTTATTTGAGATCATGATTTTTTATCATGAGATGGATAGACTAGAAGATGACCAGCAGATAAAAAAAGGGCGAAAGGAGGATGAGAAGAATTGATAGAAAAAGTTGAATGGAGAACATAAACAAGTACAATGAGAAGATGAATTAGAAGCTAGTTACGAAGGAAATATAGAGGAAGAATATGGAGGAGATAAAAAAGATGAAAACCTAGATGGATAAGATACAGAGAACGGAAAACAATTGTCACCGATTGTATCTCTGTGTCGTTGTAATGGCGGAACGAAGGGGTGACCCTATGTTACCTTGAAAAAGGGTTTCTTGATCCCTTCAAGGGAAGACAGTAAAGAAAGAGTTGAAGAGGAGGAAGGGTTGATAAAGGGCAATAGGACTCATCTGCCTAATTAGCATCCCTGCTTCCCTCAATTTTTGCCTCATTACTTGATTGGCTTCCTTTGTGGCTTTCCATTACTCGTTTTTCCTTTCGGTAGCTTCCATTATCACCTCTTTCTGCTCTTGCACATTCGTTGTATGTGACATGTTTCAACAGCCAAACATAATCACCCTCCACCAGAAATGACCAAGTTGTAATTATTATGTATTCTGTTTGATTATCAGACAGGTTCCTCATTATTCTCTTGACCTTGTTGTAACATTTCCAATGTTTTTTCAACAATAAATGATCTGATTTGATAAACTAACAGTTAGGGGTAAAGAAAAATTGATTCTGATTAGTTGGTTTAGCTTGAAATAGCTTAGACATTCATGGAACTGATTTTTACTGTCTAGGATTCATATTGTCATTATGATACTAAAAAATTATGCTTGACAAAATTTGTCATTCAATGCTCTAGTTGATAAGAGCCTAGACTTGGTGTCTAGCAAGGATCTAGTGTGTCATTGATAGGGATAGATGGTTAGGCTGCCTTCATTTTAATCATGAGAGGTGAGTTTAATAAAACCAATTTGATAAAGAGAATATGAAATTTTAATATTAATATTATTTGTAAGAAGGAAAATGTCTGTCATTCTGTTTTAGTGATTGCTATTCAATGGATGAATAAATGAATAAATTAGAAAGTAGAATTTCGAATGGAAACAACACAACTAATCATTTATTTACAACTACCGAACTACTGAATCTAATCATAATATTCCTTATTTAGATATTGGAACAGAACATTATCCTTTTATATGCCATCAAATCTACAAATGAAAACGCAGTCTTTATTCAATCATGCATTACTGCAATACTGTATTTCGAATCTACAAACCGCATTAGGCCTACTTCTATCTCCACTCTAGTGTTTCAGCTATTTTGAAAACTGCGTACCTATGTTTTGCAGAGCTTGTTTTCATCCATTTTCAGGGGGATATAAAATTGGGGGGCGTTAGTAAAGGGGCCCTATTACTCTCGATTTGCACGCAAATGGACATTCTATGTAGAACAGCAAAGCAGAGCGCTCAGCGTTTTAGATTGCAAGGGGGGTCCATCGATTGTTTGTTTCCGGGGGCTTATTTTCAGATCACACCCACTCTTTCTCTCTCTCCATCACTCCCTCTTCCTTGCCACAGACAAGTACCCCCAACAACCACTTTTTAAACATCCCCCTCCCTCGAAATGTGGTTTCTCTTCTCCATGCATTTTGAAATGCCGAGCGCTCCAGGGGGTTTGTGGGAATGGGGGGTGTGTACTACCCCTCATCCCAAAATTTTTCTCACACAAACACATCCAGCCCAGTTGTTTGTAGAATCAATTTGACCCGCAATTAAGTTCGGAAAAAGGGTATTTTAATTATTTTCGGGTGTGTAACAAAGTTTAATTTGGTGTGTCGAACTGATGCGTACGTTCCCTACTCCAATGACTATTTTGTAGAAATATCTCGATCGGTTATTTCGTTTTCAATTTGAAAAAAGTTCATTCTGATACTGCGAGTCGTTTCATATAATTATTTTTATTCATTCACCCATGAAAATTATTATCTGTATTTCTAGAATCTAGCTAGATTTGTGTTATTACGGATGACATAACTCATTTTATTTCATTCATTTTGATCAAGTGTTGATGATTGAGTATTTAAATTTATACTTTTTATCAAATTTTCAAATGTCTTTCTGATCGACGCGGGAGGAATAATGATTCAATCGTATGCTGTGTGTTATATCTTGTAACTTTGCTCATTTGAAGACCCTAACATGCCAAAACAACTTGAAACTCGTTAGAAAACATCAAAATTCCATAAACTTCGACACTGAGATGCTATTTCCATGGCATGGAGGCACTCTATGGCCAGATTCAAGAGTACTTTGTGGAGGTCGTTCAGACATGAAACAGTTTATATGGAAATAGGCAGGAATTCTTCTTTCATCCACTTTTTCCATGCATGCAAATTTATTTTCAATACACGTTATGCCCTTCTCTTATACCCTACTATTACTCCCTGTTTCTCCTTCTTCCGCGTTTTCGTGCTGTTCACTGTTTTCTTCTGTGCTCCTTTCCCTGATCATGAATAATGGGTGCTTGTGAATCTATGAAATGGAAAACTGAACATTCTTTTCCCTCTCAACATTACAGACTAAACTTCTGCCAAGTTTGAGAGCACTTGAAAACTTCCTTATTTTCTCTATCACGGAATCCATTTGCTGTGACTGTCTTAGCTTGTATAATATTGCAGTTGTCCCATTCTTATATGAACTAGAAGGATGGGAAGTGCGGTTGACACTTTTCCAAGCCATAACACATTGAAGGGATATTATTTCAAATGATGTTGATTAACACATATATATGGCCATTTCAATATGTTTTTCCTTGTACTAAAGCAATGAATTTGTAGAACATAAATTTAAAACAAACGAACTGTTTGTGTCTTTCAGAAAACATGGCGCTATTTATTATACTTTCTCTCGCCATGAATTATTATCATGGTTGAATAAAGCAATGTTTATTGATTTTTATATTTCTGCTTCAAAAAAATCGTATAATATGCCATTAAAACTCATACTGAACCATAGTTCTTCACTGTTGATAATAATAATAATAATAATAATAATAATTTTTATTTCCATTAAGATGTATACAAAAGAACAAGACACAATAATATAAAATAATATTAATTATACTGTATAAATAGTTAAGTGATACAAAAGTATTTTCAATATATCTCCGGGAACTCACGTTCATCTTCAGTAAAGAAAGTAAAAGTTCAATAAATTCATAATAATATTTGAACGGTGAAAAAACTATGTGGAACTTTTTATTTTTTCATCGTTCTATTGAAAACCATCGTCAATGGTTTTTTACTACGTAAAAAAAAGTGATTTGTGATTTCCATGTTCAAGTGAGTTACAATGATGTATACAACAGAACAAGATACAATAATATAAAATAATATCAATAATTATACTGTATGAATAGTTGAGTGATACAAAAGTATTTTCAATATATCTCCGGGAACTTACGTTCATCTTCAATAAAGAAAGTGTAATTTCAATAAATTCATAATAATATTTGAACAGTGAAAAAACTGTGTAGAACATTTTATTTTCTCATAGTTTTATTGAAAACCATGGTCAATATTGCTACTATTGCTATGTAAAAAATATTGTGATTTGTGATTTCTATGTTCAAGTGAGTTACAATCACAATCTGAATATCTCAGCCTCAAAAATCTCTAACATTTTTCCTATTCGCTACAGATCCATGAATCACAAATCCAACATACATGTGTCATGTAGCGAGGCAGGATGCATAGAGTGGCAGATACATGTTACATACACCGTAAATTGTCCATGCTCATTTGCATATGTAATGTCGAATATTATGCATTCATAATCAAGGCGGCAGTAGCCAATGAATCATGATGATGCAACGGTGTTGCATAATTTTCGCATGAAAACTGTGTTGCAGCTCTCGACATGCAATTTACACGAGCGATCCCTCATTAAGCATCGTGTTCAACACTTTCATCTCATCACCTAAATAACTACGGCTGTTAGCATGTGAAATATTTCACTTCTCAAATATATTTCGTACGTTAATTGTATCTCGATCTGTAACTGTATTTTAGAATTTAAATCCCATCTCTACGGAATACAATATCATTTCACGTACTTTCGTTGAACAGCAATTCTAATCATCTCCCATTACTCACTTTTTACTCACGTACATTTTTTTGTAACGAATATTGGTACTTACTTGCTTTTTCAAATCTCTGTACGAACCCCCCTCCAGCTCTACTGATGAACAGTATCTGTTAGTAACTTTTAGTAAATTAGTATAATTATAATAATAATATTATTATTAGTAAATTAGTAACTCGCATTGTTGAGAATTTTCCAACTTTGTTGGGAGTGATAACAGTTTTGTAAATAATTATATAAAGTGTAACTAATGCTATCAATAAATATTATTTTCAACTAGAAAAAGACATTTTGTAAATATTAAAAATCTGGTGTGGTACACTCACACAACTTTCCTTGCTCATATTCGAGACTACGATCAGACTTTTGTATATGTGTATATATAATTGTTTTCAGAGTACTTTTTCCTTTGTGTAAATTGTGAAATTCAATGTTTTTTTTAGTCGTCATTTTTTAAAGTCGTCAAAACAGCTGTTCTACAGATGAAATATCTCGACTATGTGTTCTTTTTATGAACTGCTCTACCTACCTACCTCATGCACGAGAAGAAGGTTACAAAGTCCATTTCTCAAGGATGGGGTGGACCCCCCATTAGTTTCCCAGAAAGGAGACTCATGCCAGTTAATAGAGCTGATAAATAACTATACAGAGTATGAATTTGAAAAAATCGGTCAAGTTATTTTGGAAAAATCGTGAAAAACATGTTTTTTAGTAATTATCCGCCATTTTTCTCAAGAATATTACGGAGCTCCTGCAATTTTCCAAGGAAAAAACTCATGTCATTCGATAGGACTTATGAATAGCTACCCATGGCTTGAATTTGAAGAAAATCGTTAGAGCCGTTTTCGAGAAAACCGTGAAAAACCTGGTTTTTGGTCATTATCCGCCATTTTTCTCAAGAATATTACGGAGCTCATGGAATTTTCCCAGAAATGAGACTCATGCCAGTTGATAGTGCTTATAAATATCTATTCATGGTATGAATTTGAAGTAATCGTTGAAGCAGTTTTCGAGAAAACGGTGAAAACATGGATTTTTAGTCATTATCCGCCATTTTTCTCAAGAATATTACGGAGCTCCTGAAATTTTTCCAGAAATGAAACTTATGCCAGTTTATAGGGCTTAAAAATAGCTATCTATGGTATAAATTTGAAGGAAATCGTTGAAGGCGTTTTCGAGAAAACCGTGAAAAACATGGTTTTTTAGTCATTTTCCGCCATTTTTCTCAAGAATATTACGGAGCTCCTGAAATTTTCTCAGAAATGAGACTTATGCTAGTTGATAGGGCTTAAAAATAGCTATCCATGATATAAATTTGAAGAAAATCGTTAGAGCCATTTTCGAGAAAAACGTGAAAAACATGGTTTTTTAGTAATTATCCGCCATTTTTTCCGTCATCTTGGATTGAATTTTATTGAATTTCTTATTGTCGGGTCCTCATGCTATAGGGACCTTAAGTTTAAAATTTCAAGTCGATCGGTTAATTAGGAATGGAGTTATCGTGTTCACAGACATACACACACACACACATACACACATACACACACACAGACCAATACCCAAAAATCATGTTTTTGGACTCAGGGGACCTTGAAACGTATAGAAAGCTTGAAATTGGGGTACCTTAATTTTTTTTGGAAAGCAATACTTTCCTTACCTATGGTAGTAGGGCAAGGAAAGTAAAAACATTGGACTTACTAAATTGATTCAACAAAGGACTAATTCAACAAACTCATAAGGTAAAACTTTAACATTATTAAATTTAAGTGATATTTGTACAGGTTAAATTATGAGTTTGAATCAATTTTTAACTGAATAATGTTGATCACTATTCCCCTTTTGCTATTAATATTTTTCGCTTTGAGTCATGATGCTTCACAACCATAGTTGAAAATTGGGCAGAATTATGCACAATAAAATTTTTGGTAAATAAGCTTTTTTTTCACCAAATAACAACATATATGCCTTTGTAATGACATAAGAACTAATAAAAAACGACCAAATAATTTTTTGAATCATCTAGAAAAAATCAGGTTTGAAAGGGATATGGAATGTACAGCTTTCTGAATGATGGCTCCAAGTCTGAACTGCTTTTTTAAAAATCCTGACAAGATACTCCAAAGATTACATGCATCCACAATATCCTACTAAAACGTTCGACTTTGTTCAATCTTCGGAAGTTAGAAGTTTGTTAGAGAATGCATGCTTATAATTCGCTAAAAGTTGAATTGTTTGAAAGAGGTGAATCTTTGTATTGTTGTAGAATTTATACGGGAAGTAGGTCCTTTCACGAAGATGATTATTGCTAGACACATAGTTTTGATAATAAAGAACCTCCAAGAAGTGAAAAGTGGGTAATGAACTCACTTCAATTTAGTGTTTCAACCTTGCAACCTATACTAGTTCCCAAACTAAAACCTTTATAGTTTTGATAATAAAGAACCTCCAAGAAGTGAAAAGTGGGTAATGAACTCACTTGAATTTAGTGTTTCAACCTTGCAACCTATACTAGTTCCCAAACTAAAACCTTCTCCTTTACCTAAACCTTCTATACTGAAGCCTACGTTTCTATTTCAATACTAGTTTCAACTAGTGAGTATGCAACTATGCAAATGTAGAACTATTCATTCATGGAACTCTACATCTATGATACCACTTGGGAGTACGAAGTAATAGTAGTTATTTCCTGTGCAGTGGTTTCAACTGAATCAATAATTGGTTCAAAACTGGGCCCTGTATAGGATACAGATTTGCTTGCACACAGCGAGGGATGGATGTGAATGTGATAGGCCGGAAGAAGAGATGCTGTGAATTGCATGGAATATCCACCGGACGAGAAGGAAGCTATCGATAGCTTTACTGAAACAACTTCCCCCACCCCTCGTCACACTCCACCCCTCCCCTCCTAAATAATGTTGATGATCACGATGAGGAGGAACAGGAGTTTTGGGAGGATGTCGAGGGGAAGGATGCATTTGAAAATCGATCGTATTCTCCAGTCGACCAACAACCCAACAGTCAGTCTATAAATCTGAGGAAATAACCCCTCACTAACACTTCTCTCTCACTCACTCGCCAGGGTGAAGTGGAGAGGGGTTCTCCAGGGACTGACCGGACCCCCAAAAGTACGGGTAGTGAGACATCCCATTGACAATCTAAATCCATGGCTCCAATCTCCTATTTCCCTGATCACATCTAGTGGTGAGGTGACATTGGAGATGACACTAGTCCCCTCTACACTAGGATTCATGACTAGTGGGAGATTGTGCAATGATCTACAAACCTACACACAACATAGATTCACAAAATATTGCCTTCAAGTGAATTGCTGAATTAATGTTCAATTAAACTTATGAAACTTTATTAAAAACTTGAATACGTGTCCTTGGTACCAAAGGAAAAATCTCAAAATCAGGCATAATTCAATGTTTTTAACGCTACTGTCCAGGGACCAATGAGTTGATGGCGCCATGTAGAACATTGCGAGAATACTTTTTGTGTCTTGTAATTGAATCAACATCTATTATTATCGTCGCTTATCTAACTTTACATAGATTCTGTTCGTATAGAACTGAAAAATTCAGAATCTGGACGACAGACACAAGCAATTTTATATACTTTTCCCTTTATCAAATGAATAATGTATAATTGCCTATTATATCACCTTTTCAATCATCTTTTTAATTTATTGAAAAACATATTGAGTAGCCAGTAGCCCTAGAAGATAATGTGAATAGGACTCATTCCTATAACAATTTGTATAATATTTATTGGATTAAAAGGCCTCCGGAACCGTACTCTATTTTCCCGTTCTCTTTCCACTCTTACCTGTGATATCATGGCTTTTTAGTAGAAGGCACCGTATCAATTACTTTTAACGTGAGACACACTCATATAAGCGTAACGTTGTTGTAACCAAAACAGATAAAAACTTCGAGAAACATCAATTTGTTAGCAAAAAGCAGAGTGAATACTGTAGGACTGTAGCCTTTATTTAGGACCATCCGTTACAGCTCAGGTTTCAAATTTACTGCATGTCCACGTCCATAAGGGCTTCCCGGAAACATTTCGCAGTCAAGCTTTGTGCCTCAAAGAAAATATTATGTTCTTTGCACTTTCTATCATTCTGTGTTTTTTATTACACACGATTTTTCTCTGCTTTGTGTGAGAGATAGAAGATAAACCGGACAACAACTAAAAAGTCAGCCACTCGAAAAACGTACAAAAAGGATGTCGGACAACACTTTGCAGAGAATAAATAATTGGAAAGAGGTCTCATTGTTACTCTTTCCGTAAAGTCAACTCAAATGAGCAACCATTACTTGTGTGAAAAGGTGGGAAAGAGACATGAAAAAGCGGTTGAGGGACGAAAAAAATGAGTCAAAAAGAGTTTGTAACAAGGGAACCTTGTCGAGTCCTGCAAAATCCCTCCGACTGACCGTTGGCTTTTGAAACGTCTGTGGCGATGTCTGGCGGTTTTAGCCGGAATTACGGACCAAAATGGGAACTGCAGCGGAATTATAATGGTGACAACTACCATTAGAAGGTCCTATATCACGTCGATGGTTTTGCTGGGCTCCCATTGTATCAAGTGCTCGCTCAGAAAGAATTTTGATGTAATGTCATCCATGCTTTGCACCAGTGAAAAATTAATTTCTGAGTAGTGTTTTGTGTTTTCTTATTCTAACTTACCGGGTTTTTAAATTAGAGACATTACAATTGATTGTACAAATTTAAAATGTGGATAATGATCAACATTATGGATGGGAGATCCATTGAATTTGTAATTCCACATGAATTGTTGAACTGTTTTCCTTCATCAAGATCTCTTCTCCATCTTCATTCCTTCATCATTTTCAGATTTTCTTGTTCTACAATTTTCAAATGTGGAAAATTATTAACTTTATGGATGGGAGATCCATTGAATTTGTAATACCACATGAATTGTTGAACTTTTTTCCTTCATCAAGATCTCTTCTCTTCATCATTTTCAGTATTTTTTGTTAACAGTAGAATCACTTTTAGTAGATTTACAGATCACAGTAGAAAAAGATTATTTTTTGTTTAATTAGTCGAAAATGAAGGATGTTGCGATTTATTAGGGCAAGAAACCAACCTTGCCAAATTATAATCCTCCATCAAATGTTGTACCAAATTGGACTTAGATTTTCCAAGATCAGGAAAAGGATTAAGGAGAAAAAATTGATAAGAGAAAATGGCAAGGAGAAGAATAAGCAGTCAAAGTATCAGAAAAAGTCGAGGATGAGAAGTATGGAAAAAGTAGCGAAGAAAGCAGCGGTGAATACTAAGTAAGTTAGAGATAAGAACTTTGTTTTTATATGCAGAATAAATAATAAGCAGAATGCAAATGATCGAGCCCAGTCATAATCCGATTACTACCCAACTCCATGCAAATGAACAGAGTTGACGAATTTGAAGCCAACTGAAAATATTTCAGTGAAGACTACTGTAGAGGTCACACTTGGAATAAAACAAAACAAATCTTTCTGATAACTAGATCCTTCCTCCCCTACCGCATCCTTCTTTTCCTCCACCTCCTCGTCCTCCTCCTCTTTCTCTCTCTTTTCATTCCACTCCTTTTCTCGATCTTTTCTCTTTTATTTTCCATTTATATCCTTTCTTCCTCTTCATTCTCCTTTCCATTCCTAGTTCCTCTCCGTCTTCATCTTCTTAATCTATCTAAATCACCCTGTTCCTTTTTTATTTTTGTTTTCTCATGGACGGAATGCTTTCTGCACGATATGTTTTGGATTGAGAGTGGTCATTGGAGTGCGAATTGAATGAAGCATAAATAATAAAAAATAGAATGGCAGATCTGATCGTCTTCTAGTTCAAGCGTTAATTATGTGGTTCAACAATCTCTATCTTTGATTTGTGGGAGAACAAAAACTGTTGCGATTTCAATCAAACGAATCATCTATCACGAGCTAGTGAGAGATGCAGATTATAGAATTTAGAAGGAATTGGGAAGGATGCAATCAATCATCAAATTCACAACTTGCTGATACCTTTAGTCGTAAATGCTATGCTATTTGTTAAAAACTTTCTCAACTTGAAAGCCTCATGCTCAACAATTAGGAATTTATCCCGTCATTCGCAACCGAAATTGGCTTGTCTATTGCTGCAATTATTTGAGAGCATTTATTTATTATTTTATTGATCTCATTTTGTACAAATACTTGACATGAGGAAAGGCACAAACAGGCTAATGCCCAAAACTGTCCCATTTCCAATTTATACTAGACAGTCAGTATTACATTGTAGGTTATGTCATTTTCAAAATAGCAGCAATCAAAATCAAGTAAATAAATCTGACTGATGAAAATTGTGCAATTTGTTTATGAATTTTAATGAAGCATCATAGTTCTGTGTTTATAGATTTGGATACTCATAAGAGCGTATTGTAATTATTGTAAGCTGGAGTTCTCACATCAAGTGTTCAATGTTTTAAATACTAGCTACCCAAGTATCAGTGAACTCTAGAACCCAATCAAATAGAAACTTTCAAAATATTAGCCAATTATTTGAATTAGTACTTGATGCTATCCGTTCTAGATTGTTCCATGGAGAGTGGTAGTATTTGCTAGTAATTTGTTGAAACATGTTTTGTCTGCTCTCATTCACAACTTAGCTGAGAAGAAACAACACACTCTCCCTCTCTCTTTCTTGTTTGTGTGAGAATCAATGAGAGATAAAATACTAGAATGGTTGGAGTATAAGTAAGAGAGAGACAAACAGAGAAAGCGAGAATTTAACACGTAGTAGTACTTGTTCAAGGACTGGGAAATTTGGGGGGTGGTTGAGAGGGGTAGATTTCAGGGGAGGTTTAGAAGGAGCAGGCAGCAGCAGTCCCAAAATCGATACCGCCGAAATGCGGAAGAGTTGGGTTGGCGCTTTAGCGTGCGTGCGTGAGTGAGATGGAGTGTGTGAACGAGAAACACGAGAGAGTGAGAGAGACTGTGTCTGGGGGATGGGGGCCCAAAATGCACTCGCTGTCAAATCCAGGACCAGGGCCCTCCCCCTCCCCAAGTCAGACCTCCACACCTTCTCTATTAAATTGCATTGACTTCAGCAATCAGTGTCCTCACTTGTCTTATTCGATGAGGTTGTATTCAAATTCAAATATCATGTAGTAACTCCTATCTCTCTGCGAAATATTTCTTCATTTGTTTCGATTACCCCAATAGAATTTTGATGTACCTTAGAATAATTAATTGCTCTCCATACATTGATTATAGGCTATTAGATTGAAGGATGTACGAATGCTCGTTATGCCCAGCTCCAAATTCCAATAGAATTTTCGATTATTCTCATAGAATTTTGATGTAGGTACCTTAGAATAATTAATTGCTCTCCATACATTAATTAAAGGCTATTAGATTTGAAGGATGTACAAATGCTCGTCAAGCCCAGCTCCAAATTCAAATAGAATTTCCACTTCAAAAACTATTTTGAAGCTCTTTTTTCCCATGCTGAACATTTCGAATAAAACAATTTTGAACATTTCCAAGAAAATTGATTATTGTAGATTGTGTCACAGTACTACTTTCTATTTTTGAAAGTATAAATATACATTTACAATTGGCAATGTGTAAGCATTGTGTAAGAATTGTTAATGCTTATTATGCATTTTTTATGCATTTATAATTGGAATATGTTCATTACAAATTTCAAAATTTCATTCATTCAAATGCATGGTTTCTTCCTGAAATACGAAATAATAACTTCACAAGAAAACTTTTCAATATATTTCAAATGAGCGTTGATAATGTGATATCTCATTTATTAATATTGTGATAATTATTACTACTGTACATGGTGTGTGTCACACGTAATAATTTCCGCACTGCGCACTGAGTACATCACCTGAATTCTGTGAAAGTTGGGACCACTCACTCGGTTTTCAACCCTCCGGCCGTTTACCTATGTTTTGTATTGACTCGTTAAAGCTCGATGTTCTGTAGTAATGCACAATTTCCTATAAATCCGACTCAAATAATACCTTCCTCTCTTTCTCATCATGAACCGACGTCAACTGACATCATGAGTGTTGGGCTTTCAATTTGAAATCAAAATGTTGAAACAGTGAGCAGTAGTTCTGCTCATTTGAACTGTGATCGCTGCAGGCTTTATTTCCACTTTGAACCGAGAATAGTTTTAATCAGACCAGGATTGTGAGTGCTTTGATAGCCGTTCTGTTATTGGCGGATAATTGCCAGTCTGTCAACCAATCACAGACGGGCTTTCGAGTGGCTGACGTTTGGCTCTTTTGTGATGTGAACTGCATCTAATCAAAAATTGTCGCTAAATCCTGAACATCATCGCACGGATTGTAATCCACAGTGTACCGATGATTAGCTACTGTGAGCTGGAGGGTTCACTTTGTAATTTCAAAGGGAAGCTTGTTGTTTGACTATTTTTCTACAGAGAAATATTTTTTTGTTGAAGGTTCTATGAATCCGATATAGAGCGGATATTCACAGCGAATTTTTAGATTCGTGATACAGAAATTCTTTCCAGCCAGTTCTCATTTCTGAGATAATATTATTTGTATAAATGTGTATGGATGTGTTTTTGTTATCAAAGAGCGCATTTATTAATAGAGCGCATTCATTCATTAGTCTTTCCTATATTCATACAGGAATGTATGAGTCTTGTACAATCCTATTATATTAAGCGAGCAATTTCTGTATATCTGTTTGAGTCTTGTACAATCCTATTATATTAAGCGAGCAATTTCTGTATATCTGTTTAAGTCTTGTACAATCCTATTATATTTAGTGAGCAATTTCTGTATATCTGTTTGAGTCTTGTACAATCCTATTATATTAAGCGAGCAATTTCTGTATATCTGTTTAAGTCTTGTACAATCCTATTTTATTAAGCGAGCAATTTCTGTATATCTGTTTAAGTCTTGTACAATCCTATTATATTTAGTGAACAATTTCTGTATATCTGTTTGAGTCTTGTACAATCCTATTATATTAAGCGAGCAATTTCTGTATATCTGTTTAAGTCTTGTACAATCCTATTATATTTAGTGAGCAATTTCTGTATATCTGTTTAAGTCTTGTACAATCCTATTATATTTAGTGAGCAATTTCTGTATATCTGTTTAAGTCTTGTACAATCCTATTATATTAGCGAGCAATTTCTGTATATCTGTTTAAGTCTTGTACAATCCTATTATATTTAGTGAGCAATTTCTGTATATCTGTTTGAGTCTGTACAATCCTATTATATTAAGCGAGCAATTTCTGTATATCTGTTTAAGTCTTGTACAATCCTATTATATTAGTGAGCAATTTCTGTATATCTGTTTAAGTCTTGTACAATCCTATTATATTTAGTGAGCAATTTCTGTATATCTGTTTGAGTCTTGTACAATCCTATTATATTAAGCGAGCAATTTCTGTATATCTGTTTATATTTTTATATCAGGTTATTTTTATATCTGGTTATTTATGTTCAACGGATCTCGAAAACGGCTCTAACGATTTTCACGAAATTTGAAACATAGAAATTTTATGATATAAAAATTCGATTGCATTAGGTCTCATACTTGGGAACGACTTTAAAAGGATAATTCATCCTTGGCTGAAACAGCTGAGACTTTCGTCGTCTGTGGATAGTAAAGAGTGAGCGAGTGATTATGTGGAAAATCAAAATATCGCATCCCCGAAATTCATAATCTGACGTTTAGCCAGCTGTAAAATATAAACACGATCATTATTTTAGAGTGTTCTGTTAATCAATAAATAAAAATAACGAGCGAAGCTTGGTGCCCCGATATTTATTCTAATTTATAAGAAACAAACCACTTTACACACTTCTTTTTTATACCTTTTTTATGTATCCTCTTTGTTCCTATAACACTGTTATGAACAGTATCACAATAGTCATTGGGCATTAGATATAGGCCGAGTTGTCTTCCATAAAATCTGGAGTGCATCTAATTTCTCTCTGAGATACTTTTTTTTCTCTGACATTGTTTTAACTGCTACTGAGCCGGAGTACTGAATCCGAAATTACACATAGGTTACTTTGAAAAAAATCCAATGACCAATTAGGTATTAGGACAAATTTAATAGCATTGCACCACGTATAACCGACGTGAAACAAATAGTTTCTAGACGTATATCCTTGTGAAAATCCAATAAACAATCAGTGCAATGAGAATAAATATACCACTGCAATCGTACCAACTATGAGCTACCAACTACCTCATAAAAAGCTAGTAACTATTAAAATCATTCACATTGTTCTGGTTGTTCAGGTGACAGCAATGTCCAGCAATAGACTTTCTCATTCTTCCTCTTCCTTCAACACTCCCATGCTACCACCTTTTTCCATCATACTCTCTTTCGTTTCATTTATTTATTTGATGGTGTTATTGCAGCTACTGTACTTACACTTTCGAACGCCAGAGTGATAAATGACATTAGAACATTTCTCACTTCCATAACCTGAGTCAAACTTGTATATTCCAGCTCCATGAGTCACTTAATAAATAATCCAACTTACATAATCAAGTACTATTCCATAAGTCACTTCTAATCTTGTCCTTATTTACACTGCGTTCAACGTATACTGTCGCTGTGTTTCTCTAGTTGTGTTTTGTATATATAGAAAAGTAAGGAACTACTTCAAGTAATGTTTTAATATATCGATAGTTACAAATTTATTGCATGAACGACATTTTATATACAACTACTGTTTAAACTAGTACATTAACGTAGGAAGGCTACTGGGACTAAGTACGAAGTACATAATAAGTATCTACTTTGAAAGTGGGTTGGCACAAATATTAAGTTCCAAGCATATTCAAACTTAATACTTGAATAATAAATAAGTTTCGGTTAACAATAATCACTTGATCGAACTAGTTCTTGGAGTGCTAATGGCTATTTGTAAAATACTGCAGTCAACCTGTGCTATGGTCAACGTTGAGCTTATTAGAGCTGGTTCAGGGATGTATACGATGTGACCTAAATAATTATCTATACTTTATTGAGTATGGTATAAGAAGGACATGTAAGATAGTTCGTAAAACGTCAACTAAAATATAGTTACGCGTAGATGCAGGTTAATATTTTACTGTTAATTAACAGTAATCGCCTACACCATAATCCTAGTTAAAGGGATCATTCTTAAATCTGTGATTTGTTCATTGTCAATTTTCTATTAGCAGGTTGAACTTGAACCTTCTCGAAATGTATCCTTTCATAAAGTATTTTTGAAAAACCTTGAATGAGTATTGCAGACTCGAACCGAGTTGGGTCGATTCAGCCAGGATTAACTTCAATATTGGATCAGCTTGGCTTACTTTGTAAAGAGCTGATCCAGAATTATTTAAAATCATCCCGGTCTGTGCCATGCTTCATTTTCTTACTTATTCACTCAAGGGCTGAAGGACTAAATTCTCAAATCGAGCAAGAACCTTTACTTAAATTCCACAAACTTATATCTTGAAGTGAGTTTGTTCAAAAAATGTTTCAAAGTTGTTATTCCTGCACCAAAAATACATAATCACAACTTTTATCATAATCTTGATGGTCTCTTCACATTACGCTACAATCTACAATACGTCTTCGGAAGACGTGGCCGTCCTACCTTCCAACATTGAAAGCTACAACAATGTTCAGATCCCGTTGACATCAGCATAGCGTAGCATCCAATGTTTGGAGATACGAAGGCTACGTCTTCCAAAGACTTATTTAATCGTAGTATAACGTAATGTGAAAATACTAGTAGTTCTGTGAACAGTAGAACTCATGCAGTATTCTCATCCACAAGTACCTGATTGAAACTATAGACCTTATGGAAATACAGCAATAGACTGGCTTCTCCACACATCTGTGTAATCACTTGTCAGCTGATTTATGATGAATAATTCTATAGTCTGATTTTTACTCCAATATTGACGTATAAAGGAGGCTCCTTTTTCCTTTTATATTATCCTTGAAATGCAAAATTTCCAAAAACCTTGTATATACGTTGACGCGCAATTAAAAAGGAACATACCTGTCAAATTTCATGAAAATCTATTACCGCGTTTCGCCGTAAATGCGCAACATAAAAACATATAAACATTTAAACATTCAAACATGAAGAGAAATGCCAAACCGTCGACTTGAATCTTAGACCTCACTTCGCTCGGTCAACTATGATAATATATCATCCATACTATAAATATAAGATTATATGTTTTTCATATCAATCCTTTGGTGTGTGATTTCAGTAAACTATGGAATGAATGTAAAAAACTATGAAGGTAATTAATTTTGAAATTTGAAAGAGAAAAAATTGAACTTCTACGTTGAACAATGTTCTCAGTAACTTCCTTATCTAGTAAGTTTCCTTACATATTTATATTAACACTTGGTTTCACAGATTTAATTTTCATTATGAAGAATACTATAGATTTATCCATAGATATGATTATTCGTACTTGTGAACCATGTATTCCAGGATAGAATGTATGTATTGTAGATTTTTGAGGATGAACCATAAAAATATGTAGGTAGAGTTTGTAGGACTGCACTACCACACTAAAGCAGGAGTAACTGGGTACTTCATTAGAATCAATTAGGGATCTGAGTGGGGTCCCTTTTAGACCCCCTTCACCATGTTGTTGGGGGGAGGGGTAAAACCCACCACCGGAACCCAAAAGAAGCATATTGCTTGCTTTCTCCGCATTATCCGTTATGCACCGCTTCTACTACGGTTTATCCGACCGCTGGTCTAATAAATCCGGATTTCTGTCTGCTTTCGCCTTTTCTCTCTCCTTCATGTTCTTGTTCCTCTTCCTGTACTAATTTGTTGTTTGATTTCTCCTTTGTTTTTTCATCTTCTCTTCCATTTTCCCCACTCAGTCTCTCTCTTGTTTCCTTCTTATTCATTTCTCATGAGATCTTTCATCTTCTCAACAGTTATCTTCCCAATGTCACTTTCTTCTATTTCTCCTCTTTCTCCATTTCTCCCTCATACTCCTCTTTCTTTTTTCTTTGTTCATAATTTGTGAAACCTTCTCTTCTTTTTCCTCTTCCTCCTCCTCCTCCTCCTCCTCCTCCTCCAACTCCTCCCACCCCTCCTCTAAATCTTACTACTACTCCTCCTCCTCCTCCTCCTACTCTTCCTCCACGCACTTCTCCTTTTCTATGTCGATTCCAACTCTCAATTTCAATTTTAAAGTTTCGATATTGCTTCTAAGTTAATTGGGATTTATCGGTCCTGCTTGTTTATCTTTCTCATCTCTATTCTGCCTTTTCCCCTTTTTCTCGTCCATATTCAATACGGTTAACCTCACTCTCTCTCTCTCTTTTCCTATTACTATTTTGTATTTTAAATTCTTCTCATTTTTCTTCACTCTATTCCTATTTTCTCCAATTCTGCTTCGTTGTTTATCCTCATCTTCGATCTTCTTCTCTTCTCACCATCTCCACATTTCTCTGCCGCTTCATCCTCGCGCTCATTCTCTCTTCCCTTTCTCAATCCTGGTCTCCTTGGATATTCTCTCAGTGAAGCAAAAGCCGCTCGGCGCTGTGAGCTGTATGAGCTTTGGTCTTCAGTCTTTCATGCTTCACGAGTTCTTTCTCCTTTCTTGCGCTGGCCCGATAAATCTTTCACAGTTTGCTAGTCAACATCTCCTTCCATTTCTTCTCCTTAGATCAGACCAGACCTTGCTTTGCAATTTTTCTTTCTTCTTCTTTTCTTTCAACCCACTTTGACTCTCTATCACACATTCTTCCTCCTCTTCCTCCTCCCCTCACTCCTACTCCTCCTACTACTCCTCCTCCTTAATCCTCCTCCACCCACTTCTCCTACTCCTCTTTCTACTCCGCCGCCTCCTCCTCATCCTCCACCACCTCCTCTTCCTGAACCATCTCCATTTCCTCTTCTTTCTCCTCCTGCCTCATCCGAAACAACATCATTCAACTGGACGAACTCTTTCCTTTATATTCCTCCATTATAACTTTTCCTTCTGCCATTCGTTATTTGAGCTTCCTGCTCTCACCATTCTTCCTCTCTTGCTCTCCTCATTTTCTCCCTTTCTGAATCGTTTGTTCTGATCATTCGTCTTGTGGAGAAGTGTGAGGTGGGACACATTGATAGTTTATTGTATAGAGACACAGAGCGTGCAAAGGAATGTGATTAGGAATAAATATAGGAGTTGAGGAAGTGGAAAATGAGAATACGAACATTGACAAAAGAAGTGAAGATGGAAAGAGGTGAAGGAAAACATTAAGAACATTAACAACGGAAGGGGCAGACGGAAAAAGGAGAAGAAGAAAAGAAGAATATCAACAACAGAAGGAGAAAATGTAAAAGAAGAAGACTATGTAAGAAAGGAGAAGAAGAAAAGAACAATACCTACAACAGAAGGAGAAAATGTAAAAGAAGAAGACGTAAGAAATGTAAGAAAGGAGAAGAAGAAAAGAAGAATACCAACAACAGAAGGAGAAAATGTAAAAAGAAAAAGACTATGTAGAATAAGATAAAGTATGTAGGATGGAAAAGTAGACGTAGAAAATAAGATGATGTAGACTGCGCAGAAAAAGGTAGACGTGATAAGAAATAGGAATGAGAACACGGGATTGAACAGTTCCAGAAGGTGAGCTAGAAGAGGATGTACGAGATCGAGGAAATGGAAGGAATAAGGTTAGAGAGCTTTTGGAAATAATCTAGAAATATCCAAATATAGAATTTTGTTCATGTTTGGGAAGGGGAGTAGAAGTTAATGATTCAGGTGGAAGATAGATTTATCTAGAAGAAATAAAGGTTGAACAGTAGAAATGTTGACACATAAGAGGGAGTTCTTAATGTCATTGAAGAGCTGAGAAACAAGGAAGAAAATGAATAAGGATGGAGATCAATAAGAAATCAAAGACTGTAAGGTATAAAGGGTAAACACATTAGGAAAGAAGTAACTGACGAAGGAAAAGTCGAAGATAAGAGGATGAACGTGAAATATAGGTTAGATTAGGGTAAACATAACACAAACTATATTGATAAATAGAGTAAGGTGAAGAAGAAAAATTATGAAATTAATAGGGAAGGAAGAAGAATGAGACGAAGAAAACACAGAAGAAGAAGAAGAAAAGAAGAATAATTTGAGAGGCGATCAGTGTAGGTGGAAAGAAAGATGGCGGCCGAAGAGTGAATGAGCCAAATAAAACTTTGTCGGAGTTTTCTTAGTTTTTCTTCGTTTTTGCTCGCTTTGTTCCACCCCCGGAATGTAGTCAGTGAACAGCGGCTACAAAGAGCAATAGTTGGTGGGAGGGGAGGAAGTAGTGAGGAGAGGGGGAATGGAGAGGAAATGGAGTAAAGTCGCTGGCTCTAATAAAGTAGGGATGAAGAGAAATGGACAAGTCGGGCCAGGATTGCGGAAATCTCCAACTAACCGGACTGCGAGCTTCTTTTTTGATAAATTGGTTCCAATGGTTTTTCTCCGCCCCTCATTTCTGACTAAGGTGAATTTTCGGGAATAAAAATGAAAAGATGTTGCTGGAGTTCAAGAAGGAGAAAGATAGAATTATAAAAAATAGGAGCGAAGATGGAGCCGAAAAGGAAAACTCCTTGAGGTTGAGTCACTCTGCACAATCTGTAAACCTGAAAACATCGAGTTTCCTGTTTCGTATCTTAGTTTAAATAGTGTTTTGAATAAATATGAATGGTGAAATGTTATATCTTTGTTTTGTGGTACTGGAAATTGAAAGTATTGAATTTTGAACTACATACAAATTGATATTCACAATTATTTAAAACATGTAAATCATATCAACTACCATGATACTCACTATTGGAAATATGCATTTTTGTCATTTATTCCTCATAAATTACAAATTATTATTTCAAGTTTATCAATTTCCCTCATTGTCTATGAATTACATTAAGATCTCCTCCGAAGCATAAAATAATTATCAGGGCTTGCCGTGATAATTGTAATTATCAAATAAGGGGAATGGATTCCTCACTTCAAAATTAACAGTGATCACTGATCACTGTTAAAACAATATTTTTCCACTATTTTCAGTTTTATATTGTAATGTAATGTATTTTTTGGAAGAATAAATTTCAAATTTAAATTTCAAACTAGATTCCTCACAATCCAAGTCATACGCTAATGACAACTGATTCTTCTGAAATCTGATATATTTCTGTTTTTCTCTCAATTGTTACTTGATAGAATAGATTTGTTGAACCTTTCTATTGAATGATTCTTGTGTGACAATTCTAACAACAAACCAACCGGGCCAGACGAGGCAATACGACAAGATCAGAAATTTTGAACAGCCCATATGAACACACACATAAATCTGCCATCGTAACAAAGAAAACAGCCCTCCTCACATACGTGCGTACTCGCACGAGTCTCATATATGTGTAAGTAAATAAGAATCCAGCGTATCGTATTTGCGTATGTGTTGAAAACTCGAGATTTATCTGTTTAGTCAGTGTCATACTGTCATCGTTAATAATATCACCACTGGAATAATCTTTTATCATTCAGATTGCGCCGGTTTCTCTGTAAATAATCAGGGTCTACTCTAATGCACCACTTGAAAGTACTAAAAAGGACCTTTATAGCTCTCCTTATTGACAAATGAGATGACGTGAATAACAAATGAGGCGTTATGAATTGGGACGTTGATTTGGATGACAATAATTGTCAATCACTATTCTATAGAATTCTACAGTATATTTGTTGTTGTTTACGTATGGGATGTATGAGCTAGGTACAGCTATTCACTTCAATGCACTTCGTCACATCTACTGTATCACGTATTATTGTTGTAGGTCTACTTGTATCTAAACATGCTCTGGATGGTCTCCTACATTCAATTGAAATCTGTTTAAGCTCTAACAATTCACTGCACAGGGGATCATTCCATTCACACACTCTCATCCTTGTTTATTTCCTCGTAAGCATTATTTGATCACTTTATTCTGGAAGAGGAATTACCGTGATAATCTACTATAAATTTTATTTGGAGATTGAGAATTATATGCTATGGAAAACGATGAAAGATAGCTAGATATCAAGAACTATTGTTTTTATCGAAGGTATGAGTCTAGTGATTACTGTATTTCAACCTACTAGTTTTATCAGATAAAAAAAATCTGATAAAAGCTGGTAGGTTGAAATACAGTGAGCACTAGACTCATACCTTCAACTCCGTTTGAAGAACTGAATTTGACCGAATCTATCAATAAATTTTCATATCATGAGAATATTGTCAATTTTGCAAATAGTACATCTAATGTATGATTGCTTTAATTGTCATTTCAAAATTAATGGGATAACATTTCCAATCGTGCAGAACCCAATGATAATTGTATTCAAATTGCATATATCTGTATATCAATTTATTTGTTTTTAATTATCAAAAGATTATAATATTATCTCAACTTGAATTGTGTTTTTTCTTTGTTTATAGTGGTGCTACTTGACACTGCCACTGAACAAACGCTTGAGTGGACGCGCTTCCCCTATGGACCTCAGGCCAAAACACCAGGGGTAAGTTTTTAAAAATATTATCTCTCTTTATAGTGGTGGAAGTGAAAAACAAATTGTTTTGCAACCCCTTTTTATTGAAAAATCAATATTGTTCAATAAATTGGTGGTTGTGACAATTTGTTGTTACATCTAATGAATATCTTATTACTTTTAAATAATACTTGAGTGTATTCCTTCTATCTAATCAGATGTTAGTGAGTGTAAGCCGTAAAAGTAATTGTAACACAATGGGAAACACTCTATATGTCATCATGAATGGTTTGGGCGTATGTCACACGTCATTATTGAATCCCAGGGTGGAAATTCCCTGACACACAGCGTGACTCGTTAATGGCGTTTATTGATGAACATCAATATTGAGTGCTTTTAACAATTCGGCATCATTAATGAGACCTTGCAATTTATATGCATTTATGTGAGGAACAAAATAGTGCCTGCAATGAGGGAGAGGTTATTTGAGTTCGGAAATTCGATTCCATCCATTTTCATTGAAGCTCAAAGTAAATAATGTCATTTGCATTTTATGGTAGAGTGTAAATGGTCTTGCCCCATGGCAAATTTGAAAACCATTACGCAGGGAAGTTAGATGGGGATAGTAATGTCACCTATGTAAGTTATAATTATAGTAATATGCAATAGACGTCCATGTTTTGTGGATAATGGACAGAAAATGGTTTTTGAAAAGAGAATGGATTAAAATTTGCATGTTCAGGTGTTCTTTTAATTAATACGGAAATTTGTTGGAGTTTTTGAAAGAGTTTAATTGGTGCTGCATCAATCGAAACCATTGGTGATGAAATGGATAGAAAATTGAAATAATGTCTAATAAATAATGTTGTAATGTATATAATTCTTTCCAACAAGCATTTCGGACGAATAAACTAATGAAGAATTGAATACGAGCAAGTTTCTTCTATCTAATGAATTGAATAGAAAATGGCAGGCCTAACAAATTTTCCAGATTGAGAATGGTTTGGTGTTGAAAGTAATGGAAACCAGACGTGATTAAGTGGATAGAAAATTGATTAGTGCTCGCATAATGTCTAAATATCGAGGCACCGAGCTTTGCTCGTTATTTAATTATTGATAAACAGAACTTGATTCTTTAAATGGTTAGGGAAGGACTAACAGGCACAGCCCAAAACTGTTTCTTCCCCGAATTTTGATTTATACACTATAAATATTCCAAAAAATAGGTTATGTTCTATACACTTGAATTCAGGCGAAATTTATTTATTTATTTATTTATTTATTTATTAGTAGAGCGAACAATACAATAGTCGGAAAAGAAAAAACAGGCTATTGCCCAAAACTTCTTCATTTCCTGTTTTGTCACAAATCGTCCAAATATATGTAGGTTATGTTATTTCAATTTCAACACCAATCTTCAATCTGAAACTATGAATCAGAATAAATTAATATTAATAAAATAAAATTAAATAAATAATTTTCCAGTCCAAATATTTGAAAACATAAAAGTTCTAATTTAGATTGTTTACATATCAAATTGAAAAACAAAATAACACTCACTAATCACTTAGAACTGTAAAATAATGACTAATTTTGAATATATACCATCTCATGTCAACTCATGCCATCTCATAAAATTGGTAGGCCTAACAATTTGTCAGACTAAGAATATCTCTCTTTCTTTTGAGTTTCAATGTGACTTAGAATTTCTTTCAATTTCCTAATATTCGTATGGAAATATAAAACTAGTAAACACTGACAGTAATTATGAATGCTTGATCAACGAGAGTGAAATCCCTGTAATCTAGTCAGGGAAGAATTTTGACTCCTAGTATTAACGACTTGAAAAATTGAGGAGGAATATTGTTGCGAAATAGAGCAGCTTTTGAAAGAGTGATTAATAAAGCAATGAAGGTAATTGAGTTGGAAGCTCGGACACTTCACTAAATTGTTGGGGAAGGGTGGTCAAGAAGCACCTCCATTGGTGGGGGGGGATGGTTGGAGGGGTGGGTGCTTCAACCCTTGAAATGAAAGTGTGCAGCTTTTAATTCCTGCGCTCGTTGTTGAGGAAGAATATTGCTGATTAAGTGGGTTACTGAAGGGTAGTATTGCTTGCGTGACCATCACTTGGAAACATAACCGAGAACAAAGATTCTGTTTACCGTTCATTTCCCGATTTTTTTCTCCTCATCTATTCGCAGATCGCTCAAAATTCTTCCCATACAGTAATTTGTGTGAATTTATTTAGCATTTTAAGTGTAATACATTTAGTAATAAGAACTCAATTTTATGAAATCCATAATTCATTCACATGAGATTGAAGCAAAATTACTCAGGTCTTGCGAATTGGACTACTGTTCAAAATTAATCATTTAGTTATACAATTATCAATTAATTACTATACGAAATTCCAATTGAATGCTGGAAACTACTGTGAAGACTTGAAATAATTATTATCTATTCATTAGAATCTAAATAATTTTTTTTTACAGCACCTAGTTAAAAACTAATTCTATTTTGACTTAATTCATAAGAATATTGTTTGTGAAGGTAAAACCCATTGGTTAAGCCATCTATTTTTGTCAGAGATTAAATTGAAGATTATTTTTAGCATAAAAGGATACAGTATTCTGCTTTTGCACTTGCATTTGAATCTAAATAAATGGAATTTCTTATTAATTCTATCCGTAGTTACAATTATCTCAATCTTGAAGCATTGAAATCAGTGATCGTTAAGAACTCTAGACACTAGAATTAAAAAAACTCTCTATTGAGAAAAGCGTAGTACCTCAGTTAGTTTGAAAAACTAACCTTTGTTAGTTTAGTATAGTTTAAAAATGTACAAGTTTTATTGAATGTAGTATAGTGAAGTGACTGTCATGTTCAAATTTCAATAAACCTACTGGATTGAGTAAGTACAGTGTATAGGATGAGTGAATTGTTGTTGATCCAAATAGCCATGAATCATGTACTGTATTCTATAGGGCTGTTTATCTAGATATATTGCTTGTATTATGTAGGTTGAGGTGATTTATGGTCTATTTGGAGCACCGTTTCGGACCAACACAGGATACTTCCCATTCTTCTCATACTACTTCTCAATTTCGCCTCCAGTAATAAGTCTGCTTCTCAATTTGGATCTCTGGAAGAAGAGCACCTCAATTTTCTTTTTCAGCTGCTCTCGAGAAAAAGATGACTTGAGAATGTATGTTTGGATGGTCAGCTATTGAAAAATACTTAATCTTCACTGAAACCCATTATAGGAATCTTCAATTCTGTAATGCTCTATCCCTAAATGTACATTCCACTTACTCTTATCAGTCTCCCCTTTCTTAGTTCTACAATGATGATAATCTCATAAACCTTCAAATTATTGATTCAACTATTGAGAAGTATTGATCCCCTTCTGATTACAAGAACATTTTGAATATTATCGTTGAACATACAAGCCAAATGGTGAATTTCAATTAATTCACTCGGTTATACAGTCACAATCGGTTATATAGTTATATATGCCATATGATTTCGAATTTTAGTCGATTCTATCTTATCCATAAGCGTACCAGAAGTTGCAAAGTATAATAAAGCTAATGAACCTATATTGTGCAGTAATAAAGTTGAAGAAACACCCTTCGCGAAACACCCTGGACCCCGCTAAGAGATAATTGGTGAATAAATTTGTTACACCATCTCGAACAAGACAAATCAAATTGCAGTAATAACTACAATCCATATGCAACATAATTTCCTGCATGTAGCAACAGCATTAATAATTTAATTTATTAACTGAAAATAACACACACGCTATACAAAGATTTAGCCACCATGGGGAGTATGGTTGAACCCCAGCTAAGCACGACATATATACAACTCCACTGAAAGTATATGGATAGTAAGTTATAGTAGATTACATATAGTAATAACTGGTAGTATCCTGTAGTACAGGAAAAATAAACTCAACAAAATAATGATCAGAATATTATTATCAACCAAACCGCTGTTAAAAACTCAACACATTCCAATAAACTAGTTGTAAATTAAATACATTTCTTTCACTCTCTTTCTCGTTCTCTCTGTTCTCTCGCCCCTTCTCTCCTTTCTCCTTCCTTATTCTCTCATTTTCTCACATGCAACTACTCTGTTGCTTTGACTGTATCAATTTATAGGGACCACGGCATTCCAACTAAAGCAGCTTGTATACCTTGTGTATATCTCCTTCATTGCGTGTTTTATCCTCTAATTTATCTATTTTTATCTCATTCTTCGTCCGTCTCTCTATATAGTTATCTTTCTTTCTCTGTTCAACTTGTACTGAATAAGCGAGCCGATTACTTCTCATAATTAGTGAGTGATTTCTAACGCTTATTTTCGACGTTAATTGCAGCCAAGGCGGGGCTGAGTGCTCAAAAATCCAAAATGGCTTATATCTGATTTATGAACTGTTGAAATTTTGTAACAGTACTGTCAATTCTATTGCTAATTTAATTTCTATTTTGTTGAATCATTGTTGAGTCCTTGTCATGCTTCAAATTGAATCAAACTTCATTAAAAAATTCAAGCGCTTGAAATTGAACAGAAAAGGGTCAGTCTTTTGGTGGGAATAGGATTTCCGATTTAATCAAGAGGTTGTTGCAATAACGTATTCGTTTACGTGAACGTTCAAAATAAATATGCTTATTGCTAACTGTAGGTGCACTGTAATATGTGCTAGCTGCAAGAAGTGAACTAAATATCTATTTCGTTTATTCATATCAGTGTTAAACAAGAATATTAAATAGGGGCTACTACAGTAGCTCCAATTATCAGTGGTTATATAGAGCTCGTATAACAAACTGAGTCATTTCTATCTCTAAATAGTTTTATCAAGACATAGATAAAACTATTTAGAGATAGAAATGACTCAGTTTGTTATACGAACTCTATATAACCACTGATAATTGGAGCTACTGTAGTAAAGCTAATCTGTGCAAAATTGTAAATGCGTACTGTAATGTCACTTAATATGGTTTTTATTATTATATCCGATTAATATTCAGTATTGATCAATTTAGAATCTGCAAATTGGTTTTATTGTGAGTTACAAATTCAATCTCAAAAGTGTAGATGATGTTAGGGTGTCTTCTCAATGAATTAACATCATCAAACTCAACTTATTTATTTCCATCTTCTTCATTCATATTTTTCCAAAAATTACCCATTGTCAAGTTTGCAACAAATAAAGCTTTGTATTCTATAAAGAAGCACGTATGTATATTTCCACCTCTGTAATAGTCTTGGAATTCCCACAGCATTAGTAGGAATCGATAAGATTTTGAAAAGTAGTATAACATCCCCACTTCCCATAACGACAAACTCTTTGTAAATTGCAAACAGCTTCTTCAATTGCACATAAAATCGAAACAAATTCCCTCTATCAAGCCACCACTAGTATTCATGGCATACAATTCGAAGAATAGGCAATTTTGGTTCAAATTGTCCAATTTTTTTGCTTTTTATTGGTGGGGGACTATTGAGGGCTTCACTTGATATAGGCGGGGCTAAGTACTGTAGCTCGGAAAACGGGGGAGCTCCAGAGAGATCTTCAGCCAATGTATTAAAATGCTTTTTGTTCAACCTTTCCCCATGCAAAGTGTGTGTGACTATTGTAGAATCTTATTGAGGAACAATCTAGAGTGGCTGACTTGGAAAACGTACCCCCTCTTTATGTGGATTATATTCTACAAGATCGATTGAATTAGGTATTGGGTTAGAGTGGAGTTTGGTAAATGTTGGATAAAGTTCAATTGCATAATTGACCGAGCGAAGTGAGGTCTAAGATTCAAGTCGACGGTTTGGCATTTCTCTTAATGTTCAAATGTTTATATGTTGCGCATTTACGGCGAAACGCGGTAATAGATTTTCATGAAATTTGACAGGTATGTTCCTTTTTTAATTGCGCGTCGACGTATATACAAGGTTTTTGGAAATTTTGCATTTCAAGGATAATATAAAAGGAAAAAGAAGCCTCCTTCATACGCCAATATTAGAGTAAAAATCAGACAATAGTATTATTCATCACAAATCAGCTGATTACACAGATGTTTGGAGAAGTCAGTCTATTGCTGTATTTCCATAAGGTCTATAGTTTCAATCAGGTACTTGTGGATAAGAATACTGCGTGAGGTCTACTGTTCACAGAACAACTAGTAGTAGTAGTAAACTATCAGTGAATGACTTGACAATGAAGGTTTTTGGAAATTTTGCATTTCAAGGATAATATAAAAGGAAAAAGGAGCCTCCTTCATACGCCAATATTAGAGTAAAAATCAGACTATAGTATTATTCATCATAAATCAGCTGACAAGTGATTACACAGATGTGTGGAGAAGTCAGTCTATTGCTGTATTTCCATAAGGTCTATAGTTTCAATCAGGTACTTGTGGATAAGAATACTGCGTGAGGTCTACTGTTCACAGAACAACTAGTAGTAGTAGTAAACTATCAGTGAATGACTTGACAATGCGAGTGTACAGGAATCTAATTCTCTGTGAGCGTCAAGAATGATTAGAACGACGTAGGGAATCAAATGAAGCTCATCATGGAAGTTTAGAGGTGCGAACAGAACGAGTAAGTCGCGGTGAAGATCGATGTCACTAAACAGCTATGCTATGATAAGAAAAGTTTGAGTCATTGATATGATATAAGTAATAGACTAGTAGCTCTGTGAACAGTAGACCTCACGCAGTATTCTCATCCACAAGTACCTGATTAATTACTTGTATAGACCTTATGGAAATACAGCAATAGACTGGCTTCTCCACACATCTGTGTAATCACTTCTCAGCTGATTTATGATGAATAATTCTATAGTCTGATTTTTACTCTTATATTGGCGTATGGCGGAGGCTCCTTTTTCCTTTTATATTATCCTTGAAATGCAAAATTTCCAAAAACCTTGTATATATGTCGACGCGCAATAAAAAAAAGGAACATACCTGTCAAATTTCATGAAAATCTATTACCGCGTTTCGCCGTAAATGCGCAACATATAAACATTTAAACATTCAAGCATTTGAACATTAAGAGAAATGCCAAAACGTCGACTTGAATCTTAGACCTCACTTCGCTCGGTCAATTAAGATATAGAATATCAATAGCAAGCTGAGATCCACATATCGACCTAACTGTTCTGTTCGTAACCTGAGGAAGAAAATCAACTTGAAAAGCTGAAAAATTTATCAGAATTGAAGAAACAAAAAGGAAGAAGTTAGGAGGATCGATGATAGGAAGAGAATAAGAAGAGAAAACAAAATTGAAGTCACTGCCATGAGGAAGAAGAAGAGGAAGAAAACTGGGGACAAATCTGTAACAGCGCTAACTCTCTATTCTACGTCATCACTCTGTCTCCCTCTTCACCTACATTTACTTCGTCATTCACGTTCAATGTGAGCCTGTGTTTCCGCACTTAGCCAAATTGTATGCCTCCCAATTTTCAGGCTTGAAATCGATTCTATTATTGGCCACTCGTACGCCCATTCACCAATTCCCCCGATTCTTCCACCCCTTCTTCACGATTGTTATTATGCTCAATTTCCTCCAGCTTATCCCTCTCTTTCTTGAAATGTGTTACAATATTCGCGTGGTTTGATTCCACACATGACTATGATTCTCAGAAGAACAAATGTAACGCCGAATTCTTTGGAGTAAACTGTTAAGAGAACTTACAAATGTTACCACTGGAAACTGAAAAATCATGCAGGATTATACAATATTGAAATGATAATTCATAAAAGGTGTTCATCTATTTTTGAGAATGTATTCTAAGATGAACTCTAGAATGAATTTTATTTATTTATTTATTTAGACAATATATACAATTCAGGTGTAAAAAACAGGCAATCGCCCAAATTGCTTTCAACCTTGATCCAAAATACCTCGACACATATATTATATAGTGAGGTATCATTTTGTAATTCCTGAATATTGTTATATTATTGAAAATGTATGAAAAAAAAATATGTAATGTATGAATTTATGAATAAACTCCTCTGGATGTGTCGTCCAACATCCAGAGAAATTATTATTATTATTAAAATAAACAGTCCAGATGTTATGTAGAGTCCATGATTTGATTCAAAGCTCCATAGGATGATTATCGAAGAACGTTCTATGAATTCAATTTAAAGCAACATTAACTCTACGTCTTTTCTAATTTTCTCTAGGAATTTCACATTTTTGGAGCATGCGAGCTTTCCAGGATTTTCTTGAGTGGAAAACTCCCAAGAGCTATTTCCACTTGTTCTCAGAATTCGTAGTCATGGAAGGCACAGAAACAGAGCACAGTCGTGTCATAATAATGTTGTTACATCGGCTTGGAACATGGAATTCCACTTGCAATTTAATTATTTCTGTTCTGCCTTCTACAGTTCGTTGTTGATATTCTTGTCATTTTCAGTTAAGCAACCTGTTCCAGTTCAAGAAAGATCTAACTTGTACTAATGCGTTGTGCTCCTTACTGTAAACATACTATAGTATGCTCTTAAGGTGCGTACAGATTTACGCGCCGCGAACATGAGCAATTCACTTTTAATCAGCTGATTATATCTGTATTTTTTCAGAACTGGTAAGATACAGATATAAAAAGCTTGGCATCAGCTGATTAAAAGTGAATTGCTCATGTACGCGGCGCGTAAATCTGTACGCACCTTAATATGATACGCTGCGCTGTACACTATGAAAAAGAGTATGTAGTCAAACAATGTGAAAAAATGTTTAATCTTAATGTATGTTAATAATAATTAATGTATGTTAGTAAAACTCATGGTAAAATTAAATGTACTTATTGTTATAGGTAATTTTTGGTATCGGTAACCAAAAATTACCTCAATTGAGAGGCTTTTGTTCATTTCATGAATGTCAATAAAGCTATTATTATTATTATTATTATTATTATATTGTTATCGGAACAACCATTTCATTAAATTTTCGGAATCAATTCAGATCACAAGAGCGTCATAATTTCACAAGCAATGAACGGGTCCACTTCACCATATTGATACGTGATACAATCTTATTATACAAATCTCATAATTATTCTAATAATTACGTGAGAAATTCTAATAATTCAATGAATTGCAATGATGACGTGAGAGGATTTCGCCGATGCATTCTTACATCAGACATGATGCCTCATGTATTGATACATGCAATGTGTAGCTACTTTTCGTAGCCTACAAAAGAGAGAATCTTGAGAGAAGAAGATTATGAGAAATAGGGGTCGTGACTGTAAATGAAGTGAAAAACACAGAAAAGTGGACTATGAGAAGAATACATTATTAAGAAACTGTTGAATGAGTTATAGTAATACTGTACCTATAGTACTGTAATTAGTTTTCGCTCTTAGTTGAGATATCATTCTTCACAAGATGAAGGAAACTGAAGAGTAAATAAAATCATCAGGAATAATGTGTACCAGAACAATAGTTTGATGTTGTGAATCACATCATATTCCATATAAAAAAGTTGAATAATTAAATGCAATAACGTGTATTATAGTTTTTGAATCAGGTGTAATCATGGAGATAATATAATTTCAGATTGGTTATTGTATGGTTCAATGAATGCACTATTTCAGAAATATTGTATCTTGATTAGTACTGAAGTACTTTAGCAGTAATTTACAACCTCTCAAACTTCTCTTTTAACTAACCATTTCATCATGATTAATACCCATGAAAATATGTTTTCATAACTATCATTGTTGTTAATTATTTGGTTTCATTGCTTTTACCTTATTCCCCGACGAAATAGTTGCTTCTCACTCTATCTATTTGTCAATCCTCCTCTCTCCTTGTCACTCTCCAGAATCTGTATCTATTTCTTGCCTCTTGAATTCTCTGCGTCTCCAGCACAAGAACATGGTACATGGCTGGAATGCATTCAAATACATTTCTTGCTTGAAGCTAAACACAAGTCGTTGCATTCAAGTAGCACTCTTGTCATCCAATAAATCTTCATAAATGTGACTTGATAATAGACTCGCGCTTGTGACCAACACTATAATCGTTAATATAGTAGCAGTGACTTTCTAAGTTAAGATCACAAGGCACTATTCTAGAGCTACTAGTCTTATTTTAGTCCCGTGTTAACGGAGAGAGAGAGAGCAATGATAATTCCATGAATTTAGAGCTTTAATTTGTGTGCATTAGCTATGATATTAGATTACCAGATTAGCTATGATAGCAAATGATAAGCTCTGATTTCCATTCTACATTTTGTGCTTCTCGTCTAGTTGTTCAAGATTCACACTACTATAGTACAATATGAAAGTACTAATCACATCACAGTATAAAACAAAATTTCCATAAAAAACTTAATGCAATGAAGTGTATTATAGTTTTTGAATCAAATAGATTCAATCTAATCAATTCGAAAATTATCAACAAGTAGATGAAATCATCAACTGAATTTCTTCTGAAGTTTTCATCCTCCTTGAGTTGTTGTGAATTGTATCAATTATTATCATCGAAAAATAATGATTTGTAGAACCTTGAAATGCATCTAAAATGGCAAATATTCATCTTCTGACAGCATTATTGTACAAGGGAAAATTTTATTCCTACATTAGAAGAGAGTAGCAATGGAGAGAGTTAGATGGAAGGCTGCTAACCAATCAAACGACTGAGCTGAAAGAAGAATACATTAGAATAATACATTTTTTAACTGGAAATGCATCTAAAATGGCAAATCTTCATCTTTTGACATCATTATTGTACAAGGGAAAAATTTGATTCCTACATTAGAAGAGAGAAGCAATAGACAGATTTAGATGGAAGGCTGCTAACCAATCAAACGATTGAGCTGAAAGAAGACATTAGAATCATAAATTTTTCAATTCGAATTTGAGTTGAAATCATTTGATTTGAATTAAATCTTTCCATGAGGGTGATGAGAATGGAAAGGATGATGATGAAATATGAACTTATGAATCTTATTCCTTGGATCTCAATTGGGTCCAAAATTACAGATTCTAGACTATAACTTCTTCTCATCCAGAATTTACTCGCATTAGATCGTATTCTGATCCTCAATATTGTTTTCAGCCAAAAGTATTTGTTTCTAAAACGCATAGGGTTAATGTAATAAATAAATTTCGAACTTATTTTAGCTTAAGTATTAAAGGAATCAAATACTATGATGGATTCTGAATACACTATAGAACATAAGAAACTATTCGATTTTTTTAAAGTTACCTGATTATACTGTATAACGTTATTCTTTATATTTAAATAACGATTTGCCTCCTGCTTGGCATCAGTCGGTAAAGCATGAGATATTTGATATAATCATATAATTAGGTCGTGGTTTTTTAATAGGATTCAGTCTCATAAAAATCTTTCTAGGCCTAGGTATGGGCTTCTCCTATAACTCTTGTAATTCAATAAAAATAAATATATATAAATATGATACTTATACTATAGTGTTGAGGAATAAAAATAAATTGCACACCATAAACATTTCATACATATATTAAACAAATAATGCAAAAATAGATCGAGGCAAAAAATATATAAAGAGCGATAAAAAATATAATATAAAAATAGAACAATAATTTAAATCAGTAAAATATCACAGGCTAAACTTTATATTCTAAATTTATGGCACGAATCATTACCATGTGCCTTTATCTTAAAGTTCATATGCATCCTTTGGCATGTAGCTGCGATATGCTCTTGTTAATACTTGTTGACTTGGATAATTCAATTAAAAAATATGTTCTTTAAGATCAACTTGATAAATTAGCCACTAATAGTCCAAATATATATATATTAAAATCTCTAGTGCTTAGTAGATTTCTTTGTATCGAATATATTTTATCTCAGGGTGCAAGATTCGGCACCTGACGGAATAGGTAGAGCCATTCATCTAGTGAATTAGAGCTATAACAAACTATCGCAAATTATATTGCAAAAATTGAAGAGCATATTAATGTATTTTAATAGCCTAGATTTTATACTTCTTTGATCCAATGGAATTTTCTGAAATGTATTGATCTATATTTTTTCTTCAATAAAATACCTTTAATACTAATTTTACTTGCGCAAGTATTACTCTTATTAATTTCTTAATTTATAATAAAAACCCTTTCGACGAGCTAGCTTTGATTATTAGATTAATTCGAAGCACTAGGGCGCCCATCACTAATTCAATATTTATCACTCACGTGTCGAAAATCTTCTTGTAAGCCGCCGATGTCGATCCAACTCCATGTGGTCCTGGAATATGGTAGCCGGAATCGTCTCTTCCAAGGGGTTATAAATTTATTGGAAATTGAAAATGACTTCTGCTTTACAATAGCATCACGAAGTCTTTTAAGAAATTTAATAATTTGATTTAACTTTAACTTTTACAAATTTATTAGCAAGGTACTACGCTCTAAAATATTTGGGGTCCTCTTATGGTGGCATTTGGCTGGCGAGTGCTGGTTCTCCTTTCTCAATTTTACAAATCTTATTTCCGACTTTCAAATTAACATAAAATTTGAATATCTTAGTCCTCCGCCATTTAGGTTCAAATAGATCGTACAAAAATATCAAATTATTACTTAGGTTGTACGTTTAATAATTTCTTTGCCTTCGAGCCATATTGATAACATAGACTATACAATGTTTTAACACAATCCAGTACATTTATATAAATATATAGAATATTTTTGAATTGGCCTACAGTTGCCGCCTATTAACTGCCGTTTTGCTATTGGTGCATGCAAATTTTATTCGGTATTCATGCGCCTGGTACCTCCTATTTCCTGAATACACTTAATTATTTTTATTTGGTTTTTTGGTTATGCTCCCTACATGCTAGCTAATATTCTATACTCTAATATTTATTTCATGCTACCTAATAATTAGCCACGTGATCATGTGTTTTTTCACATTGCATACTGTTTGATTGCAATAGAGCTCTGCCAAGGGGTTTTGGTCAGATTCTACGTTGCTCGATTTGATCGATCTCTAGGTCACCGATCCCTGAATACATATACCTAACCTCAATCTTCAAAATATTTTATATAATAATCTATTTATTAGCAACAAAATTCCTTCAAATCCTTTTTAGGTTTTTGTACCGTTTAGCCAGAACAAGCTGATGCTATCTAATCTTAGTTATTATCTATTTGGCGATATTAGCCAGTTACTTTATTTTCAGACCTATTACTATTTCGGTTAGGGATTTTTATCTACCCAAATTCGATGCTTTACAACTGTAAATCTCTTTCATATTTCACTATTGCCTTCTTAATTCTAGTATTGGTCATCTTGAAACACTCTTAAGCTCTTATTCACAATGTTCCATTAGACCATTATCGCCCTTGACCACAACAATAACAGTGAGTTGGTCTAGGACCCTTTCAACTACAGTAAACTACTCTAAGCCTGTAATAGACACTGATCTCAACAGAGATAGCGTTTCACAATCCCACAATACACTTTCGAGGTTATCGCAATATCAAGTATCCACGGGTCATTCCACATACTTACACCATTGTACTGTGTATTTACTGGTGGTACTATAACTATTTGCGATTGTTACTATGGTAGTATATAGTGGTAATTTGAGAATAGTTGTTCCCGGTTACTAACTTGAACAATTCCAGATCAAAGATGGCGGCTTAGATTAGCCAAGACGGAGTCGAGGTAATAAAAATCGGTGTAATGAACAGTGGTGATAACAGTGATAGGGGCATAACCATAGATTACAGATAGAGAGATACCGGTTGAGGAACAAATACTGCACTAATTAATGGTCGGCCATTCTAGGGAGTCACCCTTCACAGTCGATCACTATACGCTCAAATTGCATCGAGCTCTTATAAATTCTGAGTATAGTGCATTCGATCATTGAGATCATTGAGTAAGATCCATCTTAGTGCACTCGATCATCACTGTCTCATGAATGTCGTTGAGTGAATTAGAGGAAAACGCTGTACATTACCTTTGATTTATTGGTAATTTTCTTTTTCTTATGAATCTGAAATCCTCTGAAAAAGAGCTTCGAATAGGTTTCAGTTGAAACAAATTAAGACCAACATGGTTGCTGTTCAATTCAAGTATTTTATGAATGGTTGAGAAAGTGAGGTTGTAAGTCTCAAAGCTTCCAATATTTATTTTTTTATCATACTTATAAAAGTGCTTTATTGAAAAAACAATATTTTACAAAAAGCATTACTTATAATATTGCATACACTATACTGCTTGGTCCAAGACCTTCAGCCTTCCAATACAGGAGAACTCCAGTAGGAATTTTAAATGTACTGGGAGTTGGAATATGGATAAGAATCAATAGTTCAGTTTTCATATAAGTAGTAACAATCAGAGAAACAGATTTCATTTCTTCTATTTCGATTATATTTTCGGCATTTGGAGACAGCCTTCGTCCAACATCTTCTGACAGACATACTGCATGTAGGATATAAATGCCAGAGAATTAGGAGGCACATCTCCCTCGGCTAATTGTTCGAGAGCTGTTTTTAAAGCTGTTCCTATGAAAGTTTTGTTTTCTTTTTGTGATCTGCTTAAATGAATTTAGGTCCATAAAACTCTATAATGTGAGCCTTTTTCTAATATAATAATAATCCAATAGACACCTTTTTTGTGACCTGGGCCATTGCCTCGAGAGTTTTTCTAGAATTCTACAGTTTACTACAGCTCGGGTACACATTCTCAAACTTCTCAATAGGTTTACAACCAATTAGCAATATCACAGGAATTTTCAAACTCCTTTTTAGTATCTACTGTACTAGCAATGAGCTCCACAATTAGAGCCTTAATAGCCTTCCTCTCGAACATTCCTCTGAAGTAGTCAGACATAGATATCTGTTTCTCCTATCACCTAATAACAATAACTTTGAACGATCCCGTGCTAAGCTTAGCTTCATTATAGTATGCTATTGCTCTAAACTCTGGAACATAACAGTACAGTCAACTGAACTGGCTTAATATAACTAAACTCAATAGAACAGTTGAACTCTCTTGAGTTCTACATCAGTAATAGAGTCTATGAATACTCATTCCTTACCTATCCCTCACACTCTTTCTTCTTGTTCTACATCATTGTTATTCAGCTTCTTTTCTTTCGCTATTTATCTTTCTCCAGCAATTAATCCTACCTCTCTCCTTCTCTTTCTTGTATCTCTTCTCATAAAATTTTTCTTAACGCCTTTTCGCGTCATCTCCTCCCTTTCCATCTTTTTTCTGCTCATTCCCGTCTATTATCTTCCGCATTTTTCTTTCTCCTTCTTGTCGTTTTCCATCGCCTTCTACTGCTAAATTTCTCTCTCCTTCTTCTTCGTCATCTATTTTCCCCTCATACCTTCTCCTTTCCCATCCTCTCATTCTTCTTCTCTCTATTAATATGATTATCTCATTATAATCTAATCTTTCTGCTCCTCTTCATCGTCATCCTGTGCTATCACATTCTTTTCCACCCACTTTATCTTAGATATCCTTTTGTCATCATCTGCTTGTGCATAGTTCTTACTCTCTAATTTTCTTAAAAAAAGTTGTGATGATTAAAAAGTTCTAAATTGTTACACTTTCAAGACAAATACTGTATCCATCACCATAATTTCACTTTCGATTCCATACGAATTCAACATGATACGTATGAACTTGTGAATTTCCCCTCATAATTTGCTGGGTAGTTTTGTACTGGATTGCTGTATGCAGTGATATTCACGGTAATCCACAAGCATGATACTGTTAATTGAAATGGAGTGTTGTATGCGTTGCCCAGTTTCGGGTCGGGCGAGATTCGTTAGTGAACACTCCATGCTCTGCTCTGCTCTGCTCCATCCAGGTCAAACTTGGAGCAAACTTCAACACTCGACTGTGTCCCACAAACTGCAGTCTGCTGATGTATTCTACCTTCACACACAAATCTAACTGTTCAACATTTGAACTAATCAAGAGACTAGCAAATATGACCACTTGAACAATTCTAACTAATCAAGAGCCTGGCTGTGTGTAGAATGTGGTATAAGTTATATACAGCTGTGATAAGTTCTAAATAGTGTGTTTGTCTTCTCGGTCTCAAAATTTTATAGTTTTCTCAAAGTTTGAAATTTTCTAATTAATTTTGATTGATTTAATTTAATTTAAAATGATTTTTGTGTGTTTTGAATTGTGAATTGAGCGTGTAATTAATGAATGTTAAGTGATACATAACCTAGCTACATTTGGACTGTTGTATAAATTAGAATTGGAACCGTTTTGGGCTTATAAGCCTGTGGTACTTTTCTATAAGCTGTGTAATTTTGAATGATTAAATAAATGAATAAATAAATGTGGAATAAGTTGCGTGATAATCTACTCGTGAATGAGTTGAAGATTCTTCGGAATAATTCTTTTCGAATTTTAAATATACTTACGCTATTTGCTATGAATTGTTCAAAAACATTATATGATCGTCATATTTTATCTTTACACTACTCTAAAGTTGCGGGAGGTCGAGATGTCTTCCTAAATGAAGTAAAGTTCAGTCTGGCTCTCAAAATGTTTGATTTGGGAAGGCTACACTGAAGGGTTGTTCATAGATATCTGAGATTCTTCTATTTCAATTCCATTATATTGTAATCTTATTCTTACTCTGCCTTTGCATGTTGTATTTATTTTATTTTATTTATTATTTCTCCAAGAAAGCACTGACCGAGAGGGACTAAGGATACTCCTTTTACTATTTCTCTCCCAAATTTAGATAACATTTTGAAAGTTCAAAATAGGGTATTCTCTATACATAATAGTCTTTAATTTTAATCTTCTATCTTTTCTCTATCCTTCCTTTTTGCTAATCCACCTACAAATTTTTGTCTTGTTCGTCTTCGATTTCTTACCCTATCAACAATATCCATCCACTTTTGTTATTTTTTTCAACTCATTTGTAATGAATATGATTAACGCATAGAAATATAATGGAAAATTGTATCATGTTTCGTATACATATTTCATTGTATTGTATTTTGTATGCTTCAACTAAAAATAATAATGATAACATTTGGGTGGAAATCATATTGTTTCTCATCTTGAAAACATCATGATAAATTTTTATTCTGTAAATTAATTTTTTATCCTGAATAGAGAATTTTTATTGCCTGAATCCTATTCATTGAATTTTAATTGAAATTGCATGATATATAAATGTAGATGTACTATGGTTTACATAGTACACTATCAATATATACAATGGTTATACATGACTTCTCATATCAGGTTTTTGTTATACAAAGTATGTTCACACCATACCATTGTTACACACATACTCGTTAACAGTACCTCTGCAGACCTTACCTTGGTATACACAGGTCCCTCACACCATACCATAGTTATACACACCGCATTCCAGACACCCCTGGAATCGTTAAAGGTGTACAAGGGTGGATTTCATCCCTTATTCCTTCTCGGACACTCTCTCCCTTCCCCTCGCCACTCGCCAACAACCCCCCTGGGACACAGGGGAAGCATGGCGGCCATCTTGTGTATTTCATCCCCTGTCCCTACCCGCAGCAGAGCATAGCACGTGTTCCCCCTAACTTCGCCTAACATCGCATCACGTAAACTTTTCTTCCCTATGTTTTTCCTTTTTGTTCTTCTCTTCTTCGTTTTCCGGTCCTATCATTTTCATTCCTTTGCATCCCTTCTCCTATGTTTTTCCTTTTTGTGTTCGTCTGTTTCTCCTCATTAACACCACTTTTGTTATCCTTGTAAATTTTCTTCTTATTTTTCATATATTTTTCCAAACTTTCGTTTACTTTATTTCATATACTGTACATCTTTTAAATTTTCTCTTCTCTTCCAACTGCGTTCAGTTCTCACAGATCTCACTGTGTTCTATTCTGTTCAATTTTGATCCCTTTCGTCTTAATTTCTCCGTTTTTCTGAATTATTTACAATGTTCTACCGATCAGATTTGTAATACTATGAGTACCACTAAAATATATAATTTCAAATACTGTACGTTATCTGTGAGTGAATTTATGATAAGGTATTGGAACTCAAAAGTAATGTATTTTCGTGTTTTATCCCAACTCAAACTAGAAAATAAAGTGTGCATAACCAAGGTCTAGTTTTTAATGCTTTCTTCAGATAAAAATAGAAATAAAAATAAAAATCTCAGAACCCTTTTTGAATTATTTAATCACAACATGTTTCGGACATTGATGCCATTTTAAGAAAAAGTTTTTTTTACCATCCTCAATATACAAATCGATAGAATCGATATACAAAATTTCAAGTTAATCAGTCAAGTAGTTGACGAATACATACAGATTGTTGTTTCTTCAGATAGTTTGTTTATTGACTCATTCCCCTGAATGTGTGTTGAGTTGATGCAATTGTTTATCCAACTATTGCGAGAGAAACACCCAAATCAGTGCTTCTTTGTACTTTGTAAGATAATCTTATAACTTTGAGGTGATAGAAATTTGAGTTTGAATTTTGAATTTGTGATGTAAAGCCAAGTCTTTTATATTTCAAACTAAAACAACTTATTATCGATTGTTTTTCCAAAAATCAAGCTATTCCATATTATTGCCAATATAGAAGATGAACATTTATTTTCAACTAAAATAGAAACATCTCTCTTAATCTTATTCCATGTCTGGAAGGAAGCAATTCGCATTCCAGAACAATGGACTCAAAATGAAGTCGCCGTCTGATATCATATAATGAAAATATCTAGTCTTAGCTCCTTTTCTCCTCTTTTGTTCACTCTACTCCCTCTCTCATCTCTCTAGTCTCTTCCTATTTTCTCTTCTACGGAATTTTGCGTTGACTCTCTCTCCAAATGCAACTGGAGCATTTCTGTCTGGCTGCCCATTTTGAAAACGACTCCCATTCAAGCGTGGCAAGCAAATGTTCAGCTACGCCAACACATTACCCATTGCTGTATGGGTGACCGTTGTGATCAAGAGCGGTGGTGGAAAAGGGTTCTGTTTAATTTAAATATAAATTGAATTTTGTTTGTCTGTGTGTGTGTGTTCCTCTATGCGAGTTTCAACACTTTGAAATACAAAACAGGAATCTCATCACACTCTTGTGAAACACTTTTCTCTCTTCTTCTTATCATCTTCTTCCCTTCCTCTTTGTCCTGAATTGTTTTCAATTCTATTTTAAATTCGTTTCTATGGCTTAATCAACCGTGTTGATAGATGTTGAACGATTCATTTTGTTTGTTTGCAATCATCTGCATTGTGCATATACGTTCTGTACTGTCCCTAGGAACTGATGTTTCAATTGGAATTGATGTAATCATCGACTTGATCTCCAATTAGACTAGATAATGAGATTTTTACGGGTTTCTGTGAAATGTTTGTAGTTGTTGGCATTCAGTACTCGAGAAGATGTACATTTCCCAAAATAACATGCTTTTCAAGTGTGATAGACATACAACTCCGGATTAGAGTAATCCAGGCACTTGCTTGTCAATAAATTATTGATTACTCACCAATTGCTCAAATTATTGATTAGCCTAGATTGAAGTGATGAGGATAATCAGCATAGATGTTTAAAAGTCAAATTACAAGCTTGTGAGTAACTATGAGATCAATCTGCACAGGATCAAGTTCTAGCCTCTAGACGTCTGGACTCTAGACTTTTCTAAACACGTGTGAATGTGGTGAAGATCTAGATATCCAGACTAATTCATTATTTTAATTTCTAATTTTGTACTTGAATATTATCAACTTGATAATTATTAGTAAGCTTATGAGGTGGAGACATTAAAATATTATTGCTGGATATAGAAATCTTGAATAACTGAAATTTAATAACCAAACCTTATCTTAATCAAACAGTATATTTAATCAACACTATAAAAACAAATCATTGGTTACTAATTAAAGTTGTTAGCACGTTTAAAACTTGACACAACTTACCTGTACAAGTCTAAAGTGAGAAAATTGAACAACTAACAATAATTTATTACCATTCATATATAACATTCAATAGTACAAAAAATTAATGATCATTTACTTATAATAAAAAACCAAACCATCAATTACACCTTTCAACATGCAGAATTAACATAATAACTGTGACCGTGTTTGTGAATTATAATTGATGTAACAATTTATGTAGTTGACTTACAGAAGCAGTTGACCTTTCAAGAAAAATGTGTGCTGAATTATTTATCAGGGGCATTTATTTTTTCAAGAAGAGATGTGAATCGAAAATCTGCTAACAACCTATAATCAAGATAATAAGCACACTGGCGCGGAAATGTGACAAAATATCACTGTCGACACACTCGAGTATTTTTGTGATGTAACTTGATTTGTATCTACTGTTCGGTGTAGCATGCAACTCTTGTGCCTTATGGCATGCATCAGAGTGAAACACAGTTTTAATCACAAACTTCCAAATGAATTCGCACAATATATCAGTGGCTTCTATTTCAGAGCATGGAAACATCAGTTGATGAGTTGAGACTTGGAGAGTTGTCACTACGAGTGACAAAACAAATTCAAGTTTTACATCACTGCTTTACATGCATCTATGGAATTCGCTCAATAATCAATATTCCACCAACACATGAGGAATCCAATGAGCTCTTGTCAAAACTCTTGTTTCTAAGATGTCTCAAAATTAGTGTCCTCTATTTGCGGCCCGATAAGGCATGCATCGATATCTTGCCTCACATGTTTTCTCCGTATGTTGAACAGCAACTTCTCACAACAGGTTTGCCAACCTCGAAGGTCGAAAAACGAGAGTTATTTGTGCTCCAATGTAGCCAATGCTCATTACTTATGACAAATGGTTCGGTGAAAGCGTGGTCTTACAATTTATGACACAAAAACTTTATGACATGCTGGACAGCATGTTGTCTGAGCGTGGATAATTGTGCTCAAGGACTTTTTAGAGATCGATTATTAATATTTTTTCTGTCATAGATTCAAGATTGATAATAATTGTATGGGTCAGTTAGTCAGTGAGCTACGGTTTCCTGACGACGGAAAACTGAGTTGAAACTTACTCACATGCATGAAGAATTGATCATTTTGCAATGCTCTAATCATGATAGTGAAGATCAATGTAGGTCATTAGACAGAATGTCCAAAGTATTTTAGTACGAAGAATGCTATCAATACCTTAGAATTATATACATCGTCTCTACATTTCTCAGGTTGCATTAAAATCTGTATAAATGTAGGAATACTACAAGTAAAGTATCTCTGAGATAAATGGTTGTTACAAAACCAACCTCAAGCAGTGCTTAATTTGTAAATTTTGAGGTGCCGGATCTCTGGCTGGCCCGACTACAGGGGGATTGGATTACCCTCCAGGGGAAGGGGGTCCGGGGGACGACCCCCGGGAAAATTCTGTAAATTTAGCCTTAAAACCCAGTTTCAAACGTGAGACAAGTACGGATTTGATCAAATTAAATGGTGAAGGATAATACTTCTAATTGCCAGACATATTTACTCATTCACATGCGTGTGGACGCGAGTTTTTATATTTTTAGCTACAACTATGTTACGTTCCGGTCGCCCTGGGAGGTACCGGAACGCCGTTCCGGTGCGTTCCAGCACAAATTAAGCTCTGCCTCAAGCTCAATTTGAATAACAGCTACCTTATGCTAAAAATTTATATTTTACATAAGTATGTCAGATAAGTGTGATTCTGACAACATCAATGGCAATATCGTTAATGCTTGGTTTCACAAATATTTCCTGTGGTTGATGCTTTATTGTAGCACTATCACGCATAGAAATGAAAGCTATCTTCCCTATAAAAACGTATAAGTTGAATCAAAAGAATTTTCGTTTTATTGAAAGATTCATTTTCGTTAATATTGTAATCTGGGACATATGTGGGCTTCAACCTCAACAGAAACTCGTAGAATGTGAGATATAAATAATTTGGTAAATCAAAATTCAGTTTCCGTTCATTTCTCATTGATGAGGAAAGCGTACAGTTTCTGAAGGCTGGAAATTGATCCAGTTCTATGAACGTATCTAGCGTTCAGTTCCAGTGCTGTTTGCCAATTATTACGACAGACCCGATAGTGGCGCTAGATAAGTGCTGTTGTTATCTATAAATGTTATCCAGCTGGAACTGGAATGCCACTGTGCTATTCTGCTACTGGAAGCTGGAGTCTACATAATACTCCAGTAGATATAGAATTCACAAATACTGTAGATATAAATACTGGTGTATGTGGAGCAACTGGACTGGATAAAGGTTGTTGATTAAATTACCGACAATTAAAAGATAAAATCGGAAATGTTGCTTCACTTTTGACTTCTTGTCATCATACTGAAATTTGGAACGGCATTGGTTGATGACACCAATTCGTAACCAATGAGCTGATAGCTTGACTGGGGCTACCGTGAAACATGAAAGAGTCATAGCATAGTGTTGGACGAATATAATTTGGTACAGGGAACTGGGTCAGTGTCGAATTGAATTATCAAAGGTATAGAATTCGAGCACCAATATGATAGGCAATCGAAATTAATTCATTCATGATCTCGTAAACATTATGATGTACATTCTCTCTTTGAAAGAGTAATTTTCAAATTATCACTTGATTGGTTCATGATCATTAGTTCTATACCATGAATTCGTTCAAAACCAATGTAAATACTGTACTGCATAATATCCTCGTAGTAATATCTAAATTCAAATTGAATGAATCATAAATCATTGAATAACCCTGTATACTACGAAAAATATAATATTATTGAAGAGAAACATTATAACATTTTAGAAGTTTTTTGTTGATCTATCGGTGATACTAATGAATTTATAACATACCTTCAATTGTCCTGAAACTATTGTCGATATTAAAAGTTCACTTCTAATTTTTGTGTAGTCAAATTCATTGATAATATTTTCTACTGGACTTGAGAAGCACAATATAATATGGGGGGTCTTTCCATTAATGAAACTCATATTGGACAAAATTTCGTTTGAACATTCAATAAAGAACTATTGATCCTCATTTTGCAATAGTTCAGTATAAATGCTAATTAGTGCACTGGGGGCTAAAAATGATTAACAAATCGTTTTCGAAATTATTCAGAACTTCTAATTAGAATGTATGGAGGCCAACGTTTGTAGCACGATATCGTGGGAAGTGCCAACTTCCCCAACTGACCGGCGCGGTGCATTTCAAATTTGTTTGCACGCATGTAATTCGATATCGCCTTTTATTATTCTAATTAATTCAGACATCATGGGAGCGATGAAGCAATAATAATGCGAGGAAAGTGAAAGGTGATATGAGAATTATTGGTTTTGTTTTAGATTCGGTTTGCTGATTTTTGTTACTCATTGCTGGAAAATTAGGTCTATCTAATGCAGGGTCCATATTATGGATCTTTTATTCTGGAACAAAGTCTTACAAAGTAATAGGAGAGTAATACTACTACTAATAATAATGTAGCATAATGAAATTAATTAATAATGAATTATATTGTTGTAATTCATTCCATTCTATTTTTGTATGTAAGTTCAGGATGACTAAACATTTTAACACTTTTGAGATTTTTTAGAGCTGAGCCAACAATTAGTTAGTTTATATCATGATAATTTTTACTGTTAGGTAAATTCTTGTAAAAATAAGGTTCACTGATATATGTATATTTGTATTTGAATTTACATGTTTTGTATATGGTATCTTTTCAAGCAGCCTCTTTGAGGTTCGCTTAAGATAGCTTATTTATTCAATAGACGTTTTTTTTCTATTCTATTCTATTCTAATAATAATAACAATACTAATATTCAATCTGGTTGCTTCACATTGTTTTATATAAATCTTACTTTACAAATTACAGCTGTCATATTGGGTAACTGCTTGAAATATAAATATTGTGATTTTCGGAATGATGCAATTTCAAATGGAAAATTGAATCCGATTTCAAAATTTTTGAATTTTAATTGGAAAACAAGTTTTTTTAGTTTACTACAGTATTCATTTTCGTTAACTTTTTTATCCAGTCTAAAAAAAGTAGGAATAATAGGATCTAAAATTAACTTTCCTAACATCTGATCATCCTTTTTCTCTTCTGTCGCTTTCTATCTCATAATCTTTCCATTCTTTATTTTTCCTTGATTTCTCTCTTTTTCCAGATCTTCATCTTAGTAGTCTTCTACTTCAAGTACAATGGCTTGAAAAGCAAACATTTTGAGATCTAAAGAATGTTGAAGGATTGGGGGACTGTGGGAGGAGACATTAGTGAATAGGTTGAAACAGTAGTTTGGGGGGGGGGGACGAATTTGGGTTGGGGAAGCACACACGTTGACAATTTCATCTCATTTGTTGTCATAGCAACTATGCCCTATTATCACGCGCTACTTCCCCTCACCCCACCTCCTCACACAATTCGCACCAACCCCAACAATAATCTGCTTACGTTTTATTCTTTTCTTTCCGTCTTCTGCCACTTACAGAACTTTGTCTCCCTGTATCTTTTCTCTCTCTCTATTGTTTATTCTACCTTTAACCCTATGTAACTCCTCTACCATTTTTACATTTTATCTTTTTCCTACCTGTTCTGACAGATAGGAACGCCAGTGGACGTAAGCGCGTGTTTCAAACACAGAGTTTGTGATAATTTGTTCAAAGTGATTCGTAGCAAATTTCAAATAGTATCAGAACAGAAACTTTCTCAAGTATGGCAATACTTGCCACTTTCAAAATATTCCTATGTTATATTTAAGGAACTAAGGCTTGTGTTCAAGAGAATCTGAGAAATATCAAATTATAATAAAAAATCGCTTTACAATTAATAGGCCTATCAAGAGTTGATAAATGCCGAAAAGCTAGCAAATCTACAAAAATGATGTTTTTCAATTGTGTTACAATACTTTTTGTTTTGTTCGGTTTGAGGAACAAGTGATATCTATGAAAAGTAAGGTGCTTCAGTTGTTGTTGTATGGAAGCAAACAGCAAGCAGCAAGCAAGAGAGCAAGCAAGCAACAGATAAGCAAGCTAGCAGCCAACAAGCAAACAAGCAGCAAGTAGGTAGCAAACAAGCAAGCAAGCAGCAAACGAGCAAACAAGAGAGCAAGCAAGCAGCAAACAAGCAAGGAAGCAAGCAGCAAACAAGCTAGCAGCAAGCAAGCAGCAGTAGCAGGCAATCAAGCAGCAATCAGCAAGCAAGCAACAGCAAGCCGAGCCAATTAATTGGCCGTGTAACGTGAGATGACGCTTCTGCTGACCATGACCATAATCGACATTGGCTTTTTTCGACTTTCAAAAACAAACTCAGAAAATAGGCTAGGCTTGTCGGGCGTTGACAAAGCGTAAACTCAAATCAGGCGCATAAATTAGCTTGATGGTGAAGGTGTCTTGAGTAGGGAAGAGTCCAGAGAGAAAGGAAGGATTCTTGGGAGAGATAGTGGATTGAGAGAAGAAGAGAAAGATGAAGAGTTATTGACAGGGAAGAGGCGAGGAAGAAAAGAGTAGTGTAGGAGGAGACAAAATGAGATGAGAAGAAAAAAGTGAGAGTGAAAATGGGGTAAAAGAAGAGATGTGGCGTGGAAGGCAGAAAGAGACGAGAGGAAGAAAGAAGTAGAGGAAGAGAAGAATATGAAATGGGAGAAGAAGAAGATGAGGAAGCATGTGTAACAGAAATGGGATCTGACACTTGAGTTGCTGACCTGTGATGAAGAGGAATGAAGGAGCCACAGAAAGGCAAAGAAGAATGAAAAGAAAGTGTAATGAAGGGAAAGAAAGCAACGGAGTGAAGGTGATAAAAGGAGAGGAGAAAAAAGTTAGAAAGTGGGAAGAAGTAGAAGGTGGAGGTGGCAGAAGAATAGAGATAATAAGATTCAGAAGGGGAAATAATTGGAGGTAGAAGGACGGTGAGAAAGAAAAGGAAAGAGGTAGGACGTGAAGAATTAGCAGGTTAGAAAATGAGCATGGAGCAAAAGGAAAAATAGAAAAGGTATATTTATTTTTTCATTTATACATTGATAGGTAAAAATCATTCTCAACTATGAATGATATCCAACTATATTCAGATAAAGAGAGGAAAGAAGAAAAAGAATACAAAGGAAACATGACGACGGAAAGATGGACCGGGAAGGAAATATAGAAAGAGGGTTGGAAGAAAAGAGAGAGGAGATTACCAAGAAGTAGAGGATTCGTAAATGACTTGGGAAAGAAGAAGGAATAGGAGAAGAATTAGCAGAGCACAGAGAAGAAAATGTCTGCATTCTAGGGGAGTTGTATAACTTGGAAGTGGTGTTATGTGCTTTCCAGCTGTACAAGTTGCGCACGGTAGGGGGTTCCTTCCTGGTTCGCTTCATATTCGAAGAGCTTCCTTCCTGTAGCAGAGAGCTTCACAACTCACCACTGATAAAAAATGATAGCACCGATTATGTACTGTACTAGTAGTATTAGAAGTCTTCTTATAAATAAGGTTATTAGCATATATGCAACAGCTCCTACTTCCCTCTAATAAATATTCATTCACTATTAACTTCCCACTCCACCTGACACAACTAAATTACTACTTTCCAGTACTAGTACTGGTCTAGTCATAGTGAATGTAGGCTGTAAGGAATTAGAAACTACTATGCACAGTTCCACTATTGACCTGACCCCTCACATGTTTCTCCAGTCGAAGAATTCTTACCAGGGTTCATATAATATACTAGAAAATTTCATTCATCATCGCTGTGATGACAGTATCCTTTTTGGAAATCCACAATTTTGGATGCTAGATTCTTGTATTCGTGTCATCAATAATATGATGTAAGTAATGTTGTGATGCATAATAATAAATAAATGAGTTACCATTAGTTCCCCGTCTTTCACATGGCGGGAAAACAAAATATGAATCAGTGGCGTAATAGAAGATATTTTGTGGGAATCTATCGTATTGTGGCTGTCTCCCCAACAACTTGAACCTCATCTCCAATCAATAAATACTATAAGTAATGACATTCGATTAACATAGGATATACAACAGTGATAACCTGCAAAATGTATGTAGCAACAGACTTGATGTTCTTTTTAAATGGCGTGTCTTTGCGAACGTATCCATTCTTGTAGTCCCTGGCATAGACATCAATAGCATTCGTTGATCAACTCCTCTTGGACCAAACGTTAGAAAATTACAGTCTTCCATCGCTATGTCTGGTCGTGGGTTCAGATCCCGCCAAAGTTTTGGCTGTTTGATTGTCTCATCTCATTACCCACGCACAAGCAAAAATATCCTTTGGCGACATAGAAGAAAAAATGTTTAAATTACTCATCACAATAGAAACATAGAAAATATAATACACTTGTATACTTCTTCATATTATGTATTTACGATCTATTGGTATAGCAGTAGGGAAAATATTGTGTGCATCACAGGACCGAAGTCCTTTTCCTTTCTTGAGGAAATTGTCTCCAGATTCCAATTCTGTCAAATCGACAACTGTCTCCGTGAAAATGTTTCACTTTAGTTTCCCTAAATTAACTATTGCCATTATCTACATAAACCTGTAGGATACTAGCAAATGGATCTCCATTAAGAAAAGATATGAAACTCATTATGTCCTTCATATTAGCTCTATGGTAATTGCAGTATTGCGATAATATCAATAAGACGTCAATATATCAATAAGACATAAAATAATATCAAGCAAGACAGAGGCTTCCTGTAGGATACGAAGAAGATATTAGAGATATGAGAGAAAAAAAAGAAGCCGCAAGAGAAGAAAGATGGCAGAAGAAGGATGAGAACAGTAATGTCAATGTCAATGTCAATGATGATGACGTTAGCACAACTACCTCCACGATACGATTGCTGTGCGCCTAGAGTGCAAGTACTCCACTGTGCGGCAGTTGCTGAGATAAAAGAGATTCCAACCCTCTGAAAGTAGAAATAAGCTAAAAAAAGATAGGGGTGGTTTGAGGCCCCCAAGGTGGTCAAAGATGAAAGCGAATGCGGTGGTGTCCTCCCTCTCTCTCACCCCCATTCTTGGCTAGACGCTACTAAAACGACACGACAAGTGGTGATGATGATGATTATGATGAGAGGGTGAGTAAGAAGGAGAAAGGTTCAGTGAATGAAGGAAAATCTGATAAAATGGTCTAGAAGGAACGAAAATGGAAAGAATAGAAATAAGAGGTTGACAATAGACAAATAGGTTGGGAAAAATTGCGTGACGATTCAGTGATTGAAGGGAAATCTGATAAAATGGTCTAAAAGGAACGAAAATGAAAAGAATAGAAATAAGAGGTTGACAATAAACAAATAGGTTGGGAAAATTGGGAGGAGGAAAGAGGAAAATGATGGCAGAATTCTGAAATTGAGTGGTAATCAGGAGAGAAGTATGATACTGAAATATGGGATCAATAATTTAAGTTTTTTTTTTGGTGCTTCAAAATTATTTCTTTAAAATGGGAATATTTACTATGTTAGTGATAATAATGTGAAATATTTCACCTATGTTTGGTTTTGAAACATCTAAATCTAAAAATCTACATTGTGAAAATAATTAAGGTCTGAAAATTTTAGGAAGTGAACAACTGCAAGACTTGAGCTACTTTGGACTATGTGTAACCTTAAGTTATATATAAATTTGGGAGAGGAATAGCACAAGGTTACCTTATTTTTTCTCTCCCTATCATTTTGATGATGTACTTATTGTATGAATCAATGAAGAATGCCAATAGGTATGACGAAAAAAAGTAGAAGGAAGAGAGAGATGATGAAGAAGTCTCTAACAGGGCAGGATGGTGTAGACTGGTTATGATAAAGAAACATAAATAGATGTGGAAGAAAAGCAGAAAAAGATCAGTCATTTGAGGAACATCATAAGTCACATTTCTGTCAAATTTAGTTAGCAGTGAGATATAATTCTTTATGAATTATCACATCGATTTCCTCCAGAAATAACATGTCAGAGGTTTCTCTACCAGTTTATTGGACTCTCTGAGATCGCATTCCATATTGAAACAACACAGATCTTTTAACGGTTAAGTAACATTTTGACTACTGTAAATGTTTTCCTCAAATGACAGATTTTTTAAAATGGACGGGAGATGAGGAGAATGGAAGAATAATTGGAGCAAGAGAGTAACAGAGAAATAAGCAACGATGAAAAATAAGTGTGAGATGAAATAAGAAGCTGTGTTCAAAAATATGCACGTGAGAAAGAAGTGTACACTGTACAGTGAGAATGAAAATAATCCTTTTCACCAAATTTCAGCACAGTAAGCAAATATACAGTACAGAAGAGAGAATGAGAAGTAAAAGAGTACAGAGATCTAGTATGTTGGGAATGTTGTCTGTCCTCTAATTGGTACACATACCACGTAGCAGACAGGTCATCAGAATAAGAGGGTGGAAGAAGTTCTAAAGGAGGGGGAAGGTTGAGAGAATGAGATAGATGGTAAATAAAGAGGGGCTGTTGATTGGTGTGCTCACTTGGTGGAATAGAAGGAGAAGAAAAATACACCAGTAAGGGAAGACAACGCAGAGGAAGATGGAGAAAAGAAAGAGGGATACGGAAAGAAGAGAGATAGATGATTGAAGTTGACAGACAAGGAATCGAAAGACGATGATAAACATAGACCATGGAAGATGGAAAAGAATGAAATGAATATAAGAAACACCTAATGATTATTAGATGAATCAAAGGATTGAGTGAGGTGATTAAAATTATTATTTTCAGGTTTCAGAAAATAGAAAACATTAACAGAAAAGTTTTCAGTAGAGGTTTTAGAATTTCAGAAAATAGGAGAGGAAAAAAAACAAAAGATGAAGATGGGTAAGAGAAGGGAATACAATAGTATTTACTCTCCCTCAGTACAGTGAACAGGCGTGATGAGGGTACTGCCAATACAATTAGAAGCGGCGCGCAAATTGTCTCCGCTATGACCCCTCAACCTTTCCCCCTCACCTCTTTCCTCTCCCACAATCACCCCCTACGGGACCGAGAGCGAAACGTGTGCGAAAAACGGGACACATTCTCCCTTTCCCTTCATTCCACCGTATTCATCATTAGTTCTTGTCACAAAAATTCCACTGTGAATAAACGAAATTCTGTTCGAACACAATTTTCGAAATTGTTTGGAGTTTTTGTAGCCTAAACTATTTGTTTTTATGTCTCAATTCATCCAATATTCTTCATTGTTTTGTTGAAGAGACGATAGAAAGGTTTTCACGTATTTATTTGTAGTGCAACTAATAATATATGTTCTAGAAATATACAATGTGAATACAGTGATAGTTATATGATTTTCATTCTGACTCGAAAACGGGATTGTATGGCAACATCCAATGCTTTTCAATGCATCCACATGCATTCAGATACCATATGATTTTGTTTATCATGATTATTGATAATACTTATTTAGTAGTAGGCGGGAAGCACACCGGAGAAACGCATTTCATGAAGCCCTCTTTCATGAAACTTGTCTCATGCAATCCGTTTCACTCGCGCATGCATACAAAAGAAACGTTCCCTGCTTAATCTTATCAGTCGATTGCGAGCAACTTTCGTTTCACGTTTCCTGAAACTTTTTTCACGAAACGCGTTTCTCCGGTGTGCATCCCGCCGTAGTATATTGAATATTTTTTGGAAAGGTTTCATCAGTCAGTATTGCACCAATTTCAGAGCATTCTGAGCATTATTTGAGATACTTTGTAACTATTATTGACAAATAACATTTTTATTTTCGACATGGAAGAAAGACACTGTGTACGTAGTTATCTTCTATCTCTGTATTTTGACATAGAACTTCAATTTATTTGATATAATCATGGTAGTGTTTTTTTTCATGGAACATGTTGCGAGAAGCCTTTTCAGATCTTGCTTTTCCGATGGGTAGAACCATAGAGAAACGATACCATAAGTAGATATCCCATGGTATAGGGCGTTTATGTCGCAACTTTTACTGTTATCCCAAGCCGATAGTTCACGTAGTTCTTTCCTATGCAGCTGTGTGACGCTGGTAGTCTCTCAAATTGTGCCGTTCACACACTATCACCCCAACAAAACAGTAAAAATTGACAATAATCGACAGTAATCGGCTTGAGATAACAGTAAAAGTTGCGACATAAATTCCCTATACCACAGGATATTCCTTACGCTATTGTTTCTCTATGGTAGAACATTGTACTGTAACATTGTAAAAAAATATAAAATAGAGAATAGACTCATTAATTATGTATATTAGTCTCGTGCAGTAGTTACCACAGTTTAATTTTCTGGGGAAAATTAGTCCCTTCAATTCTGTCCCACGGAAAATGACCAGAAGCGGTCTTTGCCGATTTTTTATCCAATTCCCTCCTTGTATGATGAAAGCCGTAGCTGATAACTGGTGCAACCCAAATTTCAATTTTCGGTCGCCTAATTTCGTTTTGAAAATGATTCCACCACCGAACAGGAGATTGGAAACCAATGGTTTTTTCTTGCGCTCTCAAAATGAAGGTAATTTTGGTGGTGAAAATTGTCACGGCTCGGTTTGATGAAAATTAATTTTCCGAGGAATATTAACATTCAGGGTGGCTTTCGGTCATCGATGCTCAGTTCTGAAAAAAGGGAAACGTTTTTTCTCCACTGAAACTCATCATACAAACCCTGCGAATTTTTATTGACAATCTACAAGTATTATGATTGTGTAAATTGAGCAGACTAATATGGCATGTAAATTGAGCTTTTTCATTTTTGATATTACGTAGTCATATTCCATGGTCATGTTGGTACTGAACTGCAAAAATCTGTTATAAATTTTCATTTCTGAAAATTGATTGGGAATTTTATACTTTTTTCCCTATATCAATCAGCTCTCAATATTATTCCTTGCAATAAGAAACATTTTGGTAGTTTGGCTTTTATCTGCAATAATTGTGATGTGCCTTGGCTAACTGCCATATATGATCCTGATTTGTCGATAAACTTTGAGAAATTTTATATTTCACTTATGAAATAACATACACTTTTTTATTGGATCCTTTTCGCTTTTGCAATACTTTGACAATGTCAAGAAACTCAAATTTGTTTCAATTGTTCATGAACATGAATCATGAATGCATAAATTTTGTGTTGAAATCTTTTGATTCCTTTGTATAAACTACATTATTAAATTTTCAACGAATTCGTCAGCTCTATGGTAGTTTAGTTCAAATATATTTGTTCTAGTGGTCAGTTGTATGTTAGTCCTGTTCCAATTTGTTATGGTCTCCGTTCTTGTGGTTGCAAAGCATGTCTCAGAGAAGGAGAAAAGCATGTTAACGTACTCAGTTGGACGGCAGATTTTTACTAATAACACTGTCCTGTACAGATCTCCCTCAGGGCTTGTGGATGCAGGCTTTTCACTCCCTTTCACTCTTATTTCCCCATTCCATTCTGCATTTTCTTGTTCCTTGATTTTCTCACTCCTCCTCTGTTACTTTAGCATCCTCTCTCTCACTCTTTTTGCATCCTCCTCTTACTCATTCTGATGTAGCCATTCCACTACATATAGTCGCGCTCCTTCTTTCTCCATATTCCTACATCCTGGGCCTTTTCCCCCCTCTGTGTACTTATTTCGTTCCTTCTTTTATATCTCTTCCTCACTTCCTCTTTTGGAACCATCATATTGCTATCTCATTCCTATTACTCATCGTCTCTCTCGACCTACTGCTACATATATGCTGAATATGATAAACAGAATATGTTTATGATGCTCTATGCGGTATATTCATTATTATGTTATGAGGGCTTGGACTACACAAACGATGTGCAGATATTAGTTTGGCATAGCCGCAGGCTTTTAATATATGATAGTCAATTATGGCAGTGGTCAAATATGGTGGTCAAAATGCATGTATGTTGACATTGAATAATTATGATGGAATATGTTATATTGCAGATGTGTTCGTGAGCTTTACTATATCCGCGTGTATATTATTTGTTTTGTACTGTAGTTGTAAAGGATAGCCAGTGATGAGCTTGTAATAAAATGAATATTTTGAAAAGAGTAGTCTCATGTTCCTTATATATATAAACAATTTTCGAGTAAAATGTTGTGCTATGTTTGATTGATTGTCTTGTAGCCAAACTATGGAATTGTTCTGATTGGTGTCTGTTACTGATTGCTAGTAAATTCCTAAGTACGTTCATGAGAATCGTTTATGAAACATCCCCATATCACTTATTAGTCCGAAGTTGGGAAGTGAAGGCAACCAATTCTTCATGAGTATCAAGTGGTGTTTGGATGAATTTGTCTTTAAAAAAATGAATCAATTACATTATGTGTATGAACTAAGAAATGTTATTCTCCACTCGTGTTCGTGTCCACACGTGTGTTCTAGACTCGGTATTCAGTATTTATGCACAGTGGCATAAAGAATGGAATTCGTTTCAATGGGATAAAATTTGTCGAATATTAAAGTTGAGCTGCTAATCATTGGAATGTTCATCATTCATGTTATATTCCGTAATTCGTAATAATAATTCGAAGATATTAGAACATCACTGGTCATTCCAGCTCCTCAACAGGTTTCAACTTCGTGACTTGTTGCTATCAAAGGATCAAACCATTTGATTTTTCTTAGAAATTCATTTGAATACAAGTATGATGATAAGTGTCAAAAGGGATAAGTTACCAATGACAACTATCCTTAATTCTTGATCTATGTAGAAGTGTTAATAGTGTGTTGAACATTTAAGAATTTTTAATCTAACATCACTCTTCTAAATTCGTCAGACCCCGACAACAAGACACTTTGTAATAAAATTAATGCCCTCATTCACCATTGTTTTCAGGTAATGGTGTTCCTTATAGTCATTTACATTTTTAAAAGCAACTCTTTCCATCTCACTTTCTCTTTCTTTTTCCCCATCGTGTCATCTTGCTTCTTCCGTTTTTTTATTCTTTTTCACTTTCTAGGTCTTGAATGTTGGTTGGTTGGTATTCAAGACAATGCAGACATTCACGACTCATTACGATTTTTTCAGAACCATTTCAATTATTCTGTCTTGCTAGTTGAGAGCCGTTTTTTCGTGTTCTCCTCCTTCTCGACTCCCTCTCTCACTCTCGTCTTTATCACATTCTCCCCTCTCTATCCATCAATCCTCTCTGTGCTTGTTCTTCTTTTCAGCTAGAAAATTAATTACAAGTTGATGAGAGGTTAGTGCTGGTTCCGTCTGTGACGTTCTGACATGTCGTAAATTTCATCTACCTGTAAACCACTAGCTTGAGAACAGTTGAAAAAAGACGGAAAACGACTAAAAAGAAGAAGCAGAGTATGGTCTGCAATCTTTTTGTATGAGCTAACTGCCTGTTTACTGTGACTACGACCTTTCTTGTAATTATTGCATGTAACCTTTATGATCAACAGGAAAAAGAACCTGGCAGATTACTGTGTTAAGCTTGGTATATAAAATTCACAGTATTAGTATTATGAACCTACATTAATCATTGTGTTGATTAAATCAATGAAATCCATTCATGTCAGATATATTTCTCTATGTGAGGATAAATATTACAACATAATTTGAAATTTGATAAGAGTGTGAGTGTCAGTCTCATTTATTCATTTATGAACAACGCTGAGCAAAAGCGATTTTAAATTCTCTCAATTTTATTATTTAAATCGCTCCTCAACCACTGGTATCAGCTCATGTGAGGAGCCTTCTTCATACTGATTGTATATTTTTGTTGCACCATTTTCGTGAACGAAGAAGGATAAAACTCAATTCTAATTTCAATTATTGATAAATTTTATTATTATAGTTATTCCAATACCCTATAATATCATTAATTTTACTTAACCAGTTCATTTCAAATTAATCTTCATATTTCTGAATTCTTGGCTCCAATCCATTAGAATTTGTATTTGTAATTACTGAATTGAAGGAATAAAAGGAAGAGGTTATATTTATCGCAGGCTCTATTTATTCAATATTTTCGTTATAAATTCAATTAATTATAGGAATATATAAGTAGGACTTACCCACATATTTTAATGCTACTCGGAAATCTCTATAAGATGACTAACATGATAAATTTACGGAATTTTCTCGAGTCCCGCGGTAAAGCTCTTGTAGACTCATTAGTAAGGAATTGCAATATTTTCTCGAAATGGCCTTCAATTTTTCGCTCATTACAGAATTTCTTCAACTTGAATCGATAAGGTAGAACTCGAGTGGAGGAAAATTAGTTTCATTCATCCAGTTTTGAAACTTTTACAAACGACACAATTTATCAGCCAAGTTTCTTTGTTATCTAACAAGTTCTCTCTATTCCTTTCTCGTCCATTCCTCTCCTCCCTTCCCTACGCATCCCCCTCTATCTTCATGCTTCTAGAGCCAAATAGTTTCAACTTTTCTTGTTCAAAGTTTGAGAATTTCGTTTGCAGCGCCAGTTTTGAAATATGCAATTACTGTCCTAATTTTGGAAACTGTTTTAAATTATCTCAGAGCTCCAGCATTACATCAATAATTTCTGTAGCTGCAATTCAGCGCAAAATACTCTGGAATTCCTCAAGGATCTCTGTTCCATAATTCTCCCTCATCTATCTCTGCTAATATATCTTACTTGTTCTATTGCTTACATCTCTCTGTTTTGGAATAATTGTTTTTGGTGCCTTATAATATTCTTTGCATCTACATCAGCATGCTTACTCCAGCTAATCACTTAAGGTTATTGAAAATGGGATGATCAATAATTTGTCACCTACCTCTATCTCCTTTATATCCTCACCCTCTCCTCATTCATATCCTCTCTTCCATTACCCCGTTTTTCTCCTTCTTTTGATTCTCTTTCTTCTGAACGTTTCTTTCCCCTTCTGCTCCATCATCTTCCACCCTTACTTCTACTATTTCGCTTCCAATTTCCATTTTCCTCTCCCATCATTGCTCTATTTCGTACCATTTATTTCCTTATCCTGTCTCTTTTTTGCTCCTTTCACCTTTCTTTCTCTCTCGCACATACGTCAATCACAAATATGTCAATATGCTCTTACAGATGGAATTAAATAGAGAATGCATTTATTCAAATGCTAATTAATATATAATTATTATTTAACGAAAATCCTGAATAAATGCTGTAAATCATCCCGAAGACTTCTGCTACTGCTTACATTGACAACAGGGCTAACAGCTAGATGGAAATTCGATGCGAACTACTATCTACTATGAATGCATTCTCTATTTAATTCCATCTGTAACTGGTTGGCCGCTATGGCTTCGTATAAAATGAGCGCTGCTATCCAGAGATTGTCAGTTTGGTGTAAGGGTAAGCATTCCTGACTAGCAATTGGGAGGTACCGGGTTCGATTCCCGGGCTGGCAACTAATTTTTGGATAGTAGTTCTCATCGAATTTCCATCTAGCTGTTAACCCTGTTGTCAATGTCTGCAGTAGCAGAAGTCTTCGGGGTGATTTACAGCAGTTATTCAGGATTTTCGTTAAATAATAATTATATTCAATATGCTCTGTTGAGGAAAAAGCAAAATTTCGCTCTGTAGCGGGTAGGCTGTATTATAGGCGAAGAATCAAACAGCAGAAACCACATGGCTAGTTCTCTATTTCGGACATATACGACCACACTACTGCAAAGCGCTACGCAACTTCTAATGTTACCGTACCCTGAAAACCTCTCTCATTTTCTCTACTGTAAGGCGGGGGACCCTAGGGTGTGATAACTCAGCTTAACCCCCCTTCCAAACCCTAAAAACTGCCTCAACATTACCAAACCCTCAGAAGGGAGGAACAGCACATTGCCATTCTACTGGTCATTCTAAGGGGGTTTCAGGGTTCAACGGCGTCCGTCCCGACGCTTATTTGTTTTGTTTTTGAACTTAGAAGCCTAAAACCACCGCAGGCTCCTCTTTTATAGTGGAGCGTTATCGTTTGTAGCGAATAGTCAATTTGAAACCAAAATTCTTGTCGCTGTAAAACATTGGATCAGTTACATATATTTGCCTTTACATAATTTGTCAATCATGAGACGGAAAGTATCTTGCGAAATATTGTGGGAATTGAGCTACTTTGAGCTACTTCTATACTTCTGAGAATTTTTGTATTTCTCTCTGAAAGTGCACCTTATTCACTCCTATTATCAATTCTAGATAGTATTGAAAATTTGTTCTACAAGAATTCACTTATAAATACGCTGAGTGGAACTCTCAATTCAGCTCAAGATGAAAAAAATGGCGTTAGCATTGTTCCGTTTATGCGATTCCCACAATAATTTCGCGAATTATGATTTATGAAAACAATATTATTTATTCATACATTGATAGATAAAATATCATTCTCAACTATGAATGATTGGGAAAGGATCAACAGGCTCAAAGCCCAAAACTGTTCCTTCACTGAATTTGGATAGAAATTGTCCAAAAATAGGTTATGTTTATCACTTCATAAGTTTTGTCCAATTTTGAGTCCAAAATATAAACTGTGAATTTAGAATTTATATAAGTTGAAAACCAAATTAAATAACAATATTCTACTAAATCATCACTGATAACTGGAAAATACTGTATTGTCACCACAATATATTAACGATAAGAAGATCTGACGTGATGTTTGCCGATTCCACTTTAATATGAAATCCCCAACTAGGAAAGTAAACAAAATTAGTCGTTTGTAAACAGGGGTACCCGCTTTCCACTTGAACCTGGAAGTTATTACCCGTCCAAGGGTCATTCATCTTACTGGTATTTACTTCACTGTATGCAGGGTGTGAATGAAAATCGGCCACCACCCTTGAACCCCTAGACAAAATGAGGGTAAGGACCCCTTTCTAGGCGGGTTTTGGGACATTTTCAGATAAGGGACAGTGCACTATCAAAGCAATAGAGATCTATTGTGAAGCGCAGACGTTATGAAGACTGGTGTAGCATGGTTTAATAAGAGGAGAAGGGTTGGGAATAGTGGCATCCTGCATCGTCATAATGCTGTCCATTTCGTGTAATTGAGGGTGGAATCCTCGCAAAACCCTGCTCTGTGTCCCTTCAGCAGCTCTTGAAACGTTATTAATTTGTGTCTCAACTGGTGAGGCCTAAACCCCTACACGGCCGGCAGATTATCTGATAAGGCCGGTTATACTAATAACGCCGCTGGTACCAGTGAGCCTAAGCTAAATACAAACGAGATAAACGTAGATGCACATGTAATATTAACGGTCCGTTGCACAAACATTGATCATAATTTGATCTCTGATTAACGGCTATCATTTTGGCTACGATTCCCTTCCCCAGTTTATACTAATTCGGATGAAGCTCTCCGTTTTTTGTTGATTCCTGGACTTTCTCATCATGCACCCGCCCTGAATTACTCATATTCCACTCATTTGTGCTATAGTAGGCTTCTATTAAACTATTGTATATAATTATATAGTAACTATTGAACTCGTCCTAATACTTAATCTTACCAATTCCTGAAAATATCGCTGACTACTGTTTCATATCCGTCAAGTTAATATCTCCTTATTCTGTATAATTATTCCAAGCACTTGATCTGGCTGACACCAAAGCCAGATCGATATTCTAATCCAGGATCAGCTCAATGCAATCTTAATTAGGGTCGATTAATTGATTCAAGGTATATAATTTTGGTGTTGGTGCAACTCGACATCACATTGAAGCATTCACAGTTGTAATTCCCTTCAAAATTCACAGTGATGTTAATTTTCTATCTTCTTTTGGAATTTCATGCTTATAGAATAATATTCTATATTTGTCACAATGTTATACCCAGTATCAGCAATTCACAAATATTGTAATCCTACTTAAATACATTCTTCTATTATATTATTAGGCTATTGTTTTTGTAACCTTTTTAAATTCATTGATTTTCCAATTAATGTATCATGTATTTTTCTCCATACTATTCAATTCACATTACTTCAATCCAGGGGTGCCCATCCCCCCAATAGTTCATGTTGCAAAATTCCCCCCCCCCCAAAATTCTTAAAATTTGGTATCCATTTAGGTACTTAAAAACTGTTTATTGAAAAATCCCCCCCATTTTCCCTAGTTTTTTCCAAAAATCCCCCCCAAAATTCAGCCTCATGTCGCAACTTGCGACATCAAAACATGCTGTGGGCAGCACCCCTGCTTCAATCTCCAATGTGTTGTTCCCTAATTAGTATTCTTACATGAAAAAATTTCCCTATCACGTTTCATAATCTGTATTCTGTTAATCATTTCCAATTTAAATCTCCATTGATGCTACAATATTAATGTTTTTTGTAATTTAATCGATCCTTATAAAAATTCTATCTTTTCTTTGTTAATCATTGAAAATTCACACCTCAATCCATGCTACAATATACGCTTTCCATTCATCTACTATTTTTAATAGATAGTGTGTAAGAGAGGGAAGGGTTAACAGTAAGAGAGGGCTGGCTGCGCCCTAACTTCGTCCTCATAGGATTCAAATAAAGGCAGCAATAATTCAATTCACTTCAATGTTTAGTTTCGTTTTCTAATTTGTGTGTTTTGTTTGTACGTTGCAGTGGGTGGAAGAGAGCTACACGAACTTCGAGGAGAGCATCAACTGGCGGAGTTACGTGGTGTGCGACGTGGCGTACAATGACGTCAACAACTGGCTATGGACGCCGTTCGTGGAGCGCGGCATCGCCAACCGCATCTACATCGAGATCAAGTTCACCATCCGCGACTGCAGCTACTTCCCGGGCAAGGCGCTCTCCTGCAAGGAGACATTCTCGCTGCTCTACTATGAGTTCGACGCCGCCACCCGGGAGCCTCCTCCATGGGAGCCCGATAGCTATAAGCTGATCGGTGAGTTTAAACTTATTTTTGGGTGAAATTGGTGTGAACTAATATAATACTGTATATCTTTAAATTATGTTTAAAATATTTATTATCTTAGAAAATATTTATAACTAGCAGGTAACCCGTGCTCCACAAGGGTCTAATTTAGTTGAAAGTGAAACAACTTAACCTACGTCGAGTTTTCAGTTTATCAAGTTTTCAATTATTTATTCATAAATAATACACAAATCTAATATATTATCAGAAAAGTATCAACAGGCCTAGCCCAAAACTGTTCCCTATCCGAATTTTGATAGAAGTATGTCTAAAGGTGCGTACAGATATACGCGCCGCGAACATGAGCAATTCACTTTAAACCAGCTGATGCCAAGCATTTAAAATCTGTATCTTACCGTTTCTGTATAAAATACAGTCAGCTGATTAAAAGTGAATTGCTGATGTTCGCGGCGCGTATATCTGTACGCACCTTTAGACATACTTCTATCAAAATTCGGATAGGGAACAGTTTTGGGCTAGGCCTGTTGGTCCTTTTCTGATAATATATTTGATTTGTGTATTAAGAGATGTAAATGAATAAATAATTGAAAACTTGATAAACTGAAAACTCGACCTCCTACTTGAATCTTGAAGAATTCAAAATACGTCTATAACCATCATCGGTGAATTGAGAATTTATATGCAAAATCTTAAGTTAATCAGTTGATAAGTTGAGACGTGATGATGCGTCATTCGTGAATTTCCTATCCCGTACGAGTATAAGCCAATTCTTCCCTTTTTTATATTATCGATTTAATGACATAGAATTTTAATTTTAGGGTAAAGGGTAAAAGGGACCTTTTTTAATTTCATTTCGGACACAATTCATAGCTCAAGCTTAACTCACACTTTCGCGACTCAGGTCGAGAAGAGAGGACTCGACTCTAGTCGAGAGCATGTGTTTCCAAATGGTGACTCAGACCAGTCGATTCTAGTCTCCGCGACGTCACCATTTGAAAACACATGCTCTCGACTAGAGTTGAGTCTCTTCTCGACCTTAGTCGCGTAAGTGTTAGTTGAGCTTAAGTTCCTAGACACCAGTTTCGACAATCATTTTAACCAGTCAATACTTCCTTACTTCCATGTTTCTATTTAAAACACAAACATTAAACATCAAATTATGTCAAGTCAATAACTTCAATTGATATGGCAATAAGTTTTGAGAGATTTGAAGGTAGATGATGATTTAAAGAACGAATCTATAGTAGCTAATAGCATGCTGAGACTAGAAGAGACGAATCTACAGTCTAGTACCCTAATGAGACATGGAACATGGCAAACGGAGATAGTAGCAATGGGATACTTGAATTATCTAAGAATGAAAATTTCCATTCTTACCCTCAAAAATAGAAGACTAGGGAAATAAAAGTAAGCTCCAATAGATTCAAATGTATATGACTGTTAATCATTACATACAAATAGAGAGTCAAAATTCCAAAATAGCTGGAGGTCTGAACTCGAATGACCACGTTTTTATCCAAATTTTGATTTCCAGCAGCATAATGAACGTATAGGAATTAATGAAATCATGGAAAAGTGATGGAGTTCCACACATGTTATGGTATATTCATTTATTTATTTATTCTATTACATTAACCAATGCACACATCAAATACATGATTAGGAAAGGAACAAACAGGCCTAGCCCAAAACTGTTCCCTTTCCGAATTTTGATAGTAGTAAGCCAAAAAGAAGTCATTATTTAGTAGTGATACAAACAAAAAAAAGTTATAAATGTTCTATGATTATGTACTATCCGGAATCGACTGTCATTTAAAACCTACAAAAAAGCGTCCGAAACAGTAAATATGTATTTCATTTTCTCACAATGGTACAAAGTCCATTTATTTAATGCGATGAAATATTATTTTCGAAGCCGGACATTGAGGACGGTGACAAAAAATTGGACGAGAAAAAGCTATGTGGAAAAAGCATTAAAACACCAAATGACGGTCCACACAGTGACTGACTGCTATTTGTCTGAGTTAACTGACTCCCACAACCAGCTCTGGCTACCAGACTGGCTACCTCTCCATTCAGGCCTCTCCTATCTGGAGATTGATTGGCCAACATTAATTACAACGCGATAACATTACACATTACACACACAGGGCTTGTTTAGAGGGTCCATTATATTGCATTATGGGAGTTATGAGGGCACCGCTTCCTTGCTTGCTTGCATTTGCATTGTTCTCCAACCACCCCTCCCCCCAGTCCATCCCCCTTCATGTCAAATAGCTTCGATTTATGGACTTGAGTTCATGAGCACCGCTAATTACTGCCTCATAATATCATCGCTTATCGGTCCTAATGCACAATTCATGTGGGCTTGGTTCGGATTTCATCTAAAACATGACAAAATTGGATTTGTGATCCTTAATAACGAGATGAAACATACACTTTTCCCATAGTAAACTATTTCCATAAACTATCATTTCACTCGCTAGATTCCCAGAAAAGAGACTCAGCGTCACATAGCTTCACGAAAAATAACTACTAGGACTTTCGGCCCAAGTTAACAGTGAATTTTGGAACATAAACGCCCTATATCAGGGGGTATATTCCATCTTTGCCATCTTTCGACTACGATACTATCCTTGATATTTGTCATTTTTTTGATCATAAAAATCTTGAAACATTAATAAACCACAACAAATTATTGCTTATTGACCAACGACACTGATGATCAAAACGTGGAAAACTGTATCTTACATTTTGGTATAAATATTTTCCAAAGATAAGTTTCCGAAATGATAAAATACGTGTGAACACTTTGTCAAGTGCCTGAAGACAATTCCTTAAAATTGTTGCCAGAAAGTAGATTGCTTCTGTAAACTGTTATGGCTAGGAACTCAGGTAAGGTTGCGATAGTTATGGCGTTGTGAGGTATCACGTTAGATGAGGTGAGGTGACGTGAGTTGAGGTTAGATGAGGTTGAAAAAGGTGAGGCTAGTTGAGATGAGGCACTCAGGGCCCCGAGCAATCAATAGGTGGCACAAGGTGGAGGCAGGGCAGACGTGAGTCAGGCTGATGTATTGTTTCATGTAGGGCTTTTGCTAGGCGGGCAATTTTTCTTCATTCCCGTGAAAAACGCTCAGGCGTCTAATTTAACGCCCAGGCGTCTTGTACAATGCCTTCATTTATCCACCTCTACAATGACGTTACCGACAAATTTATTTCGTAGAAGATTCTTCGGTACAACAGAAAATTTAATTATCTCTCAAAATTGATTAATCTCTAAATGTTGAGGCTCAGGAAATAGGAATAACGTTAAATACACAGAGTAGTAGAGGCACAGCAATAGTAAATAATAATAGCAAAATAGAGGCACAAATAATGAAAACAATTGTTTATTTACTTCGTGGTTGAGGCTAGAATACATTGAACAAAGTTATCATTCGAATACTATGAACTTATATCAGAAATACTGATATAAGACAGATTTTATCGGTTGCTCCTCTGCATGGAAGAATTATACAAAATAGACGCAACTGGTGCATTCATTTGAATAGAATGCCACCTGGAAGTATGCCACTTGAAGTCCAAAACTATAAACCTACCGGAAAAAGAGATGTAGGAAGGCCAAGAAAGATATGGGTACCAGAACAGGTTGATTAATAAACCTTATCCCTGAAGTGAAGATGATGATAATATTATGAACTACATCCCTCTTTGAATATGATAAAATACCAAGTTATAATTTATTATGACATTTTTTTATCAAGTAGCACCAAAGAGTTCTGGAATAGTTCAAGATGTTCAAGATTAAAATGTGAAGAGATGCAATGTGAATGTGCAAAAATGAATTTTTTGAAAAATACATTCATGATTAATATTATTAACGGAATATTGTCAGCCTAGTCTCCAAAACTCCAGAAGAAGTCTCCAATACATATATATCGTAAATCGTAACAGTTGAAGGAGTCAAGAAATAACTATCTTAAGGACGTATGAGGTTTTGTAGTTTTTAGTTATCAACTCTCCTACTGATTGGTAATAGAAATAATGATGATATACATATGAATTGAATATGTATAAAAACAGTAGTTTCTCAGTTGATTCAATCTTGAATGAAACCAACTGGATAACAAACCTTGATTCTCAGTCCTACTGTGAATAGAGCATCGAATCCTTGACTGAGTGAAAATTATTAAATTACGTAACACTCAATTCCAAAATCATTTGATTCGAGAGCATCTTTTACTTGTTTGTAACAATAATTTGAGTTACAATCGTGTTCTGTAAAACATGAAAATATATGAAGGGTGATGGGAATCCAAGTGATCTATTTACATGGAACGAGTATTGGGCGAGTGAATGAAACAAAACAGACAGAGAAGAAGGGTATGTAAAAAGAGTGAGTGTGTGTGGAAGAAAGTATGAGAGTATTGTCGTAAGGTGTATTACACAGAGGCACTAGAAATGGGGTGGACGACCCCTACACAGGTTCACAATTTCTTCAATAGTGCGATGTGCAAAATATGAGACGAAGCATGCCGTAAAGGGGGAAAATGACGAAGGTAGAAGGTTCCACAAGGAGGTGGGGGAAAGAAGGAGAGGAAGAATTAGAAAGGCTCCCTCCCTTTTTAGCAGCAGTTCTGTTGGTAATAAAACTTCAGTGCCTGCTAATTTCGGCTGCAGCGAGAACTCTTCAGAGGCGATATAGCATGGAAAATAGAAGTGTAATATTCCGGAGACGCCTCTCGAATTAACATGATTATTGTTATCGTTTGCAAGATGTGCTCAGCGTCGCGATTCTGCGCCGGTTTTCAGACGCCTTTCTCAACTGAACAAGTCGCGTCCTATTCTGCACAGTAAACGTAAAGTATTGCTCCATGTGTAGTCAAATATGTATTGATGTATTACGTAGGAAACGGAAGAGAAGGAGAAGAAGAAGAAGAAGAAGAAGAACGTGAAAGATAAAAAGAGGAAGCAAGAATAGAATAGAATAGACTCGCTGCCTTTATTAAAAACCTAGGAGGGCGAAGTTAGGGCGCAGCTGGCCCTCTCTTACACTTAACCCTCCATACAATTATAAGTTACAACTAAAATAACATCATAAACCATGAACTGAAGTAAAAGAAAACAATAACTTAGAAAAAAATTAACAAGAAAAAAAATATAAATATAATAAAAAAAAGAGAAAACTTGAACTCCTTCCGAATTTAAGTACGTAAAAGGAATTATGCAAAGGAAGAAGAGAAAAGTGAATACAGTTGAGAATTTTCAGTCCAAATCCTTAGATTATTCCGGTAGAAGTAAGGGAAGAAGGAAAAAAGAAAGAAAAGAAAAAGGAAGAGAGAAAGAAGGAAGAAAGAGAGGAACACACACACACACGTACAGACTTAAATTATTACGGGCTAGGGAGCATTCCAGCCGAGTCCACCACCTCTGATCCACCGAAAGACAGCCGCGCCGAACCGGCGATGTCCCTCAACTAGCTTCAGCTCAGCAGGCAAAGAATTCCACAAACTACAGGCTGTCACAAGGAACGACTTATTGAACATAACAGTCCTATGTGTTGGGACAGCCAGCAGCAAGGAGAGAGAAGAGGAGAAAAAGGAAGAAGAAAAATCAATGTTTCCACGTCTGTGGAAATTTCTGTAATCCATGTGTTACTAAATAGTCAACTTCTGCTAGTGAACTCCTGCAAACTTCCTTACACTTCAATTTTTCTGTATTGATGAGAAAATGATTATTTGAAATCTGAAACTTTGAAAGTTTGTTGAGCTTTTTAGTGGAAGATATTTGTACAATTCTAAAGACTTCCGTCTCTGCTCTGAGGAGCTATTCCAGGCATTCAGAGTATTTCCTGGTTCAATAATTACAATTCAAGTTCCCTGAGAACATCACTCAAAACTAGTATTATTGTAATGATAGTCTTCGTAGCCGATTATAGCAAAGATTCTGCTCTGCTCTTGAAGGAGAAAAATAGGAAGAGGTATTGGAGAGACTAAGAGAGTGAGAAGATTATGAAATTGTTCATCAACATTTAACAGAATCTCACTGGAAGTTCTTTAGTATCGGAAAGTTTGCGTTGAATATTCAGTTTCTGTCCCGAAGTTGGTTTTGCAAATTAAATATTTATCAAGACTCGGGCGAAACATGGATACTTGAATTAATTACTCGATAACTTAGTTTCTTCAGCAATAATCAGTGAATGTATCAATGGAATCGTGATTTCAGGAACTATAATCAATCGGATAATTTGGGTGTAGAGAATCAAATCTATATAATAAAAGGAAGTATTGGCTTATACACGTACGAGATAGGAGATTCACGAATGACGCATCATCACATCTCAACTACTAGACTGATTAATTAAAAATTTTGCATATAGGTTCTTAATTTACCGAGGATGGTTATAGGCCTAATTTAAATTATTCAATTATAACAATTAAATTAAGACCTAGCAGTCTGATATTTATAAGTAAAAGCTATTAGCTTCTAGTCACATTTGTGGAGCGCTTTCGGACACTAGGCCCTTCCTCAACACTCAGAGTGTAGAACCTAATAGGTTTTGTTTATAAATATCAGACTGCTATGTCATAATTCAATTGTTCAAAAATGAATAAATAAACTTCTGTACTGTAAATTAGCATTGGAACCGTTTTGGGCTTGAGCCAGTAGTATTTTTCTGAAAGTTGCGTGATTTTGAATGATTGATTGAATAAGTATGGAGGACTGAGGGTACTTGTTTTATTTATCAAAAAAAGGTTTATTTAAATGATTGTTTGTTTTTTTGTAGGCCGTATAGCAGCCGGAGAGGGCCGATTCAACACCAACTCGAACGCTGCTATCAACACAGAGGTGAAGTCGATAGCTGTCACCAAGAAGGGCGTCTACTTCGCATTCCGCGACCAGGGCGCCTGCATTTCTCTAGTCGCTATCAAGGTTAGTAACACGACAAACACGTATAATAATCAATTTTGTTGGAATACAGTGTCATGAACCTAAAATAGTAGGTATTATCGGTTAGATTGAATAGTTTAACAATGTCCAATAGAACAATTCAATTCAAGTAAAACGAAACCATATAATGAATAATCGTATAGTGTCATGAAGCTGGAATAGGAACAATGTTTCTATGAATAGTAGTTGAATCATTCTACAATGTTCAACCGAAAAGAAAAATGTACAGGATCACATTTATTGATAGGGAAAATTGAAATATATATACTGAGCCATGGAGAGATGATTCATGTAGAAACTCTCTATTACTTTCTTAAGGTTCCTTGATGTTGAACTATATTATTTCATATATATAATCGTGTAGTAATGTACGTCAGCACAATACCATAGAGAAAAGATGCAAAAAAGAAAAGGTAACGTAGCATTAGTAAGGTGATATGGCATAGAGAAAAATCGCATAATACATAATCTCTCCACGACAAAACCCAGGTAGAATACGCCAGCTAAAATGAATGATGAAAATAGTTCAGTGCCGAGAGTCAGATCTCCATTATTATTAATAATAAGTATTTATTTGTTTATTTGATTGCCGTACTTGCTCTGAATGAAATACTCTCATGCAATCCATTGATATCTCAAATTTCACAACTCCAGTTCTGAAACATTGAGAATATGTACATTGTAATTCCGTTCCGTGTAACAAATTATTCCAAATCAATTGGGAAAACGTTCCTAAACACAGAAAAGTTAGGGTAAAAGTTAGACAGCAGGAGTATTTTTAAGATAGCTGTTCCAGATTCTCTTTTGTCGATCTACTACATAAATTATGTGCAATCATAATAAATCAATAACTAACTTATCAATATCGGGGAACCGAGCTTCGCTCGTTATTTTTATTTATTGATAAACAGAACACGATTCTCTAAAATTATCGTGTTTATATTTCAACAGCTGGCTATACGTCATCTTATGAATTTCGGGAATGCGATATATCGATTTTTCACATAGGCCTACTCGCTCACTCACTTTTTCACTATCCACAGACGACAAAAGTCTCAACTGTTTCAGCCAAGGATGAATTATCCTTTTAATGTCGTTCAGCGAGTTTTCCCAAGGATGTGACCTAGTGCATTCGAATTTTTTTATCATAAACCTACTATGTTCCAAATTCCGTGAAAATCGTTAGAGCCGTTTTCGAGATCCGTTGAACTTAAATAACCAGATATATATCAATACAGTTGCTCGCTTAATATAATAGGATGAATGATCAACGGCTATGATTACTCGATTTTCACAGGAAAACTATTTTTAACGCAGAATAAGTGGGGAAGAAGTTCCAATCTTGTCTGTGATTTTGTGTCATATGTCGATTTTGGGAAAGCTATTCCAGATTCTCTCTTGGAAACGTAGGACTTTTGTGAATCATAATCACGGATAAAAACATCAGTATTTACGCCCCTATCATTTCAAAAACCCAGCTCTTTTACAATAATTTTTCCTGTTTTCATGATTTCTACCACTACCCATAATTCAAATTGAACTTATAAAAAAATGTAAATCTCACTACCCTTTTAAATTATCATGTGACAATTTTATCATATGTTATCATAATTTAAAAGGGTACTCAGATTTATATTTTCATTTATATTAAAAGTAGAGAAAAATGGCAAATTAAACTTATATTCATATTATTTATACTAATATTTCGAACTATTCCAGGTGTACTACATCACGTGTCCGAAGGTGACAGTTAACCTGGCGAACTTCCCGACGACGCCGACGGGCCGCGAGGTGACGTTCATCGAGCGAGCGACGGGGACCTGTGTGGAGAACGCAGAGGAGATCGAGAAGCCAACCTACCTGTGCAAGGGAGACGGCAAGTGGTATCTGCCCACCGGTGGCTGCAAGTGCAAGCCTGGCTACGAGGCTGATATGGAGAAGCAGACCTGCAATGGTGAGTTCTCCATTCAGTCCAACTAACTTTGCATTCTAATGAAATATAACTTTGAAAATGATATAATATAATCTAACTTTGCATACATTATTATAATATTGAATAAATGTGAGTTTGATGTCAGATTCCACGTCACATAGATAACCTGATAAGGCTCATTTCATGAACATTTATAGAATTATGAATATACTTGAAAGATCTTGAGAGCATGAATAGCTAGTATAGTTGATACAATTGCTCTTCATCTGGATGTCGGATAGATACCATTGTCACATATAGATAATCAGCTTCATTTCATAAAAATTTATAAAATTATGAATATACTTGAAAGATTTTGAAAGCATGAATGAAGTTGGTACGATTGGTATTCATCTCATCACAAAGAAAATAGTAAATGGTCAATCCACAATTTACCTTCTCTTTTTTAAAATTTACTTCTTTATATTCTGGTTGATTCTCCTTTTAATCCTATATCGGATGTTGGAAATCATCACAGCGATTCTCACTTTACTAACTGCAGCCCGGAAAAGTTATTTTGTATTGCAACCAAACCAATCTCTCAAATTACAATAAATAATTACAATTTACTATTTCTAATGAAATAGTACTACAATTATACAATTGTAATGAAATAATTCTACAATTAACAATTTCCAAACATATAAATAAATAATTCCTGCGCAATTTCCAATAATTCACAATCTCATGCTATTCCCACAATTACATTATATTGGACAGAGAGATAATTTAGTACAGATTGTCAGACAAACTATGAGCGATTTATTACAAGTAGAATAGAAGTCTTCCTTCTTTCTAGCCTTCAACATTGATTCAGTTATTCATTCATTGATAAATGATATGTAATGATAACATTGTTAATTGATGTATTGATGTTTGATAGTTCATAAAATTCATCTTTATTAGTTTTCAAACATTAGCAATGAATATACTTGAAAGATCTTGAGAGCATGAATAGCTAGTATAGTTGATACAATTGCTCTTCATCTGGATGTCGGATAGATACCATTGTCACATATAGATAATCAGCTTCATTTCATTAAAATTTATAAAATTATGAATATACTTGAAAGATTTTGAAAGCATGAATAAAGTTGGTACGATTGGTATTCATCTCATCACAAAGATAATAGTAAATGGTCAATTCACAATTTACCTTCTCTTTTTTACAATTTACTTCTTTATCTTCTGGTTGATTCTCCTATTAATCCTATATCGGATGTTGGAAATCATCACAGCGATTCTCACTTTACTAACTGCAGCCCGGAAAAGTTATTTTGTATTGCAACCAAACCAATCTCTCAAATTACAATTTACTATTTCTAATGAAATAGTACTACAATTATACAATTGTAATGAAATAATTCTACAATTAACAATTTCCAAACATATAAATAAATAATTCCTGTGCAATTTTCAATAATTCACAATCACATGCTATTCCCACAATTACATTATATCAAACAGAGAGATAATTTAGTACAGATTTGTCAGACAAACTATGAGCGATTTATTACAAGTAGAATAGAAGTCTTCCTTCTTTCTAGCCTTCAACATTGATTCAGTTATTCATTCATTGATAAATGATATGTAATGATAACATTGTTAATTGATGTATTGATGTTTGATAGTTCATAAAATTCATCTTTATTAGTTTTCAAACATTAGCAATTAGTTGACTTTATGCGTTGCTTTAGGTACTTATCATGACTTCTCTTCTCATATATTATTACTACAATGTTTGCTTGAATATTTTATTTATTTATTCAATGATTCAGAATTACACTACTCCTAGCAAGTGAATGAATAATGAAGTGAATAAAAGAACTTGCAATTTTATAAGCAAATGAAGTGAGAATGCCTCTTATATATCGTGACTCATGTACCTCTCACTTTAACCTCCCTTTAAATGAATTACATGAAGTTCCAATGTCATTTAATCCTTCCTGTCCCCATATAAATACAACACTAACAAGAAATCCGTCACGTTTCTTCCTTCTATATGGAAAATACATGCTTTCTATTATACTATTAAAACATTCTAACAAACAGAACAAGGGTTTTCCTTGGCCTTTGCTATTGAACGGGCTCAAGTGTAACTATTATAGAGACATCTAGAACACCTCTGACAGAAACCTGTACTTGTGATATTATTATAAATTGAGCATTTGAATTGTAATTTTATCCCAGTATTCAATCCAAGTAATTCAATCCTTTTCTATGCAATACTGTAGAGAACTCTATCCCTATTATTTTATATCGTACCCTTCATTATTATATCGGTTGTAAGTAGGATCCAGTCTTGATTTATATTGTTTCAACTTTTTCGAGATCATTTACATACAATTGAGATCATGTTCGTTCGAATTTAATGCTCATAAATTTATGTGTGGAACATAAAAGGAAACTAGACTGTAGGGACCAGTTTAATGAGTTTCATTTGAAGGCGAATACCAAGATATATTATTGCACAGTACTTTATCATATGTTTTATTTTATTCCCTGTTTTTATTGATGTGACGTTTTTGGGAGTGTAGCAGATACAATCTGCGTGTGTTGATAGTTACTCGATGCGATATCAAGGATTATTGTCCGTGAATCAGTTTTCACATTCCATCATTCTTTTTTGAATCTTTATACATGTAAGAACATGCTACACCAAAAATAAAACATGTATTTCGGCTACTTCATATTTGGTCGCATAACCTCATTCTTCACACGAAATACAGGTTATCTTATTGAAGTTTATCTGTTAATGATTTTCTCTTGAAAAGGTTTAATAAATGAGATCCGATTTGTAATATTTGAATAAGAATAAGGAAATTTGACCAAAGAAGTATAGCAATCTAGTATTTTAATACAGTAGTAGGACTGATAACTCTGCTCACGGATCTCCAAATGATTGAATAATATTGGAACGATCATTTAGATAAATAAATCCTCCTTCATATCATCACAAATTAAATAAGTAATATATACTTCCTTTAATATAATCCATACTTCCTTCTTTGATGTCATGAAACAAAGCTATGATTGATACATTTTATGAGTTTCATAAGATATGTAGTGGTATATTCAGTTTATATTTACTAGTGGTAACCCAGTTTTGAATATAATATACACACACAGTATAATATGTATAAGGAGCGAAAAATGAAATGAAGTCAAATGAGATATAAACCAAAATTACAATATTTGCAAGTGTAGATTATAATTATTGTATTTTTTGTTTCATGTGAATGACATGAAAAAATACCATAACGAATAACATTGAGATAAAAAACTTGATATAAGTACAAATTCAAAGTACATAATCTATACAGTATTATCCTTGGAGATTATAGTTGAACTATACTTGCTATTAGCATGAGTCAAGTACGAATTCAAAGTACATATCTTTACAGTATTATCCTAGGGGATTATAGATGACCTATACTTGTCATTATTATGAGTCATGGAAATATTTTATCATGATCACTTTATTCAGTGGAAATGAACAAAAACTACAAAACTGAGAAAAAAGGAATGAAGATTAAAAACTTTTCTGAACCCATTACATTGTGAACCTTAATATTAAAACCTGACATTTTCATCAAACCTGAAAGTTTCATGAAACTTTTAAATGTATGCAAGAAAGCAGACGTGCGTTTTCGACTCCCTTCAGCTACGTTTCGGCTAAGAATTTAGAGGACGAAGAAGAGTAATGTAGGGGAGAAGGAATGGAAGGAGTATGGCTGAGTGTAGATGAAGAGGAAGAGGAGGAGGATAAGAGGATAAGAAGAAGAAAAATATGAAGACGTGGGGAAGACGATGAAGAAGAAGAAGAAGAAGAAGAAGAAGAAGAAGAAGAAGAAGAAAGCGCGCTTGGTTGTTCTAGACTGCTTATTGTCAAGTCCTACTTCTGCTGCTTCTCCGGGACTTCATACCACTTCATCGATCCAATTCGTGCGGGGTCCCCTTCCCCCTCTTTCCTCAGGGGTGTCCCGGGTTTTGGAACTTGCTGCCCTCCCTCACCCATCACTTAGGCGCACACGTAGGTATATAGTTTGCCGGGACTCTTTCAGGTGATTTCCTCAGTATTTACCTCCGTACGGTACCTAAAATTTATCTGAAGTCACGTCGTGTCTCTAGTAGTAAATTCTGATTCTGTATCGAATAATGCGTGAAATCTTCGTATGATGCTCTGCTATATGTGTTGAAAAACCATTGCAAGTATGAGGGTATACGAATCAATTGTTGAAAAGAGTATCCAAAAGTGTGACTTTCGGATACTTTTGTCAACTCCAGTGACACAACACCAGCTTACAGTCTGAATTAAACATAAAATTATATTTTTCCATGACTATTCCTCAGATGCCACGTTTGTCAATTTTTAATACTCCTACTTATCTCCTAAAATGATCAACATTTTTCCTCAAAATAGGCAAACTTATTTCGGAAAACTGGAAATTCAATGAACCAGTTTATAATAACTATAGCTGATAAAGTCAAGTCTTATTAATTCAAGCTCAATTATTATTCAGGAGTAGGATTTGAATATAGCATTCTATGCCATGGCTTTCATTACTAATCAAACCAAGATAGTAGACTCGTTTTCTTATACCCCCATCAATGGGAATTTCCCCTTCGGTGGTGATTTATCCCCTTCACAATTCACATTGAAATTTCCTCTACACAACAACTTTGATATAACACTAACATTCTAAAGCATGTTCTGTAGAATAGGGTTGTTCCCATGAATTTTCACTGAGACTCTAAAACGAAATTACTTTCTTAATTAGAAGAATGAATTAACAATGAATGAAGGAATGAAGGAATTACTGGGCTTTCCTGTTGGAATAATTTTGCTGCCTCGATTGCATCTTGATGTCATTTGATTTGATGATGGAGAGCATTAAAGTCGCCTACATATTCAAAGAGCAAGAAAGAGGATCCAAGTTCTACATTTATTCCATTAGAGTTTTTCATTAATCTTCTATCTTTATATAAATTTACTATGAACTCGAGTGTCGATGCGCAGCTCTTTATCTTAATTATTTTTCTTATTATTTTTTAATCTTATTTATATTATTGAGTGAGTTTGATAAGAATTTAACCTCCGATCTTAATAAATAAATCCTATAAATCTTATATTATTGAGTGAGTTGAATAAGAATTGAACCTCTGATCAATCAGTATCAAACAAAGTGAATCAAGCATACTCTAAGATAATCTAAAATTAAAGTATACTCTCATGCAATCGGTCGTTCGTTTCCCAGTTCTATTCAAGAAAAATGTAATTTTTACATCTTGTCACGTTATTATTTATATTTAAATAACGATTGGCCTCCTGCTTGGCATCAGTCGGTAAAGCATGAGATTTGATATAATTAGGTCGTGGTTTTCTAATAGTATTCAGTCTTAAAAAATCTTGATAGGCCTAGATATGGGCTTCTCCAATAACTCTTGTAATTCAATAAATAATAAATATATATATAAATGATACTTATACTATAGAGTTGAGGAATAAAAAATAAATTGCACACCATGAAAGTTTCATACATATATTACATAAATAATGCAAAGATCAGTCGAGGCAAAAAATATATATAGAGCGATAAAAAAAATATAATATAAAAATAGAACAATAATTGAAATCAATAAAAATATCACAGGCTAACTTTATATTCTAGATTTATGGCACGAATCATTACCATGTGCCTTTATCTTAAAATCATATGCATTCTTTTGCATGTAGCTGCGATATGCACTTGCTAATACTTGTCGACTTGGATAATTCAATCAAAAAATATGTGCTCTAAGATCAGCTTGATAAATTAGCCACTAATAATCCAAATATATATTTATATATTAAAATCTCTAGTGTTTAGTAGATTTATTTGTATCGAATATATATATTTTTATCTCAGGGTGCAAGATTCGGCACCTGACGGAATAGGTAGAGCCATTCATCTAGTGAATTAGAACTATAATAAATTATCGCAAATTGTATTGCAAAAATTAAATATTATATGCATATGTTTTAATAGCCTAGATTTCGTACTTCTTTGATTTAATAGAATTTCTAAAATATTGATCTATATTTTGCTTTCAAATAAATACCTTTAATACTAATTTTACTTGCGCAAGTATTACTCTTATTAATTTCTCAATTTATAATAAAACCCTTTCGGCGAGCTAGCTTTGATCATCAGATTAATTCGAAGCACTAGGGCGCCCATCACTAATTCAAATTTAATCACTCACGTGTCGAAAATCTTCTTGTAAGCCGCCGATGTCGATCCAACTCCATGTGGTCCGGGAATATGGTAGCCGGAATCGTCTCCTCCAAGGGGTTATAAATTTAATTAAAAATGAAAAATGACTTCTGCTTCACAATAGCATCACGAAGTCTTTTAAGAAATTTAATAATTTACTTTAACTTTAACTTTTACAAAATCATTAGTAAGGTACTTCGCTCTAAAATATTTGGGGTCCTCTTATGGTGGCATTTTGCTGGCGAGTGCTGGTTCTTCCTTCTCAAGTTTTACAGATCCTCTTTCCGACTTTCAAATTAGCATAAAATTTAAATATCTTAGTCCTCCGCCATTAGGTTCAAATAGATCTTACAAAAAATGCCAAAATATTGCTTAGATTGTATGATTAATAATTTCTTTGCATTCGAGCCATATCGATAACATAGATTATACAAAGTTTTAACACAAAATCTAGTACATTTATATAAATATATAGAAATATTTTTGAACTGGCCTACAGTTGCCGCCTATTAACTGCCGTTTTACTATTGGTGCATGCAAATTTTATTCGGTATTCATGCGCCTGGTAACTCTTATTTCCTGAATACATTAAATTATTTTTATTTGGTTTTTTATTTATGCTCTTTGCATGCTAGTTAATATTCTATACATTAATATTAATTCCATGCTACCTAATAATTAGCCACGTGGACGGGTGTTTTTTCATATTGCACACCATCTGATTGCAATAAAGCTCTGCCAAGGGGTTTTGGTCAGATTCTACGTTCCTCGGTTTGATCGATCTCTAGGTCACCGATCCGTGAATACATGTACATAACCTCAATCTTCAAATATTTTATATAATAATCTATTTATGAGCAATAAACTTCCTTCAAATCCTTTTTAGGTTCTTGTACCATTTAGCCAGAATAAGCTGATGCTATCTAATCTTAGTTATTATCTATTTGGCGATATTAGCCAGTTACTTTATTTCAGACCTATTACTGTTTCTGTTAGGGCTTTTTGTCTACCCAGATTTAATATGTTACACGCGCCCCTGGGTTTGAATTCAAAATATTTGAGAATCACAATGTTTTTAATGAAAACCCACCCTTCAATACATCGATATACACTATACTTTATTTATAAATTATACTCTCATACTTCTATCACAGTTCGCAGACATATTTGCTGCATCTCCTTTATACCTTTATCAAATACAATAACAAATTCTCCTCCTCAACACACATAAAATATCATAAATATAAACTTCTAAACGTACTCCTCCTGACAACACTTAACATATAGTAATTTTTAAATTCGCCGCTTGCAGGGCCGCCAACCTAACTACACACATTTCATAATTCTCACAAATGATTCCTTTTAGACAATAATTTCGATTCACAAAACTTCTGGGCTTATATCTTATAGTATTTCTTAGGTCTTAATATAAATAATTTTCTATACATCAGGTACAATACTTTTCTTTTGCTAATGGCTCTTTGGTTTTGGTAGCTGGTATTCACTTTAAGTCTTTTTCAGGTAACAAACGTGGCATAATTAAAAGTAATAAATATAAAACATATAAATAAATATATCGACATTAATAAATATAATAAATAACAATAATAAATAACTTTTTGGGTACAGTATTTCTTCATAATCATATGTTTGCAGGCATTACATATTTGATTCAGGTGGCCTTGCCCAGCTGGTCACTGGTTCTACATAATTTGCTGTCGAATTTCATAATTATTAACCTAACTGCTCAATTTATTCTCTTAAAAAGGTAATTTACAAATTTTAAATATATTATCCCCGCTTGTGTCCTTTTTTATCTGATGTATATAATTTAATTACACATTTAAAATTTATTCCTTTTCTTATTGCAGGCTTCTAACGGCTGGAAGGAATTAAAACATTGGATTGTTGCCACGCGGTCCTATGCCAAGATTAAAATTATTAAGGAAGGTCAGTAATCGGTTTGATAATAATGTTTTCCTTGATTTCTTATCATATTTATTTCAAATTCTGTGATATGGTTTGTAGAAATTTCGTGGCTTTCCCGTATCTTTTGGTTTTCTGCTTGTAGCTGTTGTAGGCTGGCTAGGTTATCTGCTGTTGATTTGTGAGGCTGTCCTATTGATAATTTTCTTCATGAATTTAAAGCCCTTGTATCTGGTGTATTCCTTTAAATAATTCCAAGCTTCATTTATGATAATTCCTTTTAATCCATTCTTTTTCCAATCAATCTGTACTCTTAACTCATCCTTCCTCTCATTATTTTCATCTAATATTCTTAATTTCGGCTCATTATAACTCATTAGGCTTACAACAATAAACATTTTTGTAATAATATTAAATTTCCAATTATCAATCATAGATTCATTTAATAATAACAATACAATATTTTCCGTCATATCTACAACACACTCTTTTATTAATATCACAGCCATTATTACAAACATTAAACACCATAACAAAACATTTATCATCATTTTAACAATATAATCACTCAACATATAGCCAGGTACTTCCATTTTACTAGTATAATTCCTTACTTCTCTCACTCTTCTTAGACATTTTCCATTCTTAATTAGTTCCCACAAATAATCCAATTTATTGTCCGCGCATGAATCGATAGTAGTCCTTTTAGTTCCATTTTTAATCCATTTCTTTGATCCATTTTGCCGGTCACATCGCTGATCATAGCCTTTAAAGCGTATGTGCCGCGGATGCATGCCGTCGGTCCGCTCCTGTCCTCCTCGGTGTCGGTCCGGTATCCTCCTCGGGCGTTTGAACCGTGCATGCGGCTTCCATCGGCGCGCGCGGTTCCTCCTTCGCTTTTTCCGCCTCCGGGCCTTGCGATGCATGTTCTCCCGAATGCCGTCCTCCTCGTCCTGATGTCGGCTGGGTGTCCTCGGGCGCTTTCGTCTCCGGGCCTTGCGGTACTGGTTCCTTTGGTCGTGTATGCTGTCCTCTCGGTCCGGGTCCTTGGTCTGCTTCAATGGGGTACAATGATATGGGTGCATAGATTCTGTGCGCGGGTGCTTGGTGGCGGTCTCCTCCTGGTAACTGTTTATTTTTGGCAGTAATGGAATTTCGTCATTATTGTAATGGATTGGTTCTTGTTGTAGGGTGGTGGTCGGTAGTGATTCTTCGGCGGCGAGTTGCTCTTCGGCGGGGAACAGGATACTTAGTAGGGATTGATGCTTGCGGCTGGTTTTTGGTGGTGGTTTATCTGGTGTTGGCTTTTGTTCTCCTAATAATATTTTCGGTGGATCATTTCTAAAGGTGGTGTATGATGTTAAAATATCTGGATTTTCTTTGTTTGTTTCATTGGAGCTTGTAGGTGTTATATCGGGGGTATCATATAGTCCTGGTTTATTAGCTGTAGCTTTCTGTGTATCTGGTGGCGGGTTGTTGGGTGTTGGGTTCTGTGTTTTTTGGTGATTTGATCTGGACGCATGCTCTAATGTGTAGTTTGTACTTATTTGTTGAGGTGGCGGTTTATAATTTCGGTTGTAATTGTTTTGTGTGTGATTATTATGTGAGTTTAATCGATCACGGCCATCATAGTGATTCTTACGATTGCTCTGCTGGGCATAGTGGTTGGTTGTACGATTTTGAAATTTTTCATTATTCCAGTTACCATTTTGCCTGTGCTCATAGCGGCGTTCAAATTGAGGAGCAGATCGGTAGCGATCATATGATACCGGTTCATAATTTTGGCTGTTATACTGATTAAATTTTGAGTTATGTTGATTTGGTGCGTATCTCTGGTCTGAACGGTGGTTTGATATTGCCATCACAGACTGTATGCCATATAAATGATTTATCAGCTGCTTGCAATCAGTAATGGGTTGTGTGGCGAGTGCCATTCTAACTTGATACGGTAGCTTCTTTAAAATAATACTTGCTAATGCCGATTCGTTAATGGGCTCGCTCAATTGAGAATTTTTAAACTGTAGGGCAGTGACGAAAGTGGTACATGCACCGTCTAAGTTAGGGTTGAAATCGCATGATATGATGTCCGCTAGCACGTCCAACTGTTTACTTCTGCTCCAATACTGTTCCAGGAAGACAGCGACAAACTCATCCAATGATGTAAATTCATGGGCTCTACTCCGAAAGAACATCAGGGGTTCGCCAATCAATAAATTAGTCAAACGAAGACGCCAAAAATTCCAAGAGGTAGGTGTTAATGATTGAACTAGTTTTATCTGATCTATAAATTCTTTAGGTTGGAGATAGCGGTCTGTATTGTCAAAACGGCCTAATTCATTGAAACTGTGTAGTGAATCAAACGTTGCTATGGGAATAGGCTCTATATTCTCGTGCGGAAATTGATGTATTTGATTTTCAAGTTGTACTATGTTTTGATTTATATCAGAATTTGGGTGAGCTATTTCATGAATTTGCGAAGTGTTTTGTGCTGGTAGGTTATCTATTCTTTCGTTTAACTCACAAGTGACAGTATCTATTTTTGCTGTTAAATCGGTTGTAATTAGTTCTTGATTTTCAGCGGTAGATGCTGATATTGTGTCCGCAGTTTGCTTACCCGTTCTTACCGATGTATCCTTCAATGATTCCCGCATTTCCTTCATTTCCGCCTTCAAGTCCTTCATTGCCCTGGTCATTGTTTTTTCTAAACTATTAGAAAATGACTTGATCATCCCCTCTACTATAACCCTTCTTATTGCTTCTTGGGAGACATTTAACGGTTTATTACTGTTCACAGGATTCTTGGCGGTGATTGAAGAGATCTGGGCGTTGGACTCCATCGCGCCCCCCTCAGCGTCGATCTCCGCTACTATCGCCGTCTGCAGTGTGTCTGCTACCTTACTTTGCGTGGACGAAAAGAGACTCATATTTTAAAAATGGATTAAGTGTCAAGTGTTTGTTAAAAAAAAAGTGAAAGTTTTGGCCAACAAGGCATTAATAAGGACACAAATGAGGATAGGCCTATGGACATTACAAGCCAGGTAACCTATTTATTACTTAAGCTCTTATAATATAATAATACTATTCATTGATTTCTGACTAGCAGTTTAGGCCCATAAAATATAATATCTCTCTCTATAAAATATATTTTTTACAGTACTAATAATATAAAATTTTCTTTAAAACATATAATTCTTCTTATTTAAAGCTATTGATTCCCCAAAAAGTAATACAAATTTCCCTTTCGCCAGTTTTCCTCAAAACTCGTATAAGTTATCTATAATTTTCAATATGGTTATTGACTTAATTTCAAATAATTATTCAATGAGCTTGGCTCTCATCATCAGCCCCACGTTGGTACGACATGTCTTTATGTCACGTTATTATTTATATTTAAATAACGATTGGCCTCCTGCTTGGCATCAGTCGGTAAAGCATGAGATTTGATATAATTAGGTCGTGGTTTTCTAATAGTATTCAGTCTTAAAAAATCTTGATAGGCCTAGATATGGGCTTCTCCAATAACTCTTGTAATTCAATAAATAATAAATATATATATAAATGATACTTATACTATAGAGTTGAGGAATAAAAAATAAATTGCACACCATGAAGTTTCATACATATATTACATAAATAATGCAAAGATCAGTCGAGGCAAAAAATATATATAGAGCGATAAAAAAAATATAATATAAAAATAGAACAATAATTGAAATCAATAAAAATATCACAGGCTAACTTATATTCTAGATTTATGGCACGAATCATTACCATGTGCCTTTATCTTAAAATCATATGCATTCTTTTGCATGTAGCTGCGATATGCACTTGCTAATACTTGTCGACTTGGATAATTCAATCAAAAAATATGTGCTCTAAGATCAGCTTGATAAATTAGCCACTAATAATCCAAATATATATTTATATATTAAAATCTCTAGTGTTTAGTAGATTTATTTGTATCGAATATATATTTTTATCTCAGGGTGCAAGATTCGGCACCTGACGGAATAGGTAGAGCCATTCATCTAGTGAATTAGAACTATAATAAATTATCGCAAATTGTATTGCAAAAATTAAATATTATATGCATATGTTTTAATAGCCTAGATTTCGTACTTCTTTGATTTAATAGAATTTCTAAAATATTGATCTATATTTTGCTTTCAAATAAATACCTTTAATACTAATTTTACTTGCGCAAGTATTACTCTTATTAATTTCTCAATTTATAATAAAACCCTTTCGGCGAGCTAGCTTTGATCATCAGATTAATTCGAAGCACTAGGGCGCCCATCACTAATTCAAATTTAATCACTCACGTGTCGAAAATCTTCTTGTAAGCCGCCGATGTCGATCCAACTCCATGTGGTCCGGGAATATGGTAGCCGGAATCGTCTCCTCCAAGGGGTTATAAATTTAATTAAAAATGAAAAATGACTTCTGCTTCACAATAGCATCACGAAGTCTTTTAAGAAATTTAATAATTTACTTTAACTTTAACTTTTACAAAATCATTAGTAAGGTACTTCGCTCTAAAATATTTGGGGTCCTCTTATGGTGGCATTTTGCTGGCGAGTGCTGGTTCTTCCTTCTCAAGTTTTACAGATCCTCTTTCCGACTTTCAAATTAGCATAAAATTTAAATATCTTAGTCCTCCGCCATTAGGTTCAAATAGATCTTACAAAAAATGCCAAAATATTGCTTAGATTGTATGATTAATAATTTCTTTGCATTCGAGCCATATCGATAACATAGATTATACAAAGTTTTAACACAAAATCTAGTACATTTATATAAATATATAGAAATATTTTTGAACTGGCCTACAGTTGCCGCCTATTAACTGCCGTTTTACTATTGGTGCATGCAAATTTTATTCGGTATTCATGCGCCTGGTAACTCTTATTTCCTGAATACATTAATTATTTTTATTTGGTTTTTTATTTATGCTCTTTGCATGCTAGTTAATATTCTATACATTAATATTAATTCCATGCTACCTAATAATTAGCCACGTGGACGGGTGTTTTTTCATATTGCACACCATCTGATTGCAATAAAGCTCTGCCAAGGGGTTTTGGTCAGATTCTACGTTCCTCGGTTTGATCGATCTCTAGGTCACCGATCCGTGAATACATGTACATAACCTCAATCTTCAAATATTTTATATAATAATCTATTTATGAGCAATAAACTTCCTTCAAATCCTTTTTAGGTTCTTGTACCATTTAGCCAGAATAAGCTGATGCTATCTAATCTTAGTTATTATCTATTTGGCGATATTAGCCAGTTACTTTATTTCAGACCTATTACTGTTTCTGTTAGGGCTTTTTGTCTACCCAGATTTAATATGTTACAATCTCTGCAAAATTGATAAGAAAGCGACCATATAATCAAAGCAGGCGTAATCAATTTGTATGAGCAACGTCTTACGTATTCCCGGCACATATCCTGAATAGGTCGTAAATTTTAATGTGGAAACGCTCTCAAATTGTTAGGCAAATTAATTCTGCTCACTGCATTCAAAAACCTATTAATTGCTATAATATTACAGAAATTTCCCCTGTTTACAAGCAGAATTTGCATCCAACTGGAGATACATGCTCTGATAGCGCAAAGTAACAATCAACACGAAATTGATGTTCGAAACACAACTAATTGAGTGTTCAGAGCACACAAAATAATAGCTTATAAAAGATAATTGATGAAATATAGATGGAGAACACTCTGTCATCTTGATATGAAACAGTAACAACAGCATTGCTTATAATCTTCGGCAAAATATATTCTTCAATCTGCACGGGAGTAAATTATTCACGATGGCTCCACTGTTTCGAATATTCATTTCTTGTCCGTTTTCAGTATTTATGATTGCTTTCATATGTAATTAGCACTTGATCCGGGTTCTTTAATCACTATGACCTCATACAAGCTGTCAATCAACAAAGCCAAATTTACACCTGTCTATACCTATCATTTTCAGTTTCTTTGTTGAATTTTATGTTTTACAGAACTCAACATTCATGCAAACTCTGAGTTCTTGTCTCCATTGTCGAATGTAATTGGCTGTTCAATCCTACATATCCGTTTATCAACTTGTATTTCATCTCTTACAGTCATTTCCTTTCATACTATCTACCTAATTATCAGTCTTGTTAAATTTTTCATGGGGATTACTTGGGGAATTTATTTAGTAATTACATTCATATGATTGTAGTGTCTTATTCAAGTTCCATTACATATTTAATTATATTAAAATGTAAAAGATTTTTTTTCGAAACTTGAAAATCATGAATCCCCTTGAAAAAAAGAAAGGAATGAGAATTGAGTGCAGATGAGAAAGAAGAACTTGAGAAAAGAAAGTGATTCAAAAATAGGAGAGGAGTAGTAGAGGAAGTCCTCTTGATTTATTAAAATCATGGTCGAACGAATCGTTAAGATTTCTTTCTCCCACAACTTCTAAAAATGAGAAAAAATGGCCAAGTAAGAAGTAACATCATCCTATAAATGGAGGGCTTATATAGTAATTGCTTTCCTCTCTCTCTACCTCTCACAGCTCTTCCTTAATTCCTCTCTTTCTTTACTTCATATTTCCTTCTCATACTACCCTTCTTCCCTCCGCCTTCGAATATCTTTGGGCTGTTCAACCCGCCATCCTATCTTCAAAAAACCTGCATAGTAATTCGAGAGCGGTTATGCCTTATCCAGAGATAATAAGTTTTTATCGGTAGAGCAGCTCTGAAAAGGAGTTTTCACGCTAAATGGTATCTTATACCGTGGTTTCGGGTGGATTAGGGGGAGGAAAGATTTTATTTATTCATATTTCCAAGTAAAATAGCGTGCTTGTCCACCCTTATTCTAAGCCATACCTTGGAGAGTTTCATTCCTTTTGAAAGTAAATTGAAACTGAGTCTAAGGATTGTATGTTGTACAGGATTTCCACTTAATACAGTGGAACTGTATTCTACTAAATTTTACAAACTGTGAGGAATTACAGTTTTTTAATAACTATAGTGCAAGAATTCCATAAAAAGTTCAAATCCAATTATTATTATTATCTCGTATCATTAGAGAAATACCTCAATTCAATCATGAACGTTTTGATCTTGATTATCCGGCTTCAATTTAAATCAAATATAAAAACCAATTCTGGTCAATGGCTGTAGAAAAAGTTAGCTATGAAGTGAAAAGTATTAATTAGCGAAAAATCAATAAACAAATAATCAACTGCTTCAGAGAATGTAATTTGGTGATGTGAATCTTCACTTCGCGAAAAAGGACGGTTTATGTAATCCATCCAAATGACGAATGATTATTACTGTAGTTACAAAATTCTTGAATTTCTATGAATAAAAACATAAATTTTAATTTTTTTAATATTGTCTTTGTTATTATTGTTGGTTTTCCGATAACGTTTGTTGTTTGACTTTCTTCTTGACCTCTTTCAAAGAATCATATGAGATTATGTTAACTAGTAATAATAAGAACTATCACAGCTAATAAACAACAATAGAGCATATTCGTTCAGAGTCATAACCAATGAAGTTCTCAACAAATTGCAATTTTTCAACTCTTATTTCTGAAAACAAAAATCATGAAAATCACCAGAGTCAACAGAACAGCATTTCAGTGCCTCCAGGGGCTGTGCAAAAAATCAACTTTAATATTTCCTGTTTTCTATCCTCCACAGCAATTTTTTCCCTGTTATTGTGAATTTCTCCTCACCCCCACAAAATTTGCAGATTGTCACACTCCAACTGAAAAATGCAAACAAAAGTTTTCGTCCGTCTACCCTCCTCCTATTCGCATAATCCCACTCCGAGAGATTTATTGTGAAAAATTATGTCAACTGTGGGATTATCGGGTCATGTATGTTTGCCGCTTTGTTGCAATGCCTCATCTTTCTTCTCTGTTTATCACAATTTCTCTATCATTTACACGGTGTCACATGAGGATGTGTTGTGAATAAATAAATGTTTGAAAATGATTTTTCCCTCCCATAGGACCGAATTAGTGCACCAAAGGGAATTGAAGAACTGGGCTAATTTGAGTTGATGGACAAAAAAGCACTCGCTTTTTATGCGTCCATATCTACGTTGTTACATTCCATGCGTGCTTATATTGTGTTTTTGATGCTTTCAAAATGGTACTGGTTTATCTGTGAGAATGATAGTTTTCAAACAATGTTGTAAGTGCTATTCAGCTTATTTTCCCTGGTTTTGTTGTAAATCCATGGAACTCTGTCATTTTTGAGTAGGCTGACTGGGAAACTCATTCCCAAAAATCTGCCAATTTCAGGATTTTGTTTACTTAGAAGAAGCAGGAGAAGCGTTTCTGCAATAATTAACAGTGGCTCAAGATAGCCTTCAAAAATTAGGCCGCTGGAAAAAAGGAGGAGAAGAAGGGAGAAGGAGAAAAATATAACAAAGAAGAAGACAAGTAGTAATATGAAAAGAAGAACTCGTATATCGATTAAAACTTTGAGCGTAATTTGGAAATAACAAAAGTTTTTGTACTTTCTTCGCCTTCATTTCTCTTTGTTTTACTCGAAGAGTATTCTTTCCAATTTTCGAATCTCATTACTTCACAATAGTCTTCCCTCTAACTTTGCTACGCTATAAAACAACAAAAATCTTCTTCACTTCTCTCTTTCATGTTGATTTCCCGTTTTCACCTTTCTTCCTATTCTCCTCTTTACTAAATCTTTTTCTCAAGCTTCCATTCTTTTATACTCTCATTATCAGCCGCTTCTGCATATTTATTCCACGTCTTCTGCATTTTAGTCACTTTTTCTCTTCTCCTCTTTGATTTCCTCACATTACACAATCCTATCGCTTTTCCACATCTTGTACTCAGAGTTCCTCTTATTATTTTCTTTTCTATCATTTAGAAAAAGAATATTTATTGAATATTTCCTATTTTAGTGATAATATGAAATATTACTTCTATGTTTGGTTTTGAAGCATCTAAATTTGAAAATCAACTTTGTGAAAATGATTAAGGACTGAAAATTTTGTGAAGTGAACAACTACAAGACTTGACCGATTTCAGACTATGTGTAACCTTATCTGAATTTGCGAGAAGAATAGCACAAGGTTACCTTATTTTCTCTCTCCCTATCACTCTGATGATGTACTTATTGTATGAATACATAAAATAATAAATTAAAATCCATTTGTTGAACGTATGCCTTATGTACCATTATTCAACTTGAAACATTGCAACTCCGAATTTTTATTAATTATCAATTGCAATCAGACTAGAAGTCGAAATTATTTGTTAGAGATATGAGGAACTATCATCAATGGAGAAATTATTGAAATTTCCTCTTTTGTGACATTTAAATTGTCAGGTCTAATGAGATCTCCCTCTAACAGGTGTCAAAAATATATTATCAAGTTCATTATTTCCAATTTCTTCCCCAAGACTCCCAACTCCAATCTCTCTGTAACTCATCCTCTTTCTCGTATCAGATCTCCTTCCTCCTCCCTCCACTTACTCTATCCTGGAACAGAGAAAAGTTAAGGAATGACGACAGGCCTCTCTCTATTCTCTTGTTAAGTGTGTCACTATTGAGCCCCCCGGTGCCACAGAACAGATATGAAAAAAGTTTCAGCATAACTTATTCCTTCTCCTTCTTCTTTCAAGCTTAGTTTAGCTTGCACACCTTTCGGTGGCTACGTTTAAACTTGGTACCAACCCTTCTCAACTTACAAATTTCCCCTAAGCCCAGAGCGGTTATCAACACTGTAAGGAGTCTATTCCTCTATCAGAAAACTTTTCGCCTTAGCCTCTTCGTTCTTTTCTTTCCTTCTGAATTTTGTCTGCCTCTCACTTCTCATTTCTTTTTTCATCATTTTTAAAATGAAATCTACTCTGAAGTTTATTTCCAATGCCTTTGCTCACTCTAGTTTCTTCCATCTATCACGTTAGTCTCGTGTCTCTCATCTCCCTCTTACTCTTCTCTTCAACAATAATTATCTCCAAATTAAGCTGTCTCTAAATTGAGAATCTCTCTATCATATCATCATCATCATCACCATCATCATCATCATCATCATCGTCATCAAGATATTGATAATAATTTTTTGATAATGTAACAGTATAAAATATTTAATGATGTTAATCTTCGAGAAACTGGTCCGGGTTGTTGATTATCAGTTGTTAATCAACATGAAATGTTAATTAATAATTGTTATTCAATTATCTAATTAAGGATCGTTTGCATGGTGCCAGTATAATGTAATCTCAACTTGGGGCCTAGTTGCTCAAAAGCCTGTTGAATTTTAACCGTGAATAATTGACACGAGAATCAATCAGAGAAGCTTTTTTTCAAAAAAGGTTCTTTGATTGGTTCTCGTGGCTCAATCATTCAAATTCAACAGGCTTTTGTACAACCGGGCCATAACACTACTGCCTAAATTCACAAATCTAGATGGTAGTGGTAATACATACTGTAATAAAAATCAAGGTTATGTTTCGTTTGCTATAAGTCTACATAAAAATCAAAAAGTTACATAAAAATCGATTCTTGGACTAACGATTTTTTGCCGTTCTTATAAATTCTATAAGATTAAACATAACGTGGCAAACAACCTGATGTGTTTGCCAAGTTCCGTTAATATGGTAGAATTTATAAGGTCGGCAAAAAATAAAGCGTCCAAAGATCGATGTGTGTGTAACTGGCTTAATGTGATTCATTTGAGATGAAACCACCAGCTAATTCATTTCAGTTTAGCTTTCACTGTACAAACGGTACCTAGGTATCATTGATTTCTATGAATAATAGTAAATTTGTTGATATTGTGATGTTTTTCTAAGTGTATTCACTTCTATTTCACACCTTTTTTGACATTTTTCGATTCGTTATTTTATGTTCTTGTGATCCATGCTCTTTGTTACCGGTATGTTTCTGAATAATTATTGATTGGAATGATTGATTATTGTAGTTGGTTATTGATTGTAATAATTGTATTAATGTAATGATTGATTGATTGATTGATTGTTTGTTTGCAGTTTGTCCGCCGGGCAAGTACAAGTGGGCGCTGGGCGACGACCACTGTCAAATGTGTCCACCACACAGCAAGGCGCCCGACCATGGCATGAGTGAGTGCCGCTGCAACCAGGGCTACTACCGCGCCGCCAAGGACCCCAAGAGCATGCCCTGCACAGGTACCTATTGCTCCTCAATTGATCAAATTATGTTCATTCAATCACTTTATAAGTGATTCAAGATTATGTAATATCTTCATTGATATACCAACTTTAATGCTGGCTTAATTTATAATGTTGGCTCGCTCCGAACGGGGATCTCGCTTGTTGTGAGATGCACGTTATAAAATCAGCACCTGATTAACATTAGTCTGCTATCCTTGTCTGTCTTAATTAGACAAAGCAGACAGCTGTATTATTTTTAAACTCCGAACCGTTGCCAATGGAAAACTGTTTCCATCGTTTGTAGGCTATGAAGAAATATGATGACCTACCAGAATACTGAATCTCGTATAAATAAATACATCTATATCGTATATTAATCTCTATCCAATAAATAAATAAATCTCAATCACGAAAACGTATTATTTAAACATGGAGAGAATTTTTTTTTGTGTAGTTGAGAAGTTGATATTGTGGTAATTATTCATATTGAATGAAAAAGACTAAGAAATTGTCAAAAACCACATATTTATTGATACTTAGAAAGACCGGTTTCGGTTATTACACCATTGTCAATCTCTGATAAACTAAAACTAAATACAAGAGCAGCGAGTGCTGCTATTGGTCAAGGGCAGGCTTTCATGACCTTGACCAATAGCAGTACTCGCCTACTAGTATAAATTCTGCTGCTCTTGTATTTACTTTTAGTTTATCAGAGATTGACAATGGTGTAATAACCGAAACCGGTCTTTCTAAGTATCAATAAATATGTGGTTTTTGACAATTTCTTAGTCTTTTTCATTCAATATAAATATTTTCTTGTTAAATATAATATATTTGAGACCACTATTGATCATCAGTAACAATACAATACATTATTCATTAATAGATACAATCTAATTCTCAACTATGAATGATTGGGAAATGAACAACAGGCTTAAAGCCCAAAACTGTTCCTTTCCCAAATTTAGATAGAAATTTGGACAAGAATCAACAATTCATATTATATCAGATATACTGGGATGACTCGAATTGAAGCTTTCCACCATAGAAGGTGGTGGAAAAAGAAGCTTGGCATTCACGTCGTCCTATCATTACCACTGACAGTGATATTTATATAAATATGATGATATTTACAAGCCTATATATTTATAACGCGATTCTCACTGTTGCTGGTCAAGTTGTAGGAAAAAGATTCCTATTCTATTACTAAAATTGATGATAACTATTACATGAGGATTTAAGGTAGGCGCACACAGATCGTCATCGGACGGACGGCACGCATCGGACGGATCGGATTATTATATTTGATGCATTTTTGCATATAATATACGGATGCGGATAGGTATGCGCACTCCAATTGGAAACAATGCATCAAATATAATAATCCGATCCGTCCGATGCGTGCCGTCCGTCCGATGACGATCTGTGTGCGTCTACCTTTAGACAGAATTTGAGCATGATTGCACAATATGCTCCACAGAAGTTATCACTAACTGAGCAGAGCGCATCTTGAAAACCCATCATAGAAAGGAATCGTGATAGTGGCCAGAACTCAGTTGGAGAAAGCTGAAACAAGTCTGTTCCAAAAGCGTGAACAACTTATCAATAATTTGCGATTTTCCAATTAACTAGAATGTTTTCGAGAACTATTAATGCCACGCAATGGATGAATATTGCAATGGGAATCAACACCATTAAGAACGGGTGTTTGTAGGTTATGTTGGCTTCGAACTTTCTTCACCAATCGTGTGATACGTAATAATAATTATTTCATTTGAAAAGGAAAGCGAAACAGCGATAATCGTCTCTGAAAAGAGTAATACACAAAATTACCACGAGCGAAAACCTTTCAATGCTCCGTATTTTATTTTTGATTGTTATTGATCAACACTCTCAGACAACTTCGTGAGCGGACCGTAATTTTATTATCATTATTATATCTATATTTAAAATTGCAGCTACAATTGTATAATACCGCCTTAGTACTACTACTTTCTTTCCCAGCGTAATTTTATAGAGCTCCGTGATGAGATTCTTTCATGAATTTATTTTATGACTTTTTAAACCTATTCGGTTGTTCGAGATAAATGGAATTATTTTATTTTGTATTACATAATGTAGAGTAACCAATAATTATCGTATTATGCAATAGATCCAACTGCATTTGTATTTACTGTTCCTCATAGTACAGTAATAGATAAATTGTTTAAGTTATATTTCTTGAAGTTGAGAAAATTGATACAAAACTTCTATTTAATGTGGCTTATGGTTAGTTAGTTAAATTTTCCTAATGAGGATATCATTCAGTATTCATAACTTGGACCTTGGAGCACTTGAATTTATCAGAAAGCATAGAGTCTTTCCCAACATACTAATTCTCCAGGTAACATGAACGTCATAATCTCTTAATAATTCTCCACTCTCACTCAACAGTTTGAAGGTGTAGACGTTTAGTGCCTTTTCTTCTATTTCATTGGAGATTCTTCTTTAGAATCTAGAGAAATCAGAATATAAAACATAATTCCATATTCAGAACACAATTTTTGTAATTGCGTTTAGTGGTGGAACATTATTTGATTCTTGATTTCTTTTTCCAAGTACACAACTATATCCACTGTCAAATGTTCCCATGATCTGGAATTAGAACAGTATCTTCACTAGGGGGTAGAATTATTCTAATGGAATTGAAATAACTTCATTGATCAATAGTAATTTAATAGTAGATTCTGATAAAAGCCTCCCATTATACTTGATTTTTTAAATTTGTGAATTGAATTGATGAAACAAGGCCCACACATACATTCGCATGAGCTGACCGCAGACTCTGAAAACTGATAGCTTGGCTTTTCCGCCTGTCCGCTCTCATCTATTCTCATCTTCTCTCCTTTTCCCACTCCATCCTCCATCTTCTTTCCTCCCATTCTCCATTACATTCTACTTCAAAGTTTGCCCAGCATCGTCAGTCACCCGTAATGATTCTCGTAGATCACAGTTTCTCTCTTCTCTCTCTCGCTTGCCCTGAACAGAGAGAGACTTGCTTTTGTTCCAGAAATAAACTAGGAACTGAGCTGAGTAGGTTGTGATAATCTATCAATTTTTGGTGGTTTTTCACCACCGGTCATCAGATCAGATAGGGAGAGGTGGAAGACAAATGCTGAAGGAGAGCGATATTCAACTGCATGATGTTTTCGTTTTGCTGTGTTCAATAAAGAAAATATTCTATTCTTCTATTCTATTCTAAAGTGGAGATAAAAGAAGGAAAGAACACAAGACAAGTAGAAGAGGAATACGGAAAATGAAGGAGAATATGGAGAAGAAAGAAGGAAAGAAGAACATAAGACCATCATGATGAAGAAGAAGGTGAAGATAAAAGAGGAGAAGGAAAACAAATCTAAGAAAGAATGATAATAATAAAGTTGAAGAACATGTACGAGAAGTGACCATACTTCTCCACCGTGTCCAAAGTAAAAGAGAAGACTTTTGAGACTTCCAACAGACTAAGCATTATCCAATGGAGTGTGCTCTCTCCTCTCAAACACTCCTGTGACCCTCTCTCGCTCACTCTCCCTCTCTCCCTCACTCTCTCTCTTCTGTTCTCTCTCTTCCTCTCACACACACTATCTCTATCTCTCTCTTCTGTTCTCTCTCACTGTCTCTCTTCTCTTTCTCTTTCTATTTCTCCAACTCTCTCTCTCTCTCTATTTCTGTTCCTTAGTCTCAGTCTCCTCTCATTTACAGAGAAGAGTGTTATTGGCTTTCGAAATTCGTCTTTTGACAGAATCTTGTTAGTTGGAAACTCTGAGCTCTCCAAGAAGCATCTTCCATTGAAATCGACTCACAAATCAAAATTTCATGAAACCTGAAGCGTGAAACAAGCAGAAGTGTGTATTGTCTTCTTCTTCTTCTTCTTTCTCTGCCTCCTCCTTCTGCTCATCCTCTTCTGACTGGAACGATCACCGTTTTCTTCTATTTCTGATATCACCTCCTAATCATGGAATCTTGTAGGCGTGGCTTGAATCTTCTCTGTCAACCAATACTTCATCATCAAGGTTATTAGATCAGATATTATCGATCTGTTAATCAAAAGTTAGGAGTAAAAAGGGTTGCAGTATTCTGCCCTGAATCTTTCAGCTTCAAACTGTTTATAGAGATTGAGTATGGTGTTAAATTATACTCTGTACAGAATTACTTCCGACTTGGGATGGACATGCGCAGCAGAATACTGCGCACATACAGCGGGAGGGTTACAGAGGCGCGATGTTGCCGGTTTGAAGCGGCCAGAGATCTCCAACTTCTAGTGACTGTTTATGTGCTCAAGCTCATGCTACACATGCGAAGTTTCTTGTCTGTAAGCGGTCAGACGACTGACAAATTGGCAACTGCGCTTCCACCTATTACTCCAGGGGTCTCCAACCTTTTTTATCCAAGGGCCACATTGTTAATTCTAGGGGGGCTTGGAGGGCCAATAACAAGGATGTACGTGGAATTCGACTTGTTGAACCATTTGCTAATATCTCGCAATGGTTGATCGCTGCTTGTTTACAGCTAATTCTACACTTATTAAGAAAATATGGAGTGGCTAGTAAGAGAAGAGTACTGAACAGTTGTTGTCAAAAATGCGTATAAATATATATTTTGAAAAATCTTTTGCAATAACTCTCGGCGAGCCGGACAAAATCCATCCGCGGGCCGTAGGTTGGAGAGCCCTGTATTACTCTATTAATCACTGTAATTGGCTGATCTTCCTCCATTTCTCTGTGCTGCATATTCCTCCAAGTCTGAAGTGAATTTGCACGGACTATAGTGTCTGTGTCACTAGAAAAATAAACTTGTATCTTCGACAATTTGTTACTCATGATGTTCCACATAATCTAGATGATTGATTTCCTCAAGATCACCAATACAATTGAGAAACTTTTATGGTTTCAACAATTTCCACCATATGCTGCTTCATAAAAGAGAGCATTCTTCATGTCCTTCACTTATCCTAAAGAATCACAACCCCTTATCCATACTAATCTCCTTCCCACTTATGTTCATATTCTTCAATGTTCATTACTATCTAGCATCCTCGCTATACAAAGACTTGGAATTTTTAAAGTAAAATTCTCAAGTAAGTAGATTGCCTTTGAACAAAATCATAAGTAAGGAGATATATTGACTTCCATGAAAAATGTCGGGAGGATAAAGAGTGTCAAGGAAAAGGATGGAGACTACAAGAGTGACCCAAAAAATGAAGGGTCTCCCAGGGTACGCCTTCTCAACTTCATTTATGTCCTCTCTTCTTGAGTAGAAGAGAGAGCGTGAAGCGGAAAACGAGAATATGAGGGAGATAAGATGGGGATGAAGAACAAGGAGAATAAGAGTATAAGAAAAATGAGGAGAAGAAAACTAAGAAAGAAGATGGAAAAGAAGAAGTGAAAGTAGAAGTAGAAGAAGAAGAAGAAGAAGAAGAAGAAGAAGAAGAAGAAGAAGAAGAAGAAGAAGAAGAAGAGAAGAAGAAGAAGAAGAAGAAGAAGAAGATGAAAGAGAAGAAGAGAAGGAAGAAGAAGAGTGAATTGTAGTGGGAGGAAGAAGGGGCTGTGAAGAGGGAGGTGGAGAGGAACTCCTTGAGAATTTCTTGGCTTCTCGGTATGGTGGTGATGATGTTGATCACTATGACTTGATGAAGCTGGTTTGCTTCACTGGATCCTTTTTCTTTTCTTCTTCTCCTTCTTCTTATTATTTCTCTTTTATTTCTTCCCATTTTTCTAGTCCTTCTTTTTGTCTTGCTTACCCTCTCTCACCACCTTTTTTAAACGACCTCATTTTCGCAATCCCCCTCCCTCCCCAACTATGAGCAAGTTGTCAAATACCCTTTGTGTAGCCCTTCCTCCCTTCCTCCTTCATTACTTATTCTTCTTCGTCCTCCTCCTTCCTTATCGTGTGCCATCAATTCAATCATCTTTATACTTCATCAATTTCAACTCAATTCATGCTCTGCAAAAAACGACCATCCCTAGTGCCTGGTCCCTACTCTTTAACTCACTCGCTCTCTCCCTCGTTCTCTCTTCGGTCTTGGCTGAGAATATTATATTAATTCACATCTTAGAGAACTGGGTGACCTAGAAGGAGTTGGTTTGGAGGGTGGGGGTGCGGATGGTCCTCAAAAATGATTAAGATGAAGTCGGTAGGGGGATAATGATTTTTAATTTTTGGGGCGTATGAAGTAGGAACTGCGAAAGATTATATATTATTGCACACCCGTAAAACCTGACTCAGTTATAACTTATTTGTAATGGTTTAATGCTCTATATTGTATTTAAATGCGTATTTTCATTTCTAATCACAGTTTATTCATTATTCAAGTTTATTAGTTGAGTTTAGTTTCATTATGTGCTGAGTTTCAAAAATAGTACTATCTACTATTGTTGTATTTTATTTGTTTTTCTGTGAAATGAAATAATATTAATAGAAAGAGAAATAAAAATATTAGTACCCTTTTTGAAATATTATTTAATCACAACATGAGTCAAGTCTTGAAAATTGCATCAATGTCCGAAACATGTTGTGATTAAATATTTCAAAAAGGGTACTGAGATTTTTATTTATCTTTATATTTCTATAAAAGTAACCCTATACATAAAAGAGATGAAATAATATTATATTGTATATCAACCTGACTGAGTTATAGCATAACTTATATGAAATGCTTCAATGCTCTATATTGTATTTGAATACCTTAATACTATAGTAATTTCAGTATTAATCACAGTATATTCAGCATTAGTTCAACTTCGTTCCATCATGTGCCAAGTTTTATAAATAATCATCAAATACTATTATTGTATTTTATTTGTTTTCTGTGAAATAGGAACATATTCTATTGTCCATTGTCGATTCTATTTTTAGAATAATTGACAGCATTTTCTCAATATCTTCTCTTATTATTCCATTAGTATTCAATCAATATCTTCTCTTAGTATTTTATAGTATTTAATCATAATTTTCTCTTATTATTTTATCAGTATTAATTCAATATTTTCTCTTATTATTTCATCAGTATTTAATCAATATTTCCTATTAATATTTTATCAGTATTTTCCCTTTCATGCAACTACAGAGATTGAAAAATATTATTAATAATTTTGTTACATTGTTACAGAGCCTCCATCAGGTCCGCAAAACCTGACAGTGAACTTCGTGGACCAGTCGACTGTGATTCTGTCGTGGAGTGCACCCTCGTTCCTAGGCGGCCGCCATGACACCATCTACAGGGTCGACTGCGATGTCTGCAGTCTGGGCGTGTCCTATTCGCCCAATACCGTGAGTAGATAGATGGATAGATAGATAAATGTCTCCATTTTTACATTTCTAATATTACAAGTGATGTGAACTAGGCGATACTAACTGCTTTATGAGTGTGGCTACAGCTATTAGTTCTAATATTAATAGTTCTAGACATTGTTATTACATTAGTTTATGTTCTTGACAATAAATTATTTACTTATTTATGTAATACCAAGACTTTACTTGATAATAATTTGTCAAATCATTATTCAACTCCATTTGTTGTTACCTCTTGCATTATATCTTCAATTTTCTATCATTTGAGTTGTACAAATAGTTTTCTAAAAAAGAATAGAATTAATTTCCAGTCGCCACTTCCACTACCACACAATAAAATAATCATTGAAATTTGTATCAACATAGTTAAGAGAAAATAGTTCTCAGACTATGAACATAGAAGAGAGAAATGTGACTCAAGTTCTATGAACCCTAATTCATTCAGATGACAATGAGAATTCTATTTATTGTTATATTCCTCATTTTCATAGTAAATTTATTATAAAGAATATAAACCATTGGAGATTAGAGAAGAATTTCATAGCAAAGCTGTTAACAAGATTCATACAAATTATGAAGGAAAAAGTATAATTTCCAGGATTAATAGAATTGAAACTGAGAAAAGGCTACCACGAGAAAATCTCCTGGAATATGCAAACGTCTGCCTGCTGCTGTGTGCGTTCGCCTTTAAAAGAAATGGCATGGGAGGGGAAAGCTCAAAATAAAGGATGGCGTCAGCAATCAATAATTATTTTCCAAACATACATGAAAATGTACATCAAAACGTAAAAACTAAAACCAACTTGAAGCTAAAGAGAAAAGGGGCAGTTTAAAATTCATTTTTTACAGTAAACTCGTTTATACTGTAGCATGCTAAATTTATCAAATATGCTCTCAACGATTCCTTGAATTTTGATCTATCACATTCATGCTTTATGCAACCTGGGAGACAACCAATAAATTTTATTCCCATGTACGTTGGACTTTGTTTATATTTCTCCTTATTGTGTTTTGTTATTGTAAGATTATTTTTATTTCTTGTGATGTAATTATTTATATCTACTTGCCGTAGGAATTTAGATTTGTTAGTCCTTCTACAGCAAGTAAATCAGAAGAAAGTCTATGGGACAAAGAATAATAAAGTAAAAATACAATAAAGATTCATGTAACTTGATTGTCAAGAGATTGGCAACAAGTTGAGTATAGAGTATAGGCATAGAGAAAAGATAGCATACAATAGTTTATACTATCTTTTCTCTATGGTATAGGTTACTCAATCTGTTGTTCAGAAACTCACTCATTCTAGGTTTAAAATAAAGGCAGCAATTCAATTATTGAACTCAATTCATACTGTAATTACTCTTTCCCTTTTTTGTGTTCCTTACTAATAGCGGTGTGTTTGTTTGCAGCTTAAATTCAACGAGACGAAGGTGACCATCTCGGGGCTTAGTCCGGTGACGAGCTACAGGTTCCAGGTGTTCGCGGCGAACGGCGTCAGCGAGCTGACGGGCAAGCCGGACAAGTTCGCCGAACTGAGCGTGACGACCGAGGCGAGTGTGACGTCGGCCAGCGTCAACAACGTTCGCGTCACGTCGGTCAAGGCCACTGAGATCTCGCTCGCCTGGGATCCTCCCATCACCACCGATGACACCATGGACATTCCCGATGTTGTCGAAACTTACGAGGTACTTGGATGTCTGAACCTAGAGAGTGGCATTCATTTCATCTTGAATCTCAGTTGATCTGGAATCAGAATCACTGCCTTTATTCATCCTCATAGAGCGTAGTTAGGGCGCAGTCGACCCACTTTTACACTCAACTCTGATACAATAAAAAAGGATGAAAGTATAAACAATATAATTAAGAAAAACATATAATAATAATACAAAACAGCTGTTTGGGTGGGTCTCAGTTTTTCGAAATTCAAGTTCGTCTAGTTCTTGTTGCTTTAAGAAAGACTAGTGGATACAGTATCGAGTGATATTTATAATATATTCCTCATAATACCAGCTTATTGCCATTTAAAAGCAAAACCCCAACCTCCTGGTCATAAGAACTTAACCTAGCCCTTAACCTACCCTTTCACATTTGAAACTGAATTTTTTAGGATATTATGAGATTTGCCAACTGAACAGCTCAACCTCCCACTTGTTATAGTTTTTCACGAAATAGGTACTAGATGAACTGATATCGAGGGGAACTGAGACCCTCCCTCCCAACTATTAGCGTAGGTTGAATGGGAAGAATTGATGTTATTATTGTTGGATATGCTTACAGTTCAAAGTGAATCTTGCTAGATGTACGGTGGTAATCTCAAATTCAAATTTATCTATTTCCCATAAAATAATACAGATTGATAAACTAAATATTCTAACTTACAAAATGGCACTACCGGCAAAGAAGACTTGTGCGCCGGCAGTGAGTTCGAACAACTAGGTACAGCAAACAAGTCAATAGAAAGAAAATAGAGCTTATTCAAACCACTAGAATAAATAAAATTCGGGAAACCAGGTCACATCTCAATCATTACAAACGATAAGACAAAGTAACAAAATTACAAGCGAATGGCGAACTCAAAAAGACCAATACAAGGAAGCCATGACAAATATTTTTTTTTAATTTATAAAACAAGAATGAAACACTACATAATGGATATAGATAATTTAAAATAAAAAAAAGAAAAACTATAAAATAGAATGAAACACTACATAATTTAATTTAGATATGCAATTTGTGTGAAAATCAATTTGAAAGCTGGTTGATCTAAATGTGCGTACAGACTTGAGCGCCACAAACACGCGCATTTCGACTTTCATTAGCTGATGCTATGCTTATTATATCTGTGTCTTACTGATTCTATACAGATTTATAGGTAATAAGCATATCATCAGCTGATGGAAAGCGAAATGCACGTGTTTGAGGCGCTCATGTCTGTACGCAGCTTAAGATATGTGTCTATTTCAAGATTGAATAAAACTTTATTGAAACTGGCACAAACACTCATTTCAACCATATCAAGGTCTGAAGTGACAATACTATCAAATTACGTATTTAATACATATAAAAGGTATCCTGTAGTATATTTCATAATAATTGTAGTGTAAAAAGTATAGTAATAGGAGAATTCTTGTAACGAGGTTACTTTTGTATTGAGTGTTATGACTAGACAAAATTTGAATGGATAGTTGATATTAACAGTACAATTTGTTATGTAAGTGATATCATTGAATAAAACTTGATTCGAATTGCTTCATTCTGAACATCTGGACATCAATCTCAATGACGGTACGCTCAAAATATTCACTAAATTTCAAAGATAAAGTCAATGAATCTGTGGTAGCTTATAACCTCTTTCTGTCTTTATGAAGTTATGTGATGTTTGTGAAATATTAATGAGGTAGTGTCAATTGGTAATGATTTATGTTTGTGTTTAGATCCGGTGCTTCACGCGACTGGAGGACTCGTCGAACGCGAGCAGTAAGCTGACCGTTGAGCAGAAAGCGACGTTCGGCGGACTGCGGCCGCGCACAGAGTATGGCTTCCAGGTGCGCGCCAAGACCACGCACGGATGGGGCGAGTTCAGCCCCACCACATTCAAGACCACCGCTCAGCAGGCTCTCGGCACTGGTCAGTCAGCAACACATCATTCTATTTTGATAAGCACTAAAATTGGCAAATTGAAAACTAAAGTTGACTCATGTCAAAAAGCGATCATTTCTATTTTGTCAAATGTCGAACATTGGCTAATTGGAAACAAAAAAGTTGGCTCTTGTCAATTTAAAGCGATCATTTCTATTTTTTCAAAGGTCGAACATTGGCGAATTGATAACAATAAGTTTACTTATGTCATTTCAAATCAATCACTGTGTTGTAAATACATTATTTTCCACTATTAATTCAAACGTTGAATTAGAAACACTTCTCAAGTAGAAACACTTACTTTTTTGCAGTGACGATATTTCGACCTGTTTATTGGTAATCTTCAGACTGAGGAAACTGACTCACAGTCTTTCTCAGATATAATCCGTTTCATGAGTCTGAAGATTACCAACAACAGGTCGAAATGTCGTCTCTGCAAAAAAGTAAGAGTTCCCACATCAGAAGTGGTCTGAATTCAAAGCTCTATTTTGTTAAGTACAAACAATATCAAGAATACCATTTAAAGTCTATAATTATCAGCCAGTAGGCAAAAGAGATGTTGGCAGACCACGCAAGCGTTGGCAATAATAGGATTTTTTTATGTTTATTTGAATAATTGGCTAGATGTGAGTCGGAACAGGTTAAAGCCTAATCCTTGTTTGTAAGAAGAAGAAGAAGAAGAAGAAGAAGAAGACAAACAATATCATATTAATAAAAACAACTCAATTTATGTCGTACAATCAACCATTTCTATGTTGTAAAAACACAAAAATTGGCGAATATCAATTTTATTCTTGCAAATCAATCATTTTTATGTAGTCAGAACACAAAAATTGCCAAATTAGTAAAAAATCACGAAGACGAAAACTCACAAAGGACCTTCCTTATAGGAGGTATATGGTAGGTCCTGATTCACGTCAATAATTAATGAATCATTATTATATTATCAGCAAAGAATCTATATCAAATTTATAACGAAAAACATCTGAATTCACGACAACTGATCAACTATGATCATCTTCTCTAAATACAAACATTGTAGGCTAATATGAAAAACAAATAAATTCAACAATTCCTGACAGTTGATCAATCTTTTTCTTTTTGTCAAAAAAACAAAAATTATTGTTTATCTCAAAACACAAACTTTGTCAATTGTGAATTAAGAGTTCACATTTTCATTCTGTCCAAATAAAAAATATCAACTTGAAAACAATACCGTACATTTTAATCAATTCATCTCAAACGACCACTCATTTTATGTTGTCAAAACACAACAGTATTGAATTTCAACCGAGAACATTGACTTGAAGAAATGGAACAACTTCATAATTCCTTCAATAATCAAGTTGGGAATACTGGAAAATTTCATAGCAAAGATATAGGCCCAGTAGCTACCGTATCAATAGATTTTTATAATTCATCCTATGATATAGAATCACAATTATTAGTAATAGGAAGAGAGCAATAGTTTTTCTCTCGAGTATTAGTTATCCAGTTTAGTATTAGTTATACAGTATTAAGTTTATAAAGATTTTAAATTATTGTTAGCTCGACTTCATAGGATTTATTTTATTTGTGATTGTTTGTTGCAGCATATATTGGCGACGAGGATAACATGCAAGTTAGGATAATTGCCGGAGCCACAGTTGCTGTTGTAGTTCTTCTTGTCGTCATCATTATCATGACTGTCGTGTTTTTGCGCAGGTAACTCAATACTTAACATCAACTAACAAACAAAATATACAGTATGAGAAAATGTAAAATAATTTCTACTTTTCTAATACCGTACCTACTTGAATTTAATAAAAAAATACTCTCACATGAAATAGTTATATAACTACTGGAACATGAAATAAACATTTTTTCATAATTTTTGAAAAATAATTTTCTTGATTAATATCGTAGTCTACTTACCTGGGGGTTACCGTGATCAAAAGGCGGTTCCGTCAGGGCGAGGCCTTGTCATTGCACTGTGACTTGGTTGACCCTTAGACCAGTTATAGAATAGACACGGCCTATTTTATATTCATACTGAAAGTCGATGAAGCCAACATTTACTGCCATATCGCCAAATCGTGACGTCAGCATAGGATAGAAAACTTTTCTGTAGAGTTTGTTTACATTGTTTTCCATAGCAGATTATGTCTATTCCAGCGGGAGCGCAGCGGGAGTTTACCATTTTAATGAATAATAATTCACATTCTTCTGAAATAGACACAATCTGAAAGTTTTCTATCCGATGATGACGTCACGATTTGGCGATATGGCAGTAGATGTTGGCTTCAGAGGCTAGACTTCCCAGCGTGTCTATTCTATAACTGGTCTAAGGGTTGACCCCTGCGAATGCCCCAAATGTGGGCATCTCGGGCGCATAATTTTAGAAACAACAATTTGGTTTTTAGATTATACTAAAATAGTGCAACACCAATCTCTTGTCAGCTCTGCTCAGTTAGCCTAGTTGCAAATTTATTTATTTATTTATTTATTTATTTATTCAATCATTCAGAATTACACAACTTTCAGAAGAGTACCACAGGCTTACGCCCAAAACGGTTCCAATTCTAATTTATACAACAGTCCAAATGTAACTAGGTTATGTGTAACTCATTCTCCTATTACATTCTCCTATTAATTGAAAGGCGACACAACGTGACATGAGTCTGCCAAATGAATTAATATCATAATGTTCACAAGTGGTAGCCTTGTCTCAATATGCTGCTGGCCTTATAATTCAGAATAAATGGTACATTATTGGAAAAAATGTATCTTACTCTAAATTCATAATAATTGTTCAATAATATTAATAATATTGTTCTTTGATGTTCTAGTAGAGGCAATGATGAGTGCAATAAGAAGCAGCCTAGCGATTGTGATACTCTGGAATACCGCAATGGAGAAGGTAATGAATCCCTGTACCAGTAAATTATTGTAATTAATATTCAAATTTAATCAATAAACTTAATATGTGTGAAAAAATCAAATTAGGCATTAGTTTAATAACAGGAAATAGTCCTTCCCCCCAAAAAATGTAAAATGTATCAGCCTTTAAGAACAAAAATGAAATGTAAAATGTGTCAGCCTTTAAGAAGAATGTCCAGGAAAACGAAATGAATACTTTCATTACGTAATGATTAATCAACCCAATTTGCTGTAAGTTAATTTGTGAATTCTCGATTGATCAACTTGATTAATGAAATACTACTACCAAGTATTGACGTTCCAAATTATGTTTATCAATATATTTAACGGATTGTTATTTCATTTGATTTTTTCCTATCTTTATGCAGTATCAATACTATTGAGATCAGACAATGATTCATAATAATTAAGGATGTCTAGTTGTCTACCATAATCAAACAGAAATATTTTTGAATTATATCAATAACTTCTCCTTTGGATTCTATTTTGAACCTTAAAATGAATCGTAATACCTTAATAGGTTATTCCTATTAAACACTGCGGTTCTATTATGTCCACTCTTCTAATTTCAAGCCTATTCTCTCCTTTATTAAACAATGTTTCATTCACTCAACTTTTCTTTAATTATATCATAGATATTTCACATCTCCCATCTACAGAAGTATTTAGTCATTTTTCCTTACTAACACAATATCGAAACCGTATAATGATTCACGAATTTAGATATTAGGCTACAGTATATTTATATGTTACCATGAGTGTTGAGTAGGTAGTTGGATTTAAAAGTAGGCAATTAAAGTTTGTCACCCTTTGTATAATACCAATGAAGTATTGATGATACTGTATTTTTGCACACTGTATCCACAAACCTGTATTTTTGTCAATGCTAACTCACACAGGACTTGTAGTGACCTACAGTAAGTTGAGACACACTTGGCAGTTGAAACAATAATTGAAAACATATTTTCGATTCTTAGTAGTAGATTATCTGTTTCATATAAGTAGAATTGCTCCAATTGTTATAGATTTTTTATGAATTTTTGTAGCATAGTTTGAACCTGTTGCAACTATTCCGTATTTCATCACTCATTCTCAAAACTATATAAAATGAATAATAAAATCAAATTATATTTATCACATAATTATATTTTGTATGCGGTACCGGTATTCGTTTGGATGATCTAGCAAGTTCTCAATTCTGATTATGTTTATGGGATCTAGAGAAAATATAATCTACTAGATAGAATGAAATAAAATTTAAGGATCACTGTGGGGTGAATGATTTTGATGGGGCTAACAAAACGTTCATTCTAAAAAAGTTTATTTAGTTTCAGTGTCTGAACGAAACGAATTGAAATACTTTAAATATTTTTTAAAACAGTGAGAGTCGTTGGATAGCTGAACAATAAATTTTCAAATAATCAGCAATCCTTCTGTTGAATTTAGCATTTTCCCAAAAGCCTCTTAATGACTTTTGAGGATACAAAATAGGAGAAACTTGTTGGGTATTGATTGGCATGTTATTAAAATTAAATAAAATGGAATAATGCATGTTCGGGTTATTTTTGGAACTTAACTTTCGTTTTTGTTTGTAGACTTCTATTTGTGGCATGCCGTAAAATTCTTCCAAAGTCGTCAGGAGGACTACATGTCACATCCTTTAAATGTACAATTTGTGTATTGTTTGTTGATGTTTTGTGAATCATTTTTTGTTTTTAATAAATTTGGGATTATGAGCTTTTTGTATATTTTGTAGTCGGTTTCGCTTGTGCTTTTATGTTTTTGTCTTAATTTGCAGTTTTGTTTGCTTGAGCGATTTGTGGCAATTTTCGTTATTTTATTTTTACAGTGCACTGCAATTTGGATAATCCACCCATAGTTACCACACATACCAATGGAAGTAAGTATTTTGATTTGTCCCTTGCATTCACATTTTCCATTATAATTTTCTTCATCATCTTCCTTTCAACAGATAAATTTCTCTGTTTGAAACTCACTAATGAATTAAGCACTTCACTCTTCTCAAATTACAGATTGATCATCCTCCACATTGTCTCTATATATCAAGCACGAACTAGAATTAATTTCACATTCCTCTAACAGACGTTTCTGCTTATCAAAACAATCATTCTTCTACAATCACTCTTTTAATTTCCTTCATTTTTGATTATCTACATCCATATGTGAACTCTCTCTTATAAGTTAGAATTGTAACTTGAAAAGTGCATTTCTACAGCTACAATGGCTCTTGAAACGCTCCTTTAGAAACTGTCACATCTTGAAACTTATTTTCATAACTGTACAAAATTTATTGAATTTCTCGAATTTTTCCTAATTATCTCTGGCTTTACATTGTAAATAGATATTCCAGGTTTCAGTATTTTCAGGATAATCATATTCATTTGATACTTGTTAATAAATTTCAATCACAAATTCATCTTCATTCGAATCATTTAGAACATTTCCAAGTCATCAAAATTCTTTATGAATTTTTTCTTAGTTAAAATTAACATCCACTTCAATTCTATAATATAATTAGTCCTCCTGACCATTAAACCAATTGTAAATGGCTTATTAACACGAAACGCTTTCCAATAGTTTTCAATTAAAATAATTAATATTCAGCATGAAATGTCTTGGCTTAACTTTTTTTGTAAATAAGTTTGATTCTATGTGTTTTTAAATTCCAACATAATAATTTTACTGATAATTTTTAACAAAAGTTTTACATTAATGTTATGGAATAGGTATCAATATTGGTATTATGTCTCATAATATTTTTTTGCGATGCATTTACTTACTGTGTTGGTATTATGGTGTATGCTGGTTGAACAAGACTCATTTTTGGAGCATATTTAGTTGAAATTTCAATTAGTCACTATACATTCAAGTAAACTGTTGCAGCATCTGATGATTAAACAAATTGTTTATTTACGTTTCAATTGTATAGTGTAATTATTTTTTTGTAAAATATTTTCCTTGTTTACTAAGATTTAGAATCCAGTTATTGAATAATACATATAAATCCGTCCAGTAAAATTATTTTTGGGCTCTTTCCTGAAAATTGACAATTTAAAGTCTAGACAGATTTGAATCTTGATTGATTCACAGTTTATTTGATTTTAAACTTGCCTTTAAAATAGGTTCAGTAAGATTTATAAGATTCACTCGAATCTGTCAGCATTGGTTATATTAGAAGCATTCATGCTATTCATAAGGAATGAAAACCGTTTGTACTGAACCTTACTATAGATGTTGTAAATGTATGCCTTTCACACCTGACATCCCGTGGAACCTGAAGTTCAGCCATAAGGCAATCACTAGAAATGGTGGTGATTAATTTTATTCCTACTAACTAAAAATAACCTTTCACTTGTGACACTCATTCAATTTGTAAATTCATATCTGCATTGGGAAAATCTCGGTAAATCACTATTTTAGATTTTTTCAAAATATGTTTCCAATTCTCCAAATCCAATCATATTTTCATGGATTTTAATGTGTTCTAACTCCATAACTTGAATAATAATGAGTTATAAAAGTTGTATGTCAATTTTATATCAACACAGAAAAAATTACATGAGATAAAATTTTTAAAAAGAATTGTTTTCCAACTTCCAATATATAGTTTTAGTCGTCCTTCAAATTTTAATATGAGTTTTAGTTTGGTTGTTTATGTAGTTTAGGATGAGTTGTAATGTTGTTTGTGTATTGTAGTGACGACTCCATTATTTACACAAGTGGGGGCGACGGCCAACTCACGCACGTACATAGATCCGCACACATACGAGGATCCCAATCAGGCGGTCAGGGAGTTCGCCAGGGAAATCGACGCCACCTATATCACCATCGAAGCTATTATTGGTCAGTTTTATGTCCATACAATTCTTTGTCTATATTATACAGTTTTATGTATAAATAATACTAGCAAACAATTTTCAATTAATGGTGATTAGAGTGTAATATTTTTGTGTTTTATCTAGTTTTCAACCTTCAAAATTCAAAATTTGAATGAATTGTTGTTTTTGAATGAAAATGGACTGAATTTCAGAAGAGTGAAATCATAACCCTATTTCGAACTTTCAAAATGTAATCTAAATTTGGGAGATGAATAGTACTAGGAGTATCCTTAGTTTTTCTTTCCCGGTCAGTCCTCTCTGGTAAAAATAGGTAATAAATGAATACAGGTGAATTTATGCAACGTATGTTCCACTTGAATGGCGTAAGATTTTAAAACTCTTGAGTATTAATTTTATCTTTTACACATCAAAAAACGTGATAAAAGCTACATACTGTTATTATAAATACAGTATCCCAAGAATAATGGACGATTTCTAAAAGTCCATAACTTTAATAATTTTCAAACATAACTGTTCCGAATAAATAAATTCCGAATAAATTCATCTAATCGAATTCCAAAGAAAATAATAAAAATAATAATAATAATAATAATAATAATAATAATAATAATAATAATAACATTTTGGCTCTACTGGCAAAAGTAACACTTAAGCACCAGTAGTGAGTTCAATTAAAGTAATTATATAATATTAAGTACATGTACAAGAACAAAAGAGTACAAGTTGAAAAAGTTAAGTTGCTATTAAACAAAATTAACAGAAATAGAATGAAGACAATATAATAGAAAATTAGATAATATGAAGAATAGAAAGAACATTGACAACAAAAAAGCAATCAAGTAATATTGAAATAGATGTTTGCTCTCACCCATTTATCAATTTCATTTTTCAGTTTTTTTGAGAAAAGACTGGTAATGAAATGATTTGGGATTTTATTTGCAAAGAATTCCATGAAATACTGTAGCTGATGTTTATTGACTGTCAATCTAAAAAATGATCTATTATATAAGTTGTTCACTGTTGGGCGTAAATTGTGTGGGTTCGCATTAAACGTAAGGCTTTCTCTATTTTTATTGATATGGAAAATTATGCTCTTGACAAACACTTGTTATTATTTAAAATCACTTCCGTTATATGGGCTACCTTATTTTAATTTATAAAAACAATACAAAAACTTTTAGTACCCTTTTATTAAAAACTTTGAAATATTTCAACGACTAGTTTCGACTCTTGGTCATTTTCAAGTTAAAATATACTAAACATTTTTTTATTGTTTTTATTAATCTGTTATTATTTATATGTATGAGTTTTTATGGTAAGCTGTTCAAATTGTAAAAAAAAACTGTATAATTAACAGGAGTGGTACTGTAAAGAGATGCGTCCAAGGTTGAAAGCTATAACTCCTCTCACCTATTGGAACGTCGGGGAGATTTAGTCACTAAGGCTGGTCCAGTCTTCAAGATTTCTGGATTGATCGCCGTATGAAAAAGACGCTCAGTAGATCTACTACATACTTTGGAATGACACTATAGTCCTAAATACAGTGACTCATTGCATTATAAATACATAATATATGGCGATCAATCCAGAAAACATAGTATGTAAGCTACCAGCATCAGTGCTTCAAATTCTCCCACATTTAATTCCAGTTTCAGGCCTTGATCGCACGCAGCTTTACAGTACCAATCTTGTTAATTATAACGTTTCACTGAATCGGGTAATTTAACCAGCTCAGAAATGTGAAAAATGAGAATTATATTATTGTAATAAATTATTGAAGTTATTAGTCATTAAAACCTCGATCATCCTTTTTGAGTAACCTATATAATAACAGAGTCATCACTTTATTATTACATAAATACATCTATTAGTGTTATTACAAAACTTGATATATTTATCAAGAGAGATTATAGAGGGATTTATTACTATAATTTTTGATTGAAATTCCGTTTATGAATTATTTTCTAGTTTTTCTGCTAAACACTCTGTCATTCTACTGTCACTCTACAGTCACTGTTCTATGAACATAACCTCTAGCTACATTTGGACTGTTGTATAATTAGAACTGGAACCGTTTTGGGCGTAAGTTAGCCTGTGGTACTTTTCTGTAATTTGTATAATTCTGAATGATTGAATAAAATAAAAATAAACAGTCGCTTAAGAACTAGTTTGAACAGCACCTCATTGAATATAATAGAATATTTATTTCGGCAAAATACATAAGACAAATGTACGGTAAATTATAATAAATCTAAATGTTTTGGTACAGCCAGCAAAGTCAGACTTGTGCGCTAGCTGATTAGAAATCATCTCTCAATAAATAATGTTGTCTGACTGAGTACTGATGTTGTGTGTTGTCGGTTTTGTGGCAGGCGGGGGTGAGTTTGGCGACGTGTGCCGCGGCAAGCTGAAGCTGGGTTCGTGTGCCGACGGCCGGAAGGAGATCGACGTCGCCATCAAGACGCTGAAGCCCGGCTCGGCCGACAAGGCGCGCAACGACTTCCTCACCGAGGCCTCCATCATGGGCCAGTTCGAGCACCCCAACGTCATCTTCCTGCAGGGTGTCGTCACCAAGAGCAACCCTGTCATGATCATCACCGAGTACATGGAGAACGGATCGCTCGACACCTTTCTCAGGGTCAGTAAACTGATAAATGATTCTTTTCCTATACAAATTGCACAAACGAACTGTAGAATGCATAAATTTTAATTGGACATTTATTTTTTAATGTGTTTTTTGTGTTTTGATTTCTTTTATGTATATTCTATTGTGTTGATTGAAATAAAAATTGATTGAAATTGAATTTGTTATGATGTAAATAGCATAATGCACTTTGAATCTAGAAACTTCATATATATCACTATGGAAAACCATGTAAGTTAGTTCTGAAGAGTCTCCCAATTTTTATTGCCAAATTTGTTTATGTGTTGGAAGTTTTCTAAAAAAAACAGTTGAATAAACCAGTAAAATATTTTAGAGTGTTAATGTCTCAGTATTTGATAAAAATGTAATGCCTCAGTAATCTATTTGATAGCAACTAATAGAAAAAACAGTCAAATTATTACAGTAAATAATTATGTAATGCCTCAATAACCTATTTGATAGCAGCTAATAGAAAAAAAAACAGTCAAATTATTCCAGTAAATAATTTAGAGAGAAAAGCTATTAGGCTAGTGTTTCAAAATTTGATAAATGTAATGCCTCAGTAGACTATTTGATAGCAACTGCAATTTATATAAATTTTGGAGTAGGTTGACAGAGTTATGTTTGGTATTACATTGGGACACCAGCCTGGGTACACCAGAAAGACATCAGTGGTGATCGTGTGGAGGCTAAGCTGGGGACCCAAGTATGTTCAATACAAGTTTGTTGGCCCAAGTATGTTCAATACATAGTCTCAAATATAGCTTTACAACACCTTTAATCTTAATAAGATAAATGGAGACTTGAGTTTCACCTGACCAAGCTTCGACTTTGCCAGATTAAGAAATTTCGACTTTCTCATGCAAGCCATATATGAAAGAATTAAATTAAATACGACATTGAATAATACGTCTTATCATTTTGAATTTATATTATTCAGTCATCTCTGCTTGCATGAGAAGGTAAAATTTCATTATAATATGGCAACACTGACGTGTGTTCAAGTGTAAACTCGAGTCTCAACTTATTTTATTTACGGTAAAAGACTTGTTTATTATGTGTTTCCCTTATTTACCACTGAACAAATTCATAAGAAACACTTGTCAGTGTTTATTAGATATATTAGTCCTATTTATTTTTTACTAGCAGGTAACCCGTGCTCCGCATGGATCTAATTAAAAGCTTTACAAACTGAAATCTTGAAGAATTTAAAATAAGCCTACAACCATATTAATTAATTTATTAATATATTTATTTAATCATTCAGAATTGCACAGCTTACAGAAAAGTACCACAGGCTTACGCCCAAAACGGTTCCAATTCTAATTCATACAACAGTCCAAATGTAGCAAGGTTAAGAGTCATTTCATCATTTTTAAATTGTAAAAAATATTTCTAAATTGAATAAGTCAATTACAAATATTCAGAAAATTCCAAACTTTGAAAAAACTATAAGATTTTGAGACCGAAAAGACTACCTATTATAAATATTCGGTGAATTGAGAATCCATATGCAAAATTTCAAGTTAATCAGTCTCGTAGTATAATGCTTCATTCGTGAATTTCCTGTACTGAACTTGTATAAGTCGATTCTTTTCTTTATTAGGCTATAATATTATAGATATAAGTTTATAGATAAGAACTTCATTTTGTGTGAAAGCATAATAATGTGTGTCGTGTTTGGCAGGCGAACGATGGCAAATTCCAAGTGCTGCAACTGGTGGGTATGCTGCGCGGCATAGCCAGTGGCATGCAGTATCTGTCTGAGATGAACTACGTGCACCGAGACCTGGCGGCACGCAACGTGCTCGTCAACGCGCAGCTCGTCTGCAAAATCGCCGACTTCGGCCTCAGTCGGGAAATAGAAAGCACTACAGATGGTGCCTACACCACCAGGGGTGGCAAGATTCCTGTCAGGTCAGTCAACATGTCACTCATGGTTAAAATTGTATTCGCTATCAAAGGTAGGAGAGATTTGGAAAATTGTTTCAGGCTGTTGAGTGGATCAAGGTTTGGCTGGTTTACGTTGATCGTGCAGAAGTTAACAAGACCGATTCTCATCAGTGAACAAGTACCTATTCCTTACGAGAGCCTCAGATCTGCGAGGTTTCAAATCGTCTAGTTGGTTGAATTGTCTAATTGAGGTTTCAATTGTATGAACATTACCTGAAAGGTTCTGTTTTAGGTTTTAAAGGTACCTAAAAGGAAAGTTTAGGGAGGTTGAGTTTTGCTTTTGAATGACAATATATTGATATTATTTTGAATGTTTTGTTGATAATTCTAGATTACACAAGTGACGAAAAGCTGAAATACTTGCACTTTTGTGATATCGCACATATGAATGACACCCTATTCCTTGCGATATTGGTGCAACATAGCCTAAACGCCTCAAACTCGACTACTAATTCAAGACATGAAACTTAACTATAAAAGATGTATTCTTACAATGGAGGCAAATTGAAGAATGACAACAAATGTTCACAGAATTTATTAGGAAATTCATTAGAATAATATGAACCAAACTAGTTGAAAAAGTCCATATATGCTAAAAATAAGTGAGAGTACCAATAATTGTCAAAGCACTCTGATTTAAATTGAAGCTATGTAAATATCCTCAATTAATATATTTTACAATATAATATTTTTGGTACAGGAAACATTATTGAACTATCATACCTGTTTAAAGCTTTCTTGTTTTTCTCAAATCGAAAACTCCATTGACATTTTGCCATAACCTTTTACATGAGTATATCTTGATATAATAATGATTTCAAAGTACCATTTCGAAACTATACTAGAAAAAGAATGGGCTAAATCTACTCCATAGATAATAGATTTACTGTTACATCAACCAGTCTACAACATATTATATAAGTTTTGGTATTCTTGAAATAACCATTGCTTGAGTGAATGTTGGCTGTTATGTGATTATATTGAATTAATTTATTCATTTATCAAATACTATATTCAAAAATAAATGTTCTAAATCTACTCTTATTACCATTCGCAACTTTACTCACAGAAGAAATGCACTATATCTACACTGTAGATTACGGATTTATTGTTACATTAACCATTACAGGCAAAAATATTGGTAGTCTCAAAAGAATCATTGTTCGAGTAAATCATTTATGATCACAATAACCTGAACATTTGATGTATCAATAAATTTCTGACTTATTAAAGTGTGTGTTTTGTGCAACAGATGGACGGCGCCCGAAGCGATAGCGTTCAGAAAGTTCACATCGGCGTCAGACGTTTGGTCTTTCGGCATCGTCTGCTGGGAGGTGATGAGTTATGGTGAACGCCCCTACTGGAACTGGAGCAACCAGGACGTCATCAAGTCCATCGAAAAGGGATACAGGTGAGATATCATACAGGTCAAGTTGCAAGGATGTAAGTACGGTATTACAAGAGTGGTGTAACCAGTTTCATTGTATTTGCATATTCAAGTTACATATTTTCTTTTTTCTCTAGGGCTACTTTTAAATATAAATTGACATATAAATTTGAGTACCCTTTATTTTAAATTATTTCTTCACATCTTTCGGCTACTAATGCCATTTTCCAGTCATTTCCATTTCGACTACTAATGCCATTTTCAAGTCATTTCCATTTTGACTACTAATGCCATTTTCAAGTCAAAGTGGAAATCACTTGAAAATGGAATTAGTAGCCGAAACATGTCGTAACGAAATAATTTAAAACGTGTACTCAGATTTATATTTTTATTTATATTCAAGTTACATATTATAGTCAGTTCAATGTTACGATGAATTGGAAAAGATCGTTCAAATGTTATGAAAGATTGGGAGGTTATTCAAAAAGCATACAGGCACTACCCAGATATACTGGAAGTTTATTCTAATACCGGACTTGATGTTGAACTAGCCTCAGGGTATACGCGGATAGAAGCCATTCATATAACCTACCTTTTTATAACAGGTTAATAACAATTAAGCTGCGTTTATACGGTACCAAAGTTATTAACAAAATGATTATTTCTCCGTCCTTGTAGATTCTATTAGATTGAGCATATCTTATCATACACATAATGAGCATAATGTGTTTGTCAAGTTCCGTCCAATTTAATAGAATCTATAAGGAAAAATAAACATTTTGTTAATAACTTTGGTGTAAACGCAGCTTAAGATGAAACTATCTGCACATGGTCATTATTTCCAACTGTCGTCAAATAGAAATAGTACCGTATTATTTCAACTCAATTGAATAATTTTTGTTGATAAGGTGTAGCTCCATAATGAATGAAACCCTTGAGTATTGTTAATTCCACTTCTTATTTTGAGCACTGGATTGAAGTTCAAATGGATTTACCAGTCATATATTTATTAGTTCTGTTGAAAATGACAGATTACCATATCGAAGATTATTTATTCAAATGGTATTATAGTTTGATCAATCATTGTTGATTATTGAAAATGACAGAATGATTACAAGATACAATGATTACATGTATTGAATTCAAGAGAAAATCCCTAGTTGTTTGGTGCCTGGGCGGGCGGAGGTAGAAGGAACCCTGACTGCTGTATTATCAATTATAATATTACGGCATGCTGGCTTGTTGATTCTTATAGCTGGTTACAACTCAGCTAGATGATCAAATGTTATTAGTTCAATCTAAGTTATTCTTTGTCACAGTCTATTGACTGGGAAATTTTCAAATTAGTGCTTCACCCATAATATGGTGTGTTGGGGTGACCAAAGTATGATCATCTGATCATATAGCATTTGAACCTCTAAGGGACTATCCAAAATGCTATCTAAATTCAGAAATTGTGTAGTAAGGTTTTTGTAATGGATAGTGCTTCAGTTTTGAAATAATCAGACTTTTGCTGTCTATAAATTTAAGACAAGGTGAGAGAAGGTTAAAGTGCTGCGATCCTGCATGTATTCTTGTGTTTATTCAGTCGATGTTGAGGAAGATTGATATTATTTCAGTCTCTTGTGTTAATGTCGTGACAAGTGGATCTCAGAGGTGGATTAGAATTGCTAGCATAGTAGTGTTTGATACTGTGGAAGAGGTGAATCGGTCCAGGGATCAAGTTATGAGTTAATTGAATTATTGTATTAAGAAGGGTTTAACAAATAGTGAATAGTCTAATGTACATGGGAACTCTTCAATGAAAAGTTAATTCTTCTAAAATAAACTGTCTCAAATGTTGAACTATTTTGTATTTGTTCAGGTTACCGGCGCCCATGGACTGTCCAGAAGCGATCTATCAGCTGATGTTGGACAGCTGGCAGAAGGAGAGGACACATCGGCCTAGCTTCGCCTCAATTGTCAAAACTCTCGACAAACTGATTCGGTGTCCGGACACGCTCAGGAAAATCGCCCAGAACAGGTGCGTTACAGTTCATAATGCTACCGCTAGGTGCTACTAATATAAAGGACCTAGATCAAAGTCTATAGACCTTGATGTAGGTTGTAAAAAAGATACAGTCGCTCTTTTCACAGTATCTTTCTGAAAATATCAATTTTAAATCTATTCAATACGGTAATTCATTTCATACCAAAACAGAACAAAATTAACTCATTCTAAATTTGATAAATGACTATAAAATTGTCAAAACCAAAGATTTCATTAAAAGTAGAAAGACTGGTTTCGGTTGTTACACCATTATCAATCTCTGGTAAACTAAAACTAAATACATAAGCAGCAGAATTTATACCAGTAGCCGAGTACGATTAACTCATTCTCTAATGAGTGTTTTCCTAGTCTCCCTATATGTGTGAAATATGGATTAAATTCTCAATAATCCTCCTTGGTAGGTAATTGAAAAACCAGATGAGAAATGTGTTTTATAATTTACTATAAAAAAATTAAACTCTAATCAATTTTTCTTCTCTACTGTTTAGTATTTTTTTGAAGTTGAAATTTTAGGCTTACAACATGAAAAACTTGAAAACAAACTGATAAAATTGGTCTTTAAACGATAAAAATCATATGCCTTGGAAAGATAAAATGTATTACAATATTAAATATTAGAAATATCAAATATAGAAAGATACAATCTCAAATATTATGCAATGGGAAATATAGTTATTTGTAGGTACGACTTGTGAAGAATTTTTTATTAATATTTTTAATTATGTTTTTTTCTTATTTTATTCATTCGTGATCCAATTTGATGATTACAGTTGCTGGTCAGTTAACTACCTATAAATTCCAATTAAATAACTTTCTATAAATTAATTCCATAACTCAGCTTGCTTGATAAAAAATAATTCAGCTTCAAATGGTTGGTGCTGGATATTCTAAAAAGTTTTTGCTCTTTATCTGTTGAAACCATTCACGCAATATTTAGTTCACTGGAAAACTAATAAAGCTTTAACTTCGCTTCCCAATGATTCATAATTTTATCTCTCTTAAAATTTATCTTGTACTTCGAATTTAAGATTTTAATTTTTTGAAGCTCATACTAGCTTTTCATTTTTCTGTTATATTTTGCAATAAAACAAATCTTTATAACCTAATTGCTATTGAAATAGGTAGATCTGTTCTCTACAAAAATGCATGAAAATTTCTAGTTCGTGCTATGATAATAGAAGTGATATCATTTTTTTGTTTCTTTCATGGCTGCACATATTTCCTTTCATTTCAATTAAAATAATCCTATTCATGCTGATGTCTTGGAATAATGCTGTATTCCTTATTTTTGATTATTGTAAAACCTTGATCATGAATGTGCTTTTGTTATTCGTGTGCCTATCACACATTTCAAAAATATTAATTTATGTATTTTAAAAATATATATTAACTCTCTTTTCTATCAAAACTGGTTCTTATGCCTGCTAATTTCTTAGTGCTATCAATTTTTTTCTCTCAAGCACACTTTAAAAACTAATTTTTAATCCTTATTCTTGAATATATTTTTAACGCTTTTTATTTGTTTAAAAACTGAATTTATGCCTTTTACTATTGTGTTGTTTGAATCTGTGGCTGCTGACTGCTAGCTAGCTTCTATTGATTATTTATTTCTATAATTTTATTTTGTTTTGTTGTTTGCTGTGGAACAGACGTCCACCACCTCTAAATCCCTACTATTACCCGGTGGCGTTTTCCGCTCCCAATTGGGTATCATTTCAACATGAATGAATCAAAGAATGAATTATTCACCGTGGTGCTGGGACTCGATGAATGAATGAATTTACAATGTACATATACGTAACCACCACAATACAAATATAAAAGCTTGGCAATGGTCTCACTTACACTAAAAGGTACGCAATAGATTTTCTATCTGTAGAATGCCAAACAACATTTACTAATTTCATCCACTCATTCATGCATTTTCTAAATTCATCCATCCATTCATCCATTTCATCAACATTTCTTCTCGCTCTGTTTGCCGCTAAACACCTTGTGTCATTGGAATCGTAAAAACAGTTAAAATAGATTTAGACTCAGATTCTGTAAATAGAGATTCAGAAAGTATTCTAGAATGGAGTGTGTTTATAATATGAGTCCTATACCTGTACTGTTTCCCCAACATCCAATAGAGACATAATTGCAAAACCGGTTATAATTGAAATTAGTTTGATAACTTTTCGATGAAAATATCTATCAAGTTATTTTGCTATAGCTCCACATCCTCATCAGGCCCTTTCAACCTGTTATAGTTATTTGTGCCCTTGTATGTAGCTTCTTATTTCCTTTGTAGTTTTGAAATAGGGTAGAAAGGTAGTTGCTGTAGGCTATAGGTGAGATGATTCAGACTCGTTTACGTAATAACCAATAGTTTAGGACTCTTTATCAAATAATAAGCATACTAGAGTAAATTGAATTTCAATCTTCAATGTAATCAATCCATGTTATTGCTGGTACAAATTGTAGTGAATAGCAGAATAGTCCCGAAGAATAAAAAAATGTAGAATACATCGATTAACCTGATCCTTTGATTAGCTTTTCTAGAATAAATTTACAATAGGTTTCTTTATTATCATTGTGAATAGTGTTTTAATGGAACATAAATTTTTGATATTATATTTATAATCACAAACAATAGCTTGAATCTAAGTAGGCCTAATAAGATTATTTATGTATGATAGAAAAATGTATGAATAAGCTGTGAATGTGTGAGCTAAGACAGAAACGAATATTAAAAAGATACTTTATAATACTTCAAAAGATACTTTATTACTTTTCTCTCATAGAACACTGCCGATGCAATACTGAAACAGTGCATTGTATTTCCAAAGTTCCATTGTTTTATTGACCTTATAATGAAATAAAGAACATAGTGAATCAAGATGGACATCAGCGTGCATTGACATAATTACTAAAAAATAAAGTGATTCTCAAAATTCTTATTTTCTGAATAGCAATCAAAATTAGGATCTGCTTCTACTCTGACAATTTCGATACAATCTCCTGATATTCATCCCAAGAAAGTAATCCATTTTATCATATAAATTGATGAAAAATGTTTTATTTCCTGATATCACCTCTTGATGAACATTCTTCAAAGAAATCCGCTCACTTCTAGTATTCGAATTCCTCATAATGTTTCATAATTATTTATTTTGTAATTCTAATTCTAATATCGCCAAAATCTTGCATGCATCAATCATACTTGCATGATTTTTCTGATGATACTCTGATTTTTTGAAAACTAATTTCTATAGTGAAGACTTTTCTGCAGGTGATGGTAGTATGATCGAACCCAAATTTGGTATTTTAAAATCGAACCAACTGAAAAATACGTGATAAATTTTACCTTGTTCTATAGAGTAATAGTTGAATTTCGAATTATAAAATTCGGTTTTTCATTTTAATATGATTATTTTGCATCCTTTTAAGTTCTTGGTAGTTAGGTATTCCAGGAGTTGCAAATTTATTTGCCATTTTCTTTAAAAAAAATTCAATAATCCTTTAAACATCAATATTATTCAATAATTAAAAATTCAGCAATCTTTTAAACATTGGCATATGATTATTATATAATAAACATTTTAACCGGTACTGGTATTCTATTTTCCAAATTGGATCATATTTTTATTTGCCTGATTAGTCTTGAAATATTTCGAAATTAAATCAATATTATAATTCTTATGTCAGTTACCAGGTATTACTACAGTTACTATATAACTGGTTATTTAGTTACTGTAGGTATCACTAACTAGCCCTCGTAAAGTCAACAATGTACATTTGACCTTATGACCTTGACGGGAATATTCGCTCTACATTATCTCAATCTTGTATCTCAACCCTAAGTAAAGATTGCATTATATTTCAACATCACTAATCAATTCTGGTGTAATGTTCGCATGTTTTCTTAACAAATATAGTCACAGCTCAACCTCATCCTTGGTTCTCAATCACAGAGTAACAGAGTAAGGAATAGCTTGCAACATTTCAACAATTGAAGGTCGGTCATGAGAGGGAGTGAGAAGGAGCGTCACCAGCATAAACACCCAGGATAAACACACTGCTAACAACTGCTACCTATCGTACCCTTATTATATTTTATATCAAACACGCCTACTTATAAATTAAATCAATGAAGAATATTTTTATCCGAGGTGAATTACTTGGAGCCGATGACTCCTTCGACCAACTAACACACATTTTCAAATTTCCAGTTTTTCTATAAGGATACCAGAAGTTGAGGTGCGTCTTAATATGTTGATGTTTATGCTTTCAACAATCAATCACTTCAAATAAGTATGATTTTTATATTGAGATTTTTATTTGCTCTCTAAAGTATTTAAAATCTCAAATTCCAATTTTTCTATGAAGGAATAAGCATATGCTTGACTTTTTTGGGGAAAGAATATTTTTGACAACCAAAGTTTTGTATCACAATGCGTAATACATGTAATACATCATTCAGCTTCAAATCATCAGTTTATTTAGAAATTTTCGTTTCCATCAATATTGATGCCAACCTAAATCAATTGCACCTTATCAAATGGATGTCTTTTTCTAGAATTCTGATATCCGGAAAGTAGTAATTTGATCAAAAAGATGGGTAACTAAGACCACTAACACTGAACTGAACTTTATCCTTCCACAAACCCTTGCTACCAGTTTAGAATTCACCTACAAAATTTGATTCCATAACTCATCTGTCAACCCTTTCCAAACACAAGGGTAAAATTCTGTTCAGGCGTGACCAATATATGATCACTGAATAGGTGGACTGTAAAAAAGTGTTTTATTTTTTTTTGGCTTTCAAGTGTTTCACATATTATAAAACTACATTCTAAACATTGAGATATGAAACGATAGGTCTATATTACCTCTTGACTTATTTCAGTATACAAACTACTGTCACCTCTGGACCGGACTTGGGACATAAAATGTGGTCATAATCATAAGGATAAATAATTGGGCAAAGTAACTTCACAACTGGTCATCACTCCCTCTCACGGCTAATCTTCAGTGAAGCATATATTATTTTTGTGATAGAATGAAATAAACATTATTCCTAAGTAGAATGAAATAAACATTATTCCCAAGTACCCTTTAGAAATGTTTTATTCATTTACCACAACATATTTCAACTACTCATAGCCATTTTTAAGTGGTGATTATAAGAGAACTGGATAAGGAACCTATCGAAAAAACGTATGCAAAAAATTGGAAAAGCCATGAAATAAAAATGCTATGAAACAATGAAGAATATCATGTCGTATCTACCACTTTATTGTAATTACCACTTGAAATGGCTATGAGTTGTCATAGAGGAAAAATAGCAGAAGAAGATATCCTATGGTGTAGGGCGTGTATGTTCCAAATTCCACTGTTAACTCAAGCCAAATAATCCTAGTAGTTCTTTATCGTAGAACTACGTGTGACGTTTGTAGTCCCTCATACTGTGCCATTTTTACACTCTCATCCGGTCAAAATAGTAATAATAGACAGTAGTCGACAGTAATCGGTTTGAACTTGGAAAAAATCGGCTTGAAATTTGGAACATAAAAGACCTATACCCTGAGATATCTTCTTATGCTATCTTTTCTCTATAGAATAGTTGAAACATGTTGTCTTTCAAAGGAGATGATAAGCCGTCGGTCCCGTCTATCTGAAAAGTAGTCGTCATCTCTCATCATCATCCCTCTCACTTATCACGCACAAGCCTAAGAGCTTATGTGGGCATCACCCTTAGTATTATTTTTATTATTATGTTGTGGTAAATGAATGAAACATTTCAAAAGAGTAGTTTTTATTAAAAATTCTATCAATTGCAGTAGTCCTGTATAATGAAAAGTGCTTTGTGTTGTAGTTACGCAAATAAATGCCTGTTACTTCAGCAAAGTGAGATGCGTGTTTTGTGGTTGCAGGAACGCGAACCCCCTGGCGCCTGACGCACCCGACATGACGCAATTCGTGTCGGTCTCCGATTGGCTGAGCTCGATCAAGATGGCGCGCTACCTGGAGAACTTCGAGCGGGCCGGCATCACGGGCATGAAGGACGTGGTGCGGCTCAACGTGCAGGAGCTCACAAACCTCGGCATCACGCTCGTCGGCCACCAGAAGAAGATCATGAACAGTGTGCAGGCGATGCGGGCCCAGATCTCCGCAAACCTCTCCGAAGGGTTCCTAGTTTAGTTTTAGATCCACACCGAACACGTGAGTGAAAATGCCAGTGCAGGTGGTGTTAGAACATGTTGAACTTGGTGTATAGAAAGTTTTGGTCAGGTTACATGATTGAGTTGTTGGATCATGTAGGCCTACAGGGATGAGTGAAAAGGTTGGGTTGACTCCATGACGGAAAACAAGGCAATAAAACTGTTGTAGTGTCTGTGAAAGCAAGGTCAAGCTACGTGATTGAGAAATATATAATGTTCATGGATCATCGATCAATGAATTGTACATCAATTTCTCCATCAAGTTACGTGATGGAGGAATATATGAAATTCGTGGATCATCGAAGAATTAGGTTAGAATGGGGTGATCATGGATTCAGTCGAATGGGTGATGAGGTTAGTTTAAATTCATGACAAAAATGAGCAAATATTGTTATTGAGTTCAAAATGCGAGTTCGATAGTATTTAAAGACAATTGAAATAAAACAAGTGATCAAACATGTTGAGATTTCTTCTTCAGATCGTTTGCAAGGTTGATTAGCTTGCGATGAGCCACATCTATAATGAATAGAATGATATGTCTTTGACCTATTCATTTACAACTTTTTAATCGAACAAAGCATGAGATTGCATTATTTTACAATAAATGACTGTTCAATTAGAATTGTCCAATAGAGTTATCTACAGAAAACTACCAATTACCATGCGCAATGAGTTACAGTCATTGTTTTGCACAATATTAGTGCAAAAACCTCATAACTTTTGTGCCAATATCACAATAACTCAGCAATGGTACAAGTCCAACCTCAAATTAGTCAATGAAAGTTAAGATTTTTTATAATATACTGATGTAATCTTTTGTGTTTTTTCTCATAAATTCCATGATTTTATCACTAAAACAGAGTTGAAATTTATAAATGTAAGTTCAGTCTTCATTTCCACATCGGAGCTGTAGTTACTCATTGAGAAGGCCATTAATTTTTACTAAAATAATCACTGTTCTACAATGATTGCAGTTTGGTGTTGATGATTTTTCCAGCAACTCGATCACTGTTTTACATCTAAACCTTTCTACAGAATGATAATTTTCCATCAACATTCCATTAGTCTAAGTTTTGTTGTTCCAGTGACTGGAAGCAGTGAGGTGACCTCACATTTACTTCACCAACTGAAACAGTAACGCGTAATCTAGAAATGTGAATGTTTATATTTTTCTAAATGCTACCATAACGATACTAATAGTAATTATTATGATAATATCGTAACAATAATCGAATAATGTTATATTATTGTAAAATAGCTTTTTCTATTGAACAGTGATACAAGCTATGTGTATATTGAATGCAGGTATATATAGTTATAGGTTTAATTTCTTTTGCTGAACTTGTAACTGTATTTTGTATATCATGGACGCTGTATTCGAATTATATTTGTGCTTTGTGTGCAATGTTGGATGGGTTATATAAATAGAAGTCCTGTAAAGTTGAGCAGAGGCGTTGCATATTGTAACTTGATACTACATGGGGAAAATTATCATAATATCAATTATTTTTTAAACATGTGGAAAACAATCTCCTACAAGGAGATGTTTGAAAATGTCAGAAACTATCCCCTTGCTTTTCAACCCAAAGTGTCACTTGTAAAACATTTTCTTTAATATGAAGACATCTAATAGCTTGATATGCCACAGTAAAATTGGATAGATAATTTGAAAAAATACCTATATTATTAGATCACTATTTTCTTCTTTCAAAATTCCATGTGAAGCATACCAACTACCCCCAAATCAGTATTGTTCTACTACCTATCAGTTGTATCTTGATTTATTATAAATCAGAGATAAAATCTTGATCGACGTTTGTAGAACTGATTGTAACATTTTTCGTGTTATTATGTGTAAATGTGCGCTGAGCTCAATGAAGGACATTATGCTTATTTCAGAGAAATTTAGATTCTTGTCAGGGATATTACTTTGGCAGCAGGAAAAATTTTAATAATTTCACCCATTATCAAATAACCCCAACATGAAAATATAAGTTGGGTGACATATTTTTTAATACCTGTGATAAAGTGAAACAACAAATTTTTTGTAATGGAGTCTTGTTGTTTTTTATTATATAAACTTAGATTAAGAGTATTTTGTAAATAAATAGTCTCCCTCCATGAATAACATAGATTAATTACTATTCGAGAAATATCTGTGTGTTTTTGAACGTTTGAAATTTGAAGAATGCTTCAGAAACTATGCAAAACATTTTCTGTGTGATTCCATTCAAGCTGTTCAAGCTTTCTTGATATTTTCTAATCTAGGAAACTATGTAAACACACTGAAAGCCATTGAATTGAAGTGATATATTATTATACAAATGAGAAAAGCAATCACCAAGCATTATTTGTAAACAATTGTTTACTGTGATAAAGTTTTCTTTGTATTTTCTCCCAAAAATATTGATGAATTTGAAAGTAATTGGTCCAGTTTTGTCATTCTCAATATTGTGCAATTGATTGACTCATGTAAATATTGTAATCTGATATGTAAATTTTAAATTAATAGAAGATAAACTGATCAGAATATAAAACAATTGTTTGCAATTACGCATGATGTAGTTATACTGAATGTATAATGACATTATGTGAACGATCTGAATTCTATTTTAAAAGTAAGACCGCATCTTATTACATGAAATTAATATTTGTGTGGAATTTAATAGTGCGTTATCCAACTCATTGCAAATTCAATTAAATATTTTAAGAGTTTTGTGAACAAGATTGTTCATCCTATTCACTTGAAATGAAGCAATAATTATTATTAAAAGTGTAAAAAGTATAATAATATTGAAATACTGTGTTGATATTAATTAAAATCAGTTTCTGTAATATTAAACCTCAATTTCATAATATATGTTCTGCAAATTTGGAATTGAAATGAACGATATCATGAATTGATATCAATTTCTTTGGAGAATTACGATTTGTGATTGAATATTGTTTTATATCATCAATGCAGAATACTTCGAATTTCAGTTGTGCTCATTCTGGAAACAGAGTTTGAAAAATGGAAGTTGACAAATACCGTTATGAAAGCATCTGAATTTAGTAATAGTAACTTAATGGAATTATTAATTTGTACTATATTTTGAAATTTGTATATTTTGTATATTTCCTTATAGGTATATTTGATAAACAAGTTATTATTAGGATGGATTGGAAATCAAGTAAAAAACTTATATGAGAAAGAGCTATTGCAATAAGCATAAATCTTCCAGTGGTCAAAGTTGTGTAATTTTGCGATATGATTCTGTACCATCATTCCTATTTATTGAAAACTGAGAATTTAATTGTAGATTATAAAAACCATGAGTTGAACTATGAAGGTCGAATAATACTCTAGTTGAAGTATAAAAATACTTTCTTATGATCTAAATTTTTCAAAATTAGATTTTACTTCTTGAAGAAGTTTTAATTCACTTTTCCTATGTTCTTGTGATTAAATCACCTGAAATTGGTCTTGTCTACTAGAGTTTGGTATGAATTCAATGATTTAATTCAATTTTTCATACATATCGAAGTCTTTTTTGTTTAATGAAAGCCTTCTATTAGAAATGTTATTCAACTACTTTCATTTGATTCTATTGTTTTTGAATAGTTTAATTATAAATAATATATATCATGTTTTACAATTGAAGAGACAGAGGAGACGTACAGTTTTATTGGGTCATAAAAGTACATTTTTGAAAAGTAGCCGATACTTTATGATTATCTGCAAATAAATTTGTAATACTGTATCAGTTAAATATGTATTATAAATCTTGAATTTTTTCAGTTCTACTTATTCTGTTTTAAGATTTTGCAATCACTTTTTTGTCTTCATAGAAATTTCATATGCGTGGCATTTTTGATAGCCTGTTTAAAAACGCTGTCAGAATAACTTTCGACATCAATGTCTATAAACTCTTTAAAAAATATTATTAGATTGGTGTATTTGCTATTGATCTGTATAACATGATCAATACTATACATTTAAGCATTTAAGGAAACATTTGTGAATTCATTCAGATTATTTGATATAACTGGATTCAAATACCTGTAACGTATTTCTCATGTAACAGCCATGTCGGAAAATATCACTGGTAATAGTTCAGACTGATTTGATAAAATAATTCATCAAACAATAAATTATTTTTTACCAATCAGCATCCAAATTCTTGAATGCTGAAGGAATGCTCTCACGAAGATTGCTGCTCTATCGAGTAAGCATGCATTAGTTGAGAATAAAAATAATTGTTTTTTCTTGTATGAACAATATTGTGAATAACTGCCATTTTATTTATTTTTATTTTTAAAATTATCATAATTCTAGCTAATCAATTATTGTAATTATTATTGATCTTGTAAATGTTTTAAGATGTAAATTTATATAATTCGCCCGTACGCTCTTTTGTTACATTTACATTTTCAAATTTAGATGAATAAAGTACTGAAATTATTTCTTTCTAATTAGTTGCCGTGTTATTATTTTGCATAATCCGGTGCACTTATATCTAAAAGTACACTCCTAATGAATACTATTTTCGTGTAAAATTGTTCTGTTGGTTGGAAGTTATTTCAATTCTTCAGAACGCAGTGATTTCTTGTTATTTGGAATGGATAAGTAAGGGAGAAAAATAGTCTTTCGTTTTTGTTCATCAGTGCATTAATTATAAACACAGCTATATGTAGTTGGATGCCCCGGCCTGAGGGAAATAGCAAAGTTGCAAAGTCGTATATTGAGACGCCACACGACGTGACATGACGTAGCTCAGACAATGTACTAGTAGTACAATGTACATCTAGTACCTAGAATACCTGCTAGTTACACACACAGATCGATTTTTTGACGTCCTCATAAATTCTATTCAACACATGATGTCAAAACAGATTATGTTTGTCAAGTACCATTCGATCTAATAGAATTTATAAAAACGGCAAAAAATCTGAACTTCCAAAAATTGATGCGTGTGTAAACTGGCTTTACTTCTATAGTGAGGTCCACATTATAATGGCAATGCACGATTGACAATACTGTTGCTGTCCTTTTCTATCATACAACAAAACAGATAGCACTATTTCTCTCTCGTTTTGTAATGTTGTCTATTTGCCAGAATATTTCATATTTACTTTTGACAGTGACTGTACAAAACTGAACAAACAATTCTCAACCGCCATTTTTTTTTCTTCATTCTATCAAAATACTTGAGTACACAAGTCGTATAATTAATTTAAAATGTATTTTTGAAATAATGAAATAATTTTTAAACATTACCTTATGAGAAACACAAATTAAAATATTTGAAATGACATTTCAAAAGTTGATAACTAACCATTCTAGACTTCATCCATGCTTAATTTAGCCTACCCGTATAGGTTAGACCTACTCGTACCGGTATAATTAATATTGAAAAGTTATTTCAGGATTAATCCATTAAAATTACTTATTTTTAAATAGGATTTCTATTTTTTTATTATTTTTTAAGGAAGTTGGAATAGAATACCTACCAAATAACTCAATTTCTGTTGTTTTGAAATTCAGATTGTTGTATCACAGCTTTTTAAATTAGCCGCCATTTCAGGTTTGTATAAAAATAAAAATTGGATCTCAGTCATGAAAGCAAATTTTTGAATCAAATTATGAAAAAATATATTTTCTTGATCAATTTGACATTAAATTTATTATTTTATCAAGGAAATGATAATTATTATTAGAATAAATTTAATGGGATGAATTGAGTAACAGCTGTGTAAAGTCAGTGGCAAAATGGAGAGACTTGACAACGTTTGTCTCCTATCTTTCTTCACTGCCTTTAACGTGTAACGTGAACCTCACTATACACTGGAATCTCCGGCCCACACTCTAAACACTAGTACGATCCAACTCTTCTGGAGGTGGAAAACCTTCTCTAGTCCAGTCTAGTAATACCACTTTCTATGTGACAGCACTGAGGAAAGAAAGCACAGTATTTATTCTTGAAACATATTCTTCTTTTTTCTGTGTTAAGAGCGTCCTCAGAGGCCCACAGAACCAGTGATGAGCCACATCCTCTATTTTTATGGAAAATTTAAACTTGAAATAACCATTGAGTCTATGATTAATTTAATTCACTGAATAAATTCATTTTTGTCATACTTACTCAATTGCAGCTGTTTCCCATGCATTAAATCAAGCCGGTAAACAGCTGTTTGCAGAACACGAAAACATGTGATTTTCATTACAGCATACTATACTGTAAAGAGATCATATGTTCTCTTTACAGTCGAGTATGTTGGGACTCTACTGAGTCCTAATAACATCTGAGTAATTAATATACTAGCTCAAATAAATTAAATAACTCATTCAAGGAGTTTGAAGTTATAAGAACTCATCTGAAATCTTATGATTTAGGCCTTTATTATGTTATTTGAGCTGCTATGAACTAAGCGCTACGGGCTAGGTCATGTTTATAGAATGCAGTGGCTCGAGCATCAGCAGGTAAATGGTTTCTGTTCCTCAGCAATATATTATTCTTTCTCAGATACGTATGACAAAAAATATTGTACGTAACTTGTACGGTAACGTATTTACCGCATTCGTATGATAATTCTGCCCTCAACTACGTTTCGGGCAGAAACAATCATACTTATGCGGTAAATTATCGTTACCGGACTTGTTACGTAAAGTACTATTACACCATCAGCAAAAAATAAGAATTATTATTACCTGCTATTGTTTCCGAAGCACCGAGTACTGTGGTTCCAGACCATGAAGAAGTGATTTTCAGCTTTCAACTGGCTGTTGGGAGTAGGCCCACTGGCCTCAATCAAATACTTTTCCAACGGAAAACCGCTAGGATGGCGCTTTCTAATTCATTTTTATTTTGAAAAACCACATCCCAATTGATTTCAAATTACTATTTTCTCATTGAATCCTAATTCTTTCCGATGAAAGATAATTCCAAACTTGATGGTTGGATCTATTTATGCCTAGATGATAACTTCCAGGTAATATAAGGGTATGGTCACATTGAACTCGTACAAGTGTAAGCTTGGTTATGCAACAGTAACTATTAAACCATATTGGTTATATTACTAATGTTAATATCGGGGCACCGAGCTCGTTATTTTTATTTATTGACAAACATAACACAATGCTCTAAAATGATCGTGTTTATCTTTTACAGCTGGCTAGCTATACGTCTGCTTATGAATTTCGGGGATGCGATTTTGATTTTCCACAGAATCACTGGCTCACTTTTTACTATCCACAGACGACGAAAGTCTCAGCTGTTTCAGCCAAGGATGAATTATCCTTTTAATGTCGTTCAGCGAGTTTTCCCCAAGGATGAGACCTAGTGCAATGGAATTTTTATATCATAAGCCTACTATGTTCCAAATTTCGTGAAAATCGTTAGAGCCGTTTTCGAGACCCGTTGAACATAAATAACCAGATATACAGATATTACTCGCTTAATATAATAGGATAGCATTAGTAATGTAACCATATATTGGTTAGTTACTGTAGGTTATGCCTGACCAAGCGTGCAGAGAAGAAAAAATGTGATGTTAGATTATGCTGCTGAAATGATAATGCACATTTACAAAACCGAAACGTTTTATTGAAAAATATAAAGTCGATAGAAAATATAATGATAGTATTGATTGTTGGTGACGACTAGGGTGGGCTGGGGGTGGGAGGGGTGAGCCTGGCCTGAACGCTGTCCAGTGAAACGTGGAGTTTGCTGCTGCATGAGCGCTGCTTCAACTGCTGCAGCTGCTGCTGCTGTTGTCTCTTTCTGTTGTGATGCGGCTGATGCTCGTGTGGCAATGGTGATGATGATGATGATGACGATGCTGCCTCCTTACTCACACTAGGCAAACACAACATATTAGTTAGGGACTTCAAATTATATAAGGTGAAATTTCAGAATAATTTATTGAATATATGACAATATTCTATGTAAAAATTAAAAATCCAAGTAGCCTACACTTTTTGAAAAAATCTATTTTTTTAAATAATATATAAACTAAATAAAATAATGTTTTTAAAAAGGGTGGGCTCACTTTCATTTTCAATTTTTACATGAAAATCAGAAGCCCTAACCAAATTATTCAACAATATTCCTTCCATTATATTCCGTTAATGAATTTTCCTCACAATTAATCAAGGTAATACAGAGTATTATAAATATGAGACTGGTAACATCCTCAATCCTTTCTAAACAGTCACACATTCGAAAATAAGATATAATATTCGAACTAGTCTAATTTGAGAACTCAAAATTTCACATGTGTTATGGGAATAATTTTGAACCATGGAAAAGCTCTGAACAAAATGCTGGTATTAATCTCGTGAATACTATCTACCAGTGGCGGCGCTTGACCTGAAGTGTTGGGTGGGCCAGTGGTTGGAATTGTTGGGGGTGGGGCTAGGAAGTTGCGGCGCTTTATGAAGCATATTCAACTTTACAATTTGTTACACAGATTGTCTGACATTATCCTATAAACTAAATTAATAAAACAATATAATAATGTAACTCACCAAAATACTTGTCAAAGTTGACACTAAAATTGGATTATTGGTAAACTAATTAATTTATGCAAATATTAGCATGAAAGAAGCTAAAAGTATTAAATTATTACTTTATAAAATGATAAGACAACCTATTTGACAATTCGGATGCAATTCACATGATGGGATGTAAACAAAGCTATACTAGCGCTCAGCAGTCCAAACGAGAATAGTGTGAATCAAAGTCGAAGGGCCAGCTCAAACGGGCTCACTTGCTCCGTATACCGCTGCATTGCTCCCAGCCAGTCCAGCGCCGCCGACTTACGTTGCCTTGCCAATACGTTCTTATGACAGCTAGAAGGGCCTGAATTGTGGGGCCCTTCAATGTGCTACGTAATTATTCGTTGAATTTGTACGTATTCTACGATGGTCATGGATGATATGCATGGTATTTCAACGAGAGTTTTCTCCAGTTAGCAGTTCAAAATTAACTTATGTAGTATTTTATTGAATAATAATCAACCACATAACCTAAAGCATTTCAAAATGTACTTTACTGTTCCATTTGAGTGGGCCCGGCCCACTTGGCCCTTATGGAAGCGCCGCCACTGCTATCTACTTCAATAAAGGTTATTGGAATCCTTGTGAAATTTATTGTTCTCTTCAAAATTAGTTGAGCATTTCAAGTACGGTATTGAAGACAAAATAAAACTTACTATCATTCTGAAATCATTGCAAAATACAAGTAACTCAATAACGAAGGTGAGACAAATTTTGGCTACCGTACTCAATTTTCTTTATGAAGAGTAGGAATAACGAGCCAACGACTATACTTGCCGGTTTCTGTAGCATTCATGCAACAGTTTTAAAATTCAGGATCCTATTATTTAATGCTCTTTGGAAAGAGGGAGGACGCTACTGCAACATAATAGAACATCAAGCAATACTAATACCCACGAGAAAAGGGAAAGAAGATGGTTTAGAAAGAAGAAAAAAGCTCGTTTATGTTCCAAATTTCAAGCCGATTTTTGGTGGACTCAAGCCTATTATTGTCGAATACTGTCTATTATCAATGTTTTGGCCGGGTGAGAGTGTAAGAATGGCACAGTATGTGAGACTACCTACCAGTAGCGTCACATAACTTCACGAAAAAGAACTATTTGGATTATTGGCTTGAGTTAACAGTGAAATTTGGAACATGTACCATATGAACATGTGGGATATCTTCTTATACTATCTTTTCCCTATGCCAATACTTTACCATGTAGCTCCAGAAAGGTTCATTGCATCTATCAGCTCTTTCTCCCAGTCATTTTCTTTTCGCTCTCTCTCCTTTTTCATCAGTACTTTTTCTCGATTGTACGTCATGAATCCCGTCAAACAGTCGTCCACTTCGCTATCCTAGTGAGAACAATAGAATAGAAATATGATTGTAAATTGAATGAAAGTTACTACTGGTTCACACATCCACAAGCAAAGCGATAAGAAGAGATATAATGCCAATGCCACACAATTGGAGTGGGTTGTTGCACTCGCTATTACGATTTTTTGCTGAGGATGATGCTCACATGAGCCCTAAACTTGTGCGAGGATTCATCAAGAGGAATTTAGGTGGACAATTTTAGGTGGCTTCCACACTATCAGAGTGATTTAGAAACTAATAATATTCACAAAAAATATACTCAACTATATACTATAAATAAAAATATATATCAGAGACCTGTTTCATAAAAGTTACAAGTCCTGTAATACAGGAGAATCACAATTCCAATTACATGCTCAATATAGCCGATAAAATCAGCTGTTCCTGTATTACAGGACTTCTAAATTTTTATGAAACAGGCACCTGATTACTCTGTTTGGCCAATCGTTTCTTTTTCTTGTGCAGTGGCTTGGCTTCAACTATCATCTCCTCCAGTTCAAAAGTCGGATCGCAGTTCAAATGGTCTCTCTGAAATAATTCAACATCTCAAATTAATATTACAGGTGTTGCAAGAATAAGCACAAATAAGTTTAAATGAAATTGTTTCAAACAAACTAGGAATTTAAACTCAAATCGGATGAATCTTCAGATAGGTAAGTAATTACATCATCAGAAACAAAACTTTATTAATAATTATTGTGAATATTGCCATGAATAATGAGTGAGAGAAGTTGTGTGTATTTTTGTGTTCAAAATTTTATAAAATTGATTAATTCAATATGAAGTGATAATTAAGTGTTATATTTGAATATAGTTTGGTGTTTTAATTTCTATAGATTCAAAATGTTTAGCTTGTATATATTTTTGGACGAAAATTGAACTTGAACGTTTTACAGTAAAAACATAACCTATTTTTTGGACATTTTATTAATTTATTAAAATTTGGGAATGGAATAGATTTGGGCCAAGCCTGTTGTTCCTTCCTAATCATATTTATATGATTTGTGATTCTGTCCACGAATAAATAAACAAATAAATAAATAAATACACAGTATGGGATTGAGAGGATGCCTCATTCACCTAGTATTTTGTCTCTCCGATCTGTGCTTCATTGTAAAAAAGAATAAATAAATAAATTGTAGATAAATTAGCAATTGTTTTGTGATATTTATAGCTAGATATCTATTAGAGAAGTTTACAGAAATGATTCATAATAGTTTTTTATAAGAATAATGAAAAGATTGAAGAAAATTGATAATATGTAAGTTATGAAACTATAAAGAATAAAGGTGGGTTCACGCCAAAGTTGTTAACAAAATGTTAATAACTCAATCCTTACGGTAAAGATTCTATTAGATTGAACATAACTTATCAAACTCATGATGTGTTTGTCAAGTTTCGTTCAATCTAATAGAATCTATATGGATTGAGTTATTAACATTTTGTTAATAACTTTGGTGTAAATGCGGCTTAAGAGTAAAAACATATTGTAGGTACCCTTATTAGGCCTATAATAATTATCCCACAAGTTATATAAATAATATAACTCTAAATAGTAAAATGAATAATATTGAGAAAAACATGCAGACATCCTACTTCCCAGACTAACATTGATAGCCTATTTTCTGTTCATTTATTTCAATAAATTTTTATTTTAAAATTGAAAAGTTTTCACTTTTTCATTTATTATTACTTTTAACTTTTACCTACTAAGGAGGGGAGAGGAGATAAGAGGTAGCGTGATATGCTTCAACTCTTTTTCTACAAACAAGTTTTCGATCTGTAGTATACTGTATCACCCTTTATTTATTAAAATTTTAAATCAATAAAGGGTGCTACAAGTTTTATTTTGTTTTATTAATTTAAAAGCAGCCCATTTCAATAAGTGTTTTATACTGTATATTTATGGTAAATTGGAATAAAAATGTAAAAACACTATATAAGGGTAAAAAATATAAAAACGCTGATATCAGACTAGTAGACTTCTCAATTTAAAATTTTCACATCAATGTAAATCGTACTGAAACGCATGAATTGAATGAGTTGAAAATGTAAGAAGATCTCATGCTTCTTTGAACTAAATTCATATTATAAGGTAGTTTTGGCTCTTACTGATCCGAAGCAGATATATTTGGGAGACACCCTTATATTATATGGTATTGACATGAGTCTGAACAGCATCTCCAATAACTCACCGGTGGTGTAAAAGGAGGCTTAACGTTGCCCTCAAGTATAGCTTCGAAGTCGCAATTTTTCAACAACTCTGTCCTTTTCAGGTCATCTATGCTGCTGGCTCTCGAACTTGGTTTCACTTGTAACAGCTGAAAATAGCACAGAAATATTGAAAAAAGAGTAGGCTACAGGAACAGAAAAAAAGTTGTCGAATTATTATAAAATATAGAAGTTTGGTGTCTCTTAGGTAGAGATATAGGTATAGATAGAAGTAGCCTACCGTATTTCACATGCAATTTGAAATTATCCTTTCTAGTCAATCAAATGCTTTTCTCAATGAATATCCTACAGTAGGCCTATTTGTGTTGAGAAAGTTGAAGATTTGTGTTTGAATATTGATTTCATTTATAGACATAGGTAGAGATATATAGGTATAGATACAAGTAGCCTACAGTATTTCACATGCAATTTGAAATTATCCTTTTCAGTCAATCAAATGCTTTCTGAATGAATATTCCACTGTAGGCCTATTTGTGTTGAGAAAGTTGAAGATTTGTGTTTGAATATTGATTTCTTGATAACAATCTACGAGATAGATAGTTCATCTATCTCGTAGATAGTTCAATCTAGAGTCTCTAAAATTGGAATAGTAAGCCTTCGAATAAGAATGAGTTTACTTCTTCATAGGTATATTCGTTCATTCATTAATTGCAGTTAATTATCAATTATGATTCATTCAAATGCATTATTCATTAATTGGCTTGTGAGCTTAATAATAGGTCTGAATAAGCTGATTCTGAAAAACAACAAGTTGAAACCTCAACAAGGAGACAAGTTCCTCATGAATTGCCTCAATTTATTTTTAAGTATGGTACGGTAATAGACTCTGTAGTTCTCTTTCTCACCAATTTTTCCATTCGCCATAGTCTCTTTTTTAAATTATATTTTTAAAATATGGTAATTATGAATTCTATTTCCACAATAGAAAGTGGATGAATTTTCATTCGACTAATCTCTCCTTATTGCAACAGCCCTAGTTGGGGTTCAAACTGAATACCGGTACCCAATGCACCTAGAATACATCCATTCTACAATACATTCTGTATTCTAGGCACATTGACAATACCTATTATCACATTTACCTATATATACCTAATTATACCTATTACTGATTTTGAGAACATTTTGTATAATGTATATTTATAACTCCCTTCATACTGTATTTATTATATAGTTTATGATATGTAGCCTATATACTATCTATGATAATGAAAAGAATTAGTAGCACCCTCATATTATTTATTTCCGACACCATGGTGCAAATGATTCTCTGTATATGAGCTTTCAAAATAATTAAACGATATTTAAGATATATTATTTTGAGTTAGTGACCTTTTTGAGTAGCTGCTTGATTTGTGGCGAGCACCGTGGCGGGTAGCTGACAGGAATGGCGAAGAGGGCTCTGGCCTCGGCGAGACTGGTGGCAGAGTCGATGGCGAAGGGCCGCGCTCGACACATCAGCTCGTAGGAGGTGACACCCAGGGACCACCAGTCAGCTGCGAACGAGTAGCCCCCCGTCACTCCTCCCACCCCGCCGCCACAGTCGAACACCTCCGGTGCTGTCACATTACATTTACAATACCATTCATTATTCAGCCTAACTATTACCAGAGAAATCTATTAATACGATTGTCTAAGATGGATTTTAAGATTTTTTTTCTCTGATATTACTATTTATTGTAACTACCTTATTAAATAAGGTATAAATTTTATACGGTGACGTATATCGATAGAGGCTAAATCATGCTTCAATGTATTGGAATATGCAGCAATACGGTACAGAATAGTAAAGCTTCTTAGTCATAGTATGAATATAGAATGATCTCATTTTTCTTTATTATTTTTTGTTGTCGCTTGTTTTTCTTTCCAATATTTTGTAGATTTGATGAATGAATAAAATAATAGAATGACAGAATAAAATAACTTTTCACTTCATGCATATTCTGGGTTTGTGTGAATTTATTATAGAAGCATTTTCTGTGAACATGACAATAAACGAACATAATACAAAATAACAAAGAAAGAAAATAAATGTTTGAAATTCCAATTCATTGGAATTTACAGCAATACAGAATAATATTGATTCTTAAGTAGCCTATGAATATAGAGTTTTTTTCATTTCTCTTCATTTTTTTTTTTGTTGACGCTTGTTTTTATTTACAATATTTTGTAGTCTTCTTAAATTAATAATTGGGATAACTGAATAAAATCAATATATACATTGCATTATATTGCGTATTAAGCGTTGGTGAGAATTTAATATGGAAACAATTTCTGTAAACATGACAGTTATTGAAACAGTTTCCATAGCATAACAATGTTTCTGTTACAAGGATAATTTGACAATAGGTTTGATTGGCGATCCTATTCAAATAGATAAAAAAGAGACATGGATATTTTTATAGATCGGATATTTCCGATCGGAAATATCGATTCCAATAGCAATATAATGTGTAAATTGAGAGATTTTATGTTTTAATGAGGAGGAAATTATTATAGAAATGTGATGTAGTTTCAACAAGAAAAGCAGTACGGTGTTAAAACACTTTCAACATCAATGATTTCAAATTTCTAATCCACTATCACTTGACGACTTGACAAAATAACACCATGAATTCTATTAACTCATATTGTACATACGGTAAACAATTTCTGAAGATAAGATTTTTATTTGGGATATTCAAAAGCATGAATGAGTGATACCAGTTTTGGGCTGAGCCTGTTACCAATGTAGGGCACTTACCAATGTAGGGTTTCGTACCGGATACCGATGTGGCAAGCTCTCCTTCTTTTAGAACCGCCGCTATGTTGAAATCTGTCAAATGAGCATGACCTGGAAACAAATAAGTAAACATGAATTGCTTCTTGAAAGTGAAATACATGAAGGCCGTTGGTCAAATTTTATTTTTAAAGATACTCTTTCTATTAATTTGATCCACAAATCATACAATCTGATAGACTGGCTCTAGTTAAAAGAAGGCTTATTTTTTCATTTTCCATTTATTTTATCATTTTACTATTTTTAGTTGGAGAACTTTTTATTAAAACTAGTTAACCTACAATTAATTTTGAAGTTTACAAAATAAATTAATTTTGAAGTAACCTACAATTAATTTTTAAATTTGACCTACAATTAATCAATTTAATTGGTCACGACCCATTTATTTTGCTTCATGCCTGTTATACTTTTATGATCAACAACATCTCATCATTCATTTGAAGAACTCATATTCCTGTGATCTGTTAGAATTGTTACTGAATGACAATCAACTTTGATACCTTTAATTTTGATTTAGCTTACCTTCTTCATCAAGGAGTATATTGTCAGGTTTGATATCTCTGAAACAGAAAAATCTTGTAATTAATATTTAGGAAATATCAATGCCATTATGCTTTCTTTGACATTATTATAAGCTGCATTCAATTGAAATTTCAAGTGAATTATATTCACTGATGTATAATAATATATTGTAATGAATTATATTATATTATTGTAATAATCAGTTATTCCTGGTTGATGATTTAAAAAATATATTTATATTAACATGTTTAGAACCGTTCTTACATGATCAAGTACGGTACAGTTCACATCTATCAAAATAACATCAGACAACCTCTTTCAAATTTTGTCCAACATTTGTAAGATCCTTGTTCAAAATAGCTCCCATCCATTCAAAGATTGCCTATAATCAAGTCAAGACTTTGTAAAACTTGAAATAGGTTTTGTTGAAAATATTGGACAAGAATGATTAGATGCGACAATTTTTGAATATAGCCTACATTCGTTAGAAAATGGAGATTCACAAGATAAATGGAATATTTCCATGGGTTAATGGAAAAATGGAGAAATATTACCAGGATTCTCTCCTTCTGACAGTATATGAATGATGTGTTTGCGAAAATGTTTGAAAAGTGAACTTCATACACCGTTTACACTCACAGCACTAGGTAATAAATCATTGTCTCTTGTATTTTTCACTTTTTGCTTTGCTCAATAAACGCAGACTAATCTCGCCTTTTCTCATGTACCTTTCTCTGCCCTATTCCTTTATTCTCTTTCGCTATCACTCTGTATTCTCCTATTCTATCAATCATGATTATTCTGCCATAGTGTGCTGTTCTGATGCATCAATCAGTGTCTGTTATTTCGAATATCGGAGAATTGATTTTCAAAAATTAATAGGTCTCAGTTTTCGACGATGAAGACAAATCTATAGCCATTGCCTGTCGGGTTTCAGTTGAAAAGTTGAAAGCGATAAATAATTAATCGACGTGATTAATTTTGTTGATAACTACGCATTTCGAATTGATTGGATTCTCATGGAAAGCTTGTTCTTCACGTCTCCAGCTCTATCGCAGTTCAGTTTATAACAAAATATTACTCTTCCCTCTCTTGTACGGTGTTTATCAATGCACCTAATATTCCAGGTACATTGGTGTTTATGAAAACGAAGATAAGAATAATCATTGAAATAGATTCAAATCCCTTTTGAGGTGAAATAAAAACAATATTATCAGTTCTACATAATTTAGTTTCTAGTGCATTGAAACTCGAATTTGGCTCAAATAAAAGATGTGGAACTGACAATATCGTTTTTATTTCATTTAATATGGGGAAATTCCACATTATCTCTGTTCATAGTGTAAATTTTATTGAAATCCCTTTCATGGCGGACCATCAAATTTATCTGTTTAGCAAAGGCTATTTTATGTCTATGCTCATCTGTGTGTTATCGCCTATCAGTACTACACTCATCTATTATGATAGACTGTCAGCATTGGTTGAATGGGAAGCGTAAGGCCTGTTCATGAGAAATGCTGACAGTTGAAGGTGAATTTTACTCAAATTTTAAAGCAAGATTTTGTTTTAGTATTATAGAAACAGAGTTTTATGTTAATAATTATAGTATTGTCAATTTGAGCATGGCGTTTATAGAGGTGGTTATTCTATTAGTCAACCCAAGTAATAAATCTATTTGTGCTGAGGGTGAATCTCAAAATGTACCCATTGGTGCTTGAGCTGTGGACACCATTACACAGTCCAATATAAATAATATTTATGATCATATAAAAATAATTCACTTAAAAGGGCTACTTTATCAAAATTAATAAAAACAATATAAAAACATGTCGTACCTTTTTTATTTCAAACTTTAAAATATCTCAACGACGCATTTTTTTGCATTTTAACTTGAAAATGGCCAAAGTAGGCCGAAACTAGTCGTTGAAATATTTTGTAATGTTTCAAATAAAAAGGGTACTACATGTTTTTATATTGTTTTTATGATCACATAGTATATAGTGACCACCAAAAATGGTGTTGCTATCCTTGTCTATCATTCGATAAAAGAGGCAGCGCGATCCTTTTTCAGCTTTGCAACGTTGTCAGATTGTTTTTCAACAATGTAGAAATATGATTGATTGACAAAATATTCAATCTCAATTATGATCATTTATTATTCAAACATTGAAGAATCCTCTATATCCTCCTATACAGATGAGTGAGTCATATGTATGGGAATCCTGAACCGCCGTGAAGCTGGCCCCACCATATCGAGCCCAAAATTTGAAACATATGCCAATATTTAGGGCTTTTTTTGGGCTTCCAGAATATCCAAGTTTCAATTTTTGGGCTCAACCGGAGCCCAAACATGTTACATCGGCGAATCCTGACACGACCCTGGAATCAGTTCGCTTTATTCTAATACTCTCTTTAGCCACTCGATGCTAGAGCAACGAGTTCTCTTTCCGGCCGCCTAGAGCGCGCCACCAGTACTTAAATTCACTTAGCCTCATAACTCTCACTTGAGTTTTGTGCGTTCCTGGGTATATAAGCAGGACGCAATTCCAGTAAAGGGAGTCAGAGCCCCTAAAAACTGGTCTGTTCTAGCTTCAGAGTTGAAGCAACATCTGAAATCAGAGATTACCTTTCAAGGTAATAACTATTCTCTAAAAACGTCCTCTGAGGAGGATTTCAAATCTGTCAAGTCTCTCCTTCAGAGAGAAAAGATAGAGTTCCACACCTTCAGCTCCGAATGTGACTCAGAACTGAAGGTAGTTCTTCGTGGCCTTCACTGGTAACATAACCCAGCTGACCTGGCTGTAACTCTTAAAGAAGCTGGGTTTAACATCTCAAGTGTTACACCCATTACCAGTCGTGGGAGGCCTTATAGTCTCTTCATAATTAAATTAAAAAAAGAGGGAGATTTTAAAAAAATCTACTCTCTTAGCAGCCTGTTCTGCATCAAGGTTCAAGTTGAGCCTTACAAGCCCAAGCCAAGCATACCACAATGCTTCAATTGCCAGCGATATGGCCATAGTTCAGTGAATTGTTTCCACACACCACGTTGTGTTAAGTGTGGAGATAACCACAAAGCAAGTGATTGTAAGAGAGATCTTCAATCAGAGAAGCCCCGTTGTGTGAATTGTCAAGGAGCTCACACAGCCAACTACAGAGGGTGTCCAACACACCAGGCTCAAATTAACAGGCTGCCAGCCAAAAAATCGACTGTCTCCAAACAGTCGACTTCCGTGCAGCCTCCAGTCGCGGAACGGCGGCCGACAGAGGCGAGAGTGGCTGATCCAGCCTCACTTTCCTACTCGGCGGCCGTTCAGGGAGCTACAGGGAATAGACCGAGTCCCCCACCCCCTCCACGTAGTCACAAAGTGACAAAAGTATTCATCAAAGAACGACCAGTGATAGTGAAAAATAAATTTCCATCACCCCCAGTGGAAAGGGTTCCCTCCTCACCTATTATCAATATTCGAGAGAACTTCCCCTCTCTCCCTTCCCAAACAAAGACACCACCTTCAGTGGAGTCAAACTCGGGAAGTTCACAACCTTCCTCCTCACAATCTCAACAGGGACAGGGAGGTCTACTGAGCTTTCTGAGCTCAGAAAAATTCGTTCAATGGGTGGTAAGTACCCTACCACGTCTCATCAATGCCTTGAACATTGGTGAAGCCATTGCCATTCTTATCAGTGCACTCCCCTCCCTGTTGAACTAAAATCAATAATTTCAAAATTATTTCATTCAATGCAGATGGATTAAGACACAAAATAGACGAACTTCGTCACTTTCTTAGTGATCTGGATATAGATGTGGCTCTAATTCAGGAAACACAAATGCCAACTACTATTCCAATTAAATTCCCCTCATACCACTGCCTTCGCTACGACCGCCTCCCTAATGAGCTTAATCACACCCATGGTGGTGTAGCCCTTCTAATACACAGAAGACACTCGTTCTGTGTACACACACTCCCATCCATACCAGACATGGATGTAATAGCGGCAACTATCTCTGTACAGAATACACCGGTTACTTTTGTTTCCATATATAATCCTCCTCGTAATAGAGAGTTCAACTCTGACCTCCTATCTCAACTTTTTACCTCCTCCCCCTGTATGTTTGTTGCTGGTGATTGGAATGCCAAACACACAGCTATTGGCTGCCGGGTTACAAACATAGCAGGAAAATCTCTCCTTGAATTCATAGAAAAATTTGACACAGACATACATTTCCATGTCCCATCATCTCCCACACATACAAGTATGTGCAATCAAGCTGCTCAACCTGACATATTGGATTATGCATTGTCAGTGGGACTCACAAGAACCTCCCTGGTTGAGGTGGTCGAGGACCTGTCTTCAGATCACCTGCCAGTGTTGTTCACTCTTGTGAATCCCGACTACATTGCAAGACCACCTCCACATCGCCTTACAGTGAAGTGGAGGAAGTATCATGATAGTGTGTCAAACTCTATTCCCATCCTTCCAAGCACACATTCGAACACTGTCGACTTGGAAGCTCATACAGCAAATATTACGGAAGTTATAAAAACAGCACTAGCTGATAACACTTCCTTAGCCCGCAGGTTGTTCAACAACACTGCAACTAATGAAATTCTGCTCTCAGTTATCAGATTCTTTCAACAAGAAAGAGCACGTGGCTGCAGTCTTTATAGACTTCAAAGCAGCCTTCGACACTGTGTGGCTGGATGGACTACTCTATAAACTTTCATCTGTCTTTCCACCTTCAACAATAAGACTCTTCAAGTCATACCTTACTAATAGGTATTTCGAAGTTCACAACCGAACCCCATCTTCAGTAAACTCTTCAGCTCTCACCCCAGCAACAGCAGGTGTCCCCCAAGGATCTGTGCTTGGACCTATCCTCTACTCCTTCTTCATCAATGACATGCCATCTCGACCTTCAGTTCAAACAAGTCTATTTGCTGATGACACCACATTCCACTCGAGCAGCATGAATCTGAATAGGGCGGCCAGGAATGTTCAAGAGCAATTAAACCTGCTTACATCCTGGTGTTCATCCTGGAAGGTAGAGATTAATCCAACTGAATGTGTGGCTGTCGCCTTTTCCCGAAAACTTAAACTTCCTCCCACTCTCAAAATCCATGGCCACGCCCTGCCATGGTCCCATACCGTCAAGTACCTAGGTGTAACTCTGGATAGAACACTCACTTTCAAACAACACATTAAAGTGAAAATTCAACACTGTCGTGTGCTGTTTGTACAACTATTCCCCCTACTTGTCACCCCTTCACTCCCCCTGAAATTTCGGCTGCTCATATTCACAGCCATCATCAGGGCATACCTGACCTATGCCGCCCCAGTCTGGTTCCCATATCTATCGAAGACCAATAGAAAACGTCTATTTGACCTTCAAAACAGACTCATCAGAACCATCTGCAACTTTCACTACACAGTGAATAATAGGTTACTCTATGAATATGCCAGTACCCCTCAATTACTCAACTTCATTCAGCTCACATCTCGAAAGCTTCATGATACAGCTTCTATCTTGTGGCGTACATCAATAAGGCAGATGTACGAAATACCACGACCACCTCAAACCCAAAAGCCACTCCCATTTCAACAATGGTGGCCTGATTGACAGTTAGCAGTTGCGCTGTAAAGGTGCCAGCAGCTGATTGTCAGTCAGCCACTGTTCACAGTATTCCATTCCCTAGGAGAGAACCCTTCTCCATTACCACTTCTCCCAAAAAAGTAGACTTGGCAGAAAAAAAAAAATCATACATATATATACCTACATATACATATTTAATACATATTTTAACTTTGAAAATTAAATGAAAATTGAACTAGAATTAGAATACCAGATATAAATTAATATTAGTAAAAGAAAAAAAAAATTAGAGAATAATAAATAAATAAAGATAAAATTGCCAAGCTCTACTGAAGGTCTTATATATCAGGAACCCCCAACTTCAGCACTGTTATTACTTTGAGCAGTCATAGAGCTCCATAGCTCAAGACACTGCCGAGTTAGGGTGCAATAACTCACCCTAACATGTTCCACCAGTAGCGTAGTAAAGGGAGACTGATAAGTCTCTCCTTCAGAGAGAAAAGATAGAGTTCCACACCTTCAGTTCTGAACGTGACTCAGAAATGAAGGTAGTTCTTCTTGGCCTTCACTGGTCACATTACCCAGCTGACCTTGCTGTAACTCTCAAAGAAGCTGGGTTTAATGTCTCGAGTGTTACACCAATTAGCAGTCTTGGGAGGCCTCATAGTCTCTTTATCATTAAACTTAAAAAAGAGGTAGATTTTAAAAAAATCTACTCTCTTAGCAGCCTGTTCTGCATCAAGGTTCAAGTTGAGCCTTACAAGCCCAAGCCAAGCATACCTCAATGCTTCAATTGCCAGCGATATGGCCATAGTTCAGTCAATTGCTTCCACACACCACGTTGTGTCAAGTGTGGTGAAAACCACAAAGCAAGTGATTGTAAGAGAAATCTTCAATCAGAGAAGCCCCGTTGTGTGAATTGTAAAGGAGCTCACACAGCCAACTACAGAGGGTGTCCAACACACCAGGCACAAATTAACAGGCTGCCAGCCAAAAAATCGACTGTCTCAGAACAGTCGACTTCCGTGCAGCCTCCAGTCGCGGAACGGCGGCCGAGAGAGGCGAGAGTGGCTGATCCAGCCTCACTCTCCTACTCGGTGGCCGTTCAGGGGGCTACAGGGAATAGTCCGAGTCCCCCACCCCCTCCCCGTAGTCACAAAGTGACAAAAGTTATTCTTACTCTTCAAAAGGACACTTTATAATGGCATTGTCCCCGAATCTAGTCGTGTTTGATATAAAAAGTAGCAAAATAATATTTATAAATATAATATTACTGAGTGAGAGTGATTCTCAGTAATGAACTATCAACAGATATGATGTGATATTTGAATGTGTGATGAGGAGTCCTATATAGGGTGGATGCTTACCTGTGCAGTATGCGCTGAGAGCTGAGGTAGTCGAGTGCGAGCGCGATCTGGCAGGTGATGAGGGAGACAGATGCCTCGCTGAATTGCACATCGCGACCCAAGTGGTAGCGCAGATCTCCACCCAGCATCAGGTCCGATACCATGAACAGGTCCTCTTCATCTGCATCATTAACAAACCACTGAATCAACCCATCACTCACCTCAATTTCCTACAATCTATTTAGTAGCTCTGATACATTGAACATATAGTAACAGAAAATTTAGATTTTCACTCCATTTTCGGCAAACACTTATCATTTCTAAATAAACGAGATCAGGTTTGCTTCTCTGATAGATGATGTTACATTATATTTCATTGAATATGGTCAATGGAGAATTTAGATGTTCACTCCATTTTCGACAAGCACTTATCATTTCTAAATAAACGAGATTAGGTTAGCTTCTCTGTTAGATGATGTTACATTATATTTCATTGAATATGGTCAATTGATAATTTAGATTTTCACTCCATTTCCGACAAGCAAAATAAAAAAATACGTGATTTTCTCTGTTAGATGGTAGTCAAGAATTCACGTATTGGAAACATTAGAGGATATTATCATGGAATTCAATATTCAGGTGCTGTCCATCTTTGTTAGATTGGTAGTTAAGGCTACAATATTGGGACACCGAGCTTCGCTCGTTATTTTTATTTATTGATAAACAGAACACAATTCTCTAACATGATCGTGTTTATATTTTACAGCTGGCTTTACGTCAGCATATGAATTTCGGGGATGCGATATTTTGATTCTCCACAGAATCACTCGCTCACCTTTTACTATCCACAGACGACAAAAGTCTCAGCTGTTTCAGCCAAGAATGAATTATCCTTTTAATGTCGTTCAGCGAGTTTTCTCAAGGATGAGACCTAGTGCAATCGAATTTTTGTATCGTAAATCTACTATGATCCAAATTTCGTGAAAATCGTTGGAGCCGTTTTCGAGATCCGTTGAACATAAATAACTATATAACCAGATAACCAGATATAAGAATATAAACAGATATACAGAAATTGCTCGCTCAATATAATAGGATGTAATTCAATAATAAACAGAACTCTGCTGCTTTAATCAGAATTATCTGTTGGGTATTAAGTTCAGTGGTACCTGAATGGGAGTTTGAAAAGGAAGAAACAAGAAATGTTCATTCTTTCTCAATCCATTTTCGTGTTGAGCCTGTTTTGATTAAAAAAGTCTTATTGTCTAATGAGCAGGGTCTGTGATCTGAAGTTTGTAATGATTTGTATTCATTCAAGATTTGCTAGTTTATCTGACATTGACAACTATTCGTTTATACGCCACTTTTTACAAGAATGCTAATCCAATCTAAGATATCTTGAATGAAATATGATATTTATTAAACACTTTTTTTAATATTTGAAACTTGTTGGGACCACTTCTTGTAAAGAGAGTGCATCACTGTCTTTTCTTAACAAGTGAACTCACTGTATCATTTCTAGGGAATTGAAAAATAGCTCACATCTTTATATCCGATAAGGAAATAAGATACTATAGTCTCGAATAGAATATATTGACATTGGAATTCTGCTTCGAATTGAATCTCATTGTGGGATATGATAGTGGGAAAGTTATGTATTATTCATAGATGTCAGGGTTGGATGCCTGTTGTCAGCAATACATAAATGCAGCAGATTTAATATAATATTGCATGTCAGCAGATATTGCATTGCAGCCGGAGCAGATCGATGAGATCGGGGATGTTGGGGAGAAGGGTGGGAGTGAGGGTTTAAGGGGAAAAGAGAGACAGATGATGAAAAATGATGACAACTGACCTTGAAAGGAGAACCAGAGATTGACGAGATAGGGATGCTCCAAACTGGAAAGAATTTCCACCTCGCGAAGCACGTTCTGCACTGCGTCGCGTTCGAGGCATTGCGCTTTCTGCACATACTTCATCGCGTACATCTGCTTCGTGTCCTTTTTCTGCACTATGCACACCTGTCAACAAGCAGTCACATTTCACATTTCTACTTGTCACACAGACACCTGTTAACAAGCTGACATACTTTTGCTACTGTAAGCCGCACTAGTATTTCAAGTGCAATTCGGTGTTCCAACTTTATCAATGTTCGTCTTGTCATATACATTTTAAAACTTTTTACTTGAACATATTTCGAATAGCTCTATAACTTCAAACTCTGGAAATAAAAAGAGATACCGCATTCAAGATAAAATGTTAATATCAACTTATTTAAGACCTTGTTGAAGCTCAGAGGAGCTTTTGTTTCAAAACCTATTGGGACTTTCCAATATTAATTCTCTCACTCAAGTAAATATTCTTTTTCTCGTTAATTGATTATGAATTTCAAGTCATTTGATTCCATTTATTCCATTTAAAACAATCACAACATCAAATAAATGAATGTAGATATATTTGTCTGATCACTCATCCATTACTTTTATTCAACGTATAACGGAACAGGACGGAAGGACACGACACAACATTATAAAACACTGGAATAGAAATATTGTTCAAACTATTTTCAACTCATTCAACCGAGTTAGACTCAATGTTCAAACGAGCATAGAGGAATAAAATATGCTTCTGTGAATCACTCATTGATAAACTTTCAAAATACGGTGAAAATCAGGAAGGTATTGTATTGGTAATAAAGATTACCTCTCCTAAATCTCCAGATTTCTTGAATTTTATAGTGTTGTAAAACTCTTGAGCTCCAAGTAAATTCATTTGCCGGCCATATAGCATGGGCCGGCCAGATAGCCGAGTTGACTAAGTGACTAAGGCGTTGCACCCTTCAGTCTGCTAGTGCTACCGGGTTCGAATCCCGCCGAATCCCATCGAATAGGCCTGGACGTTTGATCATCTCATAATTCACCCTCGCACTTCCCATTACACACGCACAAGCAAAAAGCTCATGTAGGCATGATCCGGAATTAAAAAATGTATTCCTAGCTTTATTAAGTTAACGTTTTACGAGTCATAGGAAAGTAATAAGGCTGATCATACACTATCATAGCTCTTCGAACGAGATCTATTGCAATATTATTCGTTTGCTGCAAAACATTACTGTGTCATGGAAAGTTTTATTGGCTGTTAAACAATAAGGGCGGAGTCACAGGTCCTCTCTGCCATACTCACCTTGGAGAGAATAATAGATGAGAAAGATATGTATTAGTACAATGAGGATGCAAACCATTATTGTAATTTACCAATTTTATTTGGCCATTACAAGTATGTATAATAATTATTACAAAATTCCCTCAATTCCAATATTTTTATTGGGTTATAATGATAGAGTGTACACCGGCCTACCGGAAGGACATAACGTCCTACCATTAGGACGTTCTCCACAAATTCATAATAAATCTTGTGTACTGCTGGCAGATAATGTGGAGAGAACCTCTCAAGGTTTATTATCAACTTGGGATCGCCTTTAGAACATATAGCTGGCTTCACACTATTGTCATTGAAGCAATTCCATAGTGAGAAGCTAACTAAATCGAATAGGTACACTGCGAGCTATGACCTATTCAGAGCGGAGGTGAACATGGTAAGATTTGCCATGATTATTCCCAACCACAGCAATGGAAACGTTACTTAGAGAAGAAGAGACAGCATATCACTCATCTTTTATATTTGTTATTGGGAACATCACTATATTTAAATGTCAACGAATGATGTCAGGTATCAGGTGTAAGGCAAATCGCATATTGTGACTCGACGTGATCCAAGTCTGCTGAATGAGTTGATATCATAACCTCTTTTGGACTAATTTTCAATCGAAATTCGGGAACAGAATAGTAAGGGCTATAAGCCTGTTTTTTCATTTCCAATCATTTCATGATTATGTGTTCTTGTCTCTGTTGAATAAATTAATATATAAATGAACATATTATAATGTTCACACGTGCTAGCTTCGTTTCAATGTGAACATCATAATATGATATCAATATTTATCTAGTAGACTCGGGTCACATCGTTTCACGTCACGTCGCGTCTCAATATGCGAAATACGTCTTAATATGCGTCTCAATTCATGAGATACAGATGAAATATATCGCCGGTTTAAAGGTAAAACTCACTAAGTACAATTTTTATGAAAATGGCGTTTTTGATACTTTAAGAATAAATATCTCATATACTATCCAGGAAAAACTCATTAAGTACTCTAAATGTCCCCTATTATGATCTAGTGAGGTTGAAATTTCATCAAGTACAAAATATATTCATTCGTTTGCCAAGAAAAACTCATTTTGCACTTGATGAGTTGTTCCTCCCCTTCTTCTATGTATTCTAATTCAAGAAAAAGTCATCAATGCACTTGATGAATTTTGCCACGCAAACTATATCAAGATGGCTGAGCATTTTGTCACCAAGTGCATTCGCCCCTAACCTAAAATTGGCACAAGGTTCCAGTGTTTGCGTGCTATACCGTTGATTGTTGTAATGCCTAAGTGATTTTATTTTTAATAATGGATTTACAATCAATAAATGTGAGCGATCGAGTTAAAAAACTTATGAATCTTGCTGCATTAAATAACAACATACAAGATACAGCTTCTCAAGGTAAGTTTAAAATGATTTATGTTTTTCAAATAATGATATTGTAGACTACCTAATTGAACAATAGCCTATAAGTGCTATAATGAATTTGTTAAAATATGATTAGGATTAATGATTCATTATCCTGTAAAAATTAGTGGATTTGTATAAATATTGATAATTTTGTATTGAAATGGCATAATGATTTTTCAATTATTATGATGATTAGGCTATTCTAACCAAACTTCTACTATGAAAATTGTGAGTGGAAATGAAAAGTAGACTGAAAAACATTACTAGCACAGCAGTCTTTGAACTTATCTATGATTCTTCCTATCAAATTCTGTACAAGTATAGCCTAAGGTAAAATTTCTTCATACAAGTAATATTATTATTGAAACAGATTCAAGATTAATATGGTTTGTACTGCTTCATTGGAAGTTGAGGAGATGACTTTATAAATAATTTGAAAACGATCTTGTATGAGATATTTTACATTCTTTTTCAGGTGATATTGAGAAATCTACTCATGATTATATCCAATTGGAAAATGTGCAATGTATGGAAGAGCAGTTGGATTATGGAGAACGAGTTTCACCTGCACAATTGTCTCAAACACCAGATGAAAATTTTACAACAGCGGGATTTGTGTGGTTTGCGGGAATAATGAAGTGACCCAATGATGAGCTTCAACATTTCACTCATCTCAACACTGACTGAAAATGTTCTACTTAGTTTCCACGTTCCAGGCACTTTGTCGTCGTCATCATCAGGCTTGTTTCACATATACACGGTTCCGTACGGTTAGCTTTGGATCCTGTTCGTTGCCGGAAACAGATGTGACTTTCATACATGCAAGGTTCTTATCAAGTTTTGTATTTTCTTCTCAAACACATGTGGTGTTTGGATTTTCAAATATTCTATAAAAATCTGAAACAGATTGCACTGCAGAAATAAATAGTCAACATCATTTCTGGTAAACTACTCACAAAAAGACTGCAACAGTCTTTTGAAATGGTAGAAGGAAAGCTAAAATGAATTGACAATATGATTTTTACATAGAAGATTTTAAAAGAGGTTTTCTCGCTTTATCTATTTACCTTGCTTCTATACTATATTTTCGCTATCAGGTTGAAACAGTAACTGAGTCGAGCAGGTGTTAAAGACATAATTTGTTTGCTATTCCCTGGCAACGAAATCAAGCCTGATAATAAATATTCGTACCGAGGGGGTGTTTAGTGCTATTCGTTTCTATTCGGTACAGAGTTCAAACCGAATTACCGTTTCTCTCTTATCGGAATTGACTGAAAACGAACCGAACCGAACAGAACCGTAATATGTATGTGAAACTAGCCTAACTCGTTCTGTTTGCACCTTGATTCTCAATTCCTATTTAAATATTTTTACATTAGTAGCTCTGTGAACAGTAGACCTCACGCAGTTTTCTCATCCAAGTATCTAATGTCACCTGTTCTAGTTGATTCAGTTGAATCATAATTTACTCTAAGAAACTGTTATTTGTTTTCTCCAAGATCAAAAACTCACTTATGTTAATAAACTCAGTTCACGTTTAGATTTTTATCCCATATGATGATTTTATCCAGTTTCGTGATAATCTTTCCATCTGATAAAAATATTCCTCAACTATTTTAAAATATTTTTTTTCAATCAAGAATATTATAATTTCTCTGGCATTGAATATTGATACATTTAATATTTTTTAAATTTTATTTTCAATTAAATTTGTTTTTCAAATGTGAAAATGTTGATACTGATGGGCACGCATCTTAAAAAATATTGAAACCCTTCCGTATAGAAATAGACACGACCAGACATCTGTGTAATGCATGCAATGAATAATACACTTGTCAGCTGATTGATTACGAATAAATCTATAGTCTGATTGATCCTATCTTCAAAGTAGATGATATATAATATAGTTATATCAGAAAATGGAGGAATTCCTTTTCTTTCTATATTATCCTTAAAATGCAAAATTTCAAAAAACATAGTGTATACATTGACGCACAGTTGAAAAAGGAATATTCCTGCCAAATTTCATCGAATTCTATCAACGCGTTTGGCCGTATTCGCGTTACATACAGACAGACAAAAGCAAATCGAGTTGAAACATAGACCTCACCACGTTCGGTCAAAAATCAAAGTTTAATTATTACAGTGTGGATTTGAAGAGGTTCAACAATATGAAATCATTTTAAAAGGCTTCATTCTTGTGAATTGAGAAAATATTGAGTTTAATTAACTTGGAATACTCCATCAGTAGCATTGCTAGGTTTGCGTTTGCTAAGGTTCTCATGGAACTTATTCTCTTGTTGATTTCAATATTAAAAAACGTCCATGGCTATTTTTCATGGTGTTCATCATCCACTGAAAGCTATTTACAACGTAGGCCTTTTGTAACGTTGGTTGTTGATAAAAAAAGCATGAAGAATGTGATGAGTAGGGTAGAGGACTGCGAAATGAGAGAAGAGTGAGAAAGAGAAGGATAGAGGGAAGAATAGTGATGAGGAGTGGGTGATTGAGGGAGGGAGATGGAATTCCGGGAGTAAATGCAAATACATACTACACTTTACTCAGCAAACTGAATGGTAGTGAGTAGGAGTGTGAGAGGGTCTGCAAATAGGAAAGAGTGTGAGTGGAAGTGAGAATGGGAGAGATATTTGAGGGAAAGAGTGAGATGTAGTGAGGGAGGGAGTTCTGACACTATTCCTCGCTTGGAAGCTGATGTGCATTTGCAAATGTTTCAATAGGTTTGCGATCAGCAAAAGGTAGGGGGTCGGCTGGGGGCTCAAAGGGTTCAATTGTGAGAGGGCTGGGTGAGTGAGGGTGCGGGTGGCAAGCAATGGATATGAAATGGAATCGCAACAGCAGCGGAGAGAATTAGAAGAGAGAAGGCCTAGTGAAACGGCAAATGAGTTTTGCCTCTAGGACCGGGAACGGGTCTGTCTAATGGAGATTCACATTTCCTATTTCATCCGCCATTGCAGCATGGTAGGATATGCTCCGTCCTCCTTTCCTTTTTTGTGGCATATCTCGTGAAAAGGATGGATTTGGATGAAAGGATGCAAGTAGTCGACCGTGTGCGCTCAAAGAGTTGGATGAATAAGGCATATGTGCCCCTATTGCGTGCATGAAAAGCTTCTCAATAACTTTTCCTCGAATTCGCAATAGTTGGTTGTATATAGGCTACGTGTTGAATATGTTGTCACTTATTATATTTTGTAATACTCTTTAACAACAAAACGTTTGCAGTAATATGACAAATGATTTAGCAAATAAATGATTATTTAGTATTCCATAGAAGTGTTGTCTCATAAGTCATGACATCAAATTTTCTGTCAGATCTGTTACATAATATATTTTTCCTCCACCTACTGTCTAAAGTACTTACTTTACTCCCTGAAACATAATACTAAAGTGTCCCTTTTTCGCTCTCGGTAGTAAAAAACAGAAAAACTCCCTAGGGAGGAAAAGTGACTCCATTTAAATAACATGGGAAGCATCTCTATTTTAAAAACTTACATTGTAATAGGTAAGAAGGTCTAAGCTCAGATGAGGAAGCATATAGAGTAGTCAGTCATTGAGCCAACTGAATTCAATACCTCAACCAGATTTGATCAACATAATTATGAAATTTATGTTTGTATGCTAAAATTTTTACAAACTTCATATCACTATACTAAAAAAAATGTATAAATATTTTTTACATTCAATGCTATTCAAAATACCAGCCAACCTTTCCCTATTAACTAATCAAATTTGAAACGGGAAATTCATCATAGCTGTAGTTGTGGCGGCCATTGTTGTTACAACTTTTTCCGACAGATAGCGCTGTCGGCGAAGGACTGTGATTACAAGCCAGCTGTTTCTGTTTACTTATTAGATTATGTTGTAACACATTGTTTAGTCACGTACGTTTTAAAAATTTTTTATTTGCAGTTTTTATAAAAATATATGTGGAGGAAAAATGTTGTGTATATCACGAGTGAAAAATGTTTTTTCTCCCTCAGGAAAATTGTTGCCCTCGGCTTCGCCTCAGGCTTCAAACTTTTTCCTCAGGGAGAAAAACAGCACTTTTCACTCTATATATACAAATAACTATTCTATTTAAAACATGCCATAGCGTAAATAGGTTGAAGAAATGTACAATACATGTGAACGATATCTTTTTAATAATGGTGGGTAAGGTAATTCAATTAAATTATTATTATAAATTGATTTATGTGTCGAGTTCTAGTCATAAATTATATATTTTGTATATTTCTTTCAAACTTATGCATTTTTCCAGGTCAATTCAATATTAAAATGAATCAACTAGTACCATCTGGCTTTCGACTTATTTAATCTTCCACGTTTGAATTTTAGATTGTATTCATTATATTGCTCGATATTTTTTTTATTTGCGAATAAAATTTTTTGGAATTTCTTGATCCCGATCGGTCCCAGAATAGCCTACTATTGAGAATGTTGATCCATCTTATCTCTGTTAGGAACGTCATACTTTGCTCTCCTTACTTCTGCGTAGGTTTGGAGTGTGGAGAGCCGAGAGTGGGCGGATATTTCACGGGAAAAGCGTTGAAATTATCGAATTGTGTCTTCTTCGGATAAGTATGGAACGAATCAAGAGAATGAAGATAAGGGGAAGATGGAGAAGTAGTAATAGGTTGATAAGTGACGAAGAAACAGCTGTTGCTGGTGAGATGGGAAGGGAATTGTCAGTGGAAAAGAAGGAAGGGGTCGAGAATGGAAGTTGAAGAGAAAAAATGGAAAAGAAGAAGAAGAAGAAGAAGAAGAAGAAGAATAAGAATAAGAATAAGAATAAGAATAAGAATAAGAAAAGAATAAGAATAAGAATAAGAATAAGAATAAGAATAAGAATAAGAATAAGAATAAGATAAGAATAAGAATAAGAATAAGAATAAGAATAAGAATAAGAATAAGAATAAGAATAAGAATAAGAATAAGAATAAGAATAAGAAGAATAAGAATAAGAATAAGATAAGAATAAGAATAAGAATAAGAATAAGAATAAGAATAAGAATAAGAATAAGAATAAGAAAAGAATAAGAATAAGAATAAGAATAAGAATAAGAATAAGAATAAGAATAAGAATAAGAATAGAATAAGAATAAGAAGAAGAATAAGAATAAGAATAAGAATAAGAATAAGAATAAGAATAAGAATAAGAATAAGAATAAGATAAGAATAAGAATAAGAATAAGAATAAGAAAAGAATAAGAATAAGAATAAGAATAAGAATAAGAATAAGAATAAGAATAATAATAATAAGAATAAGAATAAGATAAGAATAAGAATAAGAATAAGAATAAGAATAAGAATAAGAATAAGAATAAGAATAAGAATAATAATAATAATAAGAATAAGAATAAGAATAAGAATAAGATAAGAATAAGAATAAGAAAAGAATAAGAATAAGAAAAGAATAAGAATAAGAATAAGAATAAGAATAAGAATAAGAATAAGAATAAGAATAAGAATAAGAATAAGAATAAGAATAAGAATAAGAATAAGAATAAGAATAAGAATAAGAAGAAGAAGAAGAAGAAGAAGAAGAAGAAGAAGAAAGAAGAAGAAGAAGAAGAAGAAGAAGAAGAAGAAGAAGAAGAGAAGAAGAAGAAAAAAAGGAGAAGGATGAGGAAATGGGAAACAGATAGAGAAAAAACGGTTGAAGATGGAAAAGGAGAAGAGAAGCGGAATAGAAATAGAAATATGAAGAGAAAAGAGGAGATGAAAAGCGAAATAAAAAGATCAAGAAAAAAATTATATGAAAATCACAATAAAACGAAGGAGAAGAAGAATGAAATCACGAAAAAGGGGTAAAAGTGGTGGTACGGGTTGGAAAGAGAGGGAAGGGGGAAAAAAGGGAAAAAGAAGACGAAGATGAAAGAGCCGAAGAGAGACTTGAAGGAAAGCAATGGAAGATCAAGTGGAAAGTGAAGAGAACGCAGGGTAATACATCAGAATAGGATAGAATACATTGAAAGATTATGTACATTGATAAGTAGAGAATTGAAGAGTAAAAGAAGAGAGGAAGCGTAGTTGGAGAAGAAGGATGAGATGTGAGAGTAATGTGATTGAGAGAGAGGGAGTAATTCTCGTGGGAAGTAGTCAAAAGCATCACAGATTCTCTGTATTACTTGGTGCTTGTCTTAGACGCTGAGTACTGCATTCAATTATTCGTGACGCACTAGATAGAATATAGGAGTGCATAAGTGAAGCGATGATCCTGTAGATTGTATCACTGTATGTGCATCAGTTGTAAGTTCTTCAACCCAAGTCGCTCACAGTATATGTGGTTGTCTACGTGGAAATTTCATCTTCTCGGAACAACCGTCTGATATTGATAGCATGAAATTGGATTCCATTTAGGTTGTGGGAGAGATAATAATTGAATTACCAGCAGGATCTAAGTATTAAGCATGTACTCGAAATATGTGTTTACAGCTCTTCACAGAGAAGGGATATCTATATATATAAAAGCGAAATGGCACTCACTCACTGACTGACTGACTCACTCACTCACTCGCAGAACTGAAAATCTACCGGACCAAAAACGTTCAAATTAGGTAGGTATGTTCAGTTGGCCCTTTAGAGGCGCACTAAGAAACCTTTTGGCAATATTTTAACTCTAAGGGTGGTTTTTAAGAGTTCAAAGTTCTTTTAGCATGTATATTCTTCTTATTCTCCTTATTATAATTGAAAAAAGGCCATACCATATGTTAATATAGAACTATAATCTAGAGAGAGTACCTCTTCGAAACAGTTGTTAACTGGTAGCTAACTAAACTAATAATTTTGTCAGGTTGGCATTAAGTTGAGTCGACTTTGTTAGGTTGGCACCAAGTTGATTTGGCACTGCTACTTCAATCAGAGCTATCCCTGGGAATATTATATTACTAGCCGTCCGGCTCGCTTCGCTCGCCATATCCGTTTAGCCAGACGTATAGTCTGGATCCCCGACTGGATCGTCCTAACATATGATAAAAATGCTCAAATGAAAAATGCAGGCGAGCGAAGCGAGCCGGCTGATCTCATTCTTGGACGATCCAGTCGGGGGTCCAGGGGGAGGAGCCCCCTGGCTAGACGGATATGGCGAGCGAAGCGAGCCTGACGGCTAGTTTTATTATAAATAGTCTATTCTATGGTTATTCTATTAATGACTTTTATACCAATGAATCCTAATATTGTGTTCCAATCACAGTAGAAGTAGAATTGTGACTTATTCAATGAAAACTTAATATCAAACGTGAATTAAATATAAGTTACCAAATATGTAATAAATAGTATTTAATTGAATATGGATGAAGGATAGTTCTGAAGGATTGATTACTGATTGAAATATGAGAAGTAAATGTATGTAAATAGCGTTTTACTTATCAGGATGCATATAAGTAATGCAATTTAAAACGGTTTTATTTCATTTCATGAAGTAGTTTTAAAAATGTTCGAGAAATCTTGTAACAAGTTATTAAATGTCTCAATATCTCAAGTATTTTGTTTGACATTGGATTGCAAATGATGATTGATATTGACTAGTCGTGTACAAGTCGTTTATTTATATTCTCTCCTCACACAGGCTTTTATGCCTTCGTGAGTGACATGCGTGATTCACATGAGATAGAGGAGATGCATTTTCTCTCTTCACATTTTAGTAAGTTATTATGTTCAGATAGTACAATACATATTTGATCAAGTGTGATACGTACGAAATATTAGTGTACATGTTGATTAATTCGAAATTCTACTAATTGTGATCAATATTAATTGTGTATTAATTTATTTCATGTAATAAACGAATTTGAATATTATATTAAACCTGAGGCCGAGAAAGATTTTATACTATCTAATTTTCTTACAGGGGCCGAGAAACTACTATAATTTGATTCTATTATCATTTTCACTGTTCAGATTCCTAAAAGCTTCTTTCGGTATTAGTTTACTTGATAAATGAGTTTGGTGAGATACATAACAGATAAGATGGGAAAACAAGGAAGAAAAAAGCAAGAAAGAGTGGAATGTGAGCCCAATGAAGGTGACGGAAAAAGAAGAAGAGTAAGGAAAATAAGGCTAAAAGTATTGAAGATGGAAAGAGTAGATTGGCGTAAGAAAAATAGACTTGAAGGAGATTGATGTTTGGATAAAAAGATTGTAAGAGCTTCTCAAGCCAGAGAGGAAAGGTTTCCACAATCGAAATGCCAGAAGATAAGAGTGCAAACTGCAAAGAGTGCTATCGGCACTAGGCACTAGGCACTACGCAGCTATCAGATTTATTTTCAGTCAAGAGAGACAGGCAGTCAGACAAATGGAGCCACATTTTGAACTTTGATGACTTCTCCAGGAACTTTGTTAGTTGAGGGTTAAGGTTAACCTTGAGAAATTAATTCTGGTGCGCAATGGATACATGTTGACATATTATATACTGTAATACATTAATATACAGTAATATCAATATTGTATACCTACTATAGTATATTCATATACTGAGTATGAGGTATCCTGGAAGTTTTATAAAGATAAAGATCCCAGAGTATTTATTCTGAGATTTCCTGCCAGAGTGATAGCCTATGGTGATAAAAGATAGTCTAATACTGTGATTGTGTAGGTGCAGTGAATTAACTCGATTGCTGTGTTGCTATGATCTGTGTTCCCATAGTAAAATAATTAGTTTCATAAACATTATTATTAAAATCATTATCAAAGATTATCATTTGATAATTATTTTGAATTGACCTATCATAACTAGTTTCGGAATTTTATTTTGTAATCATTTAAAATCATTATCATTCGATAATCATTTCGATCTGACCTATCAGAAATAAGTAAACTCTTCATTTGTAGAGCTTTAATCAAATAAAATTGAACATGACTTTCTACTTGTAACGGATCAACAACATTTGATATTTATGAATGAATCAATGACAACGAAAACATATGGTTTATCATATCATTCTACCCGGCTAGATTTTCGTGTTATCTTAGGGGCAAGATGACGGAGCGACACAGTGGACTCTTGTCCATCAGGGCGACGAATGTGAGCATACTCTGGGTTTGCCTCAATCAATTCAACTTCTTCTACTGATGAATATTGCTTTGAATTTCGGTTCATTTTCTTCAGCCAAACTGGTCCTGGGCTCATTAGCCAAGATGGTAGTGACTGTCCATTTGTTGAGGATCTCATGTGTAGGAACATTCGTTCATGAGGGGTGCAATTTGTTGTAGTACACAAAAGAGATCGAATAGAGTGAAGTGCATCAGGCAACACTTCCTCCCATCGATTTGAATCAAGTCCTCGTGATCTTAGAGCTAGTGTTATTGCTTTCCATATAATTCCATTACATCGCTCTACTTGACCATTCCCTCTCGGATTGTAAGGCGTTGATCTACTAGTTGCTATCCCTTTTGAGCCAAGAAAGCTCTTCAACTCAGTTGACATGAAGGATGTTCCTCTGTCTGTGTGAATATAGCTTGGAAGGCCAAACATTGATATTAATGAGACCAGGCAATTTATGACTGTTCTCGCAGTCATGTCTGGACAAGGAAATCTTGAGTACTCATCAACCATCACCAGTAGGTATTTATTTCTTGTTTTTGATTGTACGGGTCCTTTGAAGTCCATATTAATTCGTTCAAAAGGTTTTGTTGCCTTTATGAGATTTCCTTTTGTCTTCATATACTGTGGTTTTATTTCAGAGCAAATTGCACAATTGGAGCAAATTTTCCTTACATCATCTACAGTATAGGGGAGATTTTTCATTCTGAGCCAGTGGTAGAAACGAGTTACACCAGGGTGACAAAGTTCATCATGGTATTTTGCCAAAGCTGAGTTCAATGTTGAAAAACCAGCTGTAATACATATACGAGAGAGTGCATCAGCTGGTGCATTTTCTTTTCCAGGTCTGTAGACTATGTTGAATTTGTATTCAGATAATTCTAGGCGCCACCTTGTATCTTTTCATTTTTTATTTTTTATTGTGTTGAGTGCCAAACATGAATGTGACTGATTTTTGGTCAGTGATCAAAGTGAATTGTTTTCGTAGTAAATAGTGTCTCCATTTTCTTATAGACTCCACAATGGCATAGGCTTCTTTCTCAACAGCTGAATGCCTGGTTTCACTTTGGGACAAAGTTCGTGAGAAAAAGGCTACTGGTCGAGAATTTTGTGTTAATGTTGCACCAATTGCAAAATCTGATGCATCTGTCTCAATTATGAATGGTACATTTTCATCAACAAAGAGCAGTACCGCGGAAGCAATTTCATTTTTCAACAATTCCAAAGTTTCCATCTGATCTTGAGATAGAGGGAATTTCTGTATGTGGACAAGGGGGTGAATCTTTTGAGAAAAGTTTTTAATCCATCGGGAGTAATGAGCCAGTAATCCCATGAGTCGTTTCATTTCTTTAGCATTTCTTGGGGTCGGAAAGTTCATGAGTGGTGCAAGGCGTTCTGGGTCAGGTTCAATTTCTCCATGTTTTATCTCATAAAACAGCAGTAGTATAATTCCTTCTACAGTATCAACAATGTAGCAAAATTGCCTTGAAAGTATGTCTACGGGTACGGAATAATAAATAATATATTTTACTATGTGGTATAGTTGAAGCTTGAATATAGAATGGGTACAATTATTGATCAGGACACAAGTGAGTTATTGCATAAATTTCAACGTGAGGATTAACAAGTTGCAAGATATCACAGTGAGAGCAAAAGAAAGGGCACAATCAAACAATCAAAAAGAGTTACAGAGTTGGTGAGAATTATGGGAACAGCTTAATGTTTCTTTAGCTTTCTAATTGAAAGTTAGTTTCTAATTAGAATATGATCCTCAATGAAATTGTTGAAATTGTCATTATAAAAGAAAAATTTATCTTTTTCCATGATTTTTAAGAAATCTGTTTCAGTGTATTCCTACTTTAGGGTTTCAAAAAGAGTTACAGAGTTGGTGAGAATTATGGGAACAGCTTGATGTTTCTTTAGCTTTCTAATTGAAATTTAGTTTCTAATTATTAGAATATGATCCCCAATGAAATTGTTGAAATTGTCATTATAAAAGAAGAATTTATCTTTTTCCATGATTTTTAAGAAATCCGTTTCAGTGTATTCCTACTTTAGGGTTTCTCTGTTTCATGATTCAATAACTAATAATGTATAATAATGTTTGTATTGATACTTCAACCACATCTGTATAAAACTGGAGAAAATTAAACATATAATAACATCTTCGAATGTAATATTCGTGGGGAAAAACCCTGGACCCCCTATCCTTTGGGGTATTCCTTCCCCCCTCCCCTCATGCCTATTAGTTTTTGCCCCCCCCTAGCAGTTTGGTGAAATGGCACCACTGAGAATAGAAGTGATCATCACTTGACTTGATCATCATAGGAAAACTAACATTCATACACAAGAAAGGAGAAATACATTATACTATTATCTCACCTTATTTGGTAGCCACCTCACAATTTATTACCTTACCACCCTAGCCTTTAATAGCCCTACTATACACAACTGGCCAGTGTAGACCCACTGTGAGTAGGGTACAACATGTTATGACGTGTTATGTGTTGTGTTGTACCACTTTGATGTTGACTGCTGATATCATAGTACCGTGGTTTATTGGAGTGGATTTAGACAAGCTTGACGGGTCTGGCATGAGCTTGTTATGCCTGTACAATGCAAATGTTTGTTGTAAGCATGCGAACCATACAAGCCGATAGTGGTTGAGTAAGGGCGACAGTAATGCAATAGGATACTGCTACATACATACTTGGAATAGTTCTCTGTTCCTTTGTGCTACCCTAATAAGGGGGTGGCTGTCAAAGAGATAGATTGATATACCTATGTGTATGATGTGTACATGTTCATGGATTATAATACTCAAGCATTCAGATCAGGACACGGCTACTGTATTGTATATTTTACTATATTCTATCATATTCTACTTTATTGTAAAATTTAATATATTCTACTACTAGTGACCCGTTGGGTTGGAGAACTCGCTCAAGAACTCACTGTAGTTGTAATATTTGAGACCCGCAACTTTTAATTATACAGAGTTGGTAAAAATGATAAAAACAGGCAAATTTCTTCCACAAGTATAATTTGACAGGAGGTTTCATTGGGCATACTATTTGAAATGGAAAATTACTCAACATTCTTGTCACCCCTAATGAATCAAAACTCATTTTTTAATGAAAAAATGGTCATATGAAAATGAGTTTGGATTCATTAGGGGTGACAAAAATGTTGAGTAATTTTCCATTTCAAATAGTATGCCCAATGAAACCTCCTGTCAAATTATACTTGTGGAAGAAATTTGCCTGTTTTTATCATTTTTACCAACTCTGTATAATTAAAAGTTGCGGGTCTCAAATATTACAACTACAGTGAGTTCTTGAGCGAGTTCTCCAACCCAACGGGTCACTAGTAGTAGAATATATTAAATTTTCACATTGAAAACTTCACATTGTTATCTCAACCCATATCAGTTTGCGTGTCAGCGCATGAAGGTCTGTCTGCTTGATAGCTTCCGAATAGCATCAGCTGATGTTATGTTTTGAATGATTTAATGAATGGAAAAACTGTTGTAATTGCATGCAATGAATTCTTCAGCATAATTATGATAAATCGAAAACAATTTTTTCTTATCAACTTTCAATGTTATCTGCTATATCCCGAAAAAGGACGAAGGAGTGAGTAAATTTTGTTGTCCAACAAACTTGACGTGTTTGACGTGTACAAAAGGTTCAGAGAATACGTGTTCAAAATTTGAAGCAGATTGATCAATTCTTTCTAAAGTTATTGTAAAACATACAAACAGACGGACAACGACTTTGGCCTTCAGAAAGTCAAAAGTGAGAACTTGCTAACAAAGTTTCAGCTATATTCTATCATATTCTACTTTATTGTAAAATTTAATATATTCTACTACTAGTGACCCGTTGGGTTGGAGAACTCGCTCAAGAACTCACTGTAGTTGTAATATTTGAGACCCGCAACTTTTAATTATACAGAGTTGGTAAAAATGATAAAAACAGGCAAATTTCTTCCACAAGTATAATTTGACAGGAGGTTTCATTGGGCATACTATTTGAAATGGAAAATTACTCAACATTTTTGTCACCCCTAATGAATCCAAACTCATTTTTTAATGAAAAAATGGTCATATGAAAATGAGTTTGGATTCATTAGGGGTGACAAAAATGTTGAGTAATTTTCCATTTCAAATAGTATGCCCAATGAAACCTCCTGTCAAATTATACTTGTGGAAGAAATTTGCCTGTTTTTATCATTTTTACCAACTCTGTATAATTAAAAGTTGCGGGTCTCAAATATTACAACTACAGTGAGTTCTTGAGCGAGTTCTCCAACCCAACGGGTCACTAGTAGTAGAATATATTAAATTTTCACATTGAAAACTTCACATTGTTATCTCAACCGGTATCAGTTTGCGTGTCAGCGCATGAAGGTCTGTCTGCTTGATAGCTTCCGAATAGCATCAGCTGATGTTATGTTTTGAATGATTTAATGAATGGAAAAACTGTTGTAATTGCATGCAATGAATTCTTCAGCATAATTATGATAAATCGAAAACAATTTTTTCTTATCAACTTTCAATGTTATCTGCTATATCCCGAAAAAGGACGAAGGAGTGAGTAAATTTTGTTGTCCAACAAACTTGACGTGTTTGACGTGTACAAAAGGTTCAGAGAATACGTGTTCAAAATTTGAAGCAGATTGATCAATTCTTTCTAAAGTTATTGTAAAACATACAAACAGACGGACAACGACTTTGGCCTTCAGAAAGTCAAAAGTGAGAACTTGCTAACAAAGTTTCAGCTATAATCTACCATATTCTACTATATTGTATAATTTAATATATTCTACTAAAAGTTGAGTTAGAGTTAGCAATCGAGGAGAACCCATTTTCAGTTGTTCTTCTGTCTTGTCAGTGACCTTCTTTTCAATATTGAAGTGATTGGTTGAAAACGAAAGGTTTCCTGCATATCCTACGGTTGAAATCGTTGATTTGAAAAATAAAATAATTATCAACAACTTGAATCTCGCAATGTTCTCCATCTCAACGAATGCTGGAGGACATTGGAATTCACTGTTTCAATCGCCTTCATATATGAAGGTCCAATGAAAGCGGAGGGGATTGTCTACTATAGGAGAGGGGATTGAGAGTCCGTTTGATAAGTTAATTTGACAAGACTCGTTGGTACGACATGGAAATCTGATATATTCTTCATGGAAGAGTGTTATATTCTTCTGCATTCGAAAAAAACATTTCCCACGCAGATAATCACTTATACCTTTGGTATTTACTGTTCTCAATGAGAATACAATATTTTGTGAATCTTTAATGTAGACTTATGGGACAATAAAGAAATTCCAAAATCAGAATCAATTAAGGAAATGACTACAAAACTAGATTTAGGTGCAAAATGCTGTATTACATAATTCAGGCAATAGGTACGGTTGAAGTAAACAAAAGCTCGAAGGAAGACGCTTGAAGCTTGAATGGGACGGTTTGAATTCCAAGCTATTATTCTCGCAGATGGCTTCCTGAAATATAGAATCATGTACCTAGAAGGCGGAATTTTGATTTTCCTTTAAGAATTCTCAGAAATCTATAACCACACCGCAACCCATTCGATACGTTGATTTGAATACGATACTGAAATTCACACACATGATTGTGAATTTTGTTACCTTATCTCCACTTCTCAATCGGTAGCGTTGCAACGTTACTTCACTCTCAGTTACTTTCCTAGAAAACTGTGGTTCGAAACCTATTACTAACGATTCACATGCTAACGTGATTACAAGATTATATGAAAGTTAACAAGCATACAAGTGAGAATACATTGTTCAAATAGTGATCATTTCTATTAATAAAACAGGAAATAATTCATTGGAATAAGAATGATAATGTACATGAAGAACTGGGGCATGCAACGGAATTGACTTATTTATAGTCCGTACAAATTTACTTCAGACTTGGAGGAATATGCAGCGCAGAGAAGTGAGGGCAGATCAGCCAATTACAGTGATTAATAGAGTCATAGGTAGAAGCACAGTTGCCAATTTGTCAGTCGTCTGACTGCTTTCAGACAGGAAACTTCGCATGTGTAGCATGAGCACATGTACTAGAAGTTGGAGATCACTTGCCGCTTCAAACCGGCAACATCGAGCCACTGTATCCCTGCCGCTGTATGCTTCCTCTGCTGCGCATGTCCATCCCAAGTCTGAAGTAATTCTGTACAGAGTATAATATTCATGTGAGTCAAGTTGTTAAAATATTTATGTGATCCTTACCTTGCCAAAACTGCCCTTTCCTATCGCTCTCAGAATAAGGAATTGATCAAAGTTCACTGAAAAAAAGCAAACAAAATTCAAAATCTTAATTCATACAATCCAATTAATGAATCACCTTCTTAAAGACCAGTAAAATAGACATAGTTTACAAAAATATAATCAAATTATGCCGGACCTCGGCCTTCATGTGGTACAATCCAATCTAACTAGTAAGCTTACATCGATTTGTTACTGTATTGAATTGTGTGTTCTGTTTGGTGAACCGTTCAAAGTCCAGATTGAACACAATTTTCATTACATCAAATAATGCAGTTCATGATCACTCTTCATGAAAACTCTTCATTTGAGTTCTAAAATGAATAATGGATCATTTACTGAGAAGAATTCTGAATTTTTCGTAATATTTTTTAAAGACTAAGTTATGAGAAAAATTTGACGAGAAGAATATGGAGAAAGATGTTCTAGAATGGATGATTCATATATTTGATGGATACGTAATTACTGAGAAAAATAATTTTCCCCTTTCCCATTTATGCAAAAACATAAAATACCCATTCAAATAGTATTGATTTTTTCAATGGTATAGTTTTTATCTTTCATAGCCATGATATCATGTACAATAATAGCGTAAATATTGAATATATTGTTCAAATTTTTGTTTTTAGGTTGGTTTATGACAAACTTCTATTTTTTGTTCTGATCGTGATAATTATAATCAAACAGAAGAAGAGTGAACACAAGTGAGAAAGAGCGTAAATCATGAGGATATTCTTCAAATTCATGTTTACAGTTTGAACCATAACAAACTTCTATTTTTTGCTCTGATCGTGATAAGACCAAAGAGTAGAAGAGTGAACACATAGTGAGAGAGATAGGATGAAGAAAGGAGTGATAATTGTAGCTGTTGAGAGTTGGAGACGCCACATTTTCGTTTAGAGTTTAGTTGGACATTCTATCAAGTTATAATCAAGTGGGGTCAAGTAGTGTGGTTATTGGAGGGTTGGGGTGTCTAATTTCTCTTGCTTGCTATTGGTCGATAGCAGGGGGTCGATTGGGGGTGGAGGAGAGAAGCTAAAAGGGGTCTGTCAAGAACAGAACTGTATTTTAGGCCTTCTCCGTCTCAGCTTGGGAAAACACATATTTTGCAGGTTGCTTACTCCCTTAATCCGAGAATACCAGAGAGGTTACTATTTATGGAGATATTGGATAATTTATTGACTTTCAGTCACTTATGGCTTATAAGTAGCCTACTCCCCGGAATGCCAGTCAAAATTAGAAAGATACAGTTATGGGCGGATGTAACATGTTTCTTTAGCGATTAGATTGGAAAGCTATTTCAATGGCATCACCATCAATATAATTAATGATATCATGGAACTTCCAACAAACGGTAGTTTGATTTTATTTTTCATTTGAATTTTCTCAAGTAGACAGCATACAGAAAATAGTCCAACCTGAAAACAATGAATGTAATCAGCAATATAAAAATATACAAGAATTCAATTACTAATGAATGACTAACCAAATTACATAGGTGATGATGATACTTTGGTTAATATTCAGGATTTCCACCAATTATGGTCAATAAATCGTTAAAATTTTTGATGTCATTAGGCAATTTCCTTGTTTTCAAATCATGTTGCCTCTATGAATAAGTGAAAAATAAACTGATCTAATCACAGTGATTTAGGAATCATGACTGATTCCTACGTTAATAAATTCGTCAATACGAATATCCTTATTACGTTATCGTGATTAGATAAGTTGGAACGTTAATAAATACTCTGTCTGTGTCATGTAACAAATACTGCAGAAGTAACGAGAAAATCTTATTTTCCGACTACCTAGTTCCTCTATTGAGATGCAAATATACTACCTACCACAGAGAAAAGATAGCATGGAATTATGTCATCTTTTTTCTATGATAATTCTTTATACAGCCCGGAGAAGAAGTTGAAGTTTGGTCATTTTCTTGAGCAATGGAAACTTTTTCAAGTAAACATAATGATGAATGATTCACTTAGTTCGCATTTACTATTACTATTTGTATAGTTTTTGTATCGAAACCTCTCCTTATAATTTCTTAATTAATATTGCGTTTTCTGAGTTCGTTCGTTTTCTTGAGCAAAGAATACTTTTCAAGTAAACATAATGATCAATGATTTACTTAGTTCCCATTCACCATTACTATTTGTATAGTTTGTCTATCAAAACCTCTCCTTATAATATCTCAATAAAATCGCGTTTTGAACAAAGTTGAAAATGAAATGTTTCGCTTTGTTTAGAATGAACTGTTGTATAGTTGTTTGTTGGCGCAGCGCCAGACTCACATTTCGGAGAAGGGTAGTGAAAACAGAGAAAACTCAGAATAAATAACAAACCGAGCTTGACTAATACTGTGATGTAGGCTACATCGGACATTGCACTGAACTTGGGTAAAATGTGTAGCCTTTTATAAGGCCGTGTATCGCCTCTCCTACATAATGGAGTAGTGAGCTGAGTAGACGAGAGTTTTATTGCTTTATTGCACACTTTTAATGTCTTTTAATGGCTCGCTTTTAATGGCAGGTGGAAGGCAGAAACTGTTGCTGCCCTTTAATTAAAAACTTTGCGTAGTAACCCTTTACATGGCCTGGAAAAAGGGTTGATTACTTTTCACTGAAACCAATTCTATTTTCAATTTCACACACGGAATAGCTGTTATTAAAAATGGAGAAGATAGGTAGCTCATGGGACGGTAATTCAGATGACCTCGTTGAGAGATACGTCATGAACAGGCTCAAATCTAGGCTCTACAAAGATCTAATTCAGGAAGTCTTGAAAAGCTTTCAATATAATTAAAAGATAATAATTAATATGCAAGGATACTTTTTAGCCAATTATTATAAACAATCTATTACCCTACTCAATATTTGAAAAGTGAATGTTTGAAATTTGAGTAATTCAAAGATAAATCCTGGTTTCATCATGAAATAAAAGAATATGTGATCCTAGTGTAGAGGTTCATTATAAGTTTCCAGATCAACATTTTTCAAATTAGTCAATATTTTACACTTTCAAGTTTTTTTTAAATTTGTTTAGAGTCTTTCAAAATTCAAAATTCCTTGCTTGTAAGTGAATCTCAGTAAATTGGATACAAATTTGATAGAGTAGAAAAACATAACTTTTTTTGTGGACTAGTACATGGATCAATATTTGGGGTAGGAACAGTTTTGGGCTGTGCCTGTTGGTCCTCCTACAATCATTTTAATGAATACTTGTGAAATAATGAAAACTTTTTTTATTCTCTGGCAATACATTTACATATAATATTTCAATAATTCTAGAATGAATTCAGTAAACATACATTGCATGAATAATGAGTGTGCTTATATCAGTCTCCTCCAGATCTCCTGTCTTTTCTGATGTTGCAGTTCTCTGTTCTTTTTAAAAGTACTACAATTTCTTCTAAGCTTTTCCTAGACATTGAATTCTCACCTTCAAAGAAGCATACTACTTTTATTGCATGTCATATTTGAAGTAGAAATCGATAGATATATGGAATAGAATGAAAGAATGAGAAAAGCTAGACTCATTACTTCCTGATTTGAAGCTTCCACGAGACACTCAGTATAATGAATGCATAAACACTATCTTCCAACGAAACTTTCAGCTTCTATTCACCGGACGCGTGAAGTATTGAACTTCCTCTCTAAGTTCGTGCTTTCTATTCATGATTCACATTTCACGATAAGAGCTCTTATCTCATGCGGTTTACCTTTAACCCCCCTCCATCTCCTCCCCGTGCGTTTCTCCTTCTATCAATACTGAATCTATTTCTATTACTTTTGACAACATAGCTATGTTATTGTTTGACTACAACAAACCTTTCCCACTAGATATAATATTTTCATAGAGCGCATCGCATCACTCATGTGTCTTTGACCAATCGATCGTTCCCCCTCATCCCTCTTACCCCAAAACCACACGCCCTCTCATCGTGCTATTTTATTCCTTGCCGACCATTCCGAAGTTAACTCTCGGCTTATCGTGTGACGCGAAATCGATAAAGCACTTTGTTTGGCTTGTTTTCTGACAGTTCAGGTGGGCCACTGTGTATAGAGGTTTCGGAATTTTGAAAATAAAGCCAGAAATATCGTCAACGTAACTCTATTCTCTCTGAAACTTCAGATCTTTTTCAACTCTATTATCTCTATCTTTTTCTGGTTTACTATTTCTATTCACACACAACCAACCTTACATTTTTTATATCATAGTGGAATCAACAATCTGTGGGCCCATATAACGAAAATGTTACTTCTCTAAGCCTATTCTCCAACCACTTGTTGATTGTCTGATCTATCTATTTTTACACAATTATTCCTCAATTAATTGATATATTTGGGAAGTTACTACATCAGTGATAAGCATAGTTTTCAATAATTACTCAGATTAGATTATTGAATAAAGAGAGGAAATGCTTCAATCAATCAATAAAATTATTTGATGATGTTGATTGAATGTGTGTGTGCGCGGGTGTGTGTGTGCAGGCTTTTTCTTCTCTTATATCGCTTCCCGATTAAACCTACACTCCTGTTCACGGACAAGGGCTTCATGAAGCACTTTGTGAGCAGTAATTGTTCACATTATCATTTTTATCATACATGATAGGATCTTCTCTCAATATTCGATTTTGTATTTTGCTATTTTCAATGTAGCCTATAATTATTTGATATGTACCGATGTGAACAATAAAACTTGATTTGATTTGACGAGCGTTCAGTACACCAAGTGAGACTGGTGATGATCAAAACCACCAATTCACAGTGAGTTAAATGCAAATCACTCCACGGTGGTTTAGAAGCCGCTAAAAATGTAAGTCCAATCAACTGACACAATGCTCACTTCCATTATCCTTGTGGTGTAAGTGAATCATAGTCCGTATGAATTGTCTATTGAGTTTACAATAATTTTCGAGAGTATAAGCCAACTATGCGGGATAAAACGTCTCTCATATCACATCATTATAATTTCTCATTGAACTTTTCATTAATTTATTGACATAATAACAAAATGAATAGTGTATAATGCATATATTATTCAAAGGTTCTATAACCTGAAAAGTTTTCATGTGAAGACTATCACAGTCAATGTTAATTTAATCACAAACTCAAAAAATACAATAATATACTCGCAGTAATTTGAATATTATAAAAATGCTCATAATTTTAATATGCCGCAGTCACTGTTGACTTGTAATCACATTCGAAAGGAAAATCTGAAAGCTGCAGTATTAAACTGTTGCATTTAGCAAACACATTAGCTATACCATTCATCAAATTCATCCAAAAATACTTCGAAGTGGCTTATCCAATAGTTTGATGACTTTCATGGTTCGTCGTCGTCGTCTTCCTACAAGGATTAGGCAACTTGCCTGTTCCGACTTCAAACTCACCATCACATCCATCTTTTACGGGGTCTGCCACACTTCCCCTCCCAACCGGGTTATACGACATGACTGCCCTGGGAATCCTGTCGCTCTTCATCCTTTCAACATTATCTTTCCAGTTTTGCCGATTCTCTTCAATCTTCTGCCATATGGAGATTATGTTGAGCTCGCTTCTTATATCGTCATTATGAAGCCTATCTTCCCTTGTGCACCCTTCTACTGCTCTTAAAAACCTCATTTCGGCAGCCTGTAACCTACTCCATCCTTTCTTCTCAGGTATCCAAGATTCAGAGCCATATAAGAGCGTTGGAATAGCCATAACCTTATAGAATTTAAGCTTAAAGTTTTGTCACTCTCCCGACTCTGTTTCTCAAAGTCCTATTTATTGTTCCACAAATGGATTGGAATGTATTCTATTTCACATTCAAGTCTTGGTCTATTTCATATGTTATATCACAACCCAAATACTTGAAGTGTTCCTGAAAGTGTTACTTGAGAGTGTGTAACTTTCATAGTTAATGATGGGAATCCGCCATATTTTTTCAATTTATTCAGCGACAAGCAATAATGATGAATGAATGTGAATTCATCAAGTAAAAAATCACGAGCTTATATGAGCATGTTCATTGGAGATCGAGGGCCTAAAAAAATGCTTTTGAACACCATCAACATGTTACAATCTCACATTTTTTAATCACTCATAAAAATTCCTAATTTACCAGAGCAGCTCGGCAGCAGAAAGCATTACAGAGATACTTATCATTTAAGGGAGGTCTTAACGTTGCAGAGAGTGGCTCATCCAGGGAGGCTTCCCTAAGTGACTTATCGCTCTACGAAAAGAGAACTTGGAATATTAATGTTGAAGAAGCTTAATAAAGCCGTTTCTTGGGCTGGCAGCGTGCGCCCCATACCTAAATCGTAGCCTAATGCAATGTACGTGAAAAGATTCTCAATCTGTTTTCAACGCTCTAGCTAGGACATCTACACCCTCGACTAGACTTGTTCTTCTCTCGGTAGGGTTGCACTTCTTCCACGGCTTGGAATTCAATTTTATTCACGGATTACTTTTATTTCACAAATTTTATAGTTCTATTCAATAGACTAATTAACATTTATCCATATTACGCAGTTTTGGAATAACTAGGGTGAGATTTAGTGTAAAGGCGAACATGAGCAGACAGACTTATGCAGACAAACGGAGAATAAATCAAACGTCTGTTTTCATAGGTTCTGTTTGTGTTGTAAAATTCGAACACCTGGGAAGGGAGTTTTCTTCCGTCTACCTGTATTTTTAGCTCGTAAGTCTGTAAGTCTGTCTTAAGGTGCGTACAGACTTTCGCTCTGTTCCGCAATCGAACATCACTCGAGCAGATCGATTGATGATCGACCGGGGAGTAAGAGTGGATCGACCGGGGAACGCTAGAAGAGCTAACATCTTCCGTAACGTTCATGATCGGTGCGACTGCAAAGCGGGGGCGGAGCGACTGCGGTGCGATGGAGGAATGAGGGCGGTACGAGGGCGGAGCGTGCTCGGTGCGGGTTGGAGGCGCGTATATGTGTACGCAGCTTTAGACTGGCCACTAACGGTAGTTCATGCAAGATAAACATGCATGATATACAATCATTACATTGTTGTGTCGTCACAGCGAAACGACTCAAGCAAAATGTTTTGAGGTTAGGATTTTGTATCCCCGATTTTTGTTGTCTATTTTTTTCCTGCTCTATTTGAGCAGCAAATAGCAAATATTATTTTCCTATAATTACAATTAGTGATTTTTCAGTGACCTATTTTTGGTTAATTTCATTTTAGAATCCTCTCGCTGATGATTAACATGTAAGTGCATTATAAACATATTTACATAAACAGCCAACAACAATAAATAAATCACTAGAAAATGACTAATTATAATTGTAGAAATATAAATTTATTGAACCTCGAATAGAGCAGTGGAGAAATAATAAACAACAAAAATTGGAGATGCACAAACAAATTTTGCTGGAATCGTTTCGTTGTGATTACAGCTGTGATGACACAACAATGAATGACGACTATGTATTATGCATGTTTATAATGCATGCTCTACCGTTAGTGGCCAACCTCAAGACTCGTCCTTGCCAAAATAACACCCTCAACCTCAAATTTCGTTGGTAATGATCTTATTAAAGATGAAAAGACAGCTTTTCAGTCTCGTATATGAGTTCATCTAGTAGAGGCAAAATGAGTGAATGTCACGTTGATTTGACTTCGTTTCCATCCCGTTTTTCTGGGTCCGGGAAACTCTGACGAGTGAATTCACAAATTATTAATTTTACGCTCGAAAACGTATTAAAATTGTACACTGACATAAAAGCGACAGTAATTTCCACCTTATGAACGCTCTCAAAAGTCTTATGCTTTCAATGAAGGCGCGTCAACTTCAAATTAATAAAAGTTTGTCAATTTAAATTTTAAACGAGATTGAGGTGAACATGGTTGGTAGTTGGTAGGTTTCACGTCACTCTTTCTCCCCTCTCTCACTTCCCATTTAGTGTCTCTCTCATTCCTCGTTCATGAAGTTAATCCAATTTTCGTCAGCGTTCCAGCATTCAATTATTATTAATTCTGTTTTCTTGCTCTGGAAACTTGAAATCTTGTCAGTTTGATTTGATTGCTTGGTTCAAAACTTGGTTCATATTGAAGACAACAATGAATCAAAGAACGGAGCACTCGTGTTTTCTGAAGGCTGTTCAAGACCACGCAAACACTTCACGCAAATGAATTCTACTTAGAAAACTTTCGGTGTTTAGGAATATTGGAGAATCATTGAGTGAACAAAAAGAAAGTATTGACAGAAGACAAAACAAAATGTTCTAAACATTAATATCATACCATGGTCGACTAACACGATTCTCTTGAATTTGTCTTCATGATGCATTGAAGTGAATGAGATAATAAAGGTCGATGATAGGACAAATCAATAAATGAACAAATTCATCACTCGAGCTATGACATCACCATATTCCAACAAACAAAACTTGAAGGCAAATCTTCAGCATTCGACTTCTCACAATTTTATTCTTCTCACTATCATTTCTCTACAATCTCTTCCCTTCCCTTTCTATTACTCACTCTTTCCCTCTCTCCCTCTCCTCTCACTCATACCTTAGTCATTTACTCCACTATCTCTTTCACACCATTTTGTTCGTTTCCGCCACATTCTTCTTCTTCTTTTCTTCTTTTCTTTTTCTTTTTCTTTTTATTTTTCTTTTTCTTTTTCTTCTTTTTTCCTTTTTTTATCCTATCGGTTTCTTTACCACATATTGGTCTTCTTCTCCTCTTTATTTTTTCTCATTATCTTCCATCTCATGATATCCGTTTTATATTCCCTCCAGTCACCTGGCATACAAACTGCGCTGCGCGTCTATCCATCTGTCTTACCAGCGTTTCTTGGCTTTTTTATTTTGTCTAGACAAGATGGCAGTTTTATTGCCTGTCACTTCACTCTTGTAACTGCTCTCTGCCATCTACTAGGTCACTACTTTTTTTCTCTTCCTCTTTCAACTTCTTATTCGCGTCCTTCTCCTTCATTTGCTACTTCCTATTATTTTTCTCTCTATTTCTCCTTCTTCTTCTTCTCCTCCTCCTTCATTCGCCCTTTTCTATTATTTACTTCCCACCGTTCTCCTCTTCCTCACCTCATCCTTCATCCTTCCTCTTCATCCTTCTTTTAATTGCTCTTTCTTACGTCTCGTATTTCCAACCTCTTTCTTCTACTTCAACCTCGAACTACGTTCCTTTAAATTTGTTGTAGTTTCTACAGTATAACTCTTGGCGAGCATATCCAATACGTAAGTTCCTGAGTTGCTTCATTTCTCTTTATTCCTCATATTCATCCTACCATCGACTTTCCTACTTTAGTTGTACTGTTTCACTGGTTTTGTTTCTGTTTCAAGTGCCGTGGAATAAAGATCAGTCGTGTCCCTCATTCATTCATAACTCATTAAATTTATCATGAAGCTATGTCATCGAGTAAAGTACTAGATTAGCATTATATATATCATGAAGCTTTGTCATAAAGTAGAGTACTAGATTAGCAGTCTTGGCTTTTAAATGATGATGCAAACAAACTTTGCTTGCCCCCCCCCCAATAACAAGGTGCGAACAGAACAAGTAAGTCGAGATGGGGATCGATGCCACTTTGCAATGATTGAAAACATTTGGAGTCATCGATAGAGATGATATAATAGATATAGAAAAACGCCAGCGAACTGAAATGTTCATCTTGACCTGACCGCTATGTTCCTACCCTTAGGCCCATATGCATCATCTTGCTTAAAACGGAGATAAAACAGCTCATCGTTTAAACCCAGAATGAAACACATTAGAATGAATTAGCCTTTTCAATATGAAATCGTGGTTTAGCGTTTAACGTAGTTGGTCCATATCAAAGTTAGTAGACAGAAGGTTGGTCACTCATTTATCAAATTTAAGTTGACATGCAATTGGAGTGGGGGAACTGCAGCCGCAGTACAAAGGCTGACGTAGGCTGTAGTAAAAGTAGGCAGAATATCGCATTCTTGAAAATCATACGGTGACGTATAGTCAAATTGTAACACAAACATTTTCTGACATGCAAGCTTTCTGCTTCACAATAATTATCAAAACATTTAAATAATACAAGCATTTTGCCATTTAAAAAACCCCACCTTCTAACCTACCCTTAAGGTTTCTTCATCTTCTAGGTCATGTATATTTTGTAGTTTGGCTATACATCAGCTTGTGAATTTTGGGAATGATATGTTTTGATTCTCGTAAAATATGTGCTCGTGCTCGATACCAGCATGTGTTCAGTCATGGCTTACTTTATAGATAAGTTACTATAGATATCTATCTATAGTAGGCTGTGGTTCAGTGCATTTATAATAATATTATGAATGCAATTCATCGGATTTATCGGGATCGGTTTATCGGTTTATTGCAATGAATTGGTTTATCAAGATTGTTGGGTTAATCTGAAATTATAATAGTTTAACGTTGTCCACTAACGCTTTTCCAGCGTATCAACTTTTTATGTCACGTTTTTAGATTCTTGAAAATTTTCAACTTCATTTTATTCATACAAGTATAAATATTCAACATCATAAGAATCGATTATTCATTCATTCGCTATAAGTACGGAGAATTTTAAAGTTCTAGGTCAATCTTGAGGGGGATTGTCGTTAGCGACGATATTTCAAGATACAGTAAATAAACTGTATGCTCAGGGTGGTTACTCTATCACTTTTCTACTATACGTGACGTCACGCTTGCGTTCCTCCCACCACTTTGAATCTTACACCTGTGAGTGATCAACCTTCTGTCTCTTAACGTTGGGTGCATATGATCCTTGATGAACCATATATTATCAATGAATAAAGTGGATGAACATTGATTTACTGTATATCATGTAGTGCCTCACGATATTAATACTTTCGATTCATCTTCTTCTGCTAGTGCCTATTCGTTCCGTTCATTGGCGATCAGCCTGACTATGGATATCTCATTTACAGCCATCCTGAAAAGTTTCGATTACACTGGCTAAAAATAGTGGTATATGAAAGGTTTTCCTTGAAAAACATCTTGATAGAATTGATGGATGGGAGATGCAAGCGGAGGCTCAAGGATCGATGCCTGATGAAGAGTGATACCTTTCAGCTCGGTGGAAAGAGAATGGAAGGGGGTAGAACGAAAATATGAAGAAGGAGAGAGAATTTGGGAGGATACGAAATGGGGAATGAGGGGTGAAGAGGAAATAGAACAGATGAAGGAAAAAAGAGAAGCAACAAAATGTAGAAAGACAGAGAAAGGAAAACTTGATGAAAGAGAGATAAGGGAAGAAGAAGAAAGCTGATAATTCCTGATCACATATCATTGGAATGAGAATGTTAATGATTCAGAGTACTGCCATTAATTACTCCCAACAAAGAATCTTGGGAGAACCAAAATTCTATTCTGTATGAAGAACAGCAATCATCACGTCGTAAAAAACACTTGATATTCCTGAGAAAGGCACAGAGAGGGTTGGGTACCGTCAACCTTCAACCTTCTCCTACCGGCAACGAGCATTATCCTTGTTCTTAATTATGCCTATAGTCTTTTTTGTTGTGAATGATGCCTATTATTCAATATAGTAACTTAGTATTTGCTTGAGATGATCACAAATATGATCTAAAATGAATGTTCTTAGCGGGATTCGAATTTAAGACTGTTCCGGCATCAGTTTATCACTGTTCCATATATCGAATTGTAGGTAGGCAGATCCTTCAGGGTTGAGAGAAATCTTCCAGGAGGAATGAAATAGTGGCTCAATAACAGCTGAAAAGCTATTCTAAATTGGATAAAAAGTCTAAGAAATTGTCAAAAAGATTTTATTGAAAGTTAGAAAGACCGGTTTCGGTTGTCAATCTCTGGTAAACTAAAACTAAATTCAAGAGCAGCAGATTTTATACTAGTAGGCGAGTACTGCTATTAGTCAAGGGCATGAACGCCAGCCATTGGCCCAGCTAGACAGTCTCCTCCCACTTAACGTTATAACAGAAACGTTTAATGGTGGTTTAAGCAACAGACTCACCATGATAACGAAATATACTTCAGTACAAAATAAAAACAAGAAAACAAGTAAAAGATAATTAAACAAGTAACCTATGTAAATAGGAAAACTATCAACTAATGTATGCTAACAATGTTATGATAAAACTAAATTCGTATTGTATTGGTTGAAAAGAAACTCATTTCCAATCTCTGATGTGTTCTTTAATTCTACTTTTGAAACTTCTACCTTGTTGTACATATAACAAGCATTAAAATTGTGATCTAATGTTTTGATTATTCAAATTAATCATATTTTGAAACTTCTCACGATATTTTTGTTATGTATCATAGTGTAAATCTAACAAACTACACTGCAATCTTACATCCGATCGCAAAGCTCCCAAAAATTGAAAACGTTCTGTTGCTAGAAGCTTGGAGACGATGACACATGTTGGTTAGATTAACTGAGTCTTATTTCTGAATCCAATGTAAGTTCACTTTAATATTATACGAGGAACAAATTACTTTCGCAGTTGAGGGATGACAGAGCTCGGCTCAGGTAGGATTAGGTTGAGCCGCCGTGAGCTTACAGCAGCATCGCAGTCATAATTGGTTGTTTTAATAGGCAACTTGAGATGATGATCATGATGCCACCGCCTTCATAATATTATTATTGCCGCTCGGAAACTTCGCCTTGCTGCTATGTAATAAAGGTGCGCTGATGCCTCTGATATCCAATCCACTGCAGCCCTAATCACGCACCAAGATTATAGTAGAGTTCTGGTGATAAGGTATGCGTGTGTGTGAGTGGATTTAGTAAAATTAACATCTAGAACCAAGAAAAAGAAGGATAAGCCGGAGAAGATAACTCACAAAGGAGAAATGAGGGAATACATGATCATAAAAAAAGAAAATATTTGAGAAGCTAAATACGAAGAAGAATATAGGAATTGGTAGAAGAGCAAGATATAACGGTACAAGATAGGAAACGCAGGGATTCCCTCCTGGAGATGTCTAGTTACACTATTGCACTATTGAATTGGCAGAATAACTATTCAGAGCAGTATGAGTACAACAGCTTTTGCTAACTAGTGGAAGAGCACTGGTGTTTTATACTGTTTTAAAGTACCGTACATTTTTTATAATTTTTTACATTGTTGTACTAAATCAAATAAATTATGAGACTCATGTTATATTGTATCTTGCAATTAGTAATATCATTGATAGTATTTCAAGCCAACACATTGCAATGAATTGATCGTAGAATAGTTATGGAAATCACTAATTCCAATATCAAAAATATCTATCATTGAATGTAATTGTTGACTGCTGAACTCATCAGTAGCCTAAATCAAATGTCATGCAACTTTCATTTGTAAACTGATTCTTAGAATGTGAATTTTAATTGCTATCAAAAACGTTGTTAATACACTAGTTTACAAGAAGCTATGCAGCAGTGTTTTCTTCGAGAAGAGAAAAAAGAGACGATTTGAAAGAGGAAGAAGCGTTGGGGTGAAGGAGCAATCCAGAAGGTGTAGTGTAGGAAAGAATCGAAGAAGAAAACTGTAAGGGTACGAACTCTTCGGTAATAAAACATAACAACGAGTTGAAGTAAATTGAAGCAGATAAAAGTGTGGTAGAGTGCGTGTAGAAGTTATAACTGATATCGATTGAACAAGTTCGGAAGCCAACGGAGAAACGGCCAAGTGAACACTCCAAGAAAACCAGTTCATATCTCATACATCTTCATGGGTTCCTTCCATTATCCATCTCATACTTTTTCGTGTAACCCTCTTGAAGCTCACTTAAGTTACAATATGCAGTTTCCATTTTGTAGTTCATGGAAGTTTTAAAATGTCTTGACAAATATTTCGAATTAATCATGTGTACTCCATTTGAACAGTGGATCAGTATTATAAGATTGTTATCTTAAGAGACACAGATAACAATCGTTGTTTTCGGTGGGTGATTCCACTTTTAGGCCCGGTTGCACAACAGCCGGTTAAATTTCAACCGTGTTTAATTACACGAGAACCAATCAGAGAAGGCGTTTTTGAAAAGACGGCTTCTCTGATTGGTTCTCGTGAAATTAATCACGGTTAAAATTTAACCGGCTGTTGTGCAACCGGCACTTAATGTTTTTTTCATGACCTTTCGCGAGTTTCCAAAGCGGAATATAATGAAGTATTTGTTTTAACGAGGTTTGATATATCGGAGTTCTACTGTTTATCGATGGTTGTTGAACAATGACTAGCAAATTACATTGACCTATTTCAACAATGTTATCAATTAATGCAATCAATTGGAATTTCAAACAGCCCTGGACACTGGAATGGACAACCACTCATGAACAATGATGAAAATGTATGAACTGCACGAAATGTCGGTCTGTAAATAATTCGTTTGGTGGATGCCAATCACAGTTACGCCTCTTTTTAGCGATTTGATTGGTGGACGCAAACTTCGATATTATCGCAGTCTTCTATAGACATGCTAGCAATATTGTTACATCAGCTACAATACAGATTCTTGACAGGAATTGTCAATATGGAGCATGATGTCATGATGTACAAACGAATAGCTTCCATTCTTATTCAATTCTATGGAGATGTTTACGACATGAACAGAATCTCATAGCTTCATTTTGCTGGATCATAATTATTTGAAATTTGTAATCGCAATCTGATAAATAAATTACATTACATACATGTAATATAACAATGCCATATTCTCAATCAAATTCTGATTTAATAAAATCTTTTCAAAATCATTTCGACGTTAATAAAATATGAATTGGGTCGATTAGTATTAGATCAATGAATGTTTTTCGATCTAAAAAGTCATGGACTCAGTAACTTCTATTCTCAAAGAAAATTGTTATATCAAATCGACTCTTTATAATATTAATATGATAGATAAAATTACTAAGATTGAATTAATAGATAAAATTACTAATAAATAAACTAAGCATATACTGTAGAGTGTAGAATACAGGTAGTAGCAAAAGCTTTGGTTATTGGTATACTGAATCCATTAGAAGAGAGCATGGAAAAATATAGAATATGGAATATAGAAATATAAAAGAAGAAATGAATTATTACTTCCTTTTCTATTCTTCTTATCAGTGTAGCATTACGTCCTCATGAATTATATAGCATTGACCTGTGTATTGTAGCTGGTGCTGAAGTCAGTAACATTGTAAGGGGCGGTGGGAAGGAAATGTAGAAGAAGGAACAAAGTGACAGGAAGCAGAGAATGGAGGGACAGGAAGCGAGAATGAAGATGAATAGAGACGGAGGATTCACTTGATGAATAGTACAGCTGAGCCTAGATTTGGGTCAAAACAATGCGGCGTAATAAGGAGAGAAAATCTGTAATGTCGGCAGAGTTGAAAGCTCATATCACTCTCCACTACAAATCTCTCCACCTCTTTGTTTCACTAACACTCATTTTCTCCTCCCGTTCTCTTTGCATTTTCTTGCTTTCTCTTTCACTCACGTGTTCTCTCTTCTTCTACTATACAACTGATGACTTGACTTACGGATGATTTTAGGGAAGATATCAGCGATCCATTGCGACAAAAACAAAACAGGGAATATCCCAAGATAATAAAAAAAAACTCAATAGAGACCATTAGTGCATGGGTCAATGCATTGTAAGATAGTCGCCCAGTTATGTCGTATACAATAAATTAAGGTTACTCAGTCTTATCATCAAACACATTATAAATAATCTATAGATTCGAGCACATCCAGGGGATATGAGAGGTATGTGAGAAGAATATGAATCTCTTAAGAAAACGAAAATCATGAACATATTATTCTTTCGAGTACATTACTTACTCTAATAATCACGTGATAGTCAATTTGTGTTCGAATTATGACATCTCCAAGGAAAATTCATCTCAGTTAATAACGAGACTGTTAAACCACTCTTTCATTTTGCAAAACAAAATACGATTTCTGTACGGAACGTTTCGAGTTGTAGACTTCGGAAGCGTTTTCACATTTTATCAAATAAATATTATGAAAGTCGGCTTAAATTCAGGACGTGCAAACTTTCCCCATGATCAAAAACACAGTTGTTTTTCCTGCCCAGGCAAACGCTAGGACTCGATGTGAAACCCACTTCGTCAACAAACATCCCTTTTCGGCTAAATAATCGTTGCAAATTCTACTCACTTCGGCCAAATTTCGTCTACTTCCCATCAAATAACCCTCAGATTTATATTTGATTAATATTTTCTAATAGGTTTAGGGATTTCTTCTAAAATAACTAGTCAGGAAATTAAGTTTTTTCAAACTCCTGAGAAGAACTTTTTAATTTTAGACATAATTTGATTCATCACCGCAGACCGCAGCTCTAGGAAGTACTAAATTTTCGATACTATAAGTTTGTTTAACGATCTGAGAACTGAGAAACTTGCAAAATGATATAATTTCAATAGTTAGTCTATTATTCTCACAATTTTTCTAGGATTGGTTGAGGATTTACAGCGTTGCACTGTTCTTTCATGCTGTATTTGTGAATCGGTTGAGGAATCAGTGGAACCTTCGGAACAATCACTTGATGATCGGCTTTTTCATATCAATAGGTGGTATTAAAAATCAACTGTGTCTTGTGTATTCAAACTATTGGACACTGGTGATTAGTCCAACCCTGCAGATCCACCACACTTCAACTCTAGTTATCGAATTTTCATGTCAGAAATATAGCAAACTACTTTGCTCTTCCTTCCACTTAGTAAACACTTATCAACTCCAATTATTGATAAGGAAATTGCTATTTCCTATTTCTTGGATGCAGGTGCTGCGACTGAAGATTTGAAGTAAGCTTCAGACTATATTCCAAGAAGAACAAGGGGTTGTAATTGGGTTGTACTCGAAAGATAGAGAAGTTCTCCCATTACCTCACAAGGAAATTAGAAATACGAATGCAGAACTTACTTATCGTTCTCGGGCTTTCTCATGAGCATCTACCCTGAATGGGAATGAGTATCACTACAAGAGTGCAACACACCAATCTTGAATTATCAGTTTGGTGGAAGTTGTAGCTCAGCAGTTACTATTGTAACTGTATCTTTAATTGTAACTTTATCTGATACCACATATCAGATAACTCTACAGACAAGCGATGTGAATGTGATAACAACTCGCCCTATGTCTACTATTAAAAGGGCGGCTGCTTTAAGTGGAATCTACTAACAGACTGGTACAAACTTCCGAGTCACTTATCGGTGGTTCAGATTCGGAACCTCTCAAGGAACGAACCTACTTGACCTCTGTTTCTGCAAAGCAATCATCACCTAGCATCATTATCGTGATTTGTCGTGTCCGCGTATCATAATGACACGACTGACTTGCAAATGAGAGCTGCATTTCAATGGGGAATGATTATACAAGAGCTGCATTTCAATGGGGAATATTATTAAGAGAGCTGAATATTGATGATTGATGACTGACCTTCGTTCTGTTGATGGTCGGGAGGTTTGTCGCGCACTCTCGACTGGTGAGTGCCCATCTGATGACGTCACGCGTCATGCATCACTCACGCACACTGCTCACCAAAAACACTCCATGCTCTTCCATCACTCCTCAACGTTCGCCTGAAACATGAATTGATTGTTGGATTTTAAAACAAGTTTAAATTAACAAGAAATTAGAACATAAAGTACCTGTAAATATTTGAAAATTATAATCTTCAGATAATATAAATATATTATACTGTATATATAAATCAATTTCCTACGTAGTTCAAAGCATCAAGAGAGTAAATGCAATTTCGAATTAAAATTAGACTCACGCGAAAGCCAATGATATTCACAATGAGAATGAATTACATTCATTATAAACCGAACAAAAAATTTCTTATCATTTTATGTGGTTAGAATCTGTAGACAAAAAATACAAAACGTAGCACTTGATTTATAATTGAAGAGCAGCTCCATTTATCAGCTAGCCCACCACTACAAAATCTCATGATTTATAATTCGTAATTTCTTTCTTTTCTATTCAAGAAAAAAAGGTAAGGTATGAGCTTTGTCACGAAAAACTCGTCTCAGAGAGAAGATTGACGGTGTTTTATTATTGGATTGATGATGATGGTTCTTCCCTTTTCCCTTTCCCGAATTTTGTGAATGCTCTGTACCCCCATTGTCAATTTATAGGTACTTTTTTTTTTTTTTCTCTCTCTCTCTCTCTCTCTCTCTCTGTTGCTGTGATTGAAGAGTGGCGCAAAGAATTCGTCGAATGAAAGCATCCTTGGTTCGTTCGAGTAGAGAGCGGACAGATTTGCGAACGAATTTAATTAAACGATTGAAGAAATGCAAAGCCAATCAATCGTATTGCCTCTTCGCCCTTATGTTACACAGTCCTCGCTTACAACCGACACAATGACAATCATTCATCTTGATTAAGCATTTCTTCACCAATTCCTCTGCTTCTCTATCTCACTCTTATCCTCATTCTCTTTTTTGTTCTACCCTAACTTTCCTTCTTCCTCTGTTCGTTTTTCTTTGCTAATCGTCTTAGTTCTGTTTCTCCTTCAGGTATCTCTCAGTTTCCCTCTGTAGCAATTGAAGCATTCCACTCATTAATTACGAATTTCTTCCTTTGCTATTGTAGCCTCTATACAATAGATCAGAGAATTTGAGATTTATTTTTCAACAATGAATTATTCGATTTATGTGAACCCACAAAGAGAAAAACGTTCACCCAAATAAGTTTTACATTGTATTTCCGATTGGAATTTCTATTTTGCATTGCTGAATTCCATACAACCATGTGAAATACAATCTTGTAATAATTATTTCTCTAAACTCTGAAGCTGGATTCGCAGACAACAGTGACAGTTGGTGAAAATATAATTCCTACGAGTTCTAATTGGACTATTCCCACTTAGCACGGCTGAGTGAGTATAAATAGTCCAATTAAAACGCGTGAGAAATATATTTTGACTGTTCAATGTCACTGTTGTGTGCGAATCCAGCTTGAAGCGATATTCCGAAGTCGATGAAGGGTTTTTATATTTCCTGAGCTAAAATAAACTTCATCGTTCATTATGGTAATATATATTATGGATGTCAATTACAAAATCTGGTGTGGTACACTCACACAACTTTCCTTGCTCATTGATCTATAAGCCTCATTCTTGAAAGAGGATAATTTCGGGGAATAACATTATGCCGATTGGCGGCTAAATAATTAAAAATATGATAATACTATTGTTATTATTGTTATTGTTTTCAGAGTACATTTTCCTTTGTTTGGATTATGAAATTTGAGGATTTTTCAAAAGTTGTCAAAACAGCTGTTCTACAAATAAAATATCGACATGTGTTCTTTTGAATAAACTGCTCTACCTACCTAACTCACGCACGAGAAGGAGGTTACAAAGTAAATTTCTCAGGGATGGGGTGGACCCCCTGTTAGTTTCCCAGGGAGGAGACCCATGCCAGTTAATAGAGCTGATAAATAACTATACAGGGTATGAATTTGAAAAAAATCGGTCAATCATTTTTGAGAAAATCGTGATAGAAATTTAACAAAATTCATTCTTCTCAAGAATATTACGGAGCTCCTGCAATTTTCACAGAAATGAGACTTATGTCAGTTGATAGGGCTTATAAATAGCTATCTAGGGTATGAATTTGAAGAAAATCTTTCTCGAGAAAACCGTGAAAAATATAGTTTTTTTAGCCATTATCCGCCATTTTTTCCGTCATTTTGAATTGAATTTCTTATTGTCGGATCCTCATGGTATAAGGACCTTGATTTCAAGTCAATCGGTTAATTAGGAATGGAGTTATCGTGTTCACAGACACACACACACACACACACACACACACACACACACAACACACACACCACACACACCACACACACACACACACACACACACACACACACACACACACAACACACACACACACACACACACACAACACACCACACACACACACCACCACACACACACACACACACACACACACACACACACACACCACACCACACACACACACACACACACAACACACACACACACACACACACACACACACACACACACACACACACAAATCATGTTTTTGGACTCAGGGCACCTTGAAACGTATAGAAAAAAATTGAAAACGTATAAAAATGAAATTAGGGTACCTTGAATTTTTTTGGAAAGCAATACTTTCCTTACATATGGTAATAGGGCAAGGAAAGTAATGAAACGTATACAAAACATGAAATTAGGGTATCTTCATTTTTTTGGAAAGCAATACTTTCCTCACCTATGATAATAGGGCAAGGAAAGTAAAAAAGACTAGCCTACTAGGAGAAGTAGATGAAGGAAGATATCAAATCCCAATCTGAAAATTGATGGACATCTATTGTTCTGTTATAAAAATGAATAGTGAATGCTGGATGTAGCGAATGGTGGAAGAGAAAAGGTTAGTAAATCGAAGATAAAAACGTGATTGACAGCCATTGTTTTGTAATAGCTTTCATATATGATTAGATTTCATGGTTACTCAATATGGAAACAGTCATCCAATCAAGACTGACTGGGGAGGAGGTGGAGGTTGAATGTATAATGGTGAACCTGTCTCCCTAAGCTTAAATTTACTCGTGATTGATTTGTCGTTTGTCTCCACTCGTGGAACCTTACTGAAAATTGGGAAAAGGGAATAAAGAAGGCATGAACTATGGAAATTCTATTTTTTTTCATATCAATCATCACAATGCGTTGTCAAAGATGGTTGCGAGGGAAACTGCTGTCGTTGATTGATGCTGGAGGGGCTGAGAGAGGTTGCAGGATGACTGACGAGTATTATTCAAATCAAATTCAAATTGAGTATTACCATGTAGATCGAAATAAATGGTGGCTAGAAGTGGATGATGAGGGTGGTGCGGCTCTTCTTCCATCTTTCGACAGGCAAAAAATATTGTAATGATGGTGATTTTTTTCATCTTGACATTTCTGTCTTCCCTCCACCGACCTCTCGTTTTTCTCCTGATATCTACTCCTTCATTCCCATCGGATAAAGGTTTCTCACCCTATTTCAAAGCGTTTCCTTTAACCTTATTCTGTCATTTTTCTACAATTGGACGGTTCGAGATTATTCGTAATTTATGTATTTTAAGCAACTTTATTTCATCCTTATCCTTCACACTAAGTTGTGTATCCTACTCTTTATCACATTCATCTCATGATCATTATGTAGTCTGTTTAAATTATTTTATAAATCTCCATTCTTATTGATCAATAGTAAAGTTAGTAGACAGTCTATCTAATGACGTTGGATTAATAGGTTATCCTCAACTACAGTACTTAGTCTTTTTTTATTAGTGTTCTTCGCTACTCCTATCCTTGGTAGAGAGTTAGTGGGAAGGATATTTTGCATATTCTTTCCGAAGAATGGACATTGATATGTTCAAAGCTCGCCAATTTCTGTAGATGCACAACAATATTATCTATAGTCATTCCACACTTTTTTTTTAATCATAAACAGACCAATAATTATTTTCTTAGTCTATATTATTTAAAATCATCTTTAATTTTGCTGCATTGTAAGCTATTGTATATAAGTAGTGTATAAGTCAGTATATATTCTAATCTACATAAATGAAGTACTCAATCAATCCTACTCATTTTCTCTTTTCTCCACTCATTGAGTTGATTTTCATTGGGTTGCATACTTTGACACCCAGCTTTCACTATTTCTATCTTCTCCTTTCATTATCGATTCCATATTGTGGAAGGTGAAAGGTCTAGTGTTGTGATTTCAGTGGTTTCACCAATCCCTTTTCCAATCCCCAGTGGGAAACAAGTGACCCGTAATATAACGTGAAAGTAATGCAGAGAAAAAGATGGTGATGAGAAATAAAGAGAGAGAAAGAGAGAGATTGAGATAGAAAGAGTGGAAGAGAGATAAAGATGGAGGATGAGAAAAATAAAGAATGATTTTCTGAGAATGGAATCGACTGAATTGGCATTCTCATCATCGTTATGTCTCTCTTTCTCTTTTTTTTCTTTTCTCACTCTCTCTTCTCCCACTCCATTGTTTTCTCGATCTGCTCCCCTTTTTATTTCGAACTTTATCAATCTCCTTCCGTCAGCCACATTATTTTCTTTGCTGACAAATGATGAGAAAGGAGCTTTTCTGCTGAGTAAGAGATTTTTCCTTTTCCGCTACCTTTTCATCTTACTTACATCCCCCACCTGGACCAACATGGAGCCTCAATCGAAAAATCTCCTTTTGTTTCCTCTTCATTGACTATCTGAATTATTGAATGCTTTTATCCTTCTATCGCAGGCAAAATATTACAAAGTTGCTTGATGATGGTATACTTTGAAAAATGAATATCGTCACGAGGGAATTCTATACAAACAAGAAGTAGATAATGATGATTTTTTCTTTGTTTTGCTACTCCTTACTTAAGTTTTTGTTCAATATTAAGAGACTCTATTCAAGTAAATTAACATTTTAAAAAGATAGTGATTTCAGACTGTAACTAAAAAACGGAGATAAGTAACAGGCTATCCTCACTCCTACTGATCTATCAATATCACTTATTAATTCTATGAATAATATTCTACATTTAAAAATACTCTCTTTTGATTATTGATTTCCATTTGCTCAATGTTAGCTTTGATCTTGTAATATTTTTCCTCAATAAATGTGAAGAGTTTCACGGCAGAGAGGTCCTAGAGTCCTAACTCCATCCTTAATGATTGGCAAATAAATTTAATTTCGATATTGGCTTCATAGTCTATTTTAGTTCATTTGCAATACAGATTGATAACAAGCTAATAGAATATTGTATACACTAGAGTCTTCCTTCGCGTGTGATTATCATATCTTAGAGTAAAACTGGAAATTATTGTGAAATACATTTGTAAAAAAACTAGATTTATACCTAGTGACCTCTTTGATAATCACCTACAGAGAGCTTTATGGCTTTATGGACTAGATTTTCTTTACAAAAAGGTTCGCTCTACCGTTTGCTTTTATTGTTGAGAAATTCTTTGATAAAAAGTGAATTTCTAAAAAAATTCAGTGAATGACAGATTCATTCACTTCACAAAATATGAACTTCAAATTATAACTCAAATTCTCAACATCTCAGCGGTGTTTGAATCCATTTATTGAAATAGCTATTGCGATGTTCAAAACCGATTAGCCGATAATATTGCTTGAAGAGGCCGTAGATATCCCTGTTAGAGAATGCGTAAATCACAAAACCTACAAATTAATGATTTCTGACAAACAACGGTCAAAGATGGAATTGGTGATGACAAAGTTGATTGAATTGAATGAAATTTGTATACAAATGAGAATGAAAAGTGGTGGTTACATTTTCACTACAAAATATAATTTCATGATGCCTGAAATATCAATACAATAGTAATGTCCATTATTCCCATTATGATAGTGGATATTCCAATTCCGGATGTTCAATGTTCCATTTACAAATTTTCATATTTCAATCCCATTCAAATAACCATGCCATTCTGGTTTCACTGACATATTTCAACATTTCATTGCATATCCAGTCACCATTGATGTATTCATATAGTTTGTTCTTGTGGATGTTCATAAGGATATAATGGACATCATAGATATCAGTGGTTCTCAGTTGATTGAAGTTGGTTCTCTGGGAGTATTCCACATTGCTAAGCCTATTGGATTACAAGCTTAATTTGTAGATGTGGTGATCCCGTCGTCTATTTATAGCGATGGAATGTTCGCCGGCCCCTATATTTTCGCCTTTGACTGTGAACAAGAAGACTAATCTCAATTTCAAAGGGCGAATGATGTTGTGGGCCAACACTGCATATTGAAAGCTACCACTATCCATTCATTACCGATGGAAGAAGCGTACAGGCGTAGTTGTACAGTGCTGCTATCTTTCCATAGAAATGATGAATGTATAGAGTGGATGAAGGGTAGGAATCGGTGGTAGCTTTATTACAAGCCAGTCAGTCTGTTCTCTCTAACTAAGTCAATTACTGTTAGAACTGGCTGGCTTGTGCTATTCTATTATCTATCATCTCTTCTACCCACAATTTGTACCGTAGTTATAGTGAGGTTTCAGCTACATTCCGATTTATAATAGGCTGAACAACCAACCACCTTGTGGATGAGGATTATGTGCTAGAGTGACTTTCTCTCATTTACATGCTTATCAAGTATAAATCAAAATTCGGTTTGGAGAATAATTAATTAATGTCCTCGCAAATGCATGGATATTTTGATGATAGTAATTTGTGAATTGCAAAGATAATTACCTCATACGGAACAGAGCTCCCTAATGAATATTTAGCTCCTATTGCAGTCCGTAAGCCTCGATGCTATACATCTGGCAATCAGTAATCACTGGAGTTGTGTGTGAATGACTACGTTGCACAAATAATATCAGAATCAATCTTTTTGCGGACGTTTATCGAAATATTATCGGTATTGGAAAACAGCTTCCTGTCATGCAATAAAATGTAAATTGCTTCCGAGTGAACTCGACCGTTAACTGTTTATTCTGCCAAATTTCACTTTCGATCGCTCTGATTTTGTTCAGCTCCAGTTTTGATTATGGTATGAGTGAGTGTTCCATGGAAATGCAATTGGTGAAAATGAGTGATGCGTGAGTTGTCAATGTAATCCTTCTGCCATCGGAAATATACGGGGGTTTACGTAGAATTAGGTGAGCTGTATTCTTCACAGAAAAGAGTATTATTTCATGTTTTCAAAACATTGAAATTTCAGAGTTCTAGGGAATTGGAGGATCCATGTTGATTGTGAAAATTTTGTGATAACTGTTGATGTTGGAACTTCTGTTTCTTCATATTAGGCAGTCAGTCTCATTGTATCAAAATTCATAGAAATTTATTAGAGATATAAAATTCAGACAAATAGAGAACATCTACCTTATACTTGCAACACATAGAAGAGTTATTATTATTTGATTATCTCATTGTTCGAATTATTATTAATGTTGTTCGCATGTTCACATATTGTTTCCATTCTCAACAATGGCACGATATCCTTTCTGTTTTCATAAACTGTTCAATTCCTGTAATGCACATTTCCCTCAATATTCAGTTCAAAACTAAGCTGATGCATGTTTTTCCATCTTCTCGTACATAATGAGATCTTATTATCTAAGATAACAGTGGTCGACGGGTGATAGCAATTTCCGGTTCAACCTAATAATAGTTCCTCTTTCTCCGACATAAAATAACTATCAACTATAAAATTTCACATTTTCTTGTATTAAGCTTATTGAGAATAAAACTTCATTCACTCAAAATAACTATCAACTATTCATTCTAACGATTTGAACCTGGTAGTGGTCGAAAAGCTTAATGAACGGAATAAAAGGCTGTGACATCACAAACCACTCTCTGTCACAGACAGCACCGTATCGCGCAAGCGTTAGTAACGGTTTTTCCCGTTCCATTCAGTCAGATCTTTGAATGTAACGTTCTTTGTGATGATGGTTACCGAGCACCGTAACTGGAGCCGTCATTCCATTTTGATGATGATATTATTATCTAATTATGATTTATCAATAAATTCGATATATCATCATTTCATTCAATAAAAGTAAAAGTACTTTTCAATAATATAATTAATAAAATATAACGGTTGTTATTTAACTAATGTTGAAAAACACTATAACTAAGTCAGCATATTGTCATTTCAAAGCAAAAACCTAAACCCTAACCTCCCCTTTCATATTTAAAACATTAATAAACATAAATCTTTGTAGAAACCCGTAATCCCTTCCAGCATATTGCAATTTCAAAGCAAAATCCTAACCCCCTAACCTATCTTTTCACCTTTAAAATATCAAAAACCATAATTCTACCTGGACCCTAGCCCCTTCTAGCATATTGCAATTTCAAAGCACAAAACCTAACCTATCCTTATGAAACATTATTAAATATAATCTAAATAAAACCTAACCCTTAAGCCTATTTTGTCAATTAGTTGAATTTCTACATTGTTGATAAACGATGTGGCAACCTTGCAATGCATGAAAGAGATCAACGTTGGTGTTGCTATCCTTGTCTATCATTCGACAAAGCAGGTAGTACTATCCTTTTCTTTCTCCGCAACGATGCCAAATCTGTTTTTGACAATGTAGAAAGATAATTAATCAAGGCAGAGAATCGGCAACGCTGTTCTCCCATCTTTATCCACTGTCATTATAACGTGGATCTCACTATAGCGCCATCTGCTTTGTTGAATGATACCAGGACTATTATAGGACTATTACAGGACATATAGGACTTATTTTATCTGTGATGATACACAAGGATAGCAACACCATTGCAAATCACACCCTGCCATTATAACATGGACCTCACTATAGATACTCAAAGAATTCTTTTGAATAACTATGTGATAACTGTGACCGTTGCTGGCCGTTACTCTGTATCTGAGACAAAGAGAAGCTGCTGTGACATCTCACCATTGATGTGATTAAAGCGATTTGAAATGTTAAATGAAAAGACTAAGAAATCGTAAAAAACACAGATTTTATTAAAAGTAGAAAGACCGGCTTCGATTGTTACATCATTTTCAATCTCTGATAAATTAAAACTGAATAAAAGTGCACCAAAATTTATACTAGTAGGCGAGTACCGCTATTGGTCAAGGACATGAACGCCTGCCATTGATTTGAAACGTTGTTGGTAGAGCGGTAATCATGTCCAAATTACCAATCACGAGTCAACTGTATCTTACGAATCGAATTGTACAATTGTCCATGTCAGTACATAATTAATTTAATTGTATTAACAAATGAATGAATAAATAAATGTCAATACATATTTTTGCCAATTGCGATGTCTAATTGAGAACTAGATTCCACCATCAATGTGTAAAGGTGAGAGCTGAGTTTTACCCGAGTACAAGACGATAATTTGAAAACAAACTTCTCTTTTGTGATTTTTTTAGTGAGCTAAAGAGCTACAGTAATCAACTCAAGCATTGAAGCATAGATAAGTCAACGAAGAATGTATTATAGGAGTTTTATACCATGAAAGATACGGATATCTATCTCGAATCGTTTTCTTACATCGCTTACCCTTCAAGTTTTTAACCTGATGGTTCACTCTTTCACATAAAATTCCATAAAACTTGATACTTGGGACTTAGGAATAGAGACTATAATTTTAGATCATGACAGTTCGCTCACTGGAAAGTTAGATTTTATGAAGTTTCCATGTGCCATAATTTCTGAGAGTTTTATGAGGAAGCTCTCATTTCCACACACGAAATCTACGGGAGTCATCTCCAATCCTGTTGAATCATAAAACAGGCAGCGTGAGTTGTTGTTTCAAGTGAGTGGAATAAAGCTTCAATGTGAAAGCTCGAGTAACGACATCCTAAAAGTCTTGAGAGTCAATTACAATTTTCCCCATCAAAAATACAAAAGAATCATCCTTGTTCCTTGTTATTCTCTGCTCCATACTCTAATTTCTATTATATTGAAATGACGTATTTTTATGCCATAAGCCTCGATGATCTCTTTTTTAGAAGTTCGCCGACCAGCACATGACAATCTTCTTAGGAGACAAAGTTTTCATAATCATCTTCCGGTTTTTTGACTTCTAGCATGGAGTAAAGAATTTGATTATTTGTCTCTGCTCCTATTTAGTTTCTCCTATTACTTATCAGAAATTTAACTCTGGGAAGATATTTTACAAAATCTTTTTTACATTTGAATGAAAAACATTCGAAGTCGGAGACCCACAAAGATTGTTCTGTCCGCTTCTCCACTTATAAACGAAATCATACCATTCATGCCAGAAACTTTCTTTTTTCTCTTTGAAAGGCCTCGTAAAGCTGTTATTCTTATGTCATTTGCTATTATCTGATCTATTTGTTTAAAGAAAGAAGAGAAATTGACAAAATAATGGTTGAGCGCTTTCAGTTGAAATGATTCTAGTATTTGTTTAGTAATCAGTAAAAAGTGAGCTTTTTCTTTCAATCTCTACTTGAAAATTTCCACCCACAAGTCAGATTATACCTACATGAGATCTTTTCATTAGCTCCAACACCGAATGACAATAATTTATCATTAAAGTTAATGTGAATATGTATTCATTAAAAATCTCGTTCAAATAGAAGCATTTACTTCTCAGAATTTATTAATCGTACAACAGCTGGAGCTACACGCTGGAGTTCCATAAAATAGTCTGTTTATACAGAGAATCCTCTTGGAAACAACGTTTTGAAAAAAAACAATTACTTTTCTAATCAGACTTTCAAAAGAAAACGTTTCTGAGAATTGCATCGAGTAGAATACATAGTCATTAGTCCGAAAACTTTGTACGGAAGAAATTGGCGAATTAAATAGAAGTGATAACACTAAAGTGTGATAAGAGTGATGAAAATGAAGTGAAGTTTTCATTCTTATAAAATAGTTGCAACATTTTCGAAGTTATCTCATTGAGAAGAATCAGTTTTTTTTTAAATAACACTTGATAATACCTTGTAAAATATATTATAAAAACTTAATCTATACCCTGGATAAATAAATGAGTAATAAATATTAGAAAGGTGAACTTTTATAAACAAAACTTACCGTATTTTACAGTGAAAAGTTTGGAGAAGATAATTCCTTTATAGAGTTCCACAAAAACAATTATGTACCGAAGAAAACCTTTCGCAACAAGTTGATGACAAGTTATAGAATAATTTGTCGTGCAACTTTGAATGAGTGCTCTAGCAAATCCCTGTAGTGTCCTCCACGGACAGAAACCAGCCAAATACGAAAGTTACGAATCAAAACTAATTTCAAAATTGAATTGCATCCGAAACTTTACGGCTTCAAACTTTTATCAGCAGCAGAAGAAATCGAGACTCCACGTCAAGAACGTCTTTTCATCACAACTTTCATCCATCGGTTTACTTCAGTTGAAGCCTCGTTCTGATGACAAAATCTTATTTGTACCAATTTTAGTAAATTACTTAACCCATAATCTATATATTTTCAGTGGAACTGAAGAAATATATTATTTTTCAATCTGGTACTCTAGTTGATATGTGTATGATTCTATCACATTACAATATATTTTCAACTTGTATTATTTGAAGATCAGAGTATTTTTGTCAGCTACATTAGAATTCTGTAAGATCAGATCATAAAATGAATGAATGAACAATTTCTCGATAACATTCAAAGCTTATAAGTCAGATCAAATCCGGAGATATTACATTGGAGTCAATTAATGAGATGAAGGAGCTCAGAGAGACTAGAAAAAACCATTCAATGTAGAAGGAAAAAGAGAAGCACAACAAATTAAAAAAGGAAAAAGTTAATTTCTGTGAGCGGCATCTTTTTTACTTCCATCTTAAGACTATAGTCTTTGAACAATATAACGTTGCCACCGACCTCTTCGTAATAAATATATGAAAGGGTCAAAAAAGGACTTTTTCATCAGCTCTGCGTGTCTCACTTAAAAGTTTGCTACTCCAATGAAGACAGGAGGATGAAAAAAGTAAAACTTGGAGCCATACTCATCCGTCTTGTACTTGAAACTTTTCACAGCAACGTTGACAATAAAGAAGTGTAGATGAAGGAGGAATGAAGAGATAGAGAATAGGAATAGGAAGAAGGAGAGAAGAAAAAAGATTCGAAAGGAAGGAAAAAATGTGAAACGACGTGAGAGAGAGAGAGAGAAAGACAGAAAGAGAGAGAGAGAGAGAGAGCAAAAGGGTAGAAGAGTGATAGAAAGAGGGGTAACAGAGGAGAGTGGTCGTGATAGATTTGGAGAAAGAACTGTAGAGAAAGAAGAAAACGTACAAGAGGAAAAATGAATCAGAGTAAATGAGGAAAGTTGATGAAGGAAGAGGATGAGATGAAGGAAAAGGAGGAATAGCAGAAGGATGAAGAACAGCGTAAAGTAAGGAGATTATAGAAATAAAATCATGGGGATAAGAATCAGGGAGGGGATAAGTAGAAGCATAAGAGCAACAATCCTTTCAAGATACTTTCAACAGAATCTTATGAAAGAAAGAGAACTTTTGAGTATGAGAGAAAGAAGAAAACTGTGACGGGGAAGGAGAAGGAGGAGAAGAGTCAGGGACGTAGAAGAAAAAGTAGATAAGGATGGTTTTGTGCAAAAATTAGTAATTTATGAATCTATTCGTGTAGGGATTGAAACAAGGGATAGAGGAGTGGCTGGAGGAGGGGTTGATGAGGAAGAAACAGAAAATTGGAAAGATTTTGGAGAGTAGAAAGTAAGGGTAGTTTTGTGATTAGAACGGTATAAGTCTTTCGAAAAGTTCAAAATAGTATCATGAGTATCATCAAGATAAAAATTTGAGAATGAAAGCGTCAGTAATTGAGTACTGCTATTTTCTGAAGCACTGCATATATTGAGTCCTTATTCTAGCAAACTTAGATTTAGCAAACTAAAAATTTATTTATTCATTTATCTATTTATGCAAAAATGTGTGGAAGCAACTGATCAGTGATCCTTTTCGATGTTGGATTTCTGTTACTGAAATCAGATCTGTTGAGATCAAATAGTACATCAGATACTATTTGAAATTAATCAAAGTCAGCGTTTTTCCCAGGATTTCATTGAGTTCTACTTTCTAGTTCCACAAAGAGCTCCAGTTCAGTCAAGCTTCAGTTTCAAAGAGTTCCAGTTCCAATGAAACAACAAACAAACGAGAAACTATTTTGTCGGAAAAAACACAGAGTCCTCCTCTGCGGAAATCGAATGGAGATTTCCGTAGTAAAGTGAGCCGAAAAGAAAAGCAATCACAAACCGAGTTTCCGATTCACCCAGGGGATGCATAATGGAATCAGCCGATCAATGCAATGGCTATCCCCTGAAGAACTATTATTTCAAAGTGGGATGTTTGCTAGGTATGCCATTACAGTCGATTAGTCCGGCGGGATTTGTTTCTTTGCACTCTTCAATAGTGCAGAAATTGTATACAATCCACTTCTATTTCGCCTGTTACTAGGAGTCCTCCCTTCTGTATTGATTTCATCACATCGAACAGCAATTGATAGAATGAATAGGTCCTGATTGAACTGGATGGAGTTGAAAAAGAATGTTGATTCGAATGAGTTGAACTAGATCGAAAAATAGTATCAGTGGGAATGAGAATCTCACAGGAGATTCATTTACTCATCTCATCACATCATCATGTCATGAGTGCTGCGAACAGCACGTGTTAAAATCTTGTGCAATTGTAGAATAGTTGCTTTTGAAATTCTCCACATCGATAGGAATGTGAGTTCCATCTAAAAGTAATGATGTAGGAACATTTCAAATTTAATAATAATTGATGATTTCATTGAGTGGAGAAAATTAAGATTGATTAAAAATAGTGGACGAAAAGATAAAATTAGTAGTAGAAGGATTGATTTCATTCCGTTATTCGAATTTCCCTTAAAATTTTTCAAAAATCTAACTGGGAGAATATCTATATGGCTTTTTCGATTGAGAGTCCCTTGCGGTAAGATCCCACCAGGCCTGAATTTATAACTGAACCAAAAATTTATTAATTGCTCATTTTATTTTCTTTCTTCTTATTTTGGACGATTCTTTCGAGATTTCCTTTTATATTTTTCTCATATTATTGAAACTTAGTTTCCATTCTCTTTTATTGTTTTTCTTGGTAAAATTTCCATCAATTCCAGTATAATAATTCTGTTTTATTGTAAATCATCTTGTACCAACCACATGTGGAACTGATTTAAGCCTTATGCTATTTAATTTATTTCTGGTAACCTTTTAGTTGATTTGGACTGTTTTTCTTAAAAATTTGTTAATCTTCATTACTCTAAATTATTTATGATTTGTCATAAATATATTCATCTTCTTGATTCTGTTATTTCTGTAATGTTCCAACTTGATTATTTTGATTACTTATCTGTTCAATTTTGCTAGTTGACCACTCTGGTTAACACCTGATTAATTACTGGAATCAATTAGAATTTTATCCTATTTATTTTGTTCCTAACAGGTTCTTTTATTTACCGTACTTCAAATATTTCACATGGATTTTTAAAATACGAATTATGGATGAAGCCAATCTTTGAAACCGATGTTACTTCAACAAAATGATACTAGACTAAGAAAATACACCATGACATGAAACAAAGAATATAAGTATTAATTATAACAAGTTATTTTTCAATCTACAATCAGTGCGGTAAGCAGAACATTTCATTCAACATTTTGTCAGGAATTCAGCCAAGCCCATAGAATTTTATAATGAATCAACTTCGTATATCACCCGGATATTTTTAAACCCGTTTTCATATAGACTTTGTTAATTATTCTAAATTGCAAAATTATATACCTAACTCAATTCTTTTAAAAGTGGTTATTCAAGTAAGTTTTGATTTCTTATTATAAAAAAATATAAGATTCAATTGGACGTTGGTTATATTCTTTTCTTTCAACCAAGATTGCCGAAATTCACTGGCACTCATGACCAGCATTGCTTCCTATTGTGCTAAGCAGCTTTATTTGAGTAATCTCAAATAAGGTTGGTTACATAACTTGAGCCATCAATTTGACCGCTCGACTGAGCCGACTAGAAATGAAATTTCTAATGTCTTCAATATAGAAAATTTGGAGCTCTAGAGAATCGATAAAGTTCTCAACAAGGATTAAGAATATAAGCAACAGCTTCTCATCATGCGGTAAAAAAGATTAGAAGATGTAAAAAGGCGTGAGATAAAGAGAATAGAGCTGGATTCGCACACAACAGTGACAGTGAAAATATAATTACCATGAGTTATAATGGGGTTATTCATACTCACTCGGGCTGAATGAAAATACTCCTATTAGAACTCGTGGGAATTATATTCTCACTGTTACTGATGTGAGTGAATTAAGAGAGAAGAACAAGTAGAGGATAAAAAGTAGCAAAAGAGAAAGACGATAACGGAGTAGAAGTGAAAGAAATTTGAAGAAGAAGCAATTTGTAAAAAAGATCTCGAACCGTGAAAAATCGTATTCTAATTCCATTAGTAGACCAGCATCTCACTCACACACGCCGTACAGCATGGAAGGGTATTCGCAGTACATCTCACGCCCGATAAACTAACATACGAGTACGACATATTCACAACAAGCAAAGAGGCCCTTCTTCATTCTATCAGGTTGCAAGAGCCTCCTTTCATGTCACACCCTCCTTATCAGATTTCCTCCCTTCATCTACAGGCAACTCGAAACGTGAGCTCAGTGCAGAAGGACTCTCCGTCCTTTGTGAGGGATTCATCTACATTTCCGCGAATTATTGAAGGCAAGACACTCCACTGATAAGCCTCAAACTTCACTCAAAGTCAAACCTCTCCTCTCTTGCTACAACTCCACTTTATTCACATTTCAAATTAATATCGTTCAATTACTGTGTTACGCTATGCTGGAAACTTACTTAGCTGGAGTGAAACTAGCATTATTATAATGTTATTTTCAAGTGATACTCAATAACTGAAGTCTCACTCAATTTCAAAGTCAAGGGATTTATCAGTAATCTGCTTCAAGATGGTTTTATTGAGATGTCATTGATATCCACCAGGAAGCCAGTATGCGGAATACCTAATTGGTTCTCCAGTTGGTGAGTTTTCCAAAGTGTTTAATATTATTAGAGAGGAGTAAAACCTATTCAACCTCAATCGACTCAGTTCTTTTTCTCAGTAAACTATAGGTTCCAGTTTAGATATCGGATTTAATATGACTTACGGTTGACTTCCAAGCCTTGATCCGAGAGCACTTGATACTTCAGTAGTAGGAAGTTTCAATAACATTACTTCTCATCTACAATCAGAAAATAATTTTACAATAGTTTGCCAATTAATCTGAGACATTGTTTCAAAACTAGCTACCGATTACAATCAAAGGTTGAAAGTTTCTTTCTAAAGATCAGTGATAATTGTACAGCCCAGTGTACTTTGTGGAGTAAATTTTTCTTGAATTGGAGATAATCACTCGGAATGGCTATTAGATTGGTTATTCTATGATATAATCAACTTTCTATTGTTCTTGATTAACTTTTTATCTTTCACTGACTGTTACTTGTCTCTCACTCTCTGTTCGTTTTTCCTTTAATTTTGGAAGGTCTTGCTTTTGCAAAGTAGGCTGACATAGCATATTTTACAACAGTAACATATTCTGTCAGTAATTTTTTCGGGGAATACTTGGTATAGCTTTTGAAACGAACAGAACGAATTTCACCAATGTTATTGGAAACGTTTATATATCGAATTAATACAATAATATTGTTGATAATTGTTATTCGAATGTATATGAATAATAATGAATTCAATTGAAATGGAGGTGGGGAAGCATTGTTTGAAGTGTATGGAATATTTCACATCATGGAAGTTGTAATGAAACGTTCTGCCCGGCACTCGACAATAGAGGGAGTAAAGCCGTGGAATGAACAGCTGCTTCTGTCTCGCTCCATCCACTTGTATCTGTGTGTTTTTCTGTCCTTGTTCGGCTGAGGAGAGCACTTGACGCTTGACACTGCTTTCCACCCCCTTCATCAGCCCACAACTCCCCCTACACAGCAATGCTCTCTTCAGTGCTGCTTGCAGTCTTTCCAATGCAAGGCGGGTGGCCTACACTGCGCCTTGTTTCACCCATATCACAGCGCAACTAACTTTTCGTAATGAGAGGAGTTTCAGGATATGCGTATATACTTTTTCACAGTTTTCAAGTTCATAACATTGAGTTGGTTCTCGATAATGTATTATACTAGTAGAGATTCAAATGATTTATTTGATAATTTGTCAATATTGTTTCTAAGCTTTAGCCATTAGAACAAAGCTTCTATAATGATGAATGCAAAGTGAGTGACAAAATGGTCTTATAGCTACAGATGAGTGAAAGTTATAGTACTTGATATATTTATACAATATCAAGAACAAATTTAACCTGAATTTTTATGAATAAATATAAAAATAAAATATATAATAATAATAATAATAATAATAATAATAATAATAATAATAATAAAGAAACTTACACAAATGCGATGAAAAGGAATAATAAATGAGAGTGAGAAGATCTCATGATTCAATGAAGTTCATAGTTTTCCCTCAACAAATGAATACATAGCCGGGATTTGAATGAATTGACAGAGGGGTCAAATCAATGATATCCTCTAAGCTCTAATACATTATTTCTAGATCGAGCAGAAAGATTTCTACATCATTTCTAGATTGAAAGTTCATAGATTCCCGTTATAGTTCCATAAATATTGAGACAACTTTCACTTCAGAATCTTAACTTTGAAATTATTCATTTGTGAGGAGAAAAAGTGAGTTCTATCTATATATTTTTTTGTTATTTCTATTAAAACTAGTCACTAGGACTAACCATTAATTTTTTTCTGTTATTTCTTAACCTGAATTAATTTTTATTGCCAAAATGTTCAGTGAAGCCTACAGTTCCCATTTATTATTTCACTACACTTTTATTCAATATACTTTTTTCACTCCACTAGCACTAAAGTGAGGTCCACGTTATAATGGCAGTGTACGATTGACAATACTGTTCCTGTCTTTTTCTATCATACAACAAAACAGATAGCGCTATCTCTCTCTAGCTTTGCAATGTTGTCAGTTTGCCAGAATATTTTATTTTTACTTTCGACAGTGACTGTACAAAAGTAACTCAGCCAAATTTTTTTTTCTTCATTCTATCAAAATACTTTGGTACCCAAGTCGTATAATTGATTTAAAATGTATTTTTGAAACAATGAAATCATTTTTAGACATTACCGTATGAGAAGCACAAATAAAAATACCTGAAATGACATTTTAAAAGTTGATAACCTAACCATCCTAGACTTCATCCATGCTTCAGTTAGCCTACACGTTTAGGTTAGACCAACTCGTACCGGTATAAATAATATTGAAAGGTTATTTCAGAACTATTTCCATTGAAATTACTTATTTTAAAAATGATTTCTATTTTTCTATTAATTAAAAAAGAAATTGGAATAGAATATCTACCAAATACTTTAATTTCTGTTGTTTTGAAATTCAGATCGGTGTATCACAGCTTTTTAAATTAGCTGCCATTTCAGGTTTGTGTAAATATAAAAATCTGATCTTAGTTATGGAAGCAAATTTTTGAATCAAATTATGAAAAAATATATTTTCTTGATTAATTTGAAATCTAATTGATTATTTTATCATGGAAATGATAATTATTATTAGATCAAATTTAATGGGATGAATTGAGTAACAGCTGTGTACAATCAGTGGCAAAATTGAGAGACTTGGCAACGTTTTTCTCCTATCTTTCTTCACTGCCATTATAACGTGAACCTCACTATACACCAACTCGAAGCGCTTTGTTCTCTTCAACCTCCTTGTGAGTTCAGTGTTGTCTAGTAGCTATTTAGATTGATGGGTGTTTCAATCACATTTCCTAGGTGGAAACATTTTCCGCACACATACTTATGACGTCATGAATATATTGAATGATGCTTATGGGAAAGATTTATTTAGAATTTGTCAAGTCGATAGTCTATAGATTTTTATATAATTCGAAAATGGGGACAACTTTCATCTGGAATCTGTCATCTAGGAATCTACACTCGAAATTCCTTGCTCCAAGATCCACTGGAATGATGCATGCTTCATTTTGTCACTTGGGACAAATCGGATTCGCATTCTTCTACAATTATTACTCATCGCCCGCCATTCACGATGGATTGAAATGTCAGACAATATTGGGTTCTTCCGTAACTCTTGTGAACCCAAAAGGAAATTATAGTTTATTTTCTTCAGTGGAAGAATTGCTTGTAATTTGTTTCGACGTGTCATCCAATACTCTCTATTACTCAATTCCTCTCTCTGTTCCTATTCATATGGAGAGGAGAAGGAAATTTATGTCGGTGGAGCATTAGAGCTACCGAAAACATTGCAAATGGGAGGAGAGGAGAAAACAGTCGGAGAACGATGAAAAGTCGGAAGATGCAGAGATAGATGGGGAATTTCTATCTAAATCTTGCAAGAATCAGAAGGGGAATTATCATGGAGAGATAGCGACTGGCGATTGTCTAATAAAGCCGTAAATGAAAAATTGATATTATTGACTTTACGTAAAGGTTTCTTACCACTTACAACAAATGTGTCTGTATTTAAGTCGTATTTTGGTAACTCTAATGATAAAGCATCCTTTCTATTCTATTATATTCTCATGGAGATATAGATCAGGAAAAGTGAGATAGAGAGTCGACAGTTAAGTAGACAAAAACAAAAAGAGAAAGAGAGAAGTATGAGAGTGAGATAAGGAGAAAAAAGAACCAGATGAGGAGAAGAAAAGGGGTACTTTTTACAAAGTGGTAACTACCGTTATCCGTTATTATTATATCAGGGTTGAGTTGCAGAGAGGGCCTGGAGTCCTAACTCCGCCCTTAATAAAGGCAATCAATCATTGATTAGATGATCACCAAAGTTATATACATTATGAACAACAACCAATCACAAGAGGTTAGGTTTGTGGGCGTGTCTTCAATATATTTTGAGCACGTTGGTGATTGGCTCCTCTCAATCTACTCACAGAATTTGTATGGCTTGACTATTCGTAAAGCTTCGTTACCACTTTCAACATTGAGATGCTTTGAGGAGAAAATTGGAAGGAATTCAGGGGTTGAAGTTTGGATCTGAACAGAGAAACAAAAATAATGAAGTGACAACTTAGTTGAACAAACTAGAAAGCAACAATATAGAAGGAGAGAAGGAGAAGAAGAAAAAGATAAAGAAGTAGAGGAAGCGTTTGTTAGCCAATGTCAAATACATTTGCAGAAACTCATCTGTGACAAGTTGAAGGGATAAGTTGAGCTATTGTAAAGCCTTGAGGCCTCCAAGGCGAGTTTGAGGACAGAGCGGGCCGAACTTGTCAGTCTATGAGTTGTTGCTATTGATTTGCATTCTGCAAGTTGAGGAGCACAGAACTCACTAACTGAATGACAAACGAGGACCAAACCCTCCAACGCACAATATTGAATCGCAGTCTGTTCCGGAATTCGAATAAGGAATGAAGAGCAAATATTTCAGCATATAAACTACAACTCCGATTATATCTGAATCGCTTATAGAAGAATAAAAGGTAAAATTTCAGCTAATTATCGCGAATTTCATATGTGTTCAAAAATTATCAACACTCTTGCAAAGTTTGATTACACGGTGAAGTATCCAACCGGTTATAATTGAAGTAAATAATACAATAATTATATTCATTGGAGGTTTTTATTACCAAAAAACAATAAAAATATGAAACAGTAATATTGTAAACAATATTTTTGGGGAGGCTGGAATATGAGAAGCCATGCGCTAGATATTGTTATAAATTTCCCATTTTTTGTTAATACTCATATAATCCGAATATTCCGATTAAATATTGAAATATATCTGGTCTGGGTCTGGTCTCAATTGATTCGAATTATGGAAGTTCTACTACGATCGCAATAATTTATTGATAATTGAATGTTAAGCGTGGAACTTATGTGAATAAGAGCCTTAGAAAGAAAAAAGGCATTACATCATAGCAAGCTTCTTGTATTCTATCCTCCGAATAACAGAGTAATTCACCTCTTGGGCAAATACGAAGTGGATGGAGGAATATACCATTTTCAGTCATCAATATTTATCTAGCTCTGGAGAGGAAGTAGGTTTTTATTCTATAACTAACAGGTAGAGTTTCTTGTAATCAGGGGCAGATTCTTTGTGAATTGATCATAATTATGTGCATCATTATTTTGAGTTTCTGGCTACGCCAAAATCGTAAGGACATTTCTGTTTCTGTTTTTAAATATTGTGATTGCCACATGAAAAATTATTGTTGAAAGCTTTTGTTTTAAATCTATTGTTTATTGAAATATATAAAATAATGTTTTTCTTAACTGAATAATGGATCATTCAGGTGTATATGGAGTGTACCATAGAACGCAACATTCTAATTGGTAACTGAACCATTATCCACTGGATACTCTACAATATTTTCATAACTATGAAAAGTGCATCTTATGCGGTCAATAGCGGAATTTCATATTGATAATAAATTGTGAAAATATTGTAGAATTTCAAGTGAATAGTTATTCAATTAACAATTAAAATGTTACGTTCTTTATGAGACAGACACTCTATTCATGTATTAATTAATAATGTTTGGTAGTGTTATTAAAAAAATAATAATTAGTAATATAAATATTGGATTGAATTATACAGAATTTGATTCCTTGAATTTGGTTCTAGAATTGTACAGAATTTGAATTTGGTTCCTTCAAATTCTGTACAATTCAATATTTTTATTATTTATATCATTCTGATTCTGTACAAATATTGGAAGGTCCGATATCATTAAGCATCAAACCTGCATCATTGTAGGAATCAATCTGAAAAACAAACCAATTCAAATAGTCGAATCAGATCCCGCTGTGTTAAATATGGGAGAATCTCATATTTAAAATCTCATATATAAACCTCCAGAGGAGGTCAGAAGAGGTTTCAGGTACCAAAAAGATGTCTCACAGATTGCTCTTGTCTGTTTTTTCCAACTCTCATCAGAGGCACTTGAAACATTTCCAATTACAAGCCTCAAGATGTGTGCTGAGAGACTCCTCACAATGTAGATGGAGAGGGGAACTGGGTAAGAAGGAGAAAGACGGAGGAAAGAAGAAAGAAACAAAGTTGGTGAGACATGAAATTCTTCCTCCGGGCATTCTTCTCTTGTTATTTGTACAGCTCTCATTACCGCAAACCTGTAGTAGCACTTTCGTTTCCTCTTGCTAGCTAGTTCTTTCTTCTTATTCTCACTATCTTCTCTTTCCTTTTCTGTCGTACTTTTTATCCACTGTTTCTCATGTCCGAAGAGAGAAGAACAAGGACAGTCATCACCGACACCATGAATTTCAAATGAATAATGTATGGTACACCAACACAATAAATTTCAAATGAATAATAGAATATCAGCTGTGCTTCTAGTGGAGAAGATTGTTTTAATTTTCTGAACAAAATATATCAAATTAATATTTATTTTACAGTTTCGAGTGATAAGTAGAAGGAATTTTGTTATCAATTCGGATCTTAATCTTTCTAAATTCAAAATAAATTGTTCAAGTGTTTGTGCTTTGTTTCAATGTGGAAGAAGTTAGTGAAGAATTGAAAAGTCGCACATAACCTTTATTTAGACAATTTATTTTATGAAATTGGGATGAAAAGAAGTTTTGGACTGTAGTCTGTTTCTTTGTCCTTAAGTTGATTGTAAATGATGAATAAATAAATATATAATGTAAGATATCTGATCTATTGCTATACTAAGAAATTGTTTCTGACTTATTACTGTAATGATATGTGATGGTATTCAACGTTAATTTCGATACATCAAAGACGTATGATAACTTTCGTCTCTGATTCGATATTAGTATGTTGAACAATTTAGAAAACTTCTCATAAAGATTTATATGAGAATCTTTTCCATCACTTAAAGAATAGTATGTTTCAAATTATGCTTTCTCAAGTAATTCATGGATTTACATTTAATATTAATGGTTGTACAGGTTTAATGAGTAAAGCTTGTGATTGTGAGATTAGAAATTTCTTATATTGAGGTTCTACTTTATATTAATAAGTGCTGTCTCTCTGGTTGTTGGTTTTCAGTATGAGTTGGTGTGACTGGAAGGGAGGGGGGAGAAGGTCGTAGGAGGTCCTCAGGGATTCGATGGGTGGTAAAAGCTCTCTCCTCTCTTGTAGCTCTCTCCTCTCCATTATTTACTAGTTCTGGCCACAGTCACCACCAAAGTACTGTTTATTTCACAGCAGCGGGGAAACGATACACCCTGCTGGCAATAATTCATGTTCTTATTTCATTTCTTTAGTTTCTTCTCTATCTTATTTTTATCTTAATTATTGTTTGCTTCGTCTTACTTCTTCTTCTGTCCACTCCTTTGCGCTACTTTTTTATTTCTACCCATGTCTTTTCTCCATCAACTTAATCCTTCCATCTATCTTCTTTAATTATCCTATTCCTCTTTTCATAATCTTTATTTAATTGCTTCTTCCTCAGCATAACTTTTCTTCTTCTTCTTCTTCTTCTCTTCTTCTTCTTCTTCTTCTTCTACCTTTTGCTCTTCGTTATCGCCTTTCTCTTTGCAAATGAATATCAATTTCGATTTCTTCTCAAAGTTTTTTTTCGTCTCACGTATTCAACGTTCGCTTAACTTACCACGTTGTGACGATTCTCACCTGTCCCGCTTCTACTCTAATTTACTTTTTCTTCTTCGTACTTGAACTATCGCTCTTCACTTCTTCCTTCATCTTATTATCACTCATTCTCCTTCTTTTTATTCTTTGTCATACCGCTCCCACCTTGATGTAATGATTCATAACATGTTGAAGTTGATAATATTCATCTCTTCTCCTCTCTTCTTCTCTAGTCTCCGGTATATGGTCTCTGGTAACTGGTCTCTGGTATATATTAGGATATTTTTAATATTCTTTCCGAAGAATGGACATTGATATGTCCAAAGCTCCGCCAATTCATGTAGATTCATAACAATATAATTATCTATAGTTATTATATTACAATTTGCTTTTTCATATCATATACAGTTCAATAATTATTTCCTTAGTCTATATTATGTAAATTCATCTATAATTTTGCTGTATTGTAAGCTATTGTATATAAGTGTATAAGCCAGTATATATTGTAATCTACATAAATAAAGTACTCAATCAATCAATCTCTCTTTTCCGATTCCCACTTTTTCCTCCTTCATTTTTATTCTACCCTCGTTATTATTTATTTCCGTGTCCTTAATCTTCATTTCTCTCGTATTCCATTTTCCCTTACCTTTAAAGATTACCGCCATTAGCTTGCTGTATAGTGAGTGGTCGACCGACATAAAACTTTGTGGGCTTCTTTTTTTCAGAAAGTGGGTCTGGGTCTGCGCTGGGTATTTAGGGAAAGAATTGCTCTTCGGTAACGGTCTCTCTGATCCAATTTGGAAGCTGAAAGACGACTGTAAACGATGTCGATGAAGGGAGGGGTGGGAGAGATCGAGGGGGAGGAGAAGGAAAAAGATAAGGATGAGATGAGAAGCGGAATAAAGAAGCAGTGGCCCAGAAAACCGCTGCAAATTGGCCGTTACAAAGTGCGGTCTTACTCTCTCTCACAATCATCATCTTGTTCTTCTCCCTTCTATTTTTTCCTTATTGTAATTTTTCCTGCTCTTCCAATTTCCCCCACCCTTATTCCCAATCACCACATAAAATGCTGTAAGTTCGAATAAAAATCGTAACTTCCATCTATCTTCTTCTATTATCCTATTCCTCTTTTCATAATCTTAATTCAATTGCTTCTTCCTCAGCATAACTTTTCTTCTTCTTCTTCTTCTTCTTCTTCTTCTTCTTCTTCTTCTTCTTCTTCTTCTTCTTCTTCTTCTTCTTCTTCTTCTTCTTCTTCTTCTTCTTCTTCTTCTTCTTCTTCTTCTTCTTCTTCTTCTTCTCTTCTTCTTCTTCTTCTTCTTCTTCTTCTTCTTCTTCTTCTTCTTCCTTTTGCTCTTCGGTATCGCCTTTCCCTTTGCAAATAAATATCAATTTCGATTTCTTCTCCAAGTTTTTTTCGTCTCACGTATTCAACGTTTGCTTAACTTACCAATTTGTGACGATTCTCACTTGCCCCGCTTCTACTATAATATTATTTACCTTTTTCTTCTTCGTACTTCAACTGTCGCTCTTCACTTCTTCCTTTATCTTATTATCACTCATTTCCCTTCTTTTTATTCTTTGTCATAATCGCTCCCACCTTGATGTAATGATTCATAACATGTTAGAGTTGATAATATTCATCTCTTCTCCTCTCTTCTTCTCTGGTCTCTGGTATATGGTCTCTGGTATCTGGTCTCTGGTAACTGGTCTCTGGTATATATTAGGATATTTTTAATATTCTTTCTGAAGAATGGACATTGATATGTCCAAAGCTCCGCCAATTTATGTAGATGCATAACAATATAATTATCTATAGTTATTATATTACAATTTGCTTTTTCATACCATATACAGTTCAATAATTATTTTCTTAGTCTATATTATGTAAATTCATCTATAATTTTGCTGTATTGTAAGCTATTGTATATAAGTGTATAAGCCAATATATATTGTAATCTACATAAATAAAGTACTCAATCAATCAATCAATCAGTCTCTCTTTTCCGATTCCCACGTTTTCCTTCTTCATTTTTATTCTACCCTCGTTATTATTTATTTCCGTGTCCTTAATCTTCATTTCTCCCGTATTCCATTTTCCCTTACCTTTAAAGATTACCGCCATTAGCTTGCTGTAAAGTGAGTGGTCGACCGACATAAAACTTTGTGGGCTTCTTTTTTTCAGAAAGTGGGTCTGGGTCTGCGCTGGGTATTTAGGGAAAGAATTGCTCTTCGGTAACGGTCTCTTTGATCCAATTTGGAAGCTGAAAGACGACTGTAAACGATGTCGATGAAGGGAGGGGTGGGAGAGATCGAGGGGGAGGAGAAGGAAAAAGATAAGGATGAGATGAGAAGCGGAATAAAGAAGCAGTGGCCCAGAAAACCGCTGCAAATTGGCCGTTACAAAGTGCGGTCTTACTCTCTCTCACAATCATCATCTTGTTCTTCTCCCTTCTATTTTTTCCTTATTGTAATTTTTCCTGCTCTTCCAATTTCCCCCACCCTTATTCCCAATCACCACATAAAATGCTGTAAGTTCGAATAAAAATCGTAACTTCCCTCTTTTTTGCTTCGCTGTACCGCTTGTTCCTCCTGATTATTTTTTCAATCCTCAACCAGTTGAATCAATAAGTCATAATTACTCCTGAATAATCCTCAGTTTGTCGCCGCTCTATTAAATGTTCTTTATAATACTCTGGTTCAAGGAGTTCTGAAAAACCTGTTAGATATTCATCTTTCGCCACACTGCACAGAAAGCAGCTGTTTTCCAGTCCCTACGTAGATCTGAAAGACATTGCAGACGGCTCTCGTCTGACGCCAGAACAGGTTTCTTTCCGGCCTAGGCCGGAAAGAGTACCCTTTCCAGCCGCTAACATGGAACTAAGAAAGGTAATCAAAAAACAGCTGATCAAAAAACTTTTCATTATTTGTGTTCATTATTCAATAATTAAAACATTTATAGACTAATAATATCATCTTATTGTCATTTGAAAGAATAAAAAAGTATAAACTCAACCTCCCACATGATTGAACATCATCTTTTAGGTTATTTAGTCAAATCAGAATAAAAAATAAAAATACTCGGAAGTGCTTAGTAAACAACTATTCTCATATATATATATATTGTTTATTTTTGTGTATGGCGAAAAATAGCGTTCGCACCACGGGCAAAAATGTTTTTCCGGCTCTCAACCTTTTCTTGAAAAGATTGAGAGCCGGAAAAATCTCATTTTCTGCTCTAGGTGCGAAATATAATATTCTTTAATTTTCAATTATTTCATGTTTTCAACTCAATGTTTTTAAATACAAGTGAATGTGGACATAAAAGTTAGAGCTGCCAACCATTCCTTCAAAGTGAACCGAATTGGACATGCAGTTGTACCATTTCATCAATCAAACTTATCTAAAAAGTTCTATTCTTAACGCCCGATAATTCAATTGGAGTGAACAAGCTGTTTACTCCTTGGAATTTTCCATCACAACAGAGAGGATCTTCCAACCCTTTCTCAAAGTTCTTTTCTCTTTTCCCTTTCCTAGTAATTTTGATTACCTTCTGTGTTAGAAATTCACTGATACCAATCGTATACACCTTCTGTGATAATGCATCTGAATTTTAATCATGTAATAAATGGGAATCAAGTTATTAATTCAACTTGGTTGTTTTTCCCTACAATCACCAGACTTGTCTCTCTATTCCCATTAATGATCAACTAGCTTGAATGAAAAAGACTAAGAAATTGTCAGAAACCACAGATTTATTGATACTTAGAAAGACCGGTTTCGGTTATTACACCATTGTCAATCTCTGATAAACAGAGTCTTTCTAAGTATCAATAAATCTGTGGTTTTTGACAATTTCTTAGTCTTTTTCATTCAATATGAATAATTACCACAATATCAACTTCTCAACTACACAAAAAATGATCAACTAGCCCTTGTAGGCACTTTATTTATAGTGTATAGTTCTGGTGATGATGTTGGTGCACAGTGAGTGACAATAGTTTTAAAGAAGGATTTTAAATTTTCCATTTATACTGATTTCAACTGCTTGTTGAAAGAACTGTAGAAGACAGAAGTGATCATTCGATTTTAAAAATCTCTAATCATCAATTCGATCAATCTTTAATCACAATTTTTAGTCAGAATCAAGGAAAATTATTCAAGACAAGCATTGAAAAGTTTAGCTCAGAAAGTTGTAGATGGTGATGCATTGTTGAAAGCAGTAGCCTGCTAATACAAGTTGCAAAGTGGCTGAGCGTGTCATTTAAGGCCGTTCATTTGTCTTGGGAATTGGCGGACTTCGGGGACTTGAAACGGACTTGAATATTAATAGGCAGCTTATTGGATGACAACTTGATCTGCTGCTGCCGCTGCTCGCATTCAACTCGGCGCTGCCAACTTAATTTCGCTGTCGGTCCAGTCTCCAAGTGCATCAATATTCATCAAGCAAGGTTGGTAACGTTCTATTATTGCCCATGAGACGGACTGATGGTGTGAGATTGATTAAAGTTTTGAAAATATCATCCGAGGAAAAGATAGAGAAGTGAAAATGAGAGGAGAACTGAAAATGCTTGGATTAAAATAATTACGCTAGGCTAATTCAATATTAGAAATTTGAGTCTGATTTACAATAAACAACCATCCCTTTGTCAAATTTATATTCTCGCAGAGCGGTACTCATCTGAGTTGAAGCTTGCTTTCGTACTACTATTCAGTTCTGGAAAAAGTATCCAGGAGATAACGTATCATGGGAGTTATAAGGGTGGAATAAAGGAGCAATATGAAAAAATCCAATATATTTCACACGCATACAATATGATATATATTTAATATACTTCATCATGTTTTCAAATCTGACACGCATACAATATTATATGACTCCGTCATGTTTTTAAATCTATTAAAATGGAGGGATGCAGTTACCTGCTAGGCGTTTGCTGGTGAATTTTTACTGTTTATGTGTTTTAAGCTGTCTAAATTATTGATTGAAGTTTCTTTATTGTGATTTGATATTGTCTCATTAATTATTATAAGTCGAAAATCAGGATTGAACGTTAAGATATTTATAAATTTGATCAAAAAATCGAAGACTGCAAAGACGTAAGAGGAGGTGATCTAGTTAAACGTAGAAAGAGTAAATGCAAAGAACACTTAGATCAGAGAAAAAATTGCATTGAAGAATGTAATAAAGAACAATAAGTTCAATGTACAATTACTATACTATGTACTATAATCTACTGATGAAGTGGAAAGAAGAAAAAAGAGAGAGAACCAGAAACATATGAGGATATATTTAGGGATTGTGAGACACAATGCTGGATCGCCAATGTTCTAACCTGTTGCCCCCCTCAGGGACGTGATAAAGCCAAGAGAGTCCAAGTGACGAGGCCTCAGGCCACCACTTACACAGTGACCTGCATCTATTTGTGTTCGGACCAACACAGGTTTAAGTTGGCCAACAGAGTTAAGTGACCCCGTTTCTGGGTTAAAGAGTTACTGCTCTAATCACCCCTGGCTTTGAAACGAGGAAATTAGCTTTGAGGAACAAGTGAAGTGTTGGTCTCCAAACAGAAGATGAATACAACTTATAAGAAGACTGTAGAAGGAAACCCAACTTCCGTTGAGACGCATGTAACAAGAGCAATGACCGCAGCATCTTTGACTTCTATGGTCCGATTGCACAAAAGCCAATTAATTTTTAATCGTGATTCACGAGAACCAATCAGTAAAGGTTTTATTGGATGTAGTCAACATTTGAAATATGGTACTGGTTGCACAAAAGTCGGTTAAATTTCAATCGTTAGGTTATGCTCAGTAAAGGTTTTATGATTGGTTCTCGTAAAATTAATTACGATTGAAATTTAACCGACTTTTGTGCAACCAGTATCATATATTTCGAATGTTGATTACATCTAATCAGTGTTCATTCTTGTACTTGATTTTTTTGTCCATAATTTCCTTATTAGTTATTCTTCCATTATTAATATGGTTTGAATTGTTGATTTTATTCGAAATTCATGTTAAGATTTATTGTCATGTTATTCCTTCCAATACTGTTTTTCAGTAACAATAGTTCTTTGTATAGAAATAATGTATTGAAAATTCCCTCCAAATATTTGTTCAAATCTCTTGAACTAGAAGCCTGTAAGTACTGTAATCTCCACTTTATTGAAAGACGTTCCATTGCATAAATACAAAATAATAAAGATTTCTCTTTAGTTGATCTAAAACAATAGTTCTTTGTATAGAAATAATGTATTGAAAATTCCCTCCAAATATTTGTTCAAATCTCTGGAACTAGAAGCCTGTAAGTACTGTAATCTCCACTTTATTGAAAGACGTTCCATTGCATAAATACAAGATAATACAGATTTCTCTTTAGTTCTCGATTCTCAACTATTATGATTAGTTGAATATGAGATCAGCATAGTTGCTAAGGAGATAATAGATGGAAACCCGACAACTGGTGATGGTCCTCACAACGGTCATGCGATCAGCTCGTTCGAAGTTCGCCTTCACTATTTCGTAGTAGCGGCCATCACTACAAACAAACAACATAAATTTTGTAATTCAATAAATATTGGGCATGAAATGTATCTTCAAAATCATTGGCTTTTGGATAGATCTATTCTAAACCAATAAGTGAAGGAGTAATGAATTTAGAAAACCTTTCAAGAACTGTGGTCAAATACAACATGAATTTTTAATTCCATTTCAATTTCAAAAATCATTTGTTTTTGTATGAACTTAGAGTTTTGGAGTAATGAATTTAGAAAACCTTTCAAGAACTTTGGTCAAATACAACATGAATTTTTCAATTTCATTTCAAAAATCATTGGTTTTTGTGGAGATCTTTTCTAATCTAATAAACGAAGAAGTAGTGAATCTGAAAGACCTGTCAAAGACTGTAAAGCTCGATATGTAACCTTTTCATATTACCTGATGCTGACGTGTTTATCTTGAAGAAGAAGTAAGAAGGATTAAAGGTTATAACTTAAAAGTTTTTGAAGTATTATTAGCATTTCATAATGGGAATTTCCAGTTAAACCATAGAATAAGAATATAAAAAATCTTTTCTCTATTTTGAAACTTAGCTATTCATCTAAATAGTAACTAAAGTTTCAAACTGCTTGTTATTTTACAGGAGCAACGCAATTAGATACAGTAAATCCATAAAACTATGCAAAACTAACTTGAAAAAGCGCACGTAAATACTGGTAGAGAATGAATATTATAATTGCAAATATTTAAAGCCATGATTATTATGAGAACCTTCCCATTAAAAGAGTGCTCTTTCAACATTATTATAAAATGAGATGCTGCTCCTCCGTTTTCAAATTCTAAGAACAGCTTAGCTGGCCAGTATGATAATAATAAACCAGCATGAATCGAATGTGGCATTCAAGAAAAGCTGACTCCTAATTGGTTGGAATATTAGAGTGAAAACTGTTAACGACATCGACGAATCGGACTGTTACTTCAATTAGGAGATCAACTATGTCAGGATAGAATAAATTGTGCTCTTTCCAACGATTAGTGTGATTTCCAGAGATAAGGGATGTTTCAATCAACATTCTGGCATACATAGAATTTTCCTCCAGTTCCACCATTAGTGAATGAAAAATATCATCGTATAATGATGTATATAATATCCTTCTCTAGAAATGAATAATTCATATTCGAGCTCTACCCGGTTACATGATTGATATTACTTCAGCATTACCGAATGACATCTCATTATCATATCGTTATCGTTGGAAAAACCTCACCATTCTCTTAAATTGTCTCCATCCTCATCATTCTTATATATATCAACATCCTCGATCCTCCCCATCGTTATATTTATGAATTCAATTATTTAAAATAATTATAAAATGTTCATGAATGAAAGCTTTTGATAAATCCCTCATGATTCTCTTTTTGATAAACTCTAGATATATATGGTTTTAGGAGAATCTTCCTTGACCTTATTGACAACTACTTATCTGATAGGCGCAATCTCATTACATTGCTACTCATAGGACATTGCTTTGTCGTCATTACTTTTCATGATTTATGTGGATGATTCACTAAATTTGAAACTTAATAATTCAACTATAATGTTCTTTGCTGAGTTCACAACGGCTATTTCTCAGGGAGAACGTGGGCTGAGGTTCATGAATGAAATTGCAGGACAAAATTGCTTGAGCAAAGGAGCACTCAATGAAGATAGATAGCTCCGAATTATTCCATCTTATTCCAAATTTGATTATCTGAAAAGGAAGGTGAGAGTGATTTTTTTCTGTGCGATGGCTCGATTTGGCGAAAATTGCAGAAACATGCAAAAGAACCCTAAAATACGTGGTTTTTGGGGCACTTTGTAAAAAGCTAGAAAGTCAACTTTTCGTATTAAGCTGTCCAATACTCCAGAATATTTGCATGAAAAAAAGTAGTGAGCTGGTCCCGTACCTGGTGACAGGACTATAATAATAGAATGTATCAAAATCAGTTGACATTGCATGCCTAGTCAAAACAATAATACTCAAGAGCAAATTGAACCATTTCTTTAGACTCTTGACTGCTTCCAACGCAGGCTGACCAGTTGCGTAAGCGACGTTGCTATTCTCCCTAATATATAACATTTCATAAGGGTGGTTATGATCATTCAATAAATGTGAAACACAATAATGAACGTGAAATGCTCAAGTGTGAAACATTGAGTTTTTGAGGAGCAGAATCAAGGAGAAAAGATAGCATAAGAGGATATCTCATAGTATAGGGCGTTCATGTACCAAATTTCATTGTCGATTCAAGCCATGGCCAATCTCTAGTGTATAGTTCTAAAAGAGAATCATAAATTGGCCAGGCTCACGCCGAAAGTCCTTGTAGTTCTTTTTCGTGAAGCTATGCGAAGCTAGTAGTCTCTCATACCGCTCTTACACTGACTGACACTTGGCCAAAGCAGTATCAATAGACAGTAGTCGACAGTGAGTGGCTTGAGTTAACAAAAATCGGCTTGTCATTTGAAAAAAAAACGACTTAAACCGTGGGATATCTTCTTGTGCTATCTTTTCTCTATGGTAGAGTCGAAGCCAACTTCGAAATCGGCTTGATATTTGGAACAAAAACGACCTTTACCATGGCATATCTTCTTATGCTATCTTTTCTCTATGACAAAATCGAAGCCAACCGACCTGAGAACGAGACACTTGAGCTTCATGAGTTTGACGCGGAGGACGTCGATGGCCTTCTGACTCTTGTCGGAGAATCGCAGGTTGTCAGGGTCCCAACGCAGCTCGAGTCGCTCCAGGGCGGGGCAGTTGTTGGCGATGCCGTCCATCAGCTGATCCACGTGAATGTTCACGCCCAGTCGCTCGTTTGTGCCCATTATTATGATCCTCGAAACACACAAATCATTATTTCATTAAAGAAAAAGTAAAAGAAGAAGAAGAGGAATAATAATAATAATAATAATAATAATAATAATAATAATAATAGTAGTAGTAGTAGTAGTAGTAGTAGTAAGAAGAAGAAGAAGAAGTGAGCCTACTTGGCATTGGTGAGTATGGGCAGGACGGACTGCCAGAGCTGGTCGGTGATGTGAGGCATGCCGGACAGGGAGAGGCCGAGCAGCTGTTGGCCGTGCTTGAAGAGGAACTTGTAGAGCGCCTCGTCGCTCAGGTTGTCCGACATGTCCAAGTCCAGAGCCACCACCGACCTTGGGTTGCCGTGCTCCATCCACGCCTTCAACACCTGACAACAAGATTGAAATATATTAATAGTCGTTCTATAATAAAGACTTATTATTATAGAATACCCTAATAATTATTATAGAATAATATATTAGAATACCCTTATTATTTTTATTATAATAAGGGTATCACTTTAACGCACGAGTTAGATCTGAAGTTAGAACATTTTACGTGTCTTAAGGCTGTTCGTTACACCTTTTTATTTCCTTTTAAATTGGATAATCTTTTTCAATAAAAAAAGATATCTATATAAAAAGATATCTTATAGTCAGTGCAATATAGGCTATTGGGTTGATTTCCAACTTACTATATCTATCTATATCAACCTATCTATAACAAGATAAAAAGATGGATCTAATATTGTATGGATCATTATATGAGTGAGAAAAAGGGCAACTGAAATTTTTAAGTGGTCTAATAAGCGAGTTATGGTTTGTTCAAGTGCTAGACTCCGTTTTCTTTCCAGATCATAACCAGTTTCGAATTTTCCATTGGAGTTTTTTTAATATTCAGCATATCATTGGCTTTGTTCTAATATGCGGTTTTTCGCGATTAATGCTAGAATAAACAAGTTATCGAATTTACAAAAAATGTTACTTTTTTATTTATGAACGATATGGGAAATGAAATGTTTTAGTTTGGAAAGATACATTTTTTGGATTTTTAAGAGAAGTTCTAATAATATAGTAAAAACCGTTCATGATCTGGGAAGAAAACGGAATCTGGAAAGTTAACACTTCAACAACCCATAACTCGCTTATTAGACCACTTAAAAACTTCAGTTGCCACTTTTTCTCTCCTATAATAATGATCTTAACAATTATATTGAAAAATATTATCAAATTAAAATAATAAAAAAGTGTATCGAACAGCCTTAAACATCTCATGAGTTCATTAAATACCACTATACACTATTTTTTATGTAGGACTACTCAAGCTAAGTATCACATTGTTGACTCGTTGTAAGGTTGGAAATCAACCTACCAGCCTATATTGCATTTACTAAAGGATATTCATGCAAATTACTTACTTCTTTGTAGACCAGATACTGCCACTAAACAGAGAAATCTATTATTTATCGTGTTTTTTTTTTGTCTATTTTGAAGCAAAGATGAACTCTTGAGTTCATAGCGATTTTTCCAAATTGTTCAGCCATTATTTACTATAGTGAGGTCCACGTTATAATGACAGTATTTGATTAACTTTGATGTTGCTATCCTTGTCTATCATTCGACAAAGCAGGTAGTACTATCCTTTTCTAGCTCAGCAACGATGCCAAATCTGTTTTTGACAATGTAGAAATATAATTAATGAAGGCAGAGAATCGGCAACGCTGTTCTCCTATCTTCTTCCACTGCCATTATAACGTGGACCCCACTATAGCTATTTTACTCAATTCATTACAAAGGCCACGTTTTACAAGCTATGTATTGTATTGAATGTATTGAGTGTGTAACGCACCGAGTCATTGAATCCATTCAGCTGTCCGGCCATGAGGAATCTGAGCGCGGGAATGCGCGTGAGCATGTCGATGAGGCACTCTGTGCTGAGGTCGGTCGCTGTGATGTCCAACTCCTGCAGGCATGTCTTCTCCCACTCCACCTGCATTACGTACTCGCTCTGCAAATCTGATACATGATACATAATATATTTGTTGATACAAATATGATGTTCCACATTATTTGATACAACAATGATCAATTAATAATAATAAATTTTATTTCCATTAATACACAAACAAGCAATCTAATCAATAAAATGTATATAATATTCAAAAATACAATGTATGAAATTTACTATTGATATAAATAAATTGCATTTTTTTCTAAAAATTAACCTACTCAACTATGGGAAACCGATTTACTAGAGGTACTAGTAGAAATACATTAAATTTAGAGTGGGGGTGCAAATACATTAAGTGGTAAGTGAGCTCACATATTATTCGAAATTATGTTTTCTATATTAATATGTCTTCCGGTTGTTTTGATTCAGTTTTTAACGGCGCATTTAAATTTTCTTGAGTTTTCTATTATCTTGATGTGTACAGGAAGTAAAATACTTTATGTGTACAGGAATTGATGATACAACTATACATGAGATAGTTTGTTAACTTTCTTTGATTTCACGAGTTCTTATCTGTTATAACGAATCAACTACTCATGGAAAATGAATTGATTATAATTCGTTCTCAATTCACCGGCTCCAGGAGCGCATCATGGGAAAATAGACTATCAAAAAAATTGACTAGAAATTAAGGAATTACATTCATTTTTCATTATGTTTTCTCACAGTCAGCCAGATCCGAGATGTATCAATGAGAAATTGAAAAATGAAGAGATATTTATTTTCCATCATCGGCTAGATTTAAGCTGCTCAAATATTTCTGAAGAATCATACTATGGGCTTACATAAAATTATGTAATACGTGATTTTATATACTCTCCCAAAAATTGGCGCCCTTAATTGAGAAGATTGAGGCTAGCTATCTGGAGATTCATAAGATTCTATTAATTTTTTTCTAAAAAAAAATAAGAAAATCCTCAATATATACAGAATGATAAGTTTAGACGACATCCTACAGCTTATATAAGATACATACTCACTGGTCTGATTCATGAGTAGGCACTTGAGTCGTCTACTCCTCTGAAATAGTGTTTTCATTGTCGATCCAGTCACTTTATTGCAGTAGTTTACTGCCAAACATTCCAGCTGTAACAATTGATGAATCAAGTAAATCTAACAATGTGATGCAATAGAAATCCATAACAATGCATAATCTAATTTTAAAATTACAAGAGTTTGCAGGGAATTAAAATCAAAATGAGTTACCTCTGAGCCTAGGCTTATGATTCCATTAGAGTTGACCCGCTTTCAACAAGACTTGATTAGTCCCAGGCTTAATTTTTGACTCAATTCATAATTGAAGATTATTCATTATTGATTCGAACATGGTGGCTGAGGCGAGTGTACAATGTAGTATTAGTAGCTAAATGCGAGCATGTATGACATAATTTGCCATAAACACAGGTACACACTGTGGCTATTAGCTTTTGTGATCTCAAACCTCACCTGACCTAACTTTGCACTTAGTGGTGGTTACATTATAGTAACTGAATAATTAAACATGGACCATACACACGCACAGGGGCGAGACGAGCATGGCGAACTGACCATCGAAGCTTTCAAAGCTAATCAGGTCAATTATCGATCTATTATTGACTACACCAGCACATAAACTCCCCTACAATACGTAATCTATTCAAGCATGTGAGAATACACTATTATTTACTAGGGTGAATAGAATATAGGTAGTCCAGCATACATAAAGCCCAGAAGCCAACTTTTTCTGTCATGATTTAGCCCAGCAAAGAGCTTGACCTCACGATGAGTTATGATCTAACATATCTTTGAGTTGCAAGAATCGGACGAAGATGTTATAGTAGCATCACGAATGAGGCTCTTTTTAATATAGGATAATTTCTCTTCCTCATAGAAGGTTCTGGATGAGACAAATGGAGGCAGTAATCATATATTAATGGAGGAATTCGTGTAACTTAATGAAGATTCTCCAGAAGAGACACCTTAATTATTTCGAAAATCACACTTCATTTTGACACGTCGAAATTCAGGAGAGAGACAGTTTTGGGCTCTACCTGTTGTCCTCTCTCGATCATTTTGAATATAATGATCTATGACTCTGTTGATAAATGGAATTTTAGAAAACTCAGATCAGAGACATAATGGAACGCTAGCTATTATGAGATATATTATTTCTTCATGTTAAGATGGAGAAAACAAAATTATAAGCCTCTTTGATGACAAATGAATTAGTGGAGATGAATTTGTTGGAGTGAACAAAATTATTTTGTAATGTATCTCCATGATTCTATTTCTCATTTATTCAAATAAACATTATATTCATCACTTGAATCTTTCACAAGAGTGGGTGTGATATTAGCCTACCTCGTCTCAAAAACATCACCCAGTGTAAATATCAAGTTTTGCTATGTACTATGATCACTCATTTTGATATAACAAGACATTTATTGTTATAGCTTGTTTGGTCGCACCACTGTCACCTATGCGCTTCCGAAATCACGTTGCTTTGAAACCCACATATACTGCAAAGTCATTCATTTTTCACTTTCATCCGGCCTAATCCCATGGAGTATAATCCAATAGTTTCCATTCCTCCTCCACAGAATAAATAGAAATTTCATCTTAATTTCTCTCACTGCCATAGAAATATTCTCCATTAATCCTATTTAATTCCTCCCCCAAAGAAAATTTATTTCGGATGATATTACGAGTTTTGCAGTTCTATGATTCAATGAAACTGTCCAAGGGAAAGATTTAGGTTTCATATATGAGCGTCATATCAAACATAAAACGTAGAAGTTGAAGATGGTAACATTCACTTCATCAATATCTTTGTTGAATAAGAATCAGCCCGGGTAGGTAACTCTATACGTCAAGTTTTCAGTTCATCAAGTTCCTGTTGCTTTCAGAAATACCAGTGGATACAGTATCATATATATTCAATACTGAAATAATCAAAAAATTTTGTATAATATCAGCATAGTGTCATTTGAAAGCAAGAACCTAATTCGTAACCTGTAACCCTAGTTACATAATCTCTTACTAACTTCTCCTTGATCAATTCTCACCAATCACTAACGTTGAAGCTGACTGTGTATCAGCCTGCAATGAAAAATTGATGTCGTGAAACTTGACGAACTGTTCAACTTGCCATTTTGTTGTAGTGCGGTATATAAAGGAATTGTCAAAATAAGTACTACTCTTGTTGATCTGATAACTTGACGAACTCAGACCCTCCTGTTGAATAATGTATGATTTCATGGAATAATTGAGAGGAGTTGACGCACTTGTATGCAGTTTGAGCTGAAGGCGTCGATGTGGCTGTCATCGATGAAGTTGATGCCGTAGAGGTTGATGACGCGTAGGTTGGGCGTGGCCGACTTCAGCTTATGCACGTTGATCACCTCGTAGATCTCTTCCTCCTCCTCCTCCACTTTCTCGTAGGTACCTGCATTCAGACAACAATACTATGATGAATAATATAAATAGAAATGAAAATAAAAATCTCAGTACCCTATTGAAAATGGCATCAATGTTGAAACATGTTGTGATAAATAATTCAAAGAAGGGTACTAAGATTTTTATTTTTGTTTCTATTTAAATTATGAATACATATGATAAATATCATGAGTAATGCAGGGTTATCATAAAATAATGATACGGTTTCGAACATGGTTTTAAGAAAAACCAAATTACTTACAGTTAATATTGTTTATTCATCTAATTTGTCGTTTCAAACAGTTTCTTTACATAATTAATAAATTTCAATAAGTGAGCACTTAGTCGCTTGATAAATGTCCATAGAATAATCAATTTCTCTCCAAACATTCGCTAAAATTCATTTGGTTATCGTTGACATAGCTTCATTAATCCTGTTTTTTAAGTGGTTCAGGTCGATTCTTTCTTGTGGGTTCACATCAAAAACATTGTTTATTCACAAAAAATCGCGAACTGAACCACTTTAAAAACAGGAAGCAATGACAACCATAATCGAAATGTTAACGAATGTTTGGAGAAAAATTGATTATCGTTTGGACTTTTGTCGATCGATGAAGGGCTAATTATTGAAATTTATTAATTATGTACAAAAACTATTTGAGACGACAAATTAGGTAAATAAACAAAATCAACTGTAGTAATTTGGTTGTTCTCTAAACCATGTTCGAAACCGAACCATTCTTTTATGATAATCCTGTATTTTGATATCTAGTAAATGTCATGGTCAAATGAAAGAACTCCTACAATAATTGATAGGTGTCAAGGAGGACGCAAGTTGGTTGAAGGAACGGGAGCCAGAGAGGAAGGGGAGGAGGATGAAGTGGAGGAAAGAATGTTGTGGGAGACAAGTAATACATACAGTAGAAAAGGACGAGGATGGTGAAGGAGGAGAGGGAGTCGGAGAGAGGAGGATGGAAAAAGAAGTGGAAAGGATTAGTGAAAGGGAAGGAGGAGGAGAGTGGAGTGAAAATGAGTGGAAGGAAAAGGGACCGAAGTAAAGTGAAAGCAGAATACGATAGAAAGAAAAAGTGGGAAAGGTGTAGGTCCAGAATGGAGGAAGAGGAGGAGAAGAAGAAGAAAGAGAAGTGAGAGAATGGAATAGGGAGGATGAGTGGAAGTAGAAGGAAGAGGAGTAAAAGTAAAAAGAGAGGTGAAGGGGAAGAGACAGAAGAGGAGGATGAGGATGAGGAGAAGGAAAAAGGAAAAGGGAATGAGTTCATAAAATGAAAAACATAAATTCCAATTTCAATTAAGTTTAGTAATTTACGCACCTTATTAGCGTCCGTAAGGACGTTAATATAAACGATTCAGTATTCATATTCTCCAAAATCCTCTGCAATTCTTGAATCATACTGCGTATGATTAGAATTGAAAAACATTTTCGACCATTGAACAATCATAAACTTTGATTCCAATTTGCTCAATTTTCAGTCTACGACTTTTGTCATACACTAGCAGATTTGAGAGGGGAGAGACAATTTCAACAGACGATCAATCAGAAGAAAGGCGTAGTAATTACGAAACATCGACAAATCAGTGGAAGCGGGGGGAGGTGTGTGTATGGGCGTGTTTCCAATCACTCTCGTAATTTTGTAGATTGGTTGTGATTCTTCAAATTCAAACATCACATTCAATGAACTCTCTTGGCTCGTGCCCACTATGATGACTTTCATTGACTATGCTAAGGTCCATGCTTACATGATTGGTCTATGATTACTTCTTTAAACAATTATGACAGCATAATAATTATAAAATTTAATGAATAATGTATTAATTACCAAATAAAAGAAATATTTTCAAAAATAAAAATAATCATTAAAAATACAATAGGTTTTAGCGTAGAAAAAGATTGAATTATAATATGCGAATTTAAAGTAATTTAAAGAAAATTGAATTATAATATTCGTTTGTTGTTATTTATCAATGCTTGGAATTATTTTCCTTCAACTTGATAGGTTAGTTATATACGTACAGTATTAATAAGATACAACTGATGAGTGTTAGAAATAGAACTGACCAATAAGATGCAGAGCTTCGAGACCATTGATGAAATTGTAGATTTTTCTCATGAAACCCTCCATGAAGATGACCTCAGACAAACAGATACACATGTAGCGAAGCTTGGTCGGAAACGCCTAAAAGAAGAAGATAAACAAATTGAATAACATGTTTTAGGATTAAGACTTATTATGGAAATTTCCATTTTCAGGTTTATTACAATCGAAAGAAGACTTCGTAATATCACAGATGCAATACATCATCTCTAGATTTTCTACTCCAATAGAATAATAGTTCATCACAATGAGATCAGTAAGTTGCAGTTGAAGTGCTCTGTAAGCAAAAGTATAAAACCAAGCAATGGTTTCCTCGAAAAGCAGTTGTAAGTATTCTTTGCCAAGAAAGTAAATTGTTTCATGCAATGAATACTCACTAGTTACTTGGAAGTTGATGGAGACACTTTGATTCCTTGCGAGTATTACAACTTTCCATTATTTGTGGGTATTATATTGAATCATCATTACATTTCAAATAATATAAACATATTACCACCATTTAAAAGCCAAAACTCAACCTCGCTAACATCTCCTTTCACCTTTCAAAATTAATTGGCCAAAACTTTTAAGGTTATGTTCATACACTGGACAAATTAGAACTCTCAGTTCTGAGGCACATCACTGCCTTTAGATTCCATCTTTCCTAACTTACATCACGGAAAAACATAAAGTGCTGGTTGTACAAAAGCCCTTTGAAGAACAAATCAAAGAGCCTTCTTTTCGAAAAAGCCTTCTCTGATTTGTTCTCGTGAAATTAATCACGATTAAAATTTAACCGGCTTTTGTGCAACCGGGCTTTAGTTTCTAGATAGATTATGTTGTTGCATGCTGCATGACCTGCATTTCGCTGAAGTCGTGGAGTTGCATGGCTGTGCTGAAGTCGAGCAGCATGTGTGTGAGGTTGGGACACTTGTTGGCCAGCTCATGCAGCACTGTGTGAGTGATCAGCTCGATTGGCAGCTCGATATAGCGCAGTGACGGACCGAAACGAATACTGCAACATGCAAAGGTTTACTCAGTATTTTACTATTTCTAATAGTGGCATAGTGCTACCCATTACTTCAATGAATGTATCAGTGCTCTCATACCTTCTTATACGATAAAATTGATACTTAGGTAACGATTCTTATCAATACGATTCTTATACGTTTTAAATCAATACTTCTTATATGATTCGAATTAATACAATGCTTATTTCATGATCATTGAAACACTAGTTAATGTTGTCTTGTAGTCTTGTAGTGAAAGAATGAAATTGAAAAAATTGACATTACCGTCTGAATAAGAGACTGTGAAGCTGCGTTAAAGTCTAAGTTGTCAACAAGATTTTGAAATCAAGTTGCTGTTCACAAATAATTTGTTGCGAAGTTTTATTTTTTTGTCCAGAAAGTGTACTCGGCATGGACTTGTATATCGGGTACATTTTCTTGACAACTTCCGAGTTTCCCACACTGATTGGGAACCAAAAATATTGTGGAACAAGGATTTCCTCAAGTTGACAGCAACAAGTCGTTGTGCTTCTTGAAATATATGACACATATTAAACTTTGGACCTTTTTCAGAAAAGTCTGTCAAGTTTCAATTGTGATTAAGTTCTAATTAAAGACGACTTCCGCTTCTCCAATTGGCTCTCGTGGTATTCAACCTACATCTTATAACCATTAAAATTTAATAGACCTTTGTGTAACTGGGCCTAGGTGTTCGAACTCATGGTGGGTATTTTAACTGATAATATCGTGGTGTCTTTATTGTCATCATTTTGGGATTGAACCCGAGTGTGAAGCCGGGTCCAGACGCCCAAGTTTACCATCAGTCTTTTGCTCAAGCAAAAGACGGATGTAAAATTGCGTCCACACGTCTTATGTCGTCCGTTTTCCTATTTTTGTGCTCACAAGCTCAGTTAGTCATCAACTATGGAAGAGCTAGTACTCTTGGCCACTTTTGTTTTGTGTGTAAAAAATAGGAAGAAAGGTAGAGTTCATCGTTCACGTTGGAGTAGGGACTGGTTGTTAAAAAGACACAAATTCTCTCACGTTGCATTGCTTCGAGAATTGAAGGTGGATCTGAAAATATGTTTATAATTTTGTTTATATGTTCCTCATTTACGGTGAAACGCAGCAATAGATTTTCATGAAATTTGACAGGTATGTTATGTTCCTCTTTAAATTGCGCGTCGACGTATATACAAGGTTTTTTGAAATTTCGCATTTTAAGGATAATACAAAAGGAAAAGAAGTCTCTTTCGAACGCCAATATTACCGTAAAAATCAGACTATAGACATCATAAATCAGCTGTCGAGTGGATTATTACTTGCATGCAATTAATATCCCATTGTAATTTGGTAAAAAATCAGCTGTCGTGTGGACTATTAATTGCAATCAATGAGGCATGCAATATTGATAACTCGATGTAGCTTATTATTTTTTCTCCCGACTTTTTCTGCTTTCAACTCGGTAAGCTTTTAATGATATTAGCATAGTTGTTTAAAACAAATTATTAGCATTCTAATGCTGATAATTATTTTTAATATTAATAATTATTATTGTCGATACAGCTAAAATCATAATATCAACATCAATTCTGAGAGTATCATGAGAATCAAGAATGAAAAAAGCGTTATATAAAATCGATAAAAAAAACTTGCTTATTTTCAAATACTCGCGAGGCATTTTATTAATTTGAGGGCGCTGAATCCGAATCTGAAATCACAATTTCTCTATCTCCATTTTAATGCGATTTAGGTTTTGGTGGATATGCAAAAGACGGACGGTTTGATGGAAAAAGATTCCCGGCCGATATACATTTTAAGTTTGACGACTTAAGCTTGAAGACCCATCCGTTTTACCGTCCAGACGCAACGACTTACGTGCTCCGACTTTTGCTTGAGCAAAAGACTGAAGCTAAACTTGAGCGTCTGGACCGGGCTTGAGAATCAGCTGTTCTGCGATCAGTAAACAGTGAGGAATGAGTAGCTTGGAAAATGGGGAAAAATATCATTCGAATTATCATTATCAACATCAATATTATTTTAAATCTCAAATATCTTATAGTTGGAAGAATTCCAGTGCAGTTGGATGTTTTGGACTGGAATAAATCATCCACTTGTATTGATTAAATACTTAGTGGCTACCCACCTGATGAGAGCCAATAGGGACTCGAGCGACCCGACATGCAGGCCGGATATTTCTGGGCGCAGACTGACGCACTTCCAGAGGCGCGTGTCGTAGGCGATCATACGCCACTTCTTGCAGACGCGCGCCATCTGGCAGATCTCGCGGTGGCTCAGGTAGCTGAAGATCGCCAGCAACACTTTGTCTGGCAGCTTTTCTATTGTCTACAACACAATCCATTCCACCAATCATATTAGATATCATAGAATCATACATGATTACATACAATCATACACGAAAAATCTCAGTTGAAAATGACAGGCGAATATTTTTTATTTCAACTTAACATTTGATTCCACTCTTATTCTACAAACAAATATTAATTCATTCGTTCATTTATACAATAAGTACATTATCAGAATGATAGAGAGAGGAAAAATATGGTAACCTTGTGCTATTCCTCTCCCAAATTTGGATAACACATAAAACAACTTTGTTACAGAATAACGTCGATAAAGCAGGAAAATATTCATTCAGGAAGTTTAATTTCCCACTAAAACTTGGGCATTTCTTGAGTTATAAGAATACGTACCATATTTTTCTTTGTGATTATTTTGCTGTAATAATCATAATCCGTCTTTCCTGTGCAATATTTTTTCTGATTACCGTTAAATATGAATCAATCGTTCTTGATATATTCACAGGAATATGTACATCATACAAGGATTTTGTTTTGTATCTTCAATCTTCATTCATATGAAGGAAAAAATATTACTGTATTGCAAAGTACATTTCTAGTGATTCCAAGGTGGATCGATACAGAACACAAGACAAAGATACAGAACACACAGTATGTTATTTTTGTATGCTACTTATTCTACAAAACAAACTAAATTTAATGAATAAAATGTTTGATTTATTTATGTTTGATTTGACAAATCCAACATACAATATAACATACTATATAATTATTCGAAATAATAAATTTGAAATTTGAAATTTATTTGCCAAAAAATTCATACATTACAAAAAATTGAAATGGACAAGTCTAACAAAAACACAATATCTTGAACTAAGAAATAACATAGAACAGAACTTGACTAATCATGAGAACCTAAGATAAAAGTAGATTTTTTTAGGCGCCACCAGCAAAAGAAAAAACATCTTGCCCGCTGGTGAGAGTATTAAATAAATAAATAAAAAGAAAAACAAAAACTTGAAAAAGTAGATCAACTGAAAAGAATAAACGAGTAAATACATAGATAGCTTAAAAAACGAATGAAAAACAAAATTAAATGAGAAAAAAAGACAAATCAAAGACAAAATATGAATATTTATGTAATTCCAAGAACGTAGTAAGTGGCGAGCCCTTGCTTGCTGAAGAATGCTATTAATTATACGGGAATTTCAATGACAATGGAAGTTAATTTAAATTCATCCAAATGAGTCTATCGATCAGTCCATCTCTAGATTCCTAATGGTTGCTGGCATATAACAAGTCTGTCCCTGGATTAATAACGGCATGAAAGGAAAAATAATATTAGTAAGCATGTGCAACTCTGAAAGTATTACTGAAATAGTAATTTGACAATATTTATTATACAGTAGGGTAATAAGTATTTTTTGGAGTCTTATTGCACTCATTTTTGGCAGAGTCCCTCTTCAATTTCTTCAATGTCATGTCTAATTATCTGCCAGGTTCACTATCTAGAGCAGGGTGGCATTGTTTGAACACAGTTTACCATGAAAAATGAAGCTTCGCTGTGATTGGTCATTTCACTATAAAATGTTCAGTTTACGGCCTTCCTTCGATTTCGGTTCAGATAACAACCCTCTCACTAATTCTCTCTCTTTCTTTCTTTCTCTATCCATCTATCTTTCTCTCTCGCTATAAATATCTCTCTCTCTCTCTCTCTCGCTATAGATCTATCTTTATCAGTCTGTACACACTATGGACACAATAGATAATTAAACTTACAAGCAAGGAATGCTTCAAGTCAATTATATAAGAGCAATAAAAAGCTACTTGCACCCCGTGGTAGACTGGAATAATTAAGTTTTACAACTGAGAGCAATGGAAATTGGACATCAACTAGGTTGAACATACACACTACTCCTATAGCTTGACAGTAAAAGCTTCAAGATATAGCTGCTGCATGATAGTAAAGTTCCAATATTGATTTGCATATTTCAAGCACTCACTCACCTATTTCGCCCTCTGTGGTATCATAAAAATGCTATCAAGATATTAAACCAGTAGCAGGGAACAATTTTCTGAATTTTGAGCAGGAGTTGGTGAGATAGAGCAATAATTGACCAGTTAAAAAATGCAATATTGATGAATTCATCACATTCAGTAGTAATCTAGAAAACTATAGAGATGGAAATGAATTGGAAGTTGCATTTGTTAAAATGCTAATTAATGAATAATTATTATTAAACGAAAATCCCAATTACATGCTGTAAATCACCCCGAAGACTTCTGCTACTGCAAATATTGACAACATGGTAAACAGCTATGGTAGTATTGTATAGTAGCGCACATCGAATTTCCATCTAGCTGTTTACCCTGTTGTCAATATTTGCAGTAGCAGAAGTCTTCGGGGTGATTTACAGCATTTAATTGGGATTTTCGTTTGATAATAATTAATGCTATAGAGATTTACTCAAGCTTGGTTATTGTCAATACTTTTTCGAATATAGTACCTTTTCGTCTACCTTCTAATATACATTTTTTCCAAATTAATAATACTCTATCGTATAAATATAACAGTTCTGAATAGCCAGGGCCAACACTATGTTGAACTCTAAAAGAATAGCAAGCACTTCGTTGAACTCTGAAAAATGCATGGAAGAAGAAAATAGAGATTATTGAATGATAATAATTGGAACGAAAATAAAAATAGAAAGATAAGATTAATAAAAAGAGAGTATCAAATGCTAACCGTTCCTGCAAAAGGACTCCTCTTCTGTCCAGTGCCATCGTCCACATACAGCTGTGAAGATTCTAGAGCGATTTGGCCCCATACCTAACATTCACGCATACTGATATGAAGTTTTCTCATCTAATTATACAATACATTATGTATAATTAGATGAGCCTTTTACATTACCATCCATACCACAATCAACTGATGGGTTCGCATCCAGAATATAACAACTCTGGTTAGAATAATAGTAGGCCTAACCTCTGGTGTATGAAATTTCATTATGCATACCTCTATTTATTTCTGTGGTTTAAACGTTACCACATCCCGTATGATATCATGCTCGCTACATCACGCATTATTTTATAGGGAAATTTTCTTAATTATAATGAAATAAAATAAAAGTTTCCATCAACTTGATAATCTGAATATTGAGACTGCTTGATTGTTTGTATGTTGGCCAACAACTTCTACTTTTAACTTTCTGTTGTGTTTTCTGACTGTTTGAACTTCACTCGAAACAGGCGGTTTATTCGTATTCCATCATCCCTGACAAGTGTTCATCTACGACTCGTCGTAGACATCATGTCGTTCATCAACGGAAAATATAATTTTAAACTTGAATGCAATATCTGTCATTAACTTGTATTTTATCTTGTATCTTCTCTTGATAATCTTGTATATTCCCTTGTTCACGAGTTATTGTCATCAATTGTCATCACCTTCATAATTCTTCAATCACTTATAAATCATGGTCAATTTTCTAATACTCTTAATAATTCCATCATATCAACCCTGATTCAAGCTAACAACTATAGAATGAATAGCTAACCAGGAGGCTAAAGAGAATGAAGCCTTTCTAAATAGTTTTATACCTCACAATCGTTGCGATAGAGAGGTTTAACCTGATTAATTACTTATTATTTGACCTATAGAAATCATATATCAGGTAAAAATTATATCAAAATTATAATTGAAGATTGCCATATAATACAATGTTTGGAAGGATGGTTGCATGTCTGATGAATATCGAAGAATTTAATTCGAAACTTGAATTTTTTTGTGTTTAAGAGACATAAATTAATCGGGTGACATAAGCATCACAGTTCTATGATGACAGAGTTCATTTGATCATTTTTCGGAATGTTATTCATATAATTCTTTCGAAAGAAAATGCTTAACTTTGTAGAAAATTAAACATACATTTCCCTTGTATCTGCATCTATACTTTCAGCATAATTGACTCAATTCATTAATTATGAAACCGTGCAGTACAATTTATGTAGTAGGTCCAATTTGATAAGTTGGAGTTGATCTTTCTAAAGTAAACTTAAAGTTGGGTGTATGAATTGGACAGGAACGGACAGGAAACTTCACAAAGTCGTGAAATGGAGCAACTTGTTCAAAACAAGTGAGATTCAAGAACGATTTTGAGTGCAACGGAGAAGGAAGAAGAAAGTGGCGGGAGCAAAAGAGGAAAGAGGAAGAAGGATCCAAATGAAAAGCAGCCGGCAAGCAGCAAACTTGGATGTTTGCAAACATTTGTTTGTACTTTGAAGAAAATTCGCTGTGAATGCTGTTGCTACTTCACCCTCTTCCTCTCCCTACCCTTCATCCTAATTCTCTCTTATTTTTCTCATGTTCTTTTCATTCTGCTTCTTTTCTACTCCAATGTCCCCCTACACTATACAAAGAGCGCTATCTAAATTGAGGACCCTTCCCATGGAGTTTGATAATTGTCCACAATAAGGAAAATAATAAAAAGTGGAGAAGAGGAAGACTAACATTGCACGGTGGAAAAGCAATCATTTTCTGCATTTGTGTTCGTTTGCCTCGATTCAAGTTAGTTAATTTTTCCATTTTCATCTGAAAAGATATACAGTATAACAATCACGAGTAGAGTGGTCTGGTGGGATGAAGATTATCTGCTACAAAAGAATCCACTGCTGTTTTATTTTCTCAAACTGAAAATTCAATTAAGATCATCTTTAAGATAAAACGTTTTCAACTTTTTTCACCGCCATTATTGGTCAGCCTCCACTTTCAGTACTCCGCAATACTTGGAGAGAAAAACTAATTGTTGGATGTGCAGGAAGATTGTGTAAGCTGGAAAACTAATTTCATGCGGAAAATCTACCAATCTCCTATCCAATGTTGATTTTTCCTGTATTAAGAAATTGTAGGATTGTAATCAGAATAGCTATTGTTGCCAGTAAAACCTATAGCAAGAGACGTCTGGATTAATTATTGAATTCAATTCCATTGTAGCTACTCTTTGTATCACGAGCAGATTTTATATTATACTCCCACTATACATATATGTCGCTCAAAATTGATAAAAACATTGTAATGTTATAAGTTCACTCTCTTCTTCTCATTCCTTATTATGATTTCGTTATGTTCTCTTTTCAATATTGTGGGCAATGAAATTGAGCATGTATGAAAATGGCTGTTGCTTGATGATGCTTTCCAATATCGATTTCGGGTCTGTAAGACACATGAATCATACGTAATTTACAAAATGGTACATCAATTCAACCAGGAATAATTAATATTCTAATTGTAAATCAGCGCTGATGGTTACAGCATCGATAACAAGAACAATTCCACAAACCATCTAAATTTTACCTCCATATTTTATTGAATAATAATTCATGTACTATAAAAAAATGGAATGTGATAGATGGAGATTGAAGCCAGAGTTTGTATACAAAATGTTGATGGAATGTGACTGTTAAAATGTATTAGACTTCTCAAACCGTATTGTACTTTGAGCTTTAACGTTGGTGTTTTGCCAGAAAGCAAGTTTGTCTGCTCGGCCGTGCTGCAAGTGCTCAGACTAAGTCCAAAAATAAATCCCTTCCTCTTTCCTCGCTCTAGCACGACCCAGTGAGGGCTTTAATTATTAAATAGCAGCTCAGAGCTTAGCCCAGTCAGATTTCATGAAAACAATTAGTCTTCAGATTAATTATTCATTTGAGTACTTCCCAATATAGTGAAGCTTAGTAATTAGATTAATAATCATGGAAAAGTAGCCAAAAAATAGTAGAAAGAGTATTAAAAAGTATTATCTTCATTTTTCAAATAATATTGTTCTTCAATCGGTTCAAGCATGTTGGTTTCTGTCTCTACCACTAGTTGACCTGGCGAAATCGAATTCCTATAGAATAAATTTTACTGCTTCAATAACTTTGAAATACCAACGAATTTATAATACGTGAAAAAGAGAAGCTCATAAACGGTACTCGTACTTGCAGTGAATTTCTTACGTCATTGACGTGTTACATAATGATGTGACGGTAAATTGGAAATGAATCATTCGCTGTTGCCTCCCAGTTACTACCTTTTAGAGATTCTTCGTTGCGACTTTATGTTTCTCAATTTTTTATTCATTCTTGTCGATTCATTTGATGAAAATAATAATGGTAGCTTCAAACTACACTAGTAGACGGTATCGGTGGCAATTATTTTAAAATTACAATCTTAATTTGAACAAGAATCTATCAACATTTGATCCCCAATCATCAATAAATTATGTAACTGATAAGTGATCGTTGATCAAACATGATTGACACCCACGCAACTTTCCGTAAGTTCCTACATATATTTCTTCATAAGTTTTCAGGTTGAAAGGTGAGGAACGCTTTCTATCAGATTTACCTAATAAATAATATTTCCATTCCATATATTTATAGATTTTTTGACTAGATTACTTTTCCTCTACTTCGAATCCCGCGAGGTGAGTTACTACATTTTTGGTTCTGTTTGAGCCATCAATAGACCACTAGTATTTTTTTGCTGAATTGAACTAAGAGGAATCCCAACAGAATATTGCTGCTAGCTGCCAAATCACCAGCTTCGGTAGTGTAAGCACTGAGCCAATTGCAGTACATACAGTGATAATTATCAGCTTTCTTGGCCTGGAAAGTTTAAGAGGAGAGGGGATTTATAAACTTATTTTAAACTGAGCAATTTCAAATAACAATGCGAGCCCATCGTTGTCTGGTTGGATATGAGTGAGATCCAACTAACGTCAGCCGATATATCCATTATGAAGACAATTAATCCTTGTTTTTCAAAGAGTAATGATAGTTGTTATCAGCCAAGTACCGTACTTGATAACTTAATCACGTCACAGTTGAAATTATTGGAACACAAAAACTTTTGTTTCACCACGAAAAAACACCACCACTTTTACACTCAACTCACGCACTAAAAACCGGTGGATTGGATTTTTTGACAATGGAAAACCGATAATTTGTTGTTTTTATTCACGCGAGCCCCCAGTTTGGGAGTTGAGCTGTCCTGAACTGGACATCCACCGGTGTGGCGCGGCGACAAATTTCAAAACTTAAAATAACTTCTAACACCCGCTACACCCTACCAAGGGGGCCGGGTGAAGGGGCAGGGTTCCTTTTCACTCTCTACAAATTAAAAATTGAGCATTCTTCTGCAAAGTGTTCACTTTGTAAACCTGTGAATCAACACACGCTCTCCTCTATCCCCTGAAGTAGTCTTGTACGATAGAATATAAAAATATTGCACTCGTAAGCGGGCCATTCACTATCCGATTTTGAGGTGCATCATTCAATATCGGGTTCTACCTCGGACCGTGAATTGGGTTGTTGATGTTCGGTTGAATGTTGTATGTCTAGCCTAATGAGTTGGATCAACAAGAGGTCCAACAAATCCGACATCACAAGAACAGCCGTCTAGTCAGAGTCGAACTGAAACGTAAGTGGGGATGTTGGACTAACTTGTGGACAACCAATCGGAACGTGACTAAATCGTTAAGCTAAATTATAAGCTAGTACATTGTTATGCTAGTATATTATACCCACACCTTGAAGATTAATATCTATCAAAGAGGTGTCAATAATCAGTTGAATCAATAGTGATGCAAAAAACACACAACAACAGGATATGATTTTCTTCATTTGATTTCTTCAAGTGACAGTAATAAATATATAAATATATATCGTATGAGATGGAGCACATCACATCATTTTCTTTACAAAGTAAAAGTACAGTAATAAATTATATTCTAGAAGAAAATCAAGCTCAAGAAAAAAAGGATGAATTCACTAGTCAGTCATGCTGGAGATGCTCAAAATTGATGTTGAAATAGATTCTGGAAGAAAGAAAACTAAATAAAAAAACGGAAACCAGCACAAAGTTCCATTCCAAGCTCAAGCAGAAATGAGACTAAAATTTTATTGAAAGTGGTAGAAGAGGAGTTTCTAATTTAGAACTCCATTTCCAGGGATTTGAAATCAAATGCACTGCAAAAACAAAATCCAATCGGGATATAGTGCAAAGTTAGGATGGAAATAGATTTGTGAAGTAGACTGTGAAGTTTCCGCTTGCAAGTTCAAATGCGGTTTAGAAGCTCCATTGTTCTATATCAATTAGACAAATTTGGCACTTGTTGGGACTCCACCAAACAAAATATCAAACCAAAGCCGGAGTGCTATCAACACACTTTGTCATCTGAAATAAAATTGTTTAAATATTGGGAAAAACAGAGGTGAGACTTTTTTTATCAAGAAATCAGGAAAGAATAAACAATTCATCTACATTGGTAAGGGGAAGGGGTAACACGATGCATTCTTTCTTTTAAATGATTACCGGTGGTTTGGCCATACGAACACTGCCGCGACTAACGCCATCTCTAGAGAGAACTGAGCCAGGATTGGTCATCTCTACAGAGAGAGCGCCCCACGAAGCCATTTCTCACCTGAAGAATTAATAAGATTCACTTTTTTCATAACTTATTAATGAAAATCATTTGGAAAATTGATACATAAACTTATTATTCAAGCAACAATTTATTTTTCCTATGGCGAGATGAATACCTATAAAAATTTGAAGATGAATAAATATCAGTAACTGTCTGGACAATACTCCATTTTATAGCGTTAATAGAGCACAAATGGAAAGATATTTAAAATATAAATAAATATATGTGAAAAATATAAAAATATTTGAAATATAAATATTGATATAATGCAGAGTGTTTATAAATGAATATCTGGGTTTTTACTCCTCATAATATTAGTGACATTAAATTTCTAGTAGAAAAATTATATGGTTGAGTGGAAAAGCAATTCAAACAGTTGTGTTTTTGCACCAGTGCACACGTAGGCCTATGTGTAGTATTTTCACCGACATTTGCAAGATTTGGTTAAACAGGTTGGAATCGACTGAAAATTGGAAAACTCATAATAAAATTCAATTCAATTGATTGAATTGACTGGTTGAAAGTGAGTTAGAGCAGCTCATAGGCAGCAATAGTAGAGACAGCAAGACGTAGTTACTAATGACTGGAGTTTTTAAGGCTTTTTGGAGTCATTTCAAGCCTTCATTGAGTCACTTTCCATCGGGTCGATTTCCATTCAGATTCAATATTTCATAAATAAGATATTGATAAAAAGTTATGAAAATTTTTGAGTTGCTTTTTGATTTGACATGTAATTCATAACTGTAGGTTCAATGTAACAAATATTATAAAGAGTTAAAAGTCTGATATTTATTATTAAACACTCTGTTTGATTTCCTTGTACATCAATGGATTTGACTCTTCATGGCAGAAAAAGGGCTACAGTTAGAAATTTAATTTAATTTAAATGATACGGTTAGTTTAGTTTCACCAAACACTTCATTCAAGTAATATCCCTTGTATTGTCAATGATCTGCTGTTGTCTGGTTCGGGAGTTGTGCATAACTCACAACATCAGCCTCTGGAAAACGGCCAACTTGGAGGCGGATTTCCTCAAGAGTAGAGAGTCTAAACTGTTTCCGAGTTGGAATCATTCAGAGATAAAACTCGCCATTTCCTCGCAAGAGGAACTTGTCTTCTTCCCCCTTTCTTCGTCTTCTGCTCCATAGGAAGAGGAGGGAAGAGATTTAACAAACTTATCGAAGCATAGACCTATTCGATGTAATCAAGCGACGTAACTCTCACCCAAGTCGAAACATGAGCGTGAAGTTTATTAATCTACATGACATAGTTGGGAAACTCAATTAGAACGATTAGAAGATAGCTTATACGAGTAGCTTATAATTTGCTTTACAGTTAATCTTATCACCTGTATGTTCATCTGACTACTATAATTATGCTTAACAAGCTGAATAATTGATTCCAACTATAACCGAATAATTTATTGATAATTACTTTGAAGTAGGCTACATTATTCAATTGAGAGGTTTCTCACCACATCATATTATTATCATTATCACCACTAATTCTATCATCTTTTTATTAAAGTTTGAGTGGGAGATCGAATAATTTTAAACTTGTATCGAGAGTATTTCTAATTTCTCTTATGGGACTCATCCCCAATTATACTTTTTTTCTAATATTTTAACTAAAATAGAAAAGCATAATCCATAAAATTGGAAGTTTTTCATTATAATACAGGAAATTCTTCTTTCAAGTGCGTGCTATACCATATTTCACAATCATAATATTGATGAAAACAACACAGTATACTTACCAAACAGATAAGTCACACTTATTCCAGTAAATGAATTAATCAGTTTATCACGTTATCAAAACATACAATATTGAGGTTTTCAAATAAAGATTTTTTCAGGAACATATAGTGGTACGGGGACACTAGAGATATGTCTGGATCTTCGAATCTACACTTCGGTACACTTTCCAATACACATTTATCTGGAAGTCGCGTACCAATCAGATAGCTGTCGCACGCTGCAATATTCCACTTTTATTTTAAAGCGTGCCGCAAATTGGTATACGAAGGGTGTGTGACTTTTTGTTTAGCACATTAGTGAATTGTAAGTCACACATAATCAATCTATTAGTGCTGATGCTTGCTGTTGTGTTAACAATAAAACACGTTGTCACCACAAGATCCCGTCACTATTTGCGCTGAGACTTTGTTTAATTTTGAACTGAGGCCGATCTCACTGACAATAAGATTCGTGCTCTTGATACCGTACCGGAGCCTACTTCAGGCTGAATTGCAGCGCTACTTGTGAGGCCCGAATAGATCTCATGCCTCATCATACATTCTAAACAAGTCACTCTCTCTCTCTTTCTGTATCTCTCGCTCCAACAATCAAAACTATTTATCTCTTCTTTCACTCATCACTAATTAAACAAACTAGCGCCTCTTTGCACCCCTTTCACAGCTGAACTAAGCCATTACATCCCATTTCACATTCCTTTTAGGAGTCGTTATTAAATACTGCTGCTGTGATTTTGGCGGTGCCTGGGTGGAGAGATGACAAAATGAAGCATTTCTTCTAGTTAACTGCATTTCTGTCCTGATAAATAACTACATTTTATAGAATTCTTCAACCACCTTAACATTGCATATTGAAAGATGAGCTAAATCATTTGGAGGGGAAGGGTCAAAATTAGATTCATGTTGGTTCACATCAAAAATAGTAATGCATTTGTCAAGGAAAATGTACTGCAATACAATTGCATGACAGCACTGTAATGCTAGGTTAAGATTGGGCTGGATAACATGTACTTTCCAATCGTTTTTACCGCTTTCAACTCGAGCAGACTAGTTGACTGAACATATTTTATGCGACATTGCCATTCTCCCTAGGCCGTGGCACCCAAAAAGAGAAGACTATGGCTGATTGTCTCTTAATTAAGTCAAGGTACTTTAAACCAAGTTATATCAATACAGTAACATTGTGTATTTTGTACAGTCTTATTGTTAAAATCTATCATGTTCATGCAAGACTGCCGATAAGTTTATGTAAGTGTAGACTGGGCTAGAAGGTCTTCACCAAAGGTCAATTGTGATAATGCCCCCACCCGTTTCCATAGAATATATAATTATTATTTCTGAATATAGTTCCACTGATTATAATAATATTTTAACTTCAATCATGTTGAACCATATCGCTGCTTATTCCCTCTGACTTCAAAACAAAGATACCAGTTTATTAAAAAGTAAACCATGAAGAATAATTCCCTTGAATTCAGATCAAAGGTCGCGTACAAAATGGTAGGCCTGAATCATGAAGAAGTCGCGTACAGAGAAGGAAACCACGAATGGTAGGATACAATTCCATTTCTTCTAAAGGTGATGTTTACTCCTGCAATTAGAATTGTTGGTTTGAAAAAGTGTCAGATAGGCTATCATTGGAAAGGGTAGAAGGCATGGGCCTACCGTGTGGTGACGACGTCTCTTGCCACTGGAGTGTGTGCTGTCACAGCCGCCATCTTGTCTGTAGTGCAGCAGCTCCTTGTCTATAGAAATTCCTTGCCAGCTTGACAGCCGTCTGTCCATCTCCTGCAACCAGTTGTCGAATTATATTGACAACATTCACTATAGGATATTGGCTCTCGTTTCAACCCCGACAATGTTCTACAGAAGTAAAGTTATGAGAATTGTCTGATTTCAGACGGTGGTGTAGTCCTCTATGTTGTAATTCTGTATGAGTGTGATAAATAAATGAATATACTGTAGAATGAAAATGAGTGGAATTATTCGGAGTTGAATAGAAATTGAACACAGTACTAAGTCGAATTCCGTATGTGTTTTTCTCTGTACAGTCTAGATCTTTACAAGACACAATTCTGTTTTTAGGCTACCGGTACTTCAAGGGCTCATTATATACAAGGGTTCACTGTTTAACCAAAGGCGCATTCGCATTCAACCCTACAATAAACTGGAAGATGAAATTTTGACATACATAATTGTCAAAAAATTATCGATAAAATAATCATTTTTATAAAAAGTCAAAAGGGCTGGTGTGATTTGTGAATCATACACTATGTCCTAAGGCCCGGTTGCACAAAAGCCAGTTGAATTTTAACCGTGATTAATTCCAATCTGAGAAGGCTTTTACGAAAAGACGGCTTCTCTGATTGGTTCTCGTGGAATTAATCACGATTAAAACTTTTAAACCGGCTTTTGTCCAACCGGCACTAAGTGTATTAATTTACAAGTTCTATTCAGTTTCATTTAATCAAAATCAAATATGAATAGGCTATTGAATGATTAGAAATTTATTCTAATATTTTTCAATTTATACCATACTATAATAATTCTGTCGTCCAAACAAAAAATTTTAATGTCAATGGGATAATGATGTAAATAGATTTAATGATGTTATAGATTCCAATGTCAATAGGATTTCAAGCTTCTTCGATTAAAATAGTCCTCTTCAAGAGGAAACATACTATAAACACACCTACCCTAGCACAGACTAGAGGACACACCTATAAAGCTTTGGTACCACCTATTCTCTAAAACTGTGAATAATAGTTGTATTGATTTAGGTAGGAATGCATGATTAAAGTGCATATACATCATTGGGGCTCGACGTGATGTTTTATTTTTAGTTATATTATTAATTAGCCTATTCCTATATAATATTATCTACTTGACTGAGGGTGTAACTTGATACTTTGAAACAGGTGTTAATGTCATGAATGTTAAAGTTACAATTCCTCCTAATGAACTGTACTATTAGGTATCATATTATACCGTACTCTACATTGAATTAAATGACGATATTTATATTATTCCAATATGGACTACTATTACCTACTCACCGCCATCCACAAGAATAACTATCCAAGTAATACGATAATATTGTATGTTGGGGACGTGAATATTGCAATACTGACTGACCGGATGGATTTCAAAAACTGACTGTGTAAATCGAATGGGGAATTGATGACGCAGAGAAAAGGAAGATAGAAAAAATACTGAAAAAACCAAAGACGTATTGAAGCATGCCAGAGTGACCTAAAGAGAAGGCGGAATAAGAGATCACAAACATCTGGACAAATAAAAAACAGTCAACGTTGAAATAAAAGATAATAAAGGAGAACGGAAACTTGGCGAATTCATCATTCTCTGCTACTAACATTATCCTGTTGGTTTCTGGTTTGATTCCCAGAAGGCATTTTTGCGATCAGCAATGAACCATATTTCATGGAACAAGTGGATCTATGCTTGAATTATGGTATGTTAAAGCGCGTGCTTCATTTAGAATTTAGGCTACAGTTAGATGAGGTGTTTGACGGTTAAAACAGGATTCCATATCGTCTCATGAAATTAGAATACATCAACGAGAATGAAAGTCAAAAACCAAACTCATTTATAGATAGAATATTAGTTGAATGAAGAATCCAGTAAGGATATCCTCCACTAGAATATCCATCAAGACTTCATATTCACATTCAAGTGTGAGTGATTGTTGTTGTAATACATAAGACTTCAATATAAAGCAATTTTGTGACTAGTGACTTTTGAGTCACTCTGTACTGTCGTCAATGAGAATTGGACTATTGGATAAAGTTTTGGTGTGATCTACAATCCTGCTAATATGAGTTGTCTGATTTACAATACTGTACATATTAATTCTGATATCATCATTCGCAGATAAGAAATCTTCATTACTGTTGATTTATATCAATCTAATTTGAATTTGGTGCACTGATAAAACTGAAATTTGAATGAATAATGATTTTTACTTTCCTTGCCCTATTACCATAGGTAAAGAAAGTATTGCTTTCCGAAAAAAATTAAGGTACCCCAGTTGATAAATTTTCATAACGGCAAGGAAAGTTGTGTGAGTGCGCCACACCAGAGTTTTGTAAGTTAGCTCAGAATATGTTATTCAAGAGAAATGAGAAAATTTTCAAGGTAGGGCTCAAAATCACACAATCAACTCAAATTTGTGGGGTCCCAGTAAAAGTTCGGCAGTGTTTAAAATAACTACTGACATTTTTTTCATAGGAACGCACACTTGAGGCGGAACTCAAACTAAGCTCCAAATGCATCAGCCTATATACCGGTAGCTACTGAAATTTATTTTCAAAACATGTTCTTCATGTAAGTTATTTTCAAAAAATTATAATTTCATATAGGCTAACATTAACATTGACACTAACTGGCGTTCACCATTAAAAAATAGTAATTGTAAGGTCAGTTATCAGTTTAATTGGAATAAACAACACCCAACAGTTCACATATATAAAGAAAGGTAGGCCTGCTACCATTTCACTGTAGCCTACATAAATTAGCCTATTTCTGAATGATAAATATTTTCAAAGAAACTCAACAATTGATGGGTGAAGACTTGAGTTCAGTAACAATTATTGTATAATCAATTCCAAATCATTCATCTCGATCTTTTTCAAATCATAAAATTACAAATTCATACTTCTCATGAAATTATTCAAATATTTATTTCCATCGTGATCATATTAACATGTGCATTCTAATGTTCCTTTTTTCAAGTCATAGTGATTTCGTTTTAAATCTTAAGCTCACTACTGGCGATATTATATTGTTATCTTTAGCCGATAGATCCATATTGTAAATCTGAAGTGTAAATCTTTATTAAAGAATTGTAATTGTCATATTGTAAATTTTAATCTGAAGTGTAAAAATTGTATTGTCATTGTTTGGTTTTTATGAATGTGCATGAGTTTTGCAAATGAATAGATTTGAAATATTATAGGTAGTGTTAAGGGTGGAATGACAGTAACAGGTGAGACACATCAGATATCATGAGATAAGAAGTAAGACATTGATTCATTTAAGGAAATTATCGGCCCACCTCTTTTGGCAGTGATTTTCGAGAAGAAAAAAAGTGTTGGATGAAGAACGCGCACTCACGCGCACCCTCTTCTTGGCTTGAGCACAAGTTTCGACTGGTGGCTGCTGGCTGTCTGAATTGCAAACGCCAAGCCTCATGCATTCAGTCTATATTTAGACGTAAAAAGCTTCTACAGAGCGGGGATAACTAGAGACGGAAAGCATTACAACATCTAATGACTATGTGATCCCTTTTTCAGCATCACGCAGCTCAAGTGGAACGACTAATAAACTATGACCCGGTTGCATAAAAGCCGGTTAAATTTTAATAGTGATTAATTTCACGAGAATCAATCAGAGAAGTCTTTTTTGAAAAATAGGCTTCTCTGATTGGTTCTCGAGAAATTAATTACGATTAAAATTTAACCGGCTTTTGTGAAACCGGCACTATGCCTGGGTAGTTGATCACTGACCAGTAATCCCCTTTTGAGTATCAGCTCCTTGAGCACACCTGAAAATACTCAACGTTGCTAAATGGAATAAAATATGAATATTAACATTTGAAAAATCTTCCTCATGACAGTGAGAATTCACAGATCTGAATGATTTAATCTTCCATTTCATTTGTTCTTGTTTTATTTGTGTTGCCTGTAAGTTAAGATTTCTGCGTGAGTATAGTAATGAGGGGAAGAATGTGGCCATAAATCCCATCTGCGTATTCAATAACATTTTTGGAATCGAAGAAAACGTTGATAAATAACACACACAATTTATAAAAAAACACGATTTATTCACAACAATATGATAGAAATAAATACAAGAATTTCATGTAGCTGAATGAGATTTTTCACACAAGTTTGGAAAACAAAAGTCTACTGAAACGTAAGATGATGATTATGAAAACATTTTAGAGATATTATAAGTTAAATAAAGTTACATTTCAAGCTTTAAAATCATCAGCTCCTGTATTTCAAGGCCTACTAATAATGGAATACGTTCATTTTAGAACGGAAATGTTTTTAAGTATAAAAACGTTACAAAAGTCTTTTAAGTAATACAACCTATCACACTACATTTATTAGTCTTCGCCACGGTTTCTAGGGCACTTATTAAATCCAATTGGTTCAGTAAACATTTAGTTTTAGAACTATAATTACTAAATCTTTGTGGTTAAGTGGTAGAGTGTACTTTACTGTCCAAACTTCAGCACGTCAACAAATAAAAAAGTCATTCTTTTCTAAATGTAATTGCTCCATTCAAACTATAGTTTTAGAACTGTGGTTTAAATCTCTGTTCTAAAACTACAGATTCAATTGACAAATAAGATTTAATAAGTCAAGTGTCCTAGAAACCCGGCCTCAAGTATACTAGCATGAGTTGTGTTGTTACTCTTCACGAATTAGTCACATTGAATACCCCTTTTCAGACTTGGAGCTTTTTCTTATAATTAGGCTTCCATGTAGATATTATTGAGCGGATCTTATTGAAGGTGCGACCTTTGAGATTGTATAACACTTGGAATACATAATTGTAATTGAATGTGGTGGTTGAGGTTGGGGTTTGCTCAGTGTACAAGTCGCTTGTACCAGAAGCGTGCTCTGAAGTCGTCGGAACAGGTGAGGAAAGCAGCCGTATGCGGCGAGTGCACTATCAGTCGCACCGGACCGTTATGACCTGCAAACACAATTTACAAGTTATATATTGAAAGAATTTTGCAAAATTGATGTAAGCCCGTGTGGCATCAAAGTTTGATGATTTTGATTCGGTTTGAACAAACCGTTTGAACAAACAAGGTTTGTGTGCAGGTATGTGTTTGTTAAATAAACAAACAAAGGTTTGTTTACGTATGTGCACAATTCATTTTTTTCAATTTCTATATTTTAATTGGTTGAAAAGTAGTGAATAAAGTCAAAAGTTCATATACAACATTTTTATTCATCTATTCATTAGTAAAAAATTACTTATCATTAAAAATGATATTGGAAGAGCGAAAACAGACAAACAATTTAATATTCCTCTCCCAAATTCACATTATGAGTACGAGATAAGGTTAAGTCATTTTGTTCTTTTCCCTTCACATCACAATTTTCTGTCTGAAAATAGTTTTACTTGAAATTTCGAATTTGTAACGATTAAATAAAAATTAAAATGGAATATCACACCTAAAAGCCAATATTAAATATTAAAAACATTGAATCAACTGAAAAATTTATAGAACGAATTAAAAGTTGCACAGGGAAATTTATTTATTGGCACTGTCAACATCAGAAAACTTGTGTTGTAGACAGTGAGTAGAAGTACAATTAAATCTCCTATCTAATAACCCAAAATCAAATGACAATTTTTAACCTATTATATGAAACAACTCATTGAATTGAAGATAGATATAAACAAGTAATGATATGACCACGTGTAACCTCCTCTCCCTTTTCATTCTGATGATGTACTTATTGTATGAATCAATAAAGAATAAAGAATATGAGCAAAATAATAAAGAAAAATGTTACCTTATTTTTCCTCTTCCTATTATTCTGATGATGTGCTTATTGTATGAATATATAGAGAATAGAGTAATTATATTATGGAGAAGAAAAAATAAAATATACTAAGGAAAGGGAGATGCGGCGAAATAAGGGAGAAAGTAGTAGTTGGCTTGTACTGACCGAGTGACAATAGTTGGCAACGCGACGCGTTTCTAGAGTTCCAGGCACAGAGCGATGTGGTCGCCTCATCCGGGAACATCACAAAGTCCTCTGTGTGGTTGAACACCGCCTGCGCTCTGTGCTCCTGCTTACCTGTTCAACCCAAGTTCATTGCATTAATAACAACTATGGATATACACAAACACACACAGGGTAAAACAGAAAAACCATGTTTAAAAACAAGTAATGATATGACCATGTATAACCTTATCTAAATTTGTTAGATGAATAGCACAAAGTTACCTTATTTTTTCTACAAATACAAGCCTACAACGCTCCTTGAATTTCATCTGTTATATCAAGGCCCGGTTATAAGGACAGTTTTATTAAATCTAATGAACCATTAAACGTGAAGATTCAATGATCCATTAGATTTAACAGATGTCCTAGGAACCGTGTCCAATTTTATGATTTTATTTCGAAAACGCATTCCATTAGTAGGTTTTTTTTGCTTGCCGTGCTACCAATTTATCCTAAATAGGTTGGATAGCATTTCTCACCTATTAACCTGAAGGAAGTTATCGGCTCCAAAATGGTAGATTCTTGATAAATTATGAATGGATCTATTGCTTATGAATAAGAAATCCAGTTTTCAGAGCAAATCAACTTATAATCTTCATAAGAATTTTGGCAATATACAACACAAATCCACAAAACAATACCTTACACACTTAAACATCTAGCATCATTACAAGATAAAAATACTTATCCATTTATATAGTTGAAAACAATGGCTATAGGCTTGTAGACACACAAATCAAATTATACAAACTTAGAACACCATAAAACTGTTCAAATCTCAAATTAAAACATTATAAATTTCAATTAAACAGAAAAATATTCAGAGAGCACAAAACACTTTTCCATAGCCAGCCACCATTTTTTAGAGAGAGGCTAACAAGTACAGAGCAAAGCCACACCTCAAACCAGTGACGACGTTATGAACACGTCATTGATATTAAATTCCAAAAAATTATAAATTACAAGTTTAGAATTTACATTTTACATTTGTTCTCAATAAAACTTTATTTCGAAACTGAGTCAAACCGCTCCCCAGATTAATGGTAACTAGATTCTCAATACTCTGCTAAATTTCACAGTTGGGAACGCGCCAACTAAGCTCCTCGTCAGCTGAGCTCCTTTTAAAACCACTTTCGAGAGGATTAGTTGACGGCATCAACTGAGCTCCTGATAGAGGAGCTTAGCTTACGAGGAGCTTGGTTGTCGTGAGCGTTCGAGGAGCTTGGTTGTCGGGTACGATCACGACAACCAGACACCTCATATCCAGCAGGGGATCAGCTGTCGGGGAGCTTGGTTGTCGGGTACGATCACGACAACCAGACCCCTCATATCCAGCAGGGGATCAGCTGTCGGAGAGCTTGGTTGTCGGGTACGATCACGACAACCAGACACCTCATATCCAGCAGGGGATCAGCTGTCGGGGAGCTTGGTTGTCGGGTACGATCACGACAACCAGACACCTCATATCCAGCAGGGGATCAGCTGTCGGGGAGCTTGGTTGTCGGGTACGATCACGACAACCAGACCCCTCATATCCAGCAGGGGATCAGCTGTCGTGGAGCTTGGTTGTTGTGAGCGTTCGAGGAGCTTAGTTGTCGGGTACGATCACGACAACCAGACCCCTCATATCCAGCAGGGGATCAGCTGTCGGGGAGCTTGGTTGTCGGGTACGATCACGACAACCAGACCCCTCATATCCAGCAGGGGATCAGCTGTCGTGGAGCTTGGTTGTTGTGAGCGTTCGAGGAGCTTAGTTGTCGGGTACGATCACGACAACCAGACCCCTCATATCCAGCAGGGGATCAGCTGTCGGGGAGCTTGGTTGTCGTGAGCGTGCGAGGAGCTTAGTTGTCGGGTACGATCACGACAACCAGACCCCTCATATCCAGCAGGGGATCAGCTGTCGTGGAGCTTGGTTGTTGTGAGCGTTCGAGGAGCTTGGTTGTCGGGTACGATCACGACAACCAGACCCCTCATATCCAGCAGGGGATCAGCTGTCGGGGAGCTTGGTTGTCGGGTACGATCACGACAACCAGACCCCTCATATCCAGCAGGGGATCAGCTGTCGGGGAGCTTGGTTGTCGGGTACGATCACGACAACCAGACCCCTCATATCCAGCAGGGGATCAGCTGTCGGGGAGCTTGGTTGTCGGGTACGATCACGACAACCAGACCCCTCATATCCAGCAGGGGATCAGCTGTCGGTCGGGGAGCTTGGTTGTCGGGTACGATCACGACAACCAGACCCCTCATATCCAGCAGGGGATCAGCTGTCGGGGAGCTTGGTTGTCGTGAGCGTGTGAGAAGCTTGATTGTCGCCGACAACGGAGCTCCTTCGTTCTAGTAGGGGATTAGATGTCGGGGAGACTAGTTGACGGCAATGGTATATTTTGCCAGGGGATTTACTGACGCCTGTGATCAAAATTGCGAGGAGCTTAGTTGTCGGGGAGACAGGTTGTTGGCAACCCTTTCAGTTTTAATATAAACAATGATTTCAATGTCAAAATAGAGTATCTTACATTTGTTTTGAAAACAGTATTTTCCCTTTACAATACTGTTCCTACAAGCTCCACATCATAAATCGATGCTGCCGAATAGTAGAATTAGCGTCATAACGTTAGTGGAAATGATAGGATGGAATACGGTAGTTGCCAATTTTATGTTTCCAACGCCTTCATTAGTAGATAGCTGTGATTAAAGTTCTCCTGGTAACTGATGTAAATTAATTTTTTATTCTTATAATGATATAATGATAAATTCTACGGTTTCTATCTCAAATATATTTCATTCACTGTTTTCAATTTCATTCGTTGAGAATTTTTTTTCTAAATATTAATAATAAATTTTCATAATAAAGATAGAATATTTTGTTGGTTCTTGATATTTCTTCATAGCCAACAAACAATTTGGCAAAGGTGCGGGGTTGGAAATTGATAGAGCTATTTGCTTTGTCTAATGATAAACAAGGATAGTAAACCAATGTTGATCAGATTTCCACTTTATAACGTGAATCTCACTGTAGTAAATGGAGCTGATTTCAAGTATTGGAAGCCTACCTGTAGTGCCAGCACCCGTGTATGAGATGAGGAGGCGACTTGTGCTCAGTTCCCACAGCTTCACCGACGAGTCTTTCCCAGACGAAAGCAGATACTAGAAATTAAAACAAAACACTCAATTAATACAATTAATATATTTAATATATTCAAAAATGAGCACTGAATCAATGAATGTCATCTACATTAATCGATTAGAGTAAAAGAAAGAGTACAGTGTTTTGTAGCCTCTACATTTTCAACTGAAATCCAATCAACAATAAATTACACAATACATATCTCCAAGTCTCTAACCAGATATAAGATCACTAATTTTGCAAATAACCATATAAGCTAATTTTAACACACTCTCAGGTGCCTATGTGTCTCATCTTATCTCATGAGGAACAATATAATAGAAATCTCTAATCTCATTAGGTGTCTCTTTCATGCTCGATACAAAAAATATAGATGCTACATAATCACCGAAGGGTTGTCCTGATTCAAGTCAATAGAATGAGTACAGATAAGCCAGTCAATTTTTCCACTGAATTTCGAATACAATGAATACGAGTACGAGTATTTTCTGTCTAGATCTCATTTGAATCGACCTAATGTAGTGTAAGGATTATAATCTTCAAATCAAATCAGATTTTAAATTCAATAGACTAAATTAATTTTTGCTGCTATGTAAAAACAATATACGGTATATAAAATGTGATTGTAAATGATAGAATGTTTTCCTGTATGACAATTATATTATAGAAATGAAAAAGCTGCTTCAATGAATCTTCAATGGGAACTGATTGTTAAGCAACTTTCCAAGTAGCAACCAGTTACTACTTGTAACGCTGGAGTTACCTCAACATTTTGTGTAACAACAGGGTTAAAATCGTAATTGTCATTCTCCAAGGTAGATAAATTGATGTGTGATGCTTGAATACCTTTCCGTTTCTGGTGAACAGGACGGAGCAGACCTCATGGCCGTCGTGGGCCTTCTCGAACGTGTTGACGCACCGGTTGGACACACCGTCCCACAACTTGATGCTTCCGTCCCGGCTGCCCGACGCAAAGTACTTCGCATTCGATGAATACCTTCAATCACAACAAACAAACACAAATATCATTCTGAAGCAATAAATATTTTCTACTTTTTCCTTGACAAAAGTAATTTGTTATTTCTTTGCAGTATTTTCTCATTTTTTCCTTGACTACAGTGATTCACTGCAGTACTTTTTTATTCTAACAAAGTTCGGCAGAGAAAATTACAATTTGAAACAAAAACAAACTGTTTCTATCGTTTTTCAAAGTATATCAAAACGATGATTTTTGAAAGACTACTCTTTGTGAACGGTTCGAACGAAAAGAACTTTAGTGAGGTCCACGTTTTAATGGCAGTGGAGAAAGATACGGGAACAGCGTTGGCGATTCTCTGCCTTGCCACTGCCTTCTACAGAGAAAAGCTTATACCGGTATATCTGATGTAATATTAACTGTTCATTATTGTTTAAAATAATCAGTTATATGAAATTGTTTAAATTAATATGAGAATCTCAATTTGTAAAGTTTTGAAGTTCTTGACATGTTTTTCTGGATGTATTTGATATTCAAATGTTCCCGCTCCAGTTTCTTCTCTGCCGAGCTTCCTGTCGATGTGTGAACACTCAAATGACAACCAATGGATATAAAAGCACCACTTTACAAGAATATTGTAATTTACGATGATATGTGAACACTCGAATAGGAATGAATGGATAATTATACTGACATTGAACAATGTGCGCCAGAGAAACTTACTTATTTGAAAAGTCTAAACAAAAGTACTTAAATTATTGTTTCAATCTTTTTTTATATGAGAATACAATTTCCCAATTTTTTTTTCATACAGTCTTGAAAAATGACATCACATCAATGGCGACCCCCATTGCGCATAAACTGATGAAGTCGATTTTTGAAATTTGTATCCACTCGTTGCAGTATATCAATCGGTATGTTGGCAATGGCGTCGCGAATGTTGTTCTTGAGGTGTGCTATGGTCCGTGGTCGATCGACATAAACCAGGGATTTCAAATAGCCCCATAAAAAATTGCATTGAGGAAACGCATGTGGAAATGAGCCTCGTCACTGAAAAAAATGACCGCGTCTTCAGGCTGGTTGTCAATCAGCATATCACATGCATTTTCAAGGGCAACAAAATCGCATTCAGTCAATTCTTGAACAACAGCCAATTCATAGGGATGAAATATTGAAGGTCTTCATCGAAATTCGTCGAACAGTGGAATCAGAAATTGCCATAGCAGCTGCGTGTTTGCCTGTGAGAATGCTGAGTGAACGCCGGGGAGAGTGCACAACTGACTGCCTCACTCTTCCGATATTTTCTGGAGCTCTGATGGTTCTTTGAAGTCCATTTCTGGGTTTAGCGATACTTCCACACTCCCAAAATGAGTTAACCCACGACAGAATCGAATTACGGCCAGGAACGAGTCTGTGAGGAGGAATTTCAAATCGAGCGTGGAAGGCACGTTGCGTAGAAACAACAAGTGATCTACCATTAGAAAAGAAGCTCTGAACAGCGAAGGCACGCTGCTCTCCTCTCTAGACCACAGCAAACTATAGTCCACTCACTTGAAGGAGAATAAAATTGGCAACTTCCCCTCCAGATGCGCCCCCTCCTGCCCCTTTTAACGACCAATTCACCGCGCAGGAATTTTTTCAAATAAGTAAGTTTCTCTGGCGCACCTTGTACAATACTTTAGCCCTTAATTTGTATCTTTTCGAGGTTCTTAACATGCATTTCTTTATTCAAAATTCAAATATTTCCTCTCCAGTTTATGTTTTCTGTGAGCTTTCTGTCGATGTGTGAATGGAATGTTCTGTCGAATGTGAATGTCCTCACATGAGGAACAATGGATATGAAATTACCACTTCACAAGAATTGCAATTTCTATTAATGTTTGACCATAAGCATAAGAACCAATGGATTTGAAATCAACACTTTACAAGACTATTGTAATTTCTAATTATGTGTGAACATACACATAAGAACTAATTGATATATATATATATGAATTATATGATAACTATAACTAATAATAACTATATATGATAACTATATGAACTTAACACTTTACAAGACTATTGCAATTTTTGAAGAAATGTGAACACTGGAATAAGAATGGATGGATGTAAGTACTGACTTGACAGAGGTGATGGGAGCCGTGTGTTGATGCTTGGGCACACTGCAGACGAAGCACTGTGCCGTGTTGGCATCGTAGAGTCGGATGACCGGATGTTGGGTGCCCACCACCAGGAAGTCACCGCTCGGGTGGAACGACATGCACCTGATGTGGTCAGCATCCTACAACAACACTCTCACTTAGCAAATGTTCACTATAGTCCAGGCAATCAATGTTCAAAAAACGGGTATCGAAGTGAAAGTTTTGACCTCGCAGTTCTGTTTAGGGTAGTATGAAGATAAACATATCAGTTTAATAGTCCCCACTCCAACCCACTGTGCTAAGGGGGTAGATTTACATATATATACTTATATATTATTATATGAATATGTCATGAGTACTAACCTATAAAATTAAAAAAAAAAAATATGTACTACCATATAGATTTGAGCATGGATATTCTATGATTATAGTTGCAGTCAAAAGATCGTTTGGTAATAAAATATAAAGTCGAAGGTCTTCTATAGAATATTTGTCCATATATGATCAATGCATGGCCTAAGGTATTCCGCATAAGTGAAGTACTGAGTAATGCAGACCACGATCTAAATTGAGGTAATCAGTGAGCGGTAATTATTTTAATTCGTGGTCATGTATGTTTGTGTTCAGGATATTATTTATTTGGACACTTTGAACAATTAATTACGACATAGCAGTCAGGTATTTATATAAATAAAAGCTATTAGCTTCTACTTACATTAGTGTAGCGCTTTCGGACACTAGTTCCTTCATCAACACTGGCTGTCACTTCCGTTGTTGAATACATATGGTTATTAAGCAGCGTGGGTTGTGGGAGTGGCGGGAATTTTTGAACTGTTGGCGGCGGGGGTGGCGGGAATGTTTGAATTTGTGGATTATTGGAGTAGGAGGTTGAAGAGGCTGTGTGATTTGAAGTTGGTTTACTCATTAAGGATGTTGTGGGGGTCTCTTTTGGTATGTTTATATATTTCAAATTGTTCCAAGGTGTTTAGTTCAGGCCCTTTGTTTCTGATGTGTAGAATTTTTAAATTTGTGGTTATGTTTGTGTAGGTGTGATTGTTTCCTATCAAGTGGGTAGCAAATGCTGATTCGGGGTTGTTGATGTGTTCTTTGAATCTTTTTTCAAATGAACGGCCGCTGTGCCCAAGGTAGTATTTTTGGCAATTTGAACAGTTGAGTTTGTATACCCCTGGGTTTCCATATAAGTTTTGTTTCTGTTCTCTTGTGGTTAGTAGGTTTTTGATTTTGTTCCCGCCACCCCGCCATTCCCGCCACCTCCGCCGCCAACAGTTCAAAAATTCCCGCCACTCCCACAACCTACGCTGCTTAATAACCATATGTATTCAACAACGGAAGTGACAGCCAGTGTTGATGAAGGAACTAGTGTCCGAAAGCGCTACACTAATGTAAGTAGAAGCTAATAGCTTTTATTTATATAAATACCTGACTGCTATGTCGTAATTAATTGTTCAAAGTGATTATTTAACAAGCAGTTCGTAATGGAATCAAACATTGAAGAGTATTTATTTGGAACTGTTCAAATTGAATAGTTAAGTCATGGCTGAGAAATTAATTTAGACTGTAGAAACAAATGAAATATTAAGAAGCTTATAATAAAATATCTTACGGTGATGTTTTTGTGGTTAAGTTTATGTTTAGGTTGTTATTTATTTGGAATTATTTGGGTTTAATAGTTGAAGTCGTAGCTGTGAAATTCATTTGGACTTTGGAAACTACTGAAATATTAAGAAGCTTATGGTATAATATCTTACGGTGATGTTTTTGTGGTTAAGGTTTTATTTGAAATTATTTAGATTGAATAGTTTAAATCATGGCTATGAAATGTATCAGGACTGTAGAAAAAACTGTAATATTAAGCATTTTATGGTAAAATATCTTACGGTGATACTTTTGTGGTTAAGGCTGTCATTAATTTGAAAATATTTAGGCTGAATACTTCAAGGGCCGGTTTCCGAGCTCGAGATTTAGCTAAGTTCTAGACTTTAAACAGCTGGAGTAAGAAAGATGGCTTTCCAAACGGGACATAGTCGCAGTGTTCATGACAGTAATCGCAGTTTTTATTTCATCATTTCTATAATTGGAAACGTTTTTCCTTGACGAAATTAAACATTCCTAAATAATTTAAATTAGCTGAAACTTTGCACTATTTTCTCTTTATTATATTTTGTGTTAATTTTCTAGTTTTTCGAAATTTAATTCAAACGACTATGACAATGACTGCGACTACGCCCGTTTCCGTAAGTCAATTTTCTGACTCCAGCTGTTCAAAGTCTAGAACTTAGCCAAATCCCAAGCTCGGAAACCGGCCCTATATCATTGCTGTGAAATTCATTTGTACTGTAGAAACAACTGAAATACTGAGAGAAATTCATTTGGACTGTAGAAAAAACTGAACTACTGAGAGAAATTCATTTGGACTGTGGAAACAACTGAAATACTGAGAAGCTTATGGTAGAACATCTTACAGTAATGGTTTTGAAGGCCTTCTTGACCGAAGCCTTTGCATAGTCGAACATTTTGATGGTAAAGTCACGAGATCCGGAGGCGAGGATCGGCTCGCGAGGATGGAACTCGAGACAGGTGACCTCCTCGAGGTGGTCGTAGAGGGTGCGGATGACGGGATGGCCCTGGCCCTCTGTGGCCGACGAGGTCTCAATGCCGTCCGGACACGATTTCGCCAGCATACGGTCCACGTCCAAGATCTAAACATTTCCACATAAATGTATCAAACTCTTACTCTACTATTTATTATTTAGCGTATGACAAATACACAACACATGAAAATTCCCACTTTGTATATATATGCTTTGGACTCAAAAGGACAGAACTTATGAAGTGATAAACGTAACCTATTTTTGGACTATTACTATCAAAATTCGGGAAAGGAACAGTTTTGGGCTTTAAGACTGTTGCTTCTTTCCCAATAATTTTTATAATTAGTTGAGAATGATACTGTATTAATAAATGTCTAAATATATAAAATATAAAACAAATACCTATATGTAAGTTGTATATTTCTAATTTCTATGAGATCTTGTGTAGCTTAGTATTTGGTGAGGAGAGCTGAAGTTTGTCTGACCGCCATTATTCATCTTTGTACATGTATTTCTTGTACCAGACCTTGTTTCCTGTACTTGTACCTGGTTTTTCAGGTCTGCAACAGCTCCTCCTTATGTAGAGAGAAATTTTCCTTGCATGAGAATATTATTCATCGACAATTAAATACTGTTTACATAATAATACTATCCATTATTTAGTGTAAATATGTTTTTGGAGATGAAGTGTTTCATTAATAATTATAATTAAACTTTTTCATGTACTGGAGGCATTTACACCGCTCTCATTCTACTACCGCAAGTTGTAGAATAGGAACATTTACACGGCTCCGATTCTGCAATCGCATGTGTGGAAGAATAGAGGCAGTTACATACGTTAGATTTCCAACTGGACTGACCTTGATGGAAGCGTCGACACTGCCCGTGGCCACCAGCTGCCCATCCATGCTGAAGGCGCCCGCCCGGCAGTTACCCTTGTGTGACGTCACATACGCCGTCTCGTACTGCGCCGGCTCTGGCGCCGAGCAATCTATGTCCGTCTCGAACTCCAAATCTGACCATTACAAATATATTCATCAGCTTACTACTAACAAGAATTCATCAAGTCCTATACTTGAATGTTCTATAATTATATTATATCTCCTGTATTATACCAAGTCCTCTACTAATGAAAACACTGGGTTGTTGTCTTATATTTTATATCACTTATTTATTGTAAAATCCTCTACTAATACTTGAATGTAATGTACTTCATATTCAAATTCTTCATATTCCTCATTTGCCTTAATATAACTCAATTTTCAAATCAAAAACTCTTACTCTTTATTCTCTTCCACTCTCAAACTTTAAACATTCACAACATATGAAATAAAGATCGGATTCTTCCTTACCATACCTTATTCTTCTTAGTTCGAGAAAATGTTCAAAAATCATGCATCATATTAAGTCAGATTCGAAGAAAAAATGGAAATTTCATTCTTGAGTAAATTATAACAAAAAAGTCAATTAAAAATGTTCTGTACATCTTAGAAACTAGTAATAAGAAATTGTACTTGATCTTGAATATTGTGGATCAGAATCTTCTCTTTCATTTGCAGTGAATAATTTGCAGTGAACTAATTTGCAGTGAATTTACGAAATTATATTATTTAGAAGTTTGATATTTTAAGAGTAGTTTGAAAAATTATGACATTGACATTCTCCCTAATTTTATGGTCAATGATAATGTACATATACATTGTATACTGCAAGCACCAATGTATATGAACTAACGTGCATATTATGATTGCTTCTATGATCACAAAATCGACTGTACATTCCTCCCCTAGCATCCTTTGTGCATTCTCCCAAACAGTGATTCCTTAACTCAAGTGACTCTCAAACATGGTTAGTGATACCATAGAGAAACAATAGCATAAGTAGATATTCCATGGTATAGGGAGTTTATGTCGCAACTTTTACTGTTATCTCAAGCCGATAGTCCACGCACTTTTTTCCCGTGAAGCTGTGTGACGCTGGTAGTCTCTCATATTGTGCCGTTCATACACTCTCACCCGGTCAAAACAGTAAAAGTCGACAATAATCAACAGTAATCGACAATAATCGGCTTGATTTAACAGTAAAAGTTGCGACATAAACGCCCTTACCATGGAATATTTACTTACGCTATTTTTTCTCTATGGTGATACTCACCAAGACCAGGGCCGATGAGTATTTCCTGTACGGGGTTGAGTAGACCGAGGGAGTGGCCGTGACTGCGACGGTCGGGCTCGTGTTGCAGGCCGATCATGCAGAGATGCAGCAGACGGTCGGACGGTGGACACGGCGGGTCGGCCGCCGCCTGCACTGCCGCCGCCAGCTGTCCTGCCAACGCCGTCTGCCCGTCGTATTCCAGCTGACTGCAAACCATCCACAACACTACAGCAGTCGGTTCACCAGCAATTCACATTGGAGTCGGCAATACCAATTCACAGTAGCCACCTTACATCTTAAGTTGCAATTCATTAGCGGCGTCTAGAAACACAAGGTTAGAGCTACCACGGCTAGAGCACATTACCTATAAATTCATTAGATTCGATAACTCAATGGATTTTTATGTTGTATGACCGTTATGGTGGAAGACGAATTAGAAGTATTGGCTACTATATTGCTTTTACGATTCATAGCTAATGAATAACTGAATAAATTTCTAAAACCTAAAAATTTATGGGTCATGTGCCCAAGCGGTGGCGGCTTTAACCACACGACTCTGGACGTGCGCCTCGAAACGCCTAACCAAGGTCTTAAAGATGTGCGTCTCTCAGCCCAAGTAATTAGAAAAACAATATTATGAAGAATCTTGTCATACATGACATCAAAACCCATTCAATTTTTGAAATATTATTTTGTGAATTGGAAATCTGGTCGCGGTAAATGTAATTGATAAAGCGAGAAGATCTCCAATGTACAAAGATGAAACGTGTGTTTTATCACGTTTCGTGAAGGCAATATTATGGTTTTTAGCTCCATGCTATACAAACAAGAGTGAGTCGACTTTTGGTCTGTGAATCAAGGCTGCATTTTTTCACATAAATAGATTTTGATTTTTTCTTTCGAGGCCTGTATTCTTTGAACCGTTTGTGAAGTTAGTTGTTGAGTTAAGGCATTGGTTACCTGAAGGATTCTGTCTTGAGAATTCAATTATAGGCTGTCACAGTTCGGGCAGTTTCACAGCCTACTTTAGATAGAATCTAAAGTAAGCCATGGCAGTTTAAACCTGCATAATTGTGTTTTCGGGATTTGAATCTTGTAGGGAAAGCTGGTGTTTCGATTCATCAGCTGGCAGAAGTTTTTTTTTGACCGAGCGAAGTGAGGTCTAAGATTCAAGTCGACGGTTTGGCATTTCTCTTAATTTTTAAATGTTTATATGTTTTTATGTTGCACATTTACGGCAAAACGCGGTAATAGATTTTTATGAAATTTGACAAGTATGTTCCTTTTTAAATTGCGCGTCGATGTATATACAAGGTTTTTGGAAATTTTGCATTTCAAGGATAATATAAAAGGAGAAAGGAGCCTCCTTCATACGCCAATATTAGAGTAAAAATCAGACTATAGAATTATTCATCATAAATCAGCTGTCAAGTGGATTAAAAAACGCATGCCATGACGCATGCAATTCAATATCTCAATGTAACTTGGTAAAAAATCAGCAGCTGTGTAGACTATAAATTGCATGCCTCATTGAATGCAATTTTTATGCACTATTAAATAGGATGCAAAGAACTTATAAAAGCTTGTCTGGGCGCCTAGATGTCTTCTGGTTTTCTCGCGCTAAATTTCCGGAAAGCGTTATATGATAATTAAATCTTGTTTAAGCATGATCTGATCAAATGAATAGTTGTTGTATCAGTGTGGATGTGCATAATATGGTTTGGGACTTCGTTCAGTTATAAATGTTATTTATACTATTGATAGAATTTTTGTTCATTATTTGTTATTATATTCTTTAATTTTTTTATAAGATTTGGAATTTTGATTCTCAATTTGTTTTATTTTTACTTTTTTCATAAGTAGGCCTATTTGAAATCTTTGTATTTTTCATTTTTGAATTAGGTGGTATTTTTGTTGTTTGTATTATTTATTATTGCATAAGTTCATATTATTTTTATCATTATTTTCTTCTTTCATTTGTATCTGTACAATTTTTATTATTAAGGAGACATATTTGGGGAAACCCGTTGTCTCCATTGTGAATAAATAAATAAATGAACTATTGATTGCGTGCAATAACGCATGCAATTAGTAACTAAAATAACATAGTATTGTCTCTGGAACTTTCTCTGCTTTGAACTTGGGCTGTCCTGTTGACAGTATGTCTTGAAGGAGATTAGCTTTCGATGTTAGCATTTTTGATACACCAACCCCAACAGCCATTAGCCGTTTTCACACCGATATCACGCCGACACGACATACAGACAGGATCTACTATGATGAACAGTAAAAGAGGAGGCTGCGGTTTATAACAGCGCGAGGTCTACTGTTCACAGAATTACTAGTTATATATTTTTTTATTTAAAGTCGGAAGTGGTTTAACCGGACCTTGAGGATCAGGCCAAGGGACAATTTTCAAGGTAAAGTAAGATAATAGTTAATTGTACATTTTTTTTATTTTTGAGACCCATAATTCTAAATAATAATTTTGTTTTATTATTTCAAAAAACCGGAACGACCACTTTCTCTCATTTCCACCACGATTACAATCTTCAAAATTAAATGAATCTATTTGCTACGAGTTCTGAAACTCTATTTGCTACTCGCCCCATGACCCCAAAGATTTCAACTTTGGATGCTCATAGTTAAAAAAGGAACAATCTCAAATAAGGTAGTCATTGCTTTGGAATTAACTCATATAATATAAATTAGAATTAGGCTGTTATGAAGTTAGTCATTGAAATGTGCCAAGTTGAATGTTGTACCAGTTTTTTCCTCCGTCATGAGTAATTACTAGGCTACATAATATGGACAATGAAATCTAAACTTAATAAAACCCGTCCAAATATTATATAGGTATGTATTTACCATCTGTAGTTTTTGATCTTGATCAAAAAGCTAGCATGGGTATACTACATTTCTACATATTCATGACACACTATCCTAAAAATAATGCACCCATGGTTTTTAGATTTATAGTAATTAATAAGCTAATTCGTGGGCGGTCGTAAGTGCAGTCTGGAGGCAATCACAGATGTTAGGAATTATTGAAGGTATCAACGCATTAATTTTTTTAATGGAAGAGATAGGAAATCCCCTAAGTCAAATTTGATATAAAATCATATTAAGTTAATGCAGTTGAAAAAATGCTCCTTTAAAAGAAACCTAACCTTAAAAGTAACATCAACAAAATCTATTAACTTACCTTATCATCAATCTATACAACAATTCCTTTTGTTTCAAGACATTGATGTCCTGGGGATTTTCCGTTTCCTTCATTTTTATAATGTATATACTTTATTTTTTTATAAATAAAGATTTAAACGTATGCTGAGACTTGAACGTTTTGTTCTTTTATGCTGCACAGAATTCACTCCAATGACAATTGTAACAGAAATTTTTCAAGTTTGAATTAATCGCAATTTGAAAGTAAAACAGAATTTATAGAAAAAATATAAAATTGTTAGAAAACTTTTGCAGAGATCGTCAAACAGCACAGGCAGGAAGGTAATCGCTTGAAAAAATGTATCAAACAAAACAAAGCCTCAGATGTGCGAGATTTTAATCTGTCTAGTGAATGAACATAACCTGAAAGGTATTGTCCAATTGGTGGAATTCAAAGGTAAAGGAAAGGTTACAGACTGTATTGTAATAGGTCTATAGTTTCTTACATCACCTCGATCTCCAGATTTGTATATAGGTACCAAGAAACTGTTTTTGAAATCTCTGGGGAAGACACCAAGCTTCAGCAAGGCAGAGCCAGTATGGCTAGGTGAATGGCCAGAATAGAAAAACCTAATTACAGGAAGGGATATTTCATCAGGCCCAGTTCCTCTGCCAACATTCAGAGCTTCCAATCTGCGTTGAATATTGATTGGAGTAATGCAGCAGGATGGAACTAACTGGTTTCAACGAAAATCAAATGTCGGGACATTAACCGTGTCCTGCACAAAAATAGATAAAAAATAATCAGCAAAGAGTTCACACTACTTATCAACAGGAGTTGCAGCACTTCTTGTGTCCAGTCTCATAAAGTAGGTCTGGCTGAGCCTTTTCTCAAACCATCCACATAAGTCCAGAAAGATTTAGAACTTGTCTAAACAAATTCCTCTAATTCAAGTAAATAGTTATTGTATAACACCTTCTTGTCAAAACACGACATTGATCCCTCAAATTGCAAAAAACTTCATAGAGCTGAATACTACCAATTGCCTTATACTTTCTATGAGCAGTTTTCTTGGCTACAATCAATCTTCCTAATTCAATGGAACCACAAGAGACATGAACCTTTCTCATGAGTGTGAACCTCTTGATGGTCAAGCTCATATACCTACAGAAATTACTGAAATGCTCCTCAGATCTAATGATTATCATCAAAATTTGCAACTGGGTAATTCATATTCTGAAACTCCAAAAATATGGAAGCTAAATCACACTCGTGAAAATCAGGTACCTATTTGTTTTACATAGCAGGGTTGTGTCCACCTCCTGTTCCAGGAGTATGTGATGAGTGCCTTTGAGGATGCCTGCCAGGTCGATTGTCTTTATTTAGACCTCTCAAAGGCCTTCGACAGAGTTAACCACTCTCTCCTGGTTGCCAAACTGGAGAGTTATGAGGTGCATGTGTGGTTGTACAGCAAGTGGTTGAACAGCCATCTGAGGGACAGAACTCTGATGTTCAGAACTCTGAGGGTCATATGTCATCTCCTTTCCTGGCTCCCTCTGGAGTCCCTTAGGGATCCCATTTGGGCCCCTCCTCTTCAATTTATTTATGAACGACATTAAAAGCTTCATATCATCCATGTTTCTAATGTATGCTGATGATGTCAAGTTATTCGACAGGGTATTGCAAGACTTAGGACATGAATCTCTGCAGAATTCTCTCAACAACCTTGATTTGTGATGCCTTGATAATGGTATGGCTCTGAATGTAACCAAGTGTGTTGTAATGTATTTCAAGCATTGAACAAGTATACTTGATTCTCAATACTCCTTGAGAGGCATTCCTTTGAAAAGAGTATGCAGTTTCAAGGACCTAGGAGTGACTATGACTTAGTCTCTTAGCCCACTGGATCACATAAGTGTGATCACTGGAGAGGCTAGATCTCTCCTTGGCTCTATATTTTGGTTCACCAGGGATTTCAGTTCTCCCGAGAGTGTCTTGGTTTTGTTTAGGGCTCTTGTTCTTCCAGTGTTGGAATATGGCTCTATTATCTGGGCACCATTCCATCTGTACCAGATTAACCTGCTGCAAAGTGTGGAGAGACGTTTCGTGAGGATGCTGAGCTGCAGGATGGGTTTCAAGTACTTTGAAGCTCCTGTGGAGGAGATTAAGGGACAGTCCATCTCCTCCCTTTGGTTCTGAGGTGGGAACACTATGACCTGGTCCTTCTTTTCAAGACTGTCAATGGATATCTGGACTGCCCTGAACTTCTGGCTAGTATTAACATCTGTGTTCCAAGAGGAATGTGCTCAAGGTTCCATTTTCCGCAGATGCTCTCACCTAACAGCCTATGCCTATAATAGTGGGCTTTCTAGAATACTTCGCTCTGGTTGTGAGGCTGCTGCAGCTGATGTTGATTTCTTTGGGGTGTCCTTGGGCTTTCTCAGGAGAACTATGAAGAGATACCTGCATGGTGTGATTTTGGTGTTCCCTTCCTTGTTTATGCCCCTTGTGGTAAACTTCCATGGGCCTTTTCACTTATATGTAATATTGTATGTTAACTATGATTCATTCTGTATTCTAATTTTTGTCTTTCAAACTATCCACATAGATGTTTTTTATTGTTGTATATTATTATTTATCTATATATTCTTTGCTTGTATTTCTTCTTCTATGTTATTTTCATGTGAAATTCGTGTTGTACCGTTGGAAGTTGAATGAATAAATAAATAAATAAACTTTCTTCCAACTTACAATCATCAGCTTCCTTCAAGCATTTCTTTGCCAACTCACACAAAAAAAACTCCTCTGTTTTTCGTGATCATTGATCAGAATAAAACACAAACAGGAAGAAATACAGAAGCTAGTCTGATTATCTTGTTAAATCAAGACTTATGGGCTATAGAAGTTATGTTAAAATCAAGACTTATGGGCTATGAAAGTTATGTTAGCATTGATTTTGTGAGCTTTTTCGCGCACAAAGTTACTGTCACACTAGCGTAAGTTGACACATAAGCTATTATGTAGGTCACTAACTACAGCGTAACTGAAGATAAGCTTTTGTGTCATTCAGTTTTGTTCAAGTCAAAGAAGCGTAACAGAACATATGCTTTTGTGTCATTTATTTCATCACTCGATTGTAGATACGTTATCCACTTATCTTTCTAATGGCTAATGCAATGAGATAAGCGTGTGTGTCACTAAATAGACCACGAAAAGTTATTTAGATAGGTCAGATAAGCTAAAAAACGGAATTTTGTAGATACGCTACTATGACTCTAAACCCTCGATAATATGGTTTGGGACTTCGTTCAGTTATAAATGTTATTTATACTATTGATAGAATTTTTGTTCATTATTTGTTATTAGCCTATATTCTTTAATTTTTTTATAAGATTTGGAATTTTGATTCTCAATTTGTTTAATTTTTACTTTTTTCATAAGTAGGCCTATTTGAAATCTTTGTATTTTTCATTTTTGAATTAGGTGGTATTTTTGTTGTTTGTATTATTATTATTGCATAAGTTCATATTAATTTTATCATTATTTTCTTCTTTCATTTGTATCTGTACAATTTTTATTATTAAGGAGACATATTTGGGGAAACCCGTTGTCTCCATTGTGAATAAATAAATGAACTATTGATTGCGTGCAATAACGCATGCAATTAGTAACTAAATAACATAGTATTGTCTCTGGAACTTTCTCTGCTTTGAACTTGGGCTGTCCTGTTGACAGTATGTCTTGAAGGAGATAGCTTTCGATGTTAGCATTTTGATACACCAACCCCAACAGCCATTAGCCGTTTTCACACCGATATCACGCCGACACGACATACAGACAGGATCTACTATGATGAACAGTAAAAGAGGAGGCTGCGGTTTATAACAGCGCGAGGTCTACTGTTCACAGAATTACTAGTTATATATTTTTTTATTTTAAGTCGGAAGTGGTTTAACCGGACCTTGAGGATCAGGCCAAGGGACAATTTTCAAGGTAAAGTAAGATAATAGTTAATTGTACTTTTTTTTTATTTTTGAGACCCATAATTCTAAAAAATAATTTTGTTTTTATTATTTCAAAAAACCGGAACGACCACTTTCTCTCATTTCCACCACGATTACAATCTTCAAAATTAAATGAATCTATTTGCTACGAGTTCTGAAACTCTATTTGCTACTCGCCCCATGACCCCAAAGATTTCAACTTTGGATGCTCATAGTTAAAAAAGGAACAATCTCAAATAAGGTAGTCATTGCTTTGGAATTAACTCATATAATATAAATTAGAATTAGGCTGTTATGAAGTTAGTCATTGAAATGTGCCAAGTTGAATGTTGTACCAGTTTTTTCCTCCGTCATGAGTAATTACTAGGCTACATAATATGGACAATGAAATCTAAACTTAATAAAACCCGTCCAAATATTATATAGGTATGTATTTACCATCTGTAGTTTTTGATCTTGATCAAAAAGCTAGCATGGGTATACTACATTTCTACATATTCATGACACACTATCCTAAAAATAATGCACCCATGGTTTTTAGATTTATAGTAATTAATAAGCTAATTCGTGGGCGGTCCTAAGTGCAGTCTGGAGGCAATCACAGATGTTAGGAATTATTGAAGGTATCAACGCATTAATTTTTTTAATAGAAGAGATAGGAAATCCCCTAAGTCAAATTTGATATAAAATCATATTAAGTTAATGCAGTTGAAAAAAATGCTCCTTTAAAAGAAACCTAACCTTAAAAGTAACATCAACAAAATCTATTAACTTACCTTATCATCAATCTATACAACAATTCCTTTTGTTTCAAGACATTGATGTCCTGGGGATTTTCCGTTTCCTTCATTTTTATAATGTATATACTTTATTTTTTTATAAATAAAGATTTAAACGTATGCTGAGACTTGAACGTTTTGTTCTTTTATGCTGCACAGAATTCACTCCAATGACAATTGTAGCAGAAATTTTTCAAGTTTGAATTAATCGCAATTTGAAAGTAAAACAGAATTTATAGAAAAAATATAAAATTGTTAGAAAACTTTTGCAGAGATCGTCAAACAGCACAGGCAGGAAGCCAGGAAGGTAGTCGCTTGAAATTGGAAAAAATGTATCAAACAAAACAAAGCCTCAGATGTGCGAGATTTTAATCTGTCTAGTAAATGAACATAACCTGAAAGGTATTGTCCAATTGGTGGAATTCAAAGGTAAAAGGAAAGGTTACGGAGGGTGAGGTTCTGGCTTTTGAATGCCACTATCTATGATTATATTATTTGAAATGTGTTGTTGAATGAAAAAATAAAGACAAATATTGTAAAGTTTGAATACTCGCACATTTGAGATATCGCAGCTCATACTTATGACATGTCTCATTTCTCTCATGCACTGAGACTGAGCCACGGAATAAGCATACCAGTTGTAGTTCTTCTTTCCTCTGTGACTAAACTCTATACTAACTGGAATGGACTAGCAGCACAAAGAAAGTGAGGCAGCTGGTAAAGATAGGCAACCCGCATTGCTGTGGGATTCGTCATTTTGTAACACATTGGCTCTTATGGGAAAATGCATTGCACAGTTTCGATTTCTATTTTATTTCTATATTGTATGTCTTATTCCGGGTGTATACCATCTGACCGACCTAAAAACTGATGTAAGTTACAATGTAAGTTAAACACCACAAACACTTAAGCCTTGTACACACGTCCGTACAGATTCGCGCGAACAATCGTACGCACACATGCCTCTACATTCACTGTACGTCCTTGTGGACGCGTTCCACGTATGCCTCGGCATTCAAAAAGCTATCTGATTTGCAGACGACACGAAGACAATATGGTAGATGTATTTACCACATCATGACAACAATGGCGTCATTCCATCATTGAAGATAATTATTGCAAAATGCAGCTGTTTCATTTATTTCAATGACTTGTATAATAAAATCGAAAATAAAACTTAACAAACGATATTGGTGGGTTGAACGATTGTAGGTTGAAGTAAGGAAATAAATTATTGCTACATGACATAAGATATGAGATTGTCAATTCAAACTTTATTAGGATGTCAAAACATTATTTTTTAAAATACTGAATATAATTCAACTAGTTATCCAAACAAATGATACCATCATGAGGGAAGCAATAACTTTACAAGAACGATTGGCCATAACTTTGAGATTCTTGGCATTAGGCGATTCATTTGTTGGTTTCCAATATCTATTCTGAATCTCAAGAAAGGAAATTTCTACAATAATTCCAGAAGTTTTGATGACCTAATCAAAGTACTTAACACTGTCCTACAAAATTGACAGTCTCCTTTAACGAAATTAGCCACAAATTGAATCAAATACTGAATTGCTGCCCATTTTAAACTAACTCTGCTCATACACATGAAAAAACAAGATTCTCCAAAAGATTAGATTCAAGATTTACCTTTGGAATACTAGTTCAAGGTTTGAATAAATCTCTCTATGGATAGCCTAGCTATCTAAAACATAATTATAATATCATATTGGAGATTACAATTTTAATTACAAACTCTGATTGATAACATAGGTACCACAAACACAAGATGATTTGATAGGCACAGTAAGATAATAATTATGTGAGCTATACTTTTTTGTAGGAATCCTGTAGAGAAGCTATTTTCACTTAAATTATGCAGTTCTTTATTTGTTAATCATGATACAAATTATATACTCCATGCCTGTTTCTATTTAAATATTTGACAATCCACATATCCTACAAAATTACAAAAATCCTACAATTTACAATTTGTTATTGGATCACAATTTGATTTGTCATTCATTTTCATTAACCTAATTCATTGGAATTAACCTAATCCATTTTCATTAACCTAATTCATTGGAATTAGGTTATGACGCCTTCAATGTTTACGTTTTGCCTCACCCGTATGGCTAAATCGCGTCCACACATACATTCAATGCTCGCCCGAGGCGCCTTTGAGCATGCCAAAATACCGACAGGGTTCCGGTTCGCCCACATGCCTCAGCGAACAGTGTCCAGACTTGCGAATGCAAGCCCATACACGTATGCTCACCCGAGGCAAACGTACGTGTGTAGACCGTTTAACACAAGAGACTGTTGTGACGTCAACGTGGGCGAATTTGGCAGTAGATAATGTTGGCTTCAACGACTTTTAGTATGAATATACAGTTGGCCGTGTCTACTCTATAAATGGTCTAAGGATCGCGGTCGCCATCGAAAGTTTTTGCACAAACTAAAATAAAATAATAATGTACCTTGAGCGTGCTTGAGCCTTGAGTATTTTTTTTATTGATCGAATTCTTAGAAACAGCCTCAACAATATTTCAATTATTATAATTATCATTTAAATTAAACTTCATTGCAGTATTTTGATTCATTCAATCTGATTAGGCTCAATGGATTTTGAAGTAAGTACTGGAATCAACTTGAACATAATCAAAAACAAAGGGATGTGGCATAATATATAAGAAAAATATCACTAACCTAAAAATCCACTGTTATAAGTCTAAATTTCTGTTATTATCGATACAATCAGTCGTCATTTAAAGTGTATTCATTTGAATTCCATAAGTAAATTATATTAACAATTCTTTATTTAACATTAAACACTACGGTAGTCTATTTCTTGGAACGATGAGTTAAAAGTTAACCTTTCGGCAGTCGCGCTGTTGTAAAAAGTACAACAAGGCCAGTTTTTTGCTGCACAAAACTATTGAATAGGGTGGTGTCAGTGAATGAGTCACCTATGCATTCCATAACTTCCCTCCCCCCATCACTCCATTTGAGTTGCAGTATCAACCGAGCAATGATTCAGTCTTTAGGTGCCATTTAGTAGCGACAGTGCATAGGTCGCACTGTGCATAAGATAGGGGAAGACTGTCTACGGGGACTGTAAACGAACCAATAACACAGAATTGATGGATTTGCTTGATGCACCTTATTGGGTAATCATCCAAATGTTCATAGGCTTAAAATGATCCAAGAAAATGGAAAAAGTAATTATACAATTAATTAATATGTTTTGACAGTAAACAGAGTAGCCTACATAACACTTGGAAAAATGGATGTTGTAAAAAATACAACACGCGACTGCTAGTGTGATTGAGTAGGGCGCGACTACCGGAAGGTTAAGTTAGGTACTCAGATTGACAATAATCAATTATTGAGAGTGCCTCAGATATGCCACCACAAAAACATAACAGATTAGCCTATGGACTTGAATAAGTCTGAGATTTTTCTAATTTTATTTCATAATTTTCATTAATTTCCAGGTCTTTATCAGCTATCTCTCATTTCCAAAATCTCAACAATAAAATATGAATTTTCCTCATGTTTACTGCATTTTTAGACCTGGACATTTGATGTCCTATCTGGTCTAGGACTTGATAGATTCTAGAGTTTAGAAGATAAAACCGGGTCTCAGAAAGACATTTTTAATCCTAGGGCCTATTTTAGTCCTGGACTCAGTAAGTCCAGAACTTATAGATCCCGAGCTCAAAAACCGGCCCTAGCCTAAAAGTTCATTTTCAGTTTGGTTATACTTCAGAATAAACAATCCAGGTTAGTTTAGGATAGGAAGTAAATAAATTTTCTCTGGTCATACCTAACATCAACTGCTTATTGACCGAGCGAAGTGAGGTCTAAGATTCAAGTCGACGGTTTGGCATTTCTCTTAATTTTTATATGTTGCGCATTTACGGCAAAACGCGGTAATAGATTTTCATGAAATTTTACAAGTATGTTCCTTTTTAAATTGCGCATCGACGTATATAGGTTTTTTGTAGGTAGGTTTTTGGAAATTTCGCATTTCAAGGAAAATATAAAAAGAAAAAGGAGCCTCCTTCATACGCCAATAATAGAGTAAAAATCAGACTATAGAATTATTCATCATAAATCAGCTGTCTAGTGGACTATAATACTACCCATTCAAAAACATCGAACATCTTGAAAATGTATCTTTCCATCAACGTTGTAGACAGTTGCAGCCAGACCAGATAACAGCTCTAACACTCACATTCCGGGACGACACGTCAAGTACGGACAGAAAGCTCTATGTTTATTTAGGATTTTTCCTAGTCATTTTAAATTCATGAATTATTTAGTAATTTTTGAGAAAACAAAACAACAAGTCAATGTAACTTACTGAGCGCGAGGTATACTGTGCACAGAACTACTAGTAATCATGTGACTTGCAGTTGCTGAATTTTTCAAGCATTCTGTATTTTGTTTTTGTTGACCCTTAGCATATGGTGGCACACCATTCAGCCGCTCTATTTGCCTTTAAACTTCTGAGAGTTCTAAATACATTCTTCTGACTACTTTTGTAAATTGGAAAAAATAATTTCAATTACGGTATTTCTAATTTTTTTTATCTTTTTGAACAAAAAAGTTTCAAGCATGTCAAAATTGAGAAAGAATACAATTGGTTTTTACTGGAATATTGCAACTTACAATATTCACAAAGTAGAAGGAATTTTTTTTGGTTGGTAGGCATCTTCTAATTGTCAGAATCTTGTCAAAGTCAGCTGCAGGTCCACTCATCTGTTTCATTACCCATGCACAAGCCTAGACTTCATGTGGGCATCATCCTTAGCAAATAATGAAAAATAATCACAGTTTTGTAATGGAATCAAAAATGGTTGTAGGGTATACTGCTTAATCAATGGGTTCTTCAGTATAAGAAGTGCAAGATATTACCGTGCTACCAATTTTTGTCCGAAAAGGTTTGATAGTTCTCACCTATCACCTAAAGAAAGTTATCGGTTTCATTTACCAATATCTTGAGAAATCATGAATGGGTTCACCGTTTCCGAATAAGAACTCCAGTTTAGAGCAAATCAAATTATAATTTTCAATGATTCGAAAATTTCAGTTTACATCAGAACAAGCAATCACACATAGATTGAACATGATTAAAGTTACAAATATAATTGTTATGTTCATCTAATATAGATTCAAAAGCTTTCTTAAAATCAGAAATTATTATTTTAAATCTAGATCAAAAGATATAAAACTTACAAACTAAAGTGTACTTATCTGTCATATACAAGTTTTAAGGTAGGCTTATGGCTTTCAAAATTATACGAAAATATATAACACAAATTGAAAAAATAATGAATACTACACTTCACAGATGAATTAGAACATCAATAAATTTTATAAGAACATTCAGATGTCAATTAAAACATCTTAAACTTCAATTATATAGAAAAATTTCAAGAGGACAAAATACATCGACAAGCAAAGCCATCAACCATTTTTTGAAAAGAACCTAAAAGCTCCAAGGCCCCACCTAAACACGTCATCATTACCAACCCCACGAATGCAAAATTATAAGTTTACAATATTCATTACCTTTATTTTCAATAAAACTTTATTTTTAATCTGTTTTGAATTTATGTAACCTTTATGTTGTTTATAATATTATTTGTTAATTTTGAAAGAGAATTCCACTACAGCAAGCATTCCAACATTACTAAACAGCTGATAAAAATTTCAAGCAGATGTTAAGTCCACATATCAATTACATAGATATTGACTATCAAGTTTTATCGAATTTTGAATATTTGAATCGATTTTTTATTGAGAAAAATGTAATATTACAAATACCCCCCTCTCGACATAAAAAATTTTACTGTTTGAGAATTTAAAAAAAATCAACTTTACATTGAAACAAATAGAAATTTTTAAAATTAAATTTGAGAACAGGAGCAATTTTTTCTACAAATACATTTCATGTCATCTCATAATTGAAAATTATTATAAAAATTCATCAATAGCATTTATTACATATTTCCAAACTATATTTCAAAATATAGAATATCAAAATTATTTTTGATTCAGCTTTATGATTCAAGGAAATATCAACAGAAAATTTAGTATATTTAAAAAATAGTTCTTGAGATTTTACATAAGTTTAATAAATTTAAAAAAAATCGAATGTTATTGCATAAAAATTTAGTATGTTGAATAGGATTTTTTATGAATTGATGAATTGTTACATTTAATTTTCATGTAAAAATTTCAATAAATTAAAAAATGTCCATTTCTTTCACTGTTGACGCGGTTGATTTTTTATAGATACGAATTTTGAAAACAGTCCGTTAAGGCACTCAGTGTGAATTTTAGGTAAGTGTGACTCCAAACGAACTTGATCTTCCGTTTGTGATGACATCAGTGTTGGGCTGATCTGGATACATGCATTGCTTGTTGGTCGAGCTGGATACACGAGACATCAGTTAGCATGGCCTCATGCTTTTCGCCATTCATTTATTCTTGAAATTCCGTATCGAAATCATGTATCACATGATTTAAAAAATAAAGTTGCCTTCAAAATGGTGGATCCAAGATGGCGGACCACATTTTTAAAGTCACAGTAGAGTAGTATTTTCAATTCGAGTAACATCCCCAATCACACTCACCTTGGAATCACTTCTTTTTATGAGATACTAAGCCGTTCTCAGACTTTTTTTCTCTATTTTCTGCTTTGAATAGTATTGATTAATAATGTGAATATTCCCGAAACGGTTTGAGATATCGATATGCGGTTTCCACCATTCATTTTCTCTAAAAATTCCCTATCGAAATCACGTATCGCATGACCACCTTCCTATTTAAAAAAATGAAGGCGGACCAGATTTTTAAAGTCATTGTAAAATAGTTTTTTCAATTTGAGTAGGATCCCCAATCACACCCACCGTCAAATTACCTTTGTGTATGAGATATTAAGCCGTTCTCGGACTTTTCACCCACCCTGTATATATGCATATGCACTCAGGCCATACAGAAAATAAAAAATTCAAAGAGTCAATAACTTGTTTGGCCTATGTAGCCGGGAGACATTGCTGTGTCCGGCCTGCAAAAACTGAACTTCAATTTTTGAGTTCAAAATCCACTTATAATTTAATGCACAATAACACTGTTATTTTAAGGTTGGAATATATTCACAATCTTGCCTTTGAAATTTCTTCATGAAAAATTCACTTCCAAAAAAAAAACTTTTTGTTCTAAAACCTTTAGAACTATTTGATAAACACATATAAAACAGAAAATTTGACCAAATAATGAGATAAATTTTAATCATTCTCTGTTATTACTTTTCTAGTATTTATATGTATTGCTAACTGCAGAAGGGACACTTGTCCAAAATTTTCATTTTTATTTCTATCAGCTGAATGAAGTTTATATGGATAGATGTATCGTTTACTGTAGAGATGGAACTTCTACACAGTCAATAAAGCCTTAATAACATCATGTGATATTGACCACTTACTGAAGATAGGGAACATGTCCTGGACATGTTACCTTTCTGCTGTAAATAGAAAAATTCTCCTGTCGGTAGTGCTAGCGGTGCTAGCATAAATAATGTTTAAATATCGGACAGATGATCTGTTTTATCCGAACCACTTGGTGCGCATTTGGGGGTCAAAACTGAGCCAAGTAATGGCTGATTCAAAATGGCGGATCCAGCGTTCATTAAAACGGTCATAGAATGGTTACCATTCATGATAGAGACCTCTCGTAAACGCGAATCGAATCACAATAAACTAGCCTACAAAGTTTGTTTCAATACATTTCCACCTAAAACTTGATTTTAACCGACAAAAATGCACTTTTTCAGAAACATTTCATTTCTCAAGAGTATGTTTTCTGAATAACCACTTTCAATGACGATTTTTAGATATAAAGTGTCAAACAAAAGTTCTTTGGAATGAAATTTATAATCTATTCCCGTTTGTTTCAAGTCTTAATCATCTCTTGTTTAGGAGCTATGATTTTTTCATGATTTCATTCTAGCCGCTTAACCGAGTAACTATCATTTAAACTGAACTATAAGTCTGTGTGCTGATAAATTTCGTTTAAGAAATACCCAGTGGAATCTACAATTTCCGAAGGAACACAAGGACAAGCTACCCATAAATGTTCTAGAAATGAAAGACAAAAAATGTCTAACGTACGTTCCGGATAAGATGAAATTTTGGAATGAAATTTTAAAGTTTCCAAGAGAAAAAGGGAATGAAACTCAAGAGCATGTTCTAGAACCATACAAATAAATTCAGTTCTCATCTATTCACGAATATGTATCCACTCACATACAATTATTGTGTAAAATAAACTTGTTTTTTTTTCAAGAAAAAAAACTTTTATTTTGAGTTATGACTGTTTACTGCAAAAAGATAACATGTCCAATTGAAAAATATTTTTTTAGAACTTCTGAATGAAATTTAGGTCAGTAATTACATAATATCATGTACAATACAAGTATACATATTGACATAAAATACTAAATAATTCTACTTGTTAGTTTTCCTATAAAGTAGTTTTTTGCTTCTCCTGTAAAATTAGGAAAACTGGACATGTTCCCCTTATATATATATATATATATATATATATATAATATATATATATATATATATATATATAAACTTACATTAGAAATGGGGGAATTTTTCGGATACTGAGTGAGTCTCCTTTCTCAACCGAGCACAGACTGCCTCAGTCCGAGCACCCGAGGCAGTCTGTGCTCGGTTGAGAAAGCAGACTCAGTCTCCGAAAATTTCTAATGTAAGTTTTATATATATATATAGGTTGGATTCAAAACTGCAGTCTCCGAAAATTTCCCCCATTTCTAATGTAAGTTTTTAAGTGTTTTCAATCTATTTATATCGTGTCTCCTGTTTTAATTTATATTACAAACTTTAAAGTGTCTTCTGTTATGTGCTATATATATATATATATAATATATATATATATATTATATATATATATATATATAATTTTTAACAATTTATTTCCTGAATTCATGAGTGCGTTTGGGATGTTATGCCTGTTGCACTCCTAGATTTTTGTAAGAATAAATAAATATTTGTTATAAAACTGGGAATTTAATTTAAAGACTTACAACTGAATTTCAACCCCTCATAAGGGGGTGGCTTAGGGGTTGTAACTCGAAGATTTTAAATGTAAACACCCATTGTGAGGCACATCATTTTAAAGTCCTTTTTAAAACAAGAAAGATGGCATCGACAAAAATATTCTATGATACTTGTATCCAAAATGGCGGCTGATTGAAGTTTTAGTTTTTAAGGAAATTAAGGGTTGTAACTCAAATATTTTGAATGTAAACACTCATTGTGTAATACATAATTTTAAAGGCATTTTCAAAACGAGAAAGATGACATCAATTAAAATGTTCTATGATACTTTTATAAAAAATGGCGGCTGATTGAACTTAATCAACTTTTTTCTTTAAAAACTAAAACTTCAATCAGTCGCCATTTTGGATACAAGTATCATAGAAAATCTTTATTGTTGTCATCTTTATTGTTTTAGAAAGGCCTTAAAATTGATGTACCACAATGGGTGTTTACATTACAAATATTCGAGTTACAACCCCTAAGTCACCCCCTTATGAGGGGTTAAAATTCAGTTGTACGTCAAAAGGTGGAGTATTTGATGAATAGCTTATCCTGAAAGTTACAGTATTAACAGTATTATATATATAACAGTGTCCAATTTATTGAGGGGTTCCCGTACATATGACTCACTCTGCATAATGAAATTAGATGAAAGATTATTTCAATCACAATATTCTTTATAATTGTGCATTTTTTTTATCGCCTTCCATGTATCTTATAAAACTGTAGAGTAAGACATCAATGGGAACAAAAGAAAAAGGTCCATTTTTTAAAGGATATATTCTTGAATCTATTCATTGCTATTCTAACTACAGAAATAAACAAACATCAACTACTACAACCCATATTTCAATACTGAGCACTATCTCTTGCTGAGTTTGATATTCGTCTGGTTTCCAAGTGACACAAGAATCTCTTATGTTCACAGATCAAGATCGAGAAAAAGGAGGATGAATTTGCAACGAGCAACGTCAAAGATGAGCCATCCTCACACAATGGTTCAACTTCCAATCAGGCATGTACTCTATCTTGACTAGAATAAATAAATAATGCAGCTTAGTTTGAGATTTTCTCATCAAATTATTATTAAAACTTATTGCTGAATGAAAACTATTCTTCCAGATTCGTCAGAAAAACAGTATGAAAATTCAAAATTGTAAAAAGCACCATCAAATGACCAGAATAATCTTCAGTAGGCCTATAATAATGGAAAGAATCGGCTCATACAAGTCAAGAATGGTACATAGAAGGTTGCCTTGTTGATTACATAAGACGCGTGGAGAACGCAGCCGGCTATGGTGTGACGTCATGCTGCGACCTCTCGGCCCGGCTTAACTTGTATTCAAACGTAAAAATGCCTAACTATGAGCCCTTATAGCAAATTAACCATCAACACTTCATAGAAGTGAGTGACATCAAAATGTTCAGCATTTTATCCTCTTTAAAACAATATCAGAACAAATTTTTAATAAAAATCCTATAAATGTTACTGGCGAGTCTAAAACAAATCGTTTGAACACACGATTCAATTTGATAATACCATTTCAAATACTTTTTACTTTCCTTGCCCTATTACCATATGTAAGGAAAGTATTGCTTTCCGAAAAAATTAAGCTACCCCAATTTCTAAATTTCTATTCGTTTCAAGGTCTCCTGAGTCCAAAAAAGTGTTTTTTTGGTATTGGTCTGTGTGTGTGTGTGTGGTGTGTGTGTGTGTATGATTGTATGTGCGTCTGTGTACACGATATCTCATCTCCAATTAACGGAATGACTTGAAATTTGGAACTTAAGGTCCTTACAATATAAGGATCCGACACGAACAATTTCGATCAAATGCAATTCAAGATGGCGGCTAAAATGGAGAAAATGTTGTCAAAAACAGGGGTTTTCGCGATGTTCTTAAAAACGGCTCCAACGATTTTGATTAAATTTATACCTAGTATAGTCATTGATAAGCTCTATCAACTGGCACAAGTCCCATATCTGTAAAAATTTCAGGAGCTCCGCCCCATCTACGCAAAGTTGGATTTTAGATTCCCAATTATCAGGCTTCAGATAAAAAAATTCGAATGGAAAAGATTGAGCATGGAAATCTCTACAATTAATGTTCAGTAACATTTTCACCTAAAATTGAAAATAAGCTCGAAATTCGATAAAATGTGATTATTCTATTGCAAACTGTTGGAAACTGTAGATTCTATTAAATGATTCACTATGAAGAAATAGCAGACCTCATATGTCTCCAGCGTTATTGTCCTGTCACAGTATACATACAGTATGGAAACTTGGCTAGTACCCTGACGCTAAAGTACGCCATCTTGTTAGGAAGCGCCGCATTGTAATAGTATTGATGGCAGGTTCGGATCACTTTAATGATCCGGATCAATTGATCTCATTCACTGCCACGAGCCAATCAGAAGACCAGGATTGGAACTTCCCAAGGTCACGTATTTAGTATTGGCGTCATGTAAAAAGCATTGGTTAGATAGGCGATTGATTACAAGTTTCCTTTCTGTACTTATTCTGTGGTCCTGTCACCAGCTGGCTCAGATCTTTGTTAATAAGTAGACTTGAGATGCGCGTGAACACTAGCGTCAGGTGATTAATTCTCATAACGGCAAGGAAAGTTGTGTGAGTGCGCCACACTAGATTTTTTGTTCCTTCTCTTAATTTTTTCTGCATCGTTTTAGTTCTTTCTCTTATGTAGATTCTATTCTCAATTAGAAATCATCAAAAATTTCATCCTTATGAAGGTCTGTGGAAAGAACCAACAGCTTCTTTAGGAATTTCAGGATATTAACGTTATTTTATCAACAACTCCTGAAACAATGTGAACCCATCAACTCTTGCCTAGCATTATCACAAAAATAAACAGTCTAGATAAGCCCTAAGAGTGTATGAACATCTTTTTTAACATTATAAAGATTTTTATCTATCTTAATTATTAACAAAAAATAGATAATCATGACTCTCAATGCTGTTATTTTATCAACAAATAAAGCGCATTACACTATCATACTGTAAGGTAGTTGAAACATTTTATGAAAAACTTATGTAATGGTATTTAAAGTTATAATTATTTAAAGTAATTGAATTATAATTAAGATCTATTCTTGCTTTACACAAGTGTTCTTTGCATTCATAAGTCTCCCATGGACACATTGAAATCAAAAATAACATTCTGCTGTGAATAATATGATATTTCCTTTGTAAATTTGTGTTCTATGAAAAGAATCAATAAAATATACTAATAATCGTCAATAATAATAATAATACTGCACTGAGTAGAAACAAAAACACAATAAAAGAGCAACGTCTTGGCACTACGCTTTCCAGTAGACAATCAAAATAATTATTAGTAGCCAGACAGTTCAACGATCTAAAATATCTTGTAACCATGGTAAACAGTTCCATGAATTCGCTAAATTAATTCTAGGTATTTGTCAATTAATAAATTCCTAAACAAATAGTCATATAAAAAAGTTTGCAGCTAGCATTCCGGGTGACGATACTATCAACCGATTGTCAAATAAGAAACAATCATTTTTAAATATAATTGGACGACCAGCATAAAATTATATTTGTTTGCTTTATTTTGTCGTATTATTGTTTAAAATAAGTCCAAAACAAATAAGTTACCAGCCTTTTCACAAATATGAATCGTTTTACTGATTGAATATATTGATAGATTCAAGGACTTTCTACACTTTTCGAAATAAATCAATGTTTTCAAAATACATACTGATGTAAAGCTAGTTTCTTTTCGAATTGAATCGCATATTCATATTTTTTATCAATACAGATATTTTTGTGTGAGGAATTGATATTTGACGCGGTGTTTTCTATGTAATTCATATGGGAAGCCGGCGTTTGCCGGCCGAGAAGTCGGAGTTTGACGTAGGCTCATGCCATCTCATGCGCGTACGTAAACGCGATCGAGGCAACCTGCTATATACTACCCTTGCATACAAGGATACAAGTAGGGATAGGAAATACATGAATGATGCATCATCACGTCTGAACTACTGATCTGATCAACTTGAAAGTTTGCATATACTGTAGATCCCTAATCTACTTAGTATGGTATAGGCCTATTTCAGTTCTTCAAGATTTCAGAATTTCAAGATTTTAACCTGAGGCCGCACTGCTGGATGGTTACAAACAGAACAGTCATTTTGTTTTTAGTCACGGTGTTTAGAATAAAATACATGGGCGGTTATGGAGCAGCACACACTCTTGTCTACTATCCACCGACGGCTGTTGGATGTCGCAATGATTATAACAGCTGATTCTATTTCTGTGTGTGGTCAGCTCACAAATCTTCTCTCATAAGGATTACATGTAAACTTTGAAGGACCGTAGGAAAGAGTCCTGAAGTCAAATTATAAATCTGAGAGGCCATAAACCTGGTCCTCGACATAACGAACACAACTAAAAAAATCATCAAATTCGGTGCACACATAAAAAAGTTATTGAATGTCAAAATTTGAGGCTCGATTTTTATTTATATACTAGCTTATCCGGCGAACTCCGTACCGCCAAAAAGTCAATGTATCTCATGTCACACTTGACTTTATTTGGTGAATCATGAAATTTATCTGACAATTAATATTTTTATTCACATCTCAATACGGACTTCCTTTGTGCTTAAAACTACCGTTTTAATACCAGTAAACAATTTTATCACAGAGTGACGTGTTTATTACAGCTGGTCAGTTCATAATTATGCTAAAACATATTATCACAACATGATCTTGAATCATGATGATCTTCCCGTTCTACGTTAGCCGCTCGGCCGACAATTTCGAAAACATAGGTCTGTAAAATGGATTAATATATAATTATTATTAGCCCCCCTATTTAAATTTCTGGTCAGAAACCATCCCCAATATTCACACAACATATTCCCAAAGTTTCATGCCGTTCTGTCAAGTAGTTTTCGAGTCTATAGGGAACAAACAAACTAACACACAAACAGACATTCATTTTTATATATATAGATATAGATAAATAACTTGGTAATTAAGTTGACTTAGTTACTTTTATTTCATAAAAGACTTGACATGGCTTAGCGCATGCCTCGAATTGTGGGGAGTCCCACAGGAAGACCAGCTTGTTTGAAATAGATAGATGGAATTCTATTTCCATCAAATTCAAGGAACACTATCAATGTCTATATTGCAATTTCGTCAAGTGTATGTATACAGAAGAAAGTCCATACTTTATTGTTATACAATAAGTTGTAAATATTTTGACTAGCATTCTTGTCTGTTTTCTGTTTACACCCACCAAACTAGCAATCAGTTTACCTTAATCTAGAGAGCAGAACTTGATGGCTGCTATTTCAACTTCAACTACCCCTCATTCACCCAGTGCACAGTAGTATCTCTTGCCTGTCCAGGTGTACTGCAGAGTGCAGACAAATATCTGTACAGTTATAGCTCTTTGGTAAACCTTAAAGTGAATGGCTGGCCTTAGCTTGAAATTTCATGATTATTAAGAACCAGTACAATTACTATCATTAAACTAGAATTATCGTGATATAACTCAAGACAGCAGTCAAATTCAGTAGCTACTGTTCCTCCACGACTTACAGTACCAATATTTGTGTCTTTTACATGAAGTGTAACAATAATCGATTTTCTTCTCATTGTTTGTGATGTCAATATTGCAGATGGCGAGAGTTGAGCAGGAGAATGATAGCAGCCAAGAACCAGCGACAGAGTGCAGCACTGCATGCTCTCCAAATGATGATGATTTCAGCCAACAACATTATCTAATCCCTGGCTATAATCTAATATTCATCAAAGAGGAAGAATATGGTGAGATTCGTGTTATTATTTCATTCATTTTTATTAATCAATTATAATAACACATGATTGTAAATGGAAAAAATAAGAAATGAAGGAATAATTTATTATGAAGGGTAATGGCTATCAGATGTGGTTGCCATAGCAACAGTTATAGGTGGTATATTATTTAGTATTGTATATATTAGTATTGTGGTATATTATTTACCACTATATACATAGTGGTATTGACAACATCAATGACTTATTCTTTCAATAAATTGCACTTGACTTGATTACTTGTGTTCACTACAGATTATCATCCTATTTCCAGCACAACTGATATGCAATAATGTGCTGTGTTTGCCAATTGTAGCCATATTGCTCTTTTGAGTAGTTGATGAATAGTGGATACCCCACTCATCAAACTAGAGCTGACAATTTCATGTCAGTTTATAGTTTTAATTTTCACGCACATTTCTTACAGTTTGTGTCAAAACACAGGTGGAATTTCCTATTTATTTAACAGTATTTTCATGTTTTGAAACAAAAAAGATAGGCAGCCATATACATAACCAATCATTCTCAGACAATTCAACCTATATGTATGTCAATTGAGAGAAAACCATGGTCTGGATCAGCAATCATGGATCATTATTCAATAAAAAATAGCTCATGGCATAATTTATTTGTTATTATTATTTCTCTTATTGTTCATAATCCACCCAATATTCACTCTATAATTTGTTTTATGTATATACTATTTCTACAATTGGCTGCAAAACTCTTGGTTTGTATAAACTATTGTATCAGTTGGTAAATAATGATTATGATAATTAATGAGGTATGATTGAGGTGAGGCAAGGAAAATTGTGTGAGTGTTTTACACTATATTTTATAATTACTTTATTGTCTTTATTCTGCATCAATCATTTGCAAGTTGCATTATTGGTGATTGCAGTTGAGCAAGAGGCAGAAGGATGTTTGGTGGAGAGTGAACCGGAGATGTGGCCTTCAAACTGCAGCACATCTGAAACTGCCAATGCAACAGAAGTGGGTGGACTGAATGCACATTCAATCTCTCTAGAGGAAGAATATGGTGAGATTCGTGTTATTATTTCATTCATTTTTATTAATCAATTATAATAACACATGATTGTAAATGGAAAAAATAAGAAATGAAGGAATAATTTATTATGAAGGGTAATGGCTATCAGATGTGGTTGCCATAGCAACAGTTATAGGTGGTATATTATTTAGTATTGTATAATTATATTAGTATTGTGGTATATTATTTACCACTATATACATAGTGGTATTGACAACATCAATGACTTATTCTTTCAATAAATTGCACTTGACTTGATTACTTGTGTTCACTACAGATTATCATCCTATTTCCAGCACAACTGATATGCAATAATGTGCTGTGTTTGCCAATTGTAGCCATGTTGCTCTTCTGAGTAGTCGATGAATAGTGGATACCCCACTCATCAAACTAGAGCTCACAATTTCATGTCAGTTTATAGTTTTAATTTTGACGCACATTTCTTACAGTTTGTGTCAAAACACAGGTGGAATTTCCTATTTATTTAACAGTATTTTCATGTTTTGAAACAAAAGAGATAGGCAGCCATATACATAACCAATCATTCTCAGACAATTCAACCTATATGTATGTCAATTGAGAGAAAACCATGGTCTGGATCAGCAATCATGGATCATTATTCAATAAAAAATAGCTCATGGCATAATTTATTTGTTATTATTATTTCTCTTATTGTTCATAATCCAACCCAATATTCAACTCTATAATTTGTTTTATGTATATACTATTTCTACAATCGGCTGCAAAACTCTTGGTTTGTATAAACTATTGTATCAGTTGGTAAATAATGATTATGATAATTAATGAGGTATGATTGAGGTGAGGCAAGGAAAATTGTGTGAGTGTTTTACACTATATTTTATAATTACTTTATTGTCTTTATTCTGCATCAATCATTTGCAAGTTGCATTATTGGTGATTGCAGTTGAGCAAGAGGCAGAAGGATGTTTGGTGGAGAGTGAACCGGAGATGTGGCCTTCAAACTGCAGCACATCTGAAACTGCCAATGCAACAGAAGTGGGTGGACTGAATGCACATTCAATCTCTCTAGTGGAAGAGTGCACTGAGCCATCTGTGGCTGGCAAAAAGACCAAGCTCTACAGCTGTGCTGACTGCAGCTATAAAACTCCATCGATCACTCATTGGAAGAGACACATGACGAAACACACTAGGGAAAAGCCTTTCAGTTGTGAGTATTGCGACTATAAATGTGCTCGATCAAGTAATTTGAAATCACATATCAGAACACATACAGGAGAAAGACCTTTCAGCTGCGAGTATTGTGACTATAAATGTGCTCAATCTGCTACTTTGGAGAGACATATCAGAACACATACAGGAGAAAAACCTTTCAGCTGCAAGTATTGCGACTATAAATGTGCTCGATCAAGTACTTTGAAATCACATATCAGAACACATACAGGAGAAACACCTTTCAGCTGCGAGTATTGTGACTATAAATGTGCTGGATCAAGTACTTTGAAATTACATATCAGGACACATACAGGAGAAACACCTTTCAGCTGCGAGTATTGTGACTATAAATGTGCTCGATCAAGTAATTTGAAATCACATATCAGAACACATACAGGAGAAAAACCTTTCAGCTGCAAGTATTGCGACTATAAATGTGCTGGATCAAGTAATTTGAAAAAACATATAAGAACACATCATAAAGGAGAAACAACTACTAGCTGAAAATTTTTGACTTAACATGTGCTCATTCAAATTCATTTTACTGTGTTTCCTAGTAAGGTGGTCACTAACTAATAACAGGACAAGTGTGTTGAACATGTGTGTACACACAAATGTCGTCCATACATTGTCGTGTCATCACAGCTAAAGGCGACAAACAACATTTTTTGAGGTTCTGAGTAAGTATCGGCTCACACCTCCCCACTCCTCTATTTAAATTGCCAGGGTCGCCCTGGGCTGGCGTCTGTTGAGGGGCGGAGTAGCGGTTGCTGCTCACAGTGTGGTTTGTTCCGGCGGGTGGTTGGGGACGGCTGGGCTCCTCGCTGTGATGGGTGTCCTTCACATACACCACGGTTGTCATCTCACAACACTGAAATTCTTTCCTTTCTGAGAGGTGATAGGCCATGCTTTGGCAATACCTGGAGGGAGGGAAGTCGCTAGGAGTGGTGGGAGGATAGTGGCAGTCATCACCGTCATTACAGTGCATGGCAACAGGTCAAAACTTGTCAGAAATGGTCTCCTAGTGTCTTCCAGACGAGCCTTTGTCACTGATTCCGGTCTGCCTCCAGATCAAGTGGTGTTCGGTTCGTCCTCTTAGTGACCCTTACCGGTCACCAAAGGTCACCTGACCTGTTTTTTTTTTTTTTTAGGTAAATGAAAACTTAAACTCAAATAGTGCAGCAAAGAAAAAGAAACAACATAAATTTGGAGATGCAAAAACCTAACCTCAACAAATTTCGCTGGAAGACTTTTGCTGTGATGACATAAAAATCTATGATAATATGTTTATCATGCATGTTTTACCGTTAGTGGCCAGCCTTATGAAATCAACCTCGCACTTTTGATTACCTACTCACAAGCATTACCTGCTCACATTTATTAAAACTATTTTAGGTAAACCTCATCTTTATCCAACTGAATATTTATTCAACGAGTTTAAAGTGTTAACAGTCCGTCAATTATGTATTAAAAACCTCATAATTTTCATCAAGAAATAATAAAGACATTTTTCTATTCCGTGAATCAAACCTCAATTCACGACCTTCCAGAAATAGGTTTGAAAATATAAGAATGGATCTTAATGTTTGACGGAGACAATACTTTTACCTAGCTAATAAATTAATCAATAAAATTCCAGATTACCTTATGGAGCTTATTAATCAAAATTCTGTTACAGTGTTTGATAAATATACTCCTAATATCTATCAAAATAACTTTTCTGGTAGCAAAATTAATAGAGGACCAGGTAGGCTGAGTCCTGAATACAACTCGTCCTACCAAAACAATAGGTAATGCGAATAATTGCAAAATCAAATAGTGAATAATTGTTATTTTTATTGTTGAATTAATTGTGATGTAAGTTTCAAAATACATAAGTTGAATGTGATGTCAATTGTAAAAACTTTTAAATTGTGAAAAAACAAATTCAAAAAATAAAATGATTTTGTATTCAAAATTTTGAATATTATTCAATGTCCTGAAATGACAAACTCTTTGATTGCCTTTGTAGGCACAGCTCATAAGTAAGATAAATCTATATAAGTAAATGAACAATAGCAGTATGAATGATAATGAATGAATGAAAATAGACAGATGAATGAAAAAGAATGGATGATATTACAAATTTTATGATGAATATACAATTACTCAACCTGAATATCTTGAGGATGTCGAAAGCTGTCGAAGATTGTAGGCATTTGTAAGAAATGCTCCGGCAATGGAAATCATCATCACCATACCGGCCAGAGAGTGGGAGGGTATATGTAACCCCAAAGTGGAATGCTAAATTGCACAGTCGACCAAGTGAGTGGGAGGGTATATGGAACCCCAAAGTGGATGCAATTTCGACTGTCAATAGAGACTGCAGACCTTTATCGGTAGATTCGATCGTAGGTAGAATTGTAGAACAGATTCGGTAGCAGATTGATTCGAGAGATGTAGAGAGAGATTGATTGAGTTTCCCAAAATCCAAACTGTGGACAGAGGAAAAGAAAATACCCTACGGTAAGAAAATATGTTGACTGTAGCAACAGCGCTCTGAACTACACAGAGTTCAGAGTACAAAGAGTTTGAAAACAAGAATATGAAATAAAGATTTGTAGAAACATCAAGCAATCTTGATGATCTTGGAATTTTGCAGAAATGCAATAGAATCAAAATTCTAAATTGACATCTTTTAAAAAGGATTGAAATAGATGAACAATGTAAAATTGGAAAGAGCTTTAAACTAAATTCTAAAAATTGAGTTCAGAAAAGCGTGTTCAAATTGAAAGTGAGGTTACACCTACCAGAAGTTTGAGATTCAAACACAATCCGTGAAGACATACAAGTTGTTTGATTGAATTAGGCCAATATTTATCGCAAATATGCCAATGAAACATGAAAGTACTGAATATTCAGCTGGAATAAATTCAAATTCGAAACTTGAAACAAGAGCTGGCCAATTCCCACATTCCGGAATCGAGTTGAAAACAAAAAAAAAACAGCACACCAGCGCTACACAAACCGAGTGGAGCAAAACCTACCTACAACGGTTTCAGCAAGTGAGAAATGCAAGAATAAAGATACAAAACACAAATATTATTCAAAAGCAAGTGAAAAAGGACAAATTTGAAATTAATCAACTAATACTAGACAACAAATTGAAATTATTACAAAGATACAAATATTGAAAACAATGCAGACTAAATCTGCCAAACGTTGGCTATACTGGCAACGCGCTAAGTTCAAAGATCAAGGATGATGCAAATTGAGTTTTAACATTGCTTAAAAAAAGAACTATTGATTGGATAATTACCAGTAGAATCGAGGACATACTTTTTGAGTGACTTATCTTTGTTTCGATAGTATGTTTGCCATCTCTCTTTCTTTCTCTTTTCATTCTTTCTCTCTTTCACCCTTATTCCACTTATTCATCATCTACTTTTACTGAAATTGAAATTGGTTTATTTGCCATAACATTTTACAATCAGTACTTACATTAAAAATATGATAGATACTATAAATAATATTATAAGTAAATAAATTTATTCAAAAAGGCACTACCGGCATAAGTGGAACTTGTTCGCCAGCAGTGAGTGCGATTGAAAATTACAAATATTATAACATTAATCAAGACTAAAAGTGGATATATACTATAATACCCATCGTACAGAATCAAAAAAAAAACGTACTATAACAGACGGATTATACACTATGATCTCACAGTTATTACAAAATTATCATTTCATACACTTATCTTGAAATAAACTCTAGCTTTTACTCACTCTTCTATTTCACTACTTAGTTTCTTGTTATTCTATTGTTTATGAAGTGATATGGGACTATATTAGCAAAGTATTCCATGAAGTATGTGAATTAATTGATGTTTATTTATAGTTAATCTTGCAAAGTTTCGAGTATAAGGATTGAGTACAGACGGACGAAGGTTGTGTAAATGTGTATTCAAAGTAAGATGCTGCTTATTTCTATTGGCATGTGTAATGATTTTCCCTACAAAGACCTGTCGTAGCGTTGGAACGCCAAATTCAACAAACAAATTCCTGCTTGGATACAGTCTAGGCCGTTTTAGAGCGGCTCTAATTAAATGCTTTTGCAGGGTAAATATTCTATTAAAGTGCGTGTCAAAGGTACCCCCCCATAATTCTATTCCATATTGGAACAAGGAGTGAGCGTATGCATGATATATGGCTCTTATGATTTTGATATCCTTTAGAGTATTAATTTTATAGAAAATGTATATTAGGTATTTTAATTTAGATATTATGTGTTGTACATGAAAGTTCCATTACAAGTGACTGTCAACTATTATTCCAAGATATTTTAGAAAATTTACTTTTTCGATTGTTCCACAGATACAATTATTGGGTCTAGAGACGATATGAGAGTCATAGTTGTGAATTTTTATATCTAATTCAATAGGTGGTTCACCAGTTTTTGTTGGAGTAAAAGCAATAAATTTTGTCTTATTTGAATTTAATGTGAGAGTATGCTCGTCAAACCATCGCTTAGCAATGCTTAATCCTTCATTTGCGTTTTCATATGCGTCTCTCCATGATGATCCAGTAAATAACAATACTGTATCATCAGCAAAAGATATCTTGGTGGAATTCGGGATATTTAATTTGAGAAGATCATTCAAATAAATCAAGAATAATATTGGCGATAAGACCGTTCCTTGAGGAAGACGAAAACTTGTTAGAATTCTTGTATCAGTATTATTGTTAAAGGTCATAGTTTGTGATCTATCCTGCAGATAGCTGGTAATCAACTTTTTTGCCACTCCACGGATACCACATCCATTGAGCTTATCTATCTATGTCGAATGAGTAGGTATGGTATCAAAAGCTTTGGCCAAGTCTAGGAAAACAGACAGTGTTTTAATGTTCTTATTGAAATTCCTGTTAACTGAATCAATCAATACCATAACAGCATCTTTGGTTGATTTACCAGACTGGAAACCATACTGATTTTTTGCAATTAAATTATTTTTATTTAGGAAGTCAACCAATCTTTTTTTAATCAGTCTTTCTATTATTTTAGCAAAATTGCTAAGTAGGCTAATTGGTCTATAATTTGCTGGATTGGTCTTATCGCCTATTTTATGGATTAATATTATTTTGGCTATTTTAAAACGTTTTGGAAAGTAACCCTCACTAAACATCTATTTATTATTATTTCAAGTGGGCCAGCAATATAAGGGGAGATCTGTTTCAGGCAGCGACCAGTGAATTTATCCTCTTCAGGTGAAGCATCATTTTTTAGGGAATTTATCGTGAGTGAAATTTCAACAGCATTTGTTGGATGTAGATAGAGACTATTTACAGGAGGTATGGATAATGATCGTAGGGAAGATGTACTACTATTGTTATCTAGTGCTTCTGCATATTTTTTCCCAACATTTACAAAATAATCATTAAATATTTCAGCATCTATTTTTGGTTCTATCTTTGAGTTTTTTTCTATTTCTAAAATTTCTCTAATATTTTCCCATGTCTCTTTTGTATTACTTTTGTTCAATTCAAACTTATTATTAAAATATTCAATTTTTGCATTTCTAACAATGTTATTTAAGGTGTTTCTGTAATTCTTATAATGATTTTTCAGAACTGTATTGAAAGGCTGCTTTTTCAGTTTTTGGACCATTCTATCTCTTTTGCGCATTGCACTCACCATACTCTGTGTAATCCATTTTTAATGGCCTTTTCTTATGTGATATGTGTATGATATCAGTGTGTCTATCTATGTAATAGGTTAATTTGTCAATAAAAACATCTACCAATTTCTCAATGCCCTCAGAGTGTATCATATTTAAACAATTCCAATTTTCTCCCACTAACTCATTCTTCAATGTCTCGTAGTTTATTTTCATAAAGGTATTTTTAACAGGTGGATTTTGGATAGAATTAGAAAGGCAATTTATATGGAATGAGGTACAGTAGTGGTCAGTAATAGTAGATTTTATAATAGTTGCAAATGTATCACTCTTTTTAACGGATCTTGTTTTGAAAAATATGTGATCAATGCAGCTGCTGCTATAGTTTAGAGCTCGAGTGGATTTATTTATAGATGACTTGAATCCATTCAGTTGCACGACACCTAGATATTCATTACTTAAATTATCATTGTCGAGAATATTTATATTTATGTCTCCTATCAAGGTGACGGAACTGTCTGGCCGTAATAAGACTGCAGATATGAATCCAAACTGATAAGAAAACTATTAACAGCTAAGGACGGAGATCGATAAAGAGCAAACAATTTGTACAATTTGCTATCAAATTCAAAATCCAGACAGATTGTGTTTGTAAAGTCTATTGTGATATCAATTCTACTGAATTTAATATCGTTATTTACGAAAACACTTTGGCCATCACATTTCGTGAATCTATTGTTTTGATTGACAACGGAATATCCATCAATATTGAAGTTGAAAGCAGAAGAACTATGAACCCAAGTCTCTGTCAAAACTATAATATCAAATTTAACATTACTGTTGCTCATATAATAAAGAAACGCATCAAAGTTTTTGGCTATACTACGTATGTTCATGTGTACAATGTTGAAAAATGTACCCGTCTGTTCGTGATAATTACATGGATAAAAAGAAAATAAATCGTTAACTTCAATTGGTTCCTTATCATTGCCGTACCTATATGATTGGATCTTCAATCCCTTCAAGATTCATTAATTACAAAATAGCAAAAGATAAACTTTGAGATACTTTGAGAACAAAAAAAAAAACCTTTTTAAAGAAAGAAAAGAACTAAATAATTTTTTAAAACACTTTTAGCTTTAGCGTCTATTCTGAAGTGAATAGATGTGCCTAGTTCCGAGGCATTAAACAAATATATAAAAACTGAAATAGAGAATACATGATGAAATGAAATAGAGAGTGAAGGAGATAAGATAATAATGATCGAAGTGAATAAGATGATCAGTTGATTAGCATTCATTAGCCACGTACACGAAAGCCAAACGGTCTCTTGTGAGGCTACTAACATATTAATAATAAAAATAAACAGAAATAAAAATCTTATCTTAGTACTGAAACTGAGTGTAAAAAATATTGTTAATTAGAAGTCAATCAACATGAACTTGTAAGTAAAATAGGCTATTTCTTTGAAGAGACTATTAAATTGAAGTATTATGTACTCCAAATACTGGATACAACTAAGATTGAATGTATAATAATATTATGATTGAGTCCATTCACACTAAATTCAGCCTAGTTTATTGTCCATACTGTTGATAGAAATTAAGTATTAGATAGTCCATTGAAAATACACTTGAACAATATTGAAAGAGTCCATTCTATGTAATTGGTAAGAAAAAATAAATCGTATCCATCGTAACAAACCTTCCAAGAAGCTGCTAAGCGTTATGAAAAAAGTAAATTTAAAAAAAAAATACATTTGAAAAGTCTCTCCTATTAATTAGTTTTTTCTTGTAGTCAGGACTATATTTGATGAACGAGATCCTTTATCGTGACTATAGACTGTGGTCTAGAGTTCAATTCCTGTCTGACATATAGTGAGGTCCACGTTATAATGACAGTGGATGAAGATAGAAGAATAGCGATGCCGATTCTCTGCATTAATTAATCCTACACTGTCAAAAACATAATTGGCACCGTTATGGACCTAGAAAAAGATAGTACCACCGGCTTTGTCGAATGATAGACAAGGATAGCAAAACCAAAGTTGATCAAATACTGTCATTATAACGTGGACCTCACTATAGATATACGCCCATTTCTGAATCAGACAAATTTCAATTTACCGTCCTTCTGCATAGATTTGGCAGACCTGAACAGTGTGCGATTGAACGGGGACATTGTTTCGTTGATAAATACCTTTAATTTGTTACCCGACCACCCTATTTCGGACAGTGTCAGATCCCCTTTGTTTTTCTTACAGTTCAAAAACTTTTCCTTATACAAATGACCACAGAATTTCACTATGATAAGTGGATATTTAATGAGTTGATCACTTGGTGATTGATACGAATTAACGATTGCGGGGTTCCTGTGATTGTTTCCTAGCATATGTTCTTCCAGTTCAAATCCTACTGCATCGGATATTTTGTGTAGAACTACGGTCAAATTTTCACTTTTATCGTTGTTGTATATTGTTGTTTTCTGTGGTAAGTCTTTCAATGTCCTTTTCCAATAACACGTTTTTTTTCAATCACATCTATATGATTGAAACACTTATTGATGTCTTCGGAGTTTTTCTCAATATCTGATTTATTTTCCTTGTTTAATTCGAATAGAAACTCAATGCTTTTAATCATGTCCTTCTGCTCCGTTTTAACAGACTTTATCTCTTTTTCTATATTATCTAGCTTGTCGAAGAGCATTTCGAAATTGGCTTTGAAGTGGATTTGATGACTTGCACTGATAGTTGTTGTTTGCTTACCGGTACCACAGAATAAGCATAAAGTGGAAGTAGTGTTTCTTTCCTCTGTGCCGGTACCCTTATCACTGCTCCCCCCCTCACCTCCAGCACCGTTGCCATCTGCCTCGCCACCACTAGCACCATCCCCACCATCCGCCGATTTAGCCTTGGACCTTGTCATCGTTTCCAATGATCTCAAAATTAACTATTGATTTGTTCAATAAATACCGATTTAAACTCGAATATTATTAAAACTTGACAATTCAAGAAAGAAAAACGTATGCCAGCACTTGAATGGTCACGACTGTTCACTCAATTTCAACAAATACTATGTAATACATCCACTATTTACGAACAAAATAACAGAGCCTCAAGAGACGACCGGTCACTCAGACATTCCGAGCGCAACTGACAATTATTAAATATTATATTATATAATTTCTTATTTCATCTTTTGTGAGTTCTTAATGACATAATGAATTTGTATTAGCAACTCTCACCTGCGCACAAGATTTTCCTTGCAGGTGATTGTTTTCTTATATTTTTGCTGAAATTAAGTTTTTTTTAAATATTTATTGTTGTTGAAGAACCAATAAAGAACTTTTGATTTGATTGACATGGTCATCATCCACAATAAAATTATCAAGTCATTTGATAAAATAGTATCATTTTTATTTTTTGCCCCATCAACTCAACGTCATACAGCTTGATCCTCTGCTTCTCCCTCATTAGCTCTCCTATAGTGAGGTCTGTAACGGGTGGAGATATTAATAACACTAACTCACCACACCTGACAATATTGTAACGGGTGGAGGTATCTATAACACTACCCCACCCCTGTCATTGTTGTAACGGGTGGGAGGCCAGGGACTTTGTTAGTACCCTAATTTTATAACAAGGGAAAAAATATATAATTATTGCTTTAAAAATCTCCACTCAACTGTTTGAATTATTTGAATCCACGGTTGGGAGCTTTAGATGGACTCGTTCATGCAAATGCCAAGATCTTCACTATTAATTAACAACACCTACTTTAGCAACTAAGTAACTTTATCACGAGCCGGGAACGTAAAATAAAAGATTTTGTATAAATGCTACTGATATTAATTTATTAGTTGAATTATACAATTATCGGTCATCTTTAAAATTCTGTTACATCGAATTATAATATTCACTGTAATCAATACGGTTATTTATTCAATTACTTGTTTCAATATTACAACATTAAAAAATTTAATTTCAAATAATATTTCTCAAATTACTACTTTATCGTAATTATTCATAATTGATATTTAGTCAAGAATTTGCTAACTCACTCTACAATAAATTTAGGGCCTCGGTCAATTTATCTGGTCAATCTATTTGAGCTTAATAAAATAATTTTGGCACTCACCATTTAATTGAAAATTTAACAAATAAATCAGCACTCACAATCACTCACGCTTACATTTAAACTACGGTACTATATTTCAGACTACATGCTTTTAATTTATACAAAATAAAATAATAAGGAGATTTTTCATCTAATTAGGCCGAAGCCTAAATTAGAGACCGAGACTTGTTCTGCGACTACATCAGTTCTTCTCGCGGTGACGACTCGATTAGAACTGCCGCTCTTCCACTCAAATTTTCCGAATTGCAAGAAAACACGTGGAGCGCCCGGCCTAATAATTTCAGGTTAACACGTCGTGGGGTCACACGGTTCAAATACATTTCTAAATACGTTTACATTAATTTCATTACGAAATTCAAGCCAGTACTATGGAAATGCTAGAAGACTACAATAATTTGGATGGATAAGAAGCAAGTTAGCATATCTTTTATGGCAACACAAAATTTAGGTGCTTACTTTGTGCATGAATAAATTATTCAATTATCAAGAACAAGGTTCACGTGAGTTCATATTGAAAAAAATTAGTCCAATTTTGATCAGTTCAACAACCTGAAAGAAAGGCACAAAAAAACTACAATACAAACCTCTCAATATTCCCCAAATTACAGGTCCACGTTATAATGGCAGTATTTGATTAACATTGGTGTTGCTTTCCTTGTGTATCATACTTCAAAGCAGAACGCTCTATCCTTTTCTAATTCTGCAACATTTACAGATCCTTTTCTAACCATGTAGAATTATAATCAATTAACAAAATATTCAATCTCAATAATTATGCAAATGTAGTATTTAATCTTTGGCAAATATATTTTCATGAGGAATAAAATATAATTGATCACTCTATATAAGATTTTCATGTTAATATTACATCAGATATATCAGTAGCAGATATCCTCCATAGAAGACAGTGACAAGGCAGAGAATTGCAACGCTATTCTACTTTCTTTATCCACTGCCATTATAACATGAACCTCACTATAGTCAGCCTTAACCTGGTTTCACCATCCTTGCCTAGGTCTAGATACACTTGTGGAGCTCTCACTTTCTGTAGATTTCTGAATATGATAGTGTCCTTGGTGAGATCCTGCTCCATGCCATAGATATGAATTCTCTTAAGTTAGGAAATTAGTCTTGATTCGCTGGGTAATGTGTAGGTATTTATATATGTGAATCTACCACATTTTTGATTAATCATTTATAATTTATTGTCATGGGTAATTAAAACAAATACATGACATTGATGTTCGGTATATTCAAAATATTACAAAAACTTCAATAAACATCAGGATTGAAAAAGACATCACTAGCCAGTCAGTATTCAACATTTTCATCAAATGGATTCAGACTGGGTATTTCTTATATCAAATGGAAGCAGATAACTGACCGAACGTAGTGAGGTCTATGTTTTAACTCGGATTTTCTTTTGTCTGTCTGTATGTGACGCGATTACGGTCAAACGCGTAGATAGAATTCTATGAGATTTGGCAGGAATATTCCTTTTTCAACTGCGCGTCGATGTATACACAAGGTTTTTTGAATTTTAATGATAATATGGAAAGAAAAGGAATTCCTCCATACTCTGATATCACTATATATATATCATCTACTTTGAAGATAGGATTAATCAGACTATAGAATTATTCATAATCAATCAGCTGACAAGTGGATTATTCATTGCATGCATTAGACAGATGTCTGGCCGTGTCTATTTCTATAAGGTAGGGTTTCAATATTTTTTATGATGCGTGCCCATCAGTATCAATATTCCCACATTTGAAAAAGAAATTCAATAGGTGATTGAAAATAAAATAAAAAATTTATAAATGAACTAAATAATGCTGGAGATATTATAATATTCTTGATTGAAAAATTAATTTTAAATTAGTTGAGAAAGATTTTTATTCGATGGAAAGATTACCGCGGAACTGGATAAATTATCATATGGGATACAAATTCAAAGGTGAACTGAGTTTATTAACATAAGTGAGGTTTTGATCTTGGAGAAAACAAATTACAGTTTTTGAAAGTAAATTATGATTCAACTGTGAATTGCGACTCAACTGAATCAAATAGAACAGGTGACATCAGATACTTGTGGATGAGAAAACTGCGTGAGGTCTACTACGGCAATCTGTGAATTGAGAATTCAATGAAAAGCCCTGCACACAAACATCGATTTTTGTTTGTACGATATTTTGCCGTCTTTATGAATTCTATCTGATTAAATGGAACTTGACATATATCATCTGTTTAATCATATAGAATTTATAAGGACGGCAAAATATCAAACAAAAATCGATGTATGTGTGCAGGGTTCAACAGAGATCTCATTGAATGTGATATATGATTTTTTTCTTCAACTTGTAATCTTGTCCATGACAGTCCATATATGCCTGGGTGGTTGCGATATTTTTTTCATATATCATGTAGTACAAACAAGGAAGCAACTGTGATTTGTTATTATACTAGTAGTTCTGTGAACAGTAGACCTCACGCAGTATTCTCATCCACAAGTAACTGATTGAAACTATAGACTTTATGGAAATACAGCAATAGACCACTACCTCCGTAAACACTACCTCTGTTTACGGAGGTAGTGAATAGACTGGCTTCTCCACACATCTGTGTAATCACTTGTCAGCTGATTTATGATGATTAATTCTATAGTCTGATTTTTACTCTAATATTGGCGTATGAAGGAGGCTCCTTTTTCCTTTTATATTATCCTTGAAATGCAAAATTTCCAAAAACCTTGTATATACGTCGACGCGCAATTGAAAAAGGAACATACCTGTCAAATTTCATGAAAAACTATTACTGTTGGATGTATGCACTACTTTCATTTGTTTTCAGTCGTATCTTTGTTTCGGTTCGTCATTTTTGAATCTGGCGCGCTTCCAGTGCCAACTTATTGTGTTTCCCCTTATTTTTTCCCCAGTCGTAAGTTCGTCACGCATTTATTGCTTTTGTGTCTTGTATTATTATCGTCTGACTCTTTTAATCATTTTATGGTCATTGCGATTGTATTTTTTTAATCTCTTTCAAGACTTTCTGTGAAGTTTTGAGTCTATTGCGTTGTGTTTTTCTTGTCATTTCCTGTTAGTTCCACATCGTTCCGCATCCGCCCTTTTGGTTGTAGGATTCTTTACTCGTCGACAACATGGCCGTTCGTTAGCGTCTTTCTCCATAAGTCACAGTCACCAAAATTTCTGAGTTTCCCGTATTTTTCACATTTTACCAATGTCTGGTTTTAAATCGTGTTACGTTAATCATATTCGACGTTTTGAATCATAAATCCTTAATTTCTCTTCGTTATTTATTGAAATAGCTCAATATTTCAATTGTGCACCGCGTCCTCGTGGACACTTTTACTCAAAGTGTGTTTTCTCCGCATTGGCCGTTTCCTTCGGCAAAACTCAGACTTCCTCCTAAGCACGGCAGCTTAGGATAACTTCTACGAGGAATTCGTTCCCAGTTCAAGCTGTTCTGGATCGTCTTCTATTCTCTTGGCAGTCTTGGTCTTACCACGCTGTCACCTCTCGGGGGGCCTTCAACCTTAGAAGGTTCCGTTGATAGTACTCTGCTGCTTCAACATCTCTACTGTGCACTCACAGTATTCGTCGTAGAAGGTCGTCTGGAGTTCAACTTCATTGGGTGTTCAATCCATTTGAACACATACTTGGTGGACATCCATGTTCACAAGTCTACAAGTCGAGGCTGGTCGCACTTTGTCCTCTCCGGCATTCCTACTTCTTCAATCAACATGTCTCAAGCTGAGTAATTTTATATTTTATCCTCAATTTCATTTTGTATTTTTTTTTAGGCTACTTTGTCATAATCTCCCGTTTAATGTGTGTTATTATTGGATTCACAATTAATCGTTCAATATATTTGAAACATCGCATTTTGAAGCTTCACTTTTGCTTCATTTTGAACAGCAATTTTCATTGCAAATTCAATATTACATAACCTTACCTTGAAGCCACAGCGCTTCAGTGAACTTTTCAGTTTTCCTAATTATGTTTATTGTATTATAAGCATTCTAAGTATTGCTTTACTAGTTCTAGTAATAGCTATTACAAATTCTCGGACTTGTCATTAAATCGCCTTCGGCGTATATTTCATAATAACCTATATTTTGTAAATCCCAATTTACATAAGCATTCTAAGTATTGCTTTACTAGTTTTGATACAAGCCATTACAAATTTGGACTTGTCTTTGCATCGCTCGTCAGCGTATATTCTTTTGTGTAATCTGTTTGTTTACATTCCATTTACATAACCTATTTTGTTTTACAACGTTTTATTTGCTAGCCTATGTGTAACCTTGCTACAGATCTTTTCCTATTGCAGTTATTACAATAATTAGCCCTTGCTATTATTATTATCTTATTCAAGTCACATTTTTTACTAGTTTTGAATCTACTGACTTAGTAATTTGATTAGGTTGCTACCGCAATATAGCGTTCAAATAATTGTGCTATTGTTCTGATGGTGTAATAATTATGTATTGATGAGCTTTCTACCAATTTTAGACAGCACTAAATAATTTTATTTTTACCAACATTTTTGTCAACTTATGTTTTCTACGATTGAGACGTTTCAAGTCTTTATCTCGATTTATTCAAGACTCAAATCGATCTAATCAATTCAAGCATTTTGTTAGCATCTTGCGCATACCCTGTTTTACATATCATCCTATATTGTATTATTCTTTTGTTGTACTAATTAACCTTTGTATTTACAGCTAATGTTCTCTGTAGATATTTTGTATACCTATTGAATTATCAAATTGTATTGTCTTTACGAATTTGGTCTAGTACCTAAATTAAATTTTCATAAAGCAATTCACCCCTTTGAAAATTATATTTTCTTAATAATTCATGGTCAATTTGAGTAGTAGACATTAAAATAACTTTGCAATTTATCTAATTTCATACAATTATTTTAAAGTCAATTTTGTATTTGAGATACATCAAATTCTCTTTTTTCTGCTTTTGTGCTTATGTGCCCATCTGAAATCTAGTTACAGCAACTGCTGTTTTTTGTTCATATAAATTTTTTACTATTTTCTGTTGTTTATTAAATTGAATATTGTTAACCAATCTTTTCATTTGGTGTCTTACCCTTTTTTCTTAGCTACTATCAGAGTTACCATTTTGCCTCCAAGCTGCAATCAGTCTTGCAAGCACAGTGGTTACTCATCTCGGATATGTGGAATTTCGTCCATGCAAGTAATAAGACTTATTTATTTCTTACTCATCATTTTTATTCATTCGGCTCATTGCCACACAAATAAGATACAGTCCACTAATTTCTCTTGGACAAATTCTTCAATTACCGCGTTTCGCTGTAAATGCGCAACATTTAAACATTAAGAGAAATGCCAAACCGTCGACTTGAATCTTAGACCTCACTTCGCTCGGTCAATTAGTACAGATATGTAAACGATATAATAATGTTTTTATGAAGATTATGTGAAACATTGAAACTAGTAGTTGTAGTGTTTTTAATCTTTTATTTTATGTTAAAAACTTTTCAAAGAAAGGGTAACTTACTATAATGTCGTTTTATAAAATAAGCTTCTATATTTGGAAATAGAAAGAAAAATAAAAATCTTAGTACCCTTTTTGAAGGGTATATCTTCAAATATTGAAATATTTCAGAAAGGGTACTAAGATTTTTATTTTTCTTTCTATTTCTATAAAAGTAGCCCTATACAGAAAAGAGATAAATAAGATTCTATATTGGTTTTTAATAAACAAGATATAGTTACTAATGTAATTATTGATAAAGTGAGTTTCTTTTCTAAATGAATATAAATTAAGTTGATTGATGTTGTTATAGAGAGCATTTGCAATAAATTCAGATATTCAATAATTGAGCTGTTTCATTTATAGTTACCCATAATCTATATAAATAAAAATGGAGCCTCAAATTTTGACATTGTACTATATATACAGTATATATATATATATATATATATATATATATATATATATATATATATATATTGTATAGTATTCATATTGCATTTATTAATTACTGGAGACTGAAAGAATAATTTACAGTTTTTTGAATTTAGCTTAGCTTATATTCATCCTAAAATGGAGAGAATATGGAATTCTGTGTGATTCATCGTACATCGCATATTTCCTGGACCATATATATCGACAATCTACAGCTATGAAAACATTGAATATTTTTCCTTGAAACACTGATGTAACCTTTTTTTTTAATTGAAAACTTTACTGATAGATATTACTACCAATTGATTGAGAAGAATAATAATTATGTTTTCGGAATAATGAATACTGCATGACTAAGCACATAGAAAGTCCGTATTGAGATGTAAATGAACATGTTGACTGTCAGATAAATTTCATGATTCACCAAATAAAGTCAAGTGTAACATGAGATATATTGGCGTTACGAAGTTCGCTGGGTAAGCTAATTGTAAATTAAGCTTTATTATTAATAGACAACGCTGAAAAAGACAGGCTCAATCACCAGGAATACTATTCCTAATAATAGATAAATATCTAATAAAAGAATAATAATCTATGAGGGACCAGTAAGCCATTAATTCTGAGTAGTTCAATTACTTCCATTATGGACACGGGATACATTATGGACAATCAATACGTATGAAATTTGTTAGCTACCGTACAGAATAAAAAAATTTTGATTGCAGTGACCCCGACTACTGTATTATGAATAACCATTCGGATCAAATATAAGGAATTACTCAAATCTCTCATCAACTCGTAATTTTTATTCACAAAATATTAACAAAAAAATATATATTAAGTTATATTTAATAAACTCACGGCTAGTACTCAAGTTTGTCTTTTTCTGGCCGTGCTACAAATAAATGTAGGTATATGTTTGACATGTTGTTTCTGTAATCTTGTTGTCTATTAAGAAAGTTTTCAATGTGATTTTTGATGGCAATAAAATTTGAATTTGGAAAAAAATTATCAATAAACTCCTAACCAAAGAAAACCTTTGTGCTCTGTTCTAATCGGAGTGTATGAGACTCCATATACAGCTGATAGAAGGCGCGAACCGTACTGGCCAAGCATACAACCATGGAACAAACACGTGCTAAGCTCGCGCTCTCAATCAACGCAAAATCAATTCGATCAGCTGATTGATGAAATTGTTTTAAGCTTTCCAATGATTACAACATATGTTAGAATATCATGTGTCAATTATCTCAGTACCATATGTCTATGTACCATAATTTTCGAAAAGTGCCCTCTCCTGAACTGAACCCCCCTGTGCTCCTGATTGGAATTTTTCTGCAAAGATCTGATTTTTTTCGTACCTGAACGAAAAAGTTCCTCATGACTTTGCTGTGCAATGAACGGTTGAAAAGTGAACATTTTGGGGGGCCCAGGCCCCTCAGGGGGGGGGGGTTCTGAAAATTCTTTTGTAGTGGATGTTTTGAGGCTACAATAAACAATTGTGCGAAATTTCAAGTTTTTAGGCTTAGTAGTTTGGGCTGTGGTGTGATTTCAGTTTGTCGGGGCTTAGCCTTTTAGATATAGGTAGAAGAAGAAGAAGAAGATAGATTATTATGTTGCTTTGGCCTGTGATCTGTATAAATGTCCTGTAACAACTGAAGGTGCGTCCACACATGCCGAACCGAACCTCAAACCGCGCAGCAAACCGTGCATTCCTCCGAACATCTTGCCTTTCAACGAACATGAGCATATGTTAAAAATCATCAGCTGTTAATCATTCGCCGTACCGTACTCCGAACCATTCGCCGTGCCGCTTGCCTCTGTTCTAACTGCTCGCCTCACCTCACTCCGAACGCTGAACTTTTCAGCCAATCAGAGCCCTCAATTACAATTCGCCGTGCAGCTCGCTCCACAATATTTTGGCTATCCATCACAAGTGGAAAACATGCGAACATGAATACAGAAGTATGGGCAATTTTTTATTTGATTAAATTCATGTTTTGAAGAATTCATTGTTACGAATGATAAATTGATAGGAGCTTATAAATATTTTCTAATTCAAATGAAATAACTTCTGAAAAAAATAATGATTGGATAAATACCAATATTGAATTATTGTGACCAAGAACTCAGTACATCGACAATTCATTCAACTAATTCTGTATTGATAAAATTATAATCATTTTCTCTATTGATAATCAATTTCATCAACTAATCATCAACTAACTGAAAATAGTACTTCAATGAATAGTACTACCCATGAATTTATTAATAGAATTATATAAATCTAAAGTGTAGGTCATATCTAAATTCACAAAGAGATCGATTCTTGTTGGCAAGATAGATGTTATTCAATGCAGAAATCATTGTTATTTTACTAAAAGATAGGATAAAATGAATAGTTTTCTATTTTGAGTTGAATAGGGGGAGTTTTGACAACCCACAAAACTCATATTTCATTTGAAGAAATAATATCAAAAAGGTGCATAGGACCTTACTTTTTTGTTCAGCTTGCCAAAATACCCCTCATTTCAATATTAAAATTTTCGACTGACTGTACAGTGAGTCAATCATTCTATCAAGGCTTGAATAATTTTGAAATTTTAATTGAATAAAAATGGTAGAGAATAATTATCATGTAGATATCAACACCTTTATTTAAAGACATATTAACTGCATGCGTTTTCATATCGCCGATACAGCATTGATAAAACTGTAGACGTTTATTTAGCAGTCTCAAAAAACTGTTCTAGCTGAAAAATTAATCATACAAGGTGCGGCAGGAACGATTAAGCAGTTTGTTTCCATTGTCACATCAGCTGTGATAAAGTTACAAATTTCCACATGGTCTGTTTTTGTTTCTTAGTTAACCCCATTTCAGTAGCCAACATGATTTGGACCGGTGCTCATCGTGGTTTTGCCGTTCGCGCTTATTATGAGAACAATAAATCTGTGATCGCTACACAACGAGCTTTTCGACGACAGTTCAACATTCCACGCAACAACGCCGTTCCGAATGCAAACACAATTCGGTCATGGATTCGGCAGATGGAGGAAACTGGTAGTACACTGAAAACAAATACACATTGTCGTCGCAAGTCCATTAGAACGCCAGAAAATGTGCAGAGGGTAAGAACAGCATTCGAACAATCACCGGAACGCTCTGCTCGACGACATTCTCTTGCATTGGGGATTTCAGACCGCAGTTTAAGAAGGATTTTACATTTCGATTTAAAGTTTCATCCTTTTAAAATAATGATTGCTCAAGAATTACGCCCAGTAGACTACGCCAACCGACAAAATTTGTGTGAGCAAATGCTTGCTCAAATCCCTCCACATGCAGCTTTTTTAGTAGTGACGAGGCACATTTTCATCTTAGTGGGTGCGTGAATAAGCAAAATTTTCGCTACTGGGCTGAAGAAAACCCTCGAATTATTCATGAAAGACCTCAACATTCTCCTAAAGTGACGGTGTGGTGTGCCATATCACAATTTGGCGTGGTTGGCCCCTACTTTTTTGAGGAGGAAGAAGTGACCGTGACAGTGAATTCCCAACGTTATGTTTCGATGTTGAGAAACTTTCTGCAACCCAAATTAGAAGAGATGGTTGAAGAACACGGGCTGGCGGATTTGTGGTTCCAACAAGATGGAGCTACTGCTCACACAGCTCGAATTTCACTAGACGTTTTGAGAGAGATGTTTCCGGGACGCCTAGTCTCTTTGAGAGGTGATGTTGGGTGGCCTGCGCGGTCACCAGATCTGAGCATTTGCGACTTTTTCTTTGGGGATATCTGAAGGAAAGGGTTTTCAAAGGCCGCCCTCACACTCTAGCAATGTTGAAACAGCGGATTATTGACGAAGTGAATGCCATTCCCCGCGATATGTGTGCAAGAGCTGCTGAAAACTCAGAGATCGCCTTCAACAATGTATTGATGCTAACGGTCGCCATCTTCAGGACATAATTTTCAAAAACTAAGTAATATAAAATGGTATATTGAACCGCTTCAGAAAATAAAAACATGTTTCCATTATATATCCTGAGTCACTTTTTATTACTCCTAAAAAATGCTTAATCGTAGCTGCCGCACCCTGTACATGCCACGTGTAGGCTTATACATTGCATCAGGAAAACGAAGTTCAAAACTATGGTATTCCTAAACAAATATTTTTGAGATAATTTCTTTGATGCAGCTGTTTCACATTCACTATTATAAATTATACAGAGTTTGTGAAAATAAAAATATTTATTGATTACCAAAACAATACTATTATTATATTAATTATTATAATAATTGATATTAAAACAATACTTTTATTATCAATAATAATAATAATAATAATAATAATATTATTAAACATATTTATCAATTATCAGAACAATATTATTGAGGTTAGGTAGAATCAGGTAGAAAGCAATAATAGAACAGATGTTCTTTTTTGAATTTCTATCATATTATTTTGTTATTTCCAATGATTACAACATATGTTAGAATATCACATGTCAATAAATGAATTATCTCATTTCCATATGGCACTCACCTTACCATGTTCATAACCTTACTTAATAGGATTCTTTTTCATCCTTTGAAACCCTTAGAGGCAAAATATCTCAAAATCCGTTCTTAGTGCGCGTCTAGCATGTTTGAAGAATATTTGTGCAAAGTTTCAAGTCTGTAGGACAATTAGTTTGAGCTGTAGTGTGATTTTACATCAAAATTTTCGAAAAATTCCCTCTCCTGGACCCCCCTGTGCTCCTGATCGAAATTTTTCTGCATAGATCTAATTTTTTTTCGTAGCTGAACAAAAAAGTTCTTCATGACTTTGCTGTGCAATGAGCGGTTAAAAAGTACAAAATTTTGGGGGGACCCCAGCTCCTTCAGGGGGGCAAATTTCTGAAAATCCTTTCTTAGTGGATGTTTTCAGGCTACCATAAACAATCGTGCAAAATTTCAAGTTTTTAGGCTCAGTAGTTTGGGCTGTGGTGTGATTTCAGTCTGTCGGGGCTTAGCCTTTTATATAGAGAAGATGTTGTAGGGTAGCCATTGAAATGATTCTTATCTAAATCTAACCACAGTCATTGTTACCAACTTAATTTTTGTTTTTGTGCACTTATCCTCCATATAACCCACCAACTATTTTGTGTTGCAATGTTGCAAATCTGGATTACACAAAGTAATACTTTAGCAGAAAAGTGATTCTTTGCGTTCTGTAATCAGTGCAGGAATGGTCACTTTTTAAGGTAACTGTAGGAAAATACTATTGTGTGCTATTGTAACAAAATATGCGGCAAACCCAACACTATTTATAGCATTTTTGTTTCTTTTAAACTTTTATTTAAAAATAATGTTTTAAACTTCGTTGTGAATAGGGATGTCAATCCCGGGATCCCAGTCCATTTTTGATACCTTACAATCCCGGGATTTTTCAGCATCAATCCCGGGATTTTCGGGATGATTGTAAACCTGAAATTGTGAATCATATTTTTCCAAAAACAATTCGATATGGAATTTATTTACGGTGATGAATATGAGTTTTTATAACTAATTTATTGTTCTGAGTGTTTACATAATTTATTCTACAGGCACAGTCTACAGTTGCATTTTACATAATATTGATTGTATACGGTACTGTACTCTTTACTGACTTAATAGAATTCGCATTATCAGTTCGCATAATTGGCAGAATGGTTGTTGATCGGTTGTTATGTCTCTAAACTTGTTTCTGTTTACACCCCAGGTAGCACACCTACATGTTTCCAACATTGAAATTTGGCTGTAGAGGTCGAATAACTGTTAGCGGTTGAATTTTTCAATGTTTTAAATGCAACGTTGTTTTCAACGGTTGCTCTCTCGTTGAAAACACGTTGAAAACGAGCTTCCAATTCCACCACTCACAGCGCTACAGTAGTCCTTATACAAAAACGGATCTAGCAACTCTCAACGACGATCGACCGATCGACGCCATTTCATCATGTTTGAATTCTCATCACGTTGATGAAAGCTGTAAACTCTTTTAGAAGTGTCTATCCATTCCACTTTGACTTGGTAAGTTTATTTACTTTATTATTTTTATTAAAAAAATGAGATTGTTTGGTGATTTATTGTCTAAACTTGAAAACAAATATTGTGTGTTATTCACCCGTGTTTACATTTGAGATTAGGGTTAGGTATATTTGTTAAATTAGAGGGCTCTAATTTAATATATTAAAAATTAATAATACAATAAGCTTGGTATTGTACATGTAGCCTACTACTTAACTTCCAAATAAATTACAATTACTTTGATTCCTGCACAAATATTTTCATTATGCTATCTATGTATTGTTTTTATCACAGGACTGCTTGTGTTGAGAAATTCAATTGAACTTAATATAATAAAAAATATAAATTTTTGTAAAACATAACCCAATTTAACCTGCAAACAATGAAAACAGACTTTCATTTAATTTTCATCTCAGTGCTATGGCACTCATAAATAGTCTACGTAGGCTAACATATCAAAGTGATTGCTTTTAACAAGTTCAGTAATTAACTCAGTGATCCAAGAAATTAAAAACGGGTGTCCGGAGTTCAGCTCATAAATATTAACATTTCCAATATTGTCTTCCATGTTGACGAAATTTAGCTTAAACTTGTTTATTTTAAAATTAAATTTTCATTAATTTATGCATGTTTACAACCCATATGTCAAGGATATTTTTGATAAATTTCATTGCGATTTTAAACTTTTGGTCTAGGTTTACGAAATTCAGTAGGCCAATAAAAAATGGTTGAAATATCAGCATACAACTGTTTTTTTTTTTTCATAAAACGAAGTATGTACCTACACAGTAACTATTAAAAATTTTACTCATAAATCTAAAAAATAAATTTTTGACCGTTTTTATATTGAGCCTTACTTGTTTAGTTCTATAAGCCTAATGAAAGATGAGTATTTCAAGTTAAAATTCGTCTATGCTACAAAATTTGGAAACCCAATATTCTTACTTTATTCTTAGTCCATTTGAATGTTTGAACGAACAGCTGACTTTCTCGTCTGACTATTGTATAGTAATGGACTATTTTTATCTGAAAAACAGTCATCACCTCGCCTTGTGATTCAAAATATCGATGTGTATAACAAAATATTAGATGTGCACTTGAGAAAAATTTCTGTACTTGTTGTTAAAAGCAATTCCCTTTTAACCAAGCAACATCAGTTCTGTATCAAATAATAACCCCTATGTGGTGGCAAAATTTCATTTGCCTTCATATTTATGGAATTTCTCATTAAAATTTATATTACCTTATGTTTCAGATTCTATCAAAAAATCTTGTGGGTCGACTGTGGGCATTGAGACCCAAATTGAAGACGCTATTAAGGATTGGCTAAAATATGCGATAGTCAGAGTATTTTCAGGGGAGAAAAAACATATAATTTTGTCGGTAATTAAAAAGTATTATGAAATGAAAGTGGAAAGTTATTTTGAAGTTCCTTTCTATTGAAACACTTTAATAAAATATTTGTTTGTCTATTGCATAAATCACAAACTATCATCATACCTGAAACCTAAAATATAGGCGGGTTTATACGATGCCAATTGGCAAGATAATAATATTGTCTTCTGAAATGTACAGCTGGTGTAAGGTATCAATTGAATCTTTTAATTCTAAAACCATCATCTAGGCATGGCTAAATGAAAACTAATTGGCAACATTAGCTGACGGTTTAAGAAGACAATTATTGTTTTGCCAATTGGCATAGTTTAAACCTGGCATAAATGTCAAGTGAAAATTTAGATGATCTATATTATTTGCTAGAAAGAATTGAGCTATTTTTGCTCACCACAGATGAAATTATCATACTAAAAATTCAAGATTTTTAAACAACTGCTGAATTCTTGAAATAATAGTTTTAAGTTATGTTTCTTACAGACATAAAATGCTTTTGAGCTTGGCAGAGTATATTTTAGAAGAAGTTTGATCTTGATCTTGGCAGAGTAATTACCATGGTAATTTGGTTGTAACCATCTCAGTTTTTTAAACAAACTTTCATCATACTAATTTTTGTGGATCAAAATTGAAGTAATATGGAAATAGAAAGAAAAATAATCTCAGTACCCTTTTTGAATCATTTAAATAATGATTAATAATAGTGATTAAATCATTCAAAAAGGGTACTGAGATTTTTATTTTTCTTTCTATTTCTATAAAAAGGAGCCCTATACAGACAGAAAAGATATGAAGTAATATGGTTTTTATTGTGTGTTTTTAATGTCACCTTACCAATGTACCGCATTGCACAGTAATATTTCTGTTACATGAAATCATATGTAAATAAATGGAAATATGATTTCGTATTTTCATCTCTTTTCAAATGATTTTAGAAATATTACCATGTAATTGATAAGGTACTGGTTCAACGTCTAGATATGGCTAATTCAACGTCTATTTATAGTTGAAAATAATGATTGTCAAGACGTGCTTTCAACGTCTATTTATAGTTGAAAATAATGGTTGTCACGACGTGCTTTCAACGTCTATTTATAGTTGAAAATAATGGTTGTTATTTCAACCATTGAATGTTTTTCAATGAATGTTTTTTGAATTATTATTCAACGTTGAAAATAATGTGGAAACTGCGGACATTTTTTCGTGTTTTCAACGTTAAGGTATCACGTGTTTCTAACGTTATTTCAACGTTTCTGTGCTACCTGGGACAGCACCACAATTACCAGTCTAGACGGCGCAATATCTGCAATAGTGCTGATGACATTTCCTTGAAATGCATTCCAAACTTTGAAAAGACTTCAGAAATCAGAAATAAAAAAGCACTTACGATTCACTCTCTGTCTAATTATTCCTCTCCTCTTCTCTCTCTCTCTCTATCATTAGGGTTGTGTGGCAGAGAGGACCAGGAGTCCTAATTCCGCCCTAATAAAGGCATATAATCAATCAATCTATCATAAGTAGAATTATCTAGTTGAAGTAAATATTATAGTTGGCTCTACGAAATTTCATTTAGTAGTGTAGTGGTTCAGCTTTCGCGTTGTTTGGTCGGTATGGCGTTACGGTCTTACAAAAAGTATTCTATTTTATTATTAATATTGATAATTCAAGTGATATTAATTCACTTTACAGTATTTGACGTAATTGAAGTGTGAGCTCTATCCCGTCCTGATGTAGGATAGAAATGCTTTTGTTCTACATAAAAAGACTCTGATGAGTTATCTTGCTTTCCTCAGTTCTCACTATCATCTAGATACAGCAAATTTAAGGTAGGACATGAAATAAAACAGTTACTCCTATTCTTGAAAACATTATTTTATGGAAATAGAAGTTCAATTAAATATTATTCTCAAGTTTTTTTTAATGGACTCTTTTTCATCTCCACACACTGTTACTGAACATTTATACTGAACATGTAATTGAGGAGGTACAATTGGTTAAAAATGCATTAAAATGATTTTTGCCAATCCCGGGATCACTCCAAAGATCCCGGGATTGATATTGGATAGTCCCGAAATACCGGGATTGGAAATCAGTCCCGGGATTGACATCCCTAGTTGAGAACCTATAGTGAGGTCCACGTATAATGACAGAATTTGATCACACTTTGGTTTGCCTACCTTGTCTATCATTCGACAAAGCTGGTGGTACTATCCTTTTCTAGGTCTACAACGATGCCAATTATGTTTTTGATAGTGTAGAAATATAATGTTTAATGCAGAGAATCAGCATCGCTATTTTTCTATATTTATCTACTGCCATTATAATGTGGACCTCACTATAGTAAGAAGTTTGATAGAAATTTTTATAAAAGTCTCTGATGGTGTTGGAAAAAGGCGTGTGAATGACCATTGCTGATATAGGCCTAGGTAATAACACCAAATCCATGTTATGTTAGTTTGGTTGACTTCAGGTAGAATTTTTATATTATGCTGATTTTTTTAGATAGAAACATGATTCTGATGACCATATCGTAAAGAACGTGTATTATTATGGAAATTAAAAAGATTGAATCATTGTTCTTACATTATCTTGTTTTCAAAGATATTTTCAGAAATGTCAACACAGTATAGATATGGTATTTTATTTAAATATTAAGGTACTCACCTCACTAAGTATCGATCAAAAATGTGCTGTAAGACAAGAATAGAACGTATTCAACAATAAAAACTCAAGCATTATTTGCATGTGAAAATATAATTAATTTTTAATGTGAAATACTAAAACAATCAGTCTTATTCAAAGTGAAGTTCATAACTGGCGGTTAGTGTGTGGATGTCATGGTTGGAAACCTTCTAAATAAATAAGCAAGGTATTTGACAAGGTCTGGTGTTAATTCTTAAAAATCATAACGGAATAAGAGTAAATTTATTTTTTTCAATTGAATAAATCATTGCTTTATTGTTATTAGTTTTAGTATGTTGCATTTTCTTGATATTGGGTAGGATATGTGGTTGCGAAAATACGTAAAAGTTGGACATTTCAACAGAAAATTTTATTAAGTAGATTTTATCAAGAATGGAATTTAAATCGAATAATTTATTTTCATAACCTGAAAAGTACATGAAAATAGCTAAGCCGTTGGGTTGGTCAAGCTGGTAGTGTGCTGGTAGTCAATGGTCCAAGGAGGATCGTGGAGTAGGCAAAACAAAGTCTCCGAGCATTCTGGCTTGCGCATCTTTTCGGCCATCTTAGTTTGATCAAAACATTGCACTTCCACTGCAGTCAGCATTGAAATCTGTGCTAATATGTTTATTTAATTGACTTTTAATTGAACAAATAAAAGTTACGATGAAATGGTAACCTTTTGTGCATTTGAATGTACAAACAGAAGTTCAAAGAAGACTCCAGGAGTGACTTTTCACAGATTATAATTCATAAATTTACTAATTTGTTCACTCTTGTCAAGGTTAGATAGATGGATAGATAGGCCCACGGTATTTAGATGAAAACGGTAGGGGTCACGAAATGTGTGCGCAATGGCCAGCCAGCTAGATTGCGTCATCGCCACCAACCGAGGTTTTTAACACCTATTGGCAATTTATGAAACTTATTCGTTAAAAACAGATGATTGGATATAAAATGACGTCAGCTACACCGTAAATTTAGCACAAACATGCGCGTGACACCTACCGTCTTCTTCTATATACCGTGGATAGGCCCAGATAAATGCCTTATAGGCCCAGATAAATGCTTTTATTTACACTTAGATCAATGGATAAATAATTTTACTGTCCAGTTCAAGCATGCAATACAAATTAAATACTAGCATGGCCAAAGCTGTGAGCTGGAGTTGATATAGGTACATTCCATTAACAAATATTAAGTTCTGTATCACAGTATTGATACTATATCATTCATAGTCATATAATTTCTACTAAATTTCCATTTTCTGTTTATCAATCATTTTACCAATAATCTATTCATAGAATCATGTTATTCATTGTGCATGAATTCATTCTGATATTACAGAGAGCTTCGAACAGTATCTAGTTATGGTATATAATGTTAAATAAAACGAATAATAAACATATGGGATGAATAAACAGTAATTGACTGAGAAGTAAAAGCTTTGTTTCAAGTGGAGCCTTTGGCATTTGTCTGTCTGTCTTTGCAATAAGTATGCCTAAACCAAGGCCAGGCTATAGAAGTATAATTCGAATGTATCAACATTATAGCTCGGCCAAGCCTTGTTTGATTATAATAAATTATTTGTAATGAATTTTGTATAGTCTCTCATTTTTGACGTGATAACGTCTTATAAATTGGTTTGCCGGGTGGCACTTCAAGAAACTGCGTTACGTTCCCACGTTATGCGCTCACAATGAGTGCGAGTGAGAGCGTTCGTTTCGGTTCACGGTCGTCTGGAAAGAGCACGAATAGGAGCAGTGGCGAGCAACCAACGCAACAGCAACCGGAAGGCATTCACCTGGAGAGAGAGTGAAACGGAGCAGTCAACCTGCGCAGGCGCCGCAAGCAATCTCCTGCGACTGCGCCTGCTTAGGTGAATGTAGTAAACCTGCTTAGGTGAACCTGCTTAGTTATGTTTTAGTAATCACAATGTTGTGGTTCAGTGCGAGATTCTTTGTATAAATTAATGTTTTTAAATATAATTCTTTGTATAATAAATGTTTTAAATAGTTACTATTATTCCATCCTTCTTCCTACTATACGAATGAATATTCACATTAAAATTATTTTACCACTCAAGTCGTTGTCACGTAAAACTTTCGCCTGTAGGCTATACCGACTTTACAGGCAACCATGCAATTTTTTTATAGGGGAGCTGATTCACTCATTCATTCTGTAAAACCTTTTTTTTAAAGCTTTTAAATCAAATTTGACAACTTCTGATGGGAATGACTTCTTCAATGAATCAATTCATAGTAGCCAAATACTTTTTATTGTGAATCTGCAATAATTGTGGTGTTTTATTTTATATCACAATCTTTTAAATGTATACTGTACCATGCAGATTCGAAGCATGTTCAATTATTTTGAAGTACGGAATGT